>NC_081230.1:6988686-7656186 GCF_902713425.1 Acipenser ruthenus
GGCATGAGGTGCAGGGTGAGTCATACATTCAGAGGAGCCCAGGTTTGTGTCCTGGCAGAGGGAGCATCGCATTGGCCTTGGCGGGTTAGGGAAGCAAAACCGAAAGGGGCTGTTTGTGCTGCCCAGTGAGCTCGGGTGGACCCCTGCAGGGCTGGCCTTTGTCTTGAGGCTGGTAGCTCGCTGACATCCGCTCTCGAGTTCCTGGGTATAGAAGATGAAACTGGCTTGGTCGTGGGATCAGAGAATGCCCACTGAACTTTCAGTGAGCTGCGTGGAGAATTACTGCTGTGAGGGGGAAAATAATTGCACATTCTAAATTGGGTAGAAAATCAGGGGGTAAAATAACTGAGCTGGACTGGGAGCAACTTGTCTGCTTGACATAGTTTCTTCTAGTTTTACCTTTGAAATTCTTATTGAGCGTTTTGAAGGTATGGATCACTCAGTAGAATGCTCCAATGCTTTAGGGCACAGAGGGTTAATCTATGAAGGAATGGGACGAACACACTTTGAGCAGTCATATGTTAGTATAGTATTGATTAAGGAAGGCTGCAGGTGCAATCGGGAACAGTTTGACAGCATTCCGAAACCCAGCATGAGATGTCATGATTGAAGCCTGATCGTGACTTTGATAAAACAACGTTACCTGACAACGCATTGTTTTTGCACCCCAACAGGGCATTTTGAAAAGAACGCACCCCACAAATAGTGGAAGCACAACTGGCACAAAATCCCAGCCACTATGAAGAGTGTAAATGTATTGGTAATCATATGACAGAAATGTGTTAGAGCAGTTTGCTGGAGGCAACTTTTGACAATGTAGAATGCAATGTGGGTATCTTGAAACATAGTCTGGTCTCATCCTTATAGCGTGAACAAAGTAGCTAATTCCATGTCTACCTTAATTCCTAACTGGTGGAACGAACCAACTCTTACAGGCACTTTAAAAAGCAGCAGTCAGCTTTCCTGTCACTTAGGACATTAGTGGTTCTCTCCAGACAGTGGCGTAAATTGTATTTGGTTGTATTTCAATGTTAGTGCTTTTCTGACCCGCCCTGTCTGTACTCTGTCCGGGTCCCATGTGTTGCATTGATGGGTTATTGAATCACTGTGTTTAAGACATGAAATACCCAGGAGACTGCCTGTTAAAGGAGGCGACTCTCGCTGCAGGGTCAAAGGTTAGGTGCTGCTTTCCTTCCAGGGTCATCCTGCTGTTGAAGAAGCCGTTCAGAAGCAATTAGCATGTTCCTAGCTGTAACTGGGGCGCTATGGGCATGTACTGTATAGTCAATACATTGAAGAACAAGGTTTTAGAATGATAGTCTAGTGTAGGTTTTAAATCTATAAAATTCTAAGAATCCCTCCAATAGAGTGCTGTTTATATTTGATATTATTATTATTATTATTATTATTATTATTATTATTATTATTATTATTATTATTATTATTATTATTATTTTTTCATGGGATTTGATACACATGAAAAAACAGAACATGGCACTAGACAAGCTAATTTCTAACTGTAATTCTATGGTAGTTTCATTAAATGTGAAACAACTCCCATAGGAACTATTTCATTGTTTGCTGGTAAACCTTGTCCTACTGCAACAGTAAGATGTATCTTACCTCCACAAGACAGGGAGCTGCTGTAGCCGTGAGAGCCGAAGCCATGTGCCGCTACAACGTTGCTGTGACACGTTTTTACATACCTCTGCAGTGGTGCTCTCGGTAATGAATACTCTTGCTGGGTATGACGGTACCAGAGCCCTTTCTTCATTGCTGTGTTTTAGTGGCTGGGGAGTAGAGTAGCAGTTAATGAGGGAATCTGTGCTGCAGTGCCTGTCACATTGGCAGCAGTGGAGCAACGTTTTCATGAGATTATAATGAAGGGGGGGTAGGGGCTTCAGTTTAGTGCACGATGAATAGGGCTCTGTTTGTTTCACGGTAAAGAATTGCTTATTTCACGGTCTAAAAATAGAGACAAAAACAGCGTTGTGTTTTTTTTAAGAAATCGCGCAGCTCTATGCAGTGTGTTCAATAATTTACCGGAATCATACTAAACCGTCTCTCTCTCTCTCTCTCTCTCTCTGCTCGCTCTCTCTCCTCTCCCTCTCCCTCTCCCTCTCCCTCTCCCTCTCTCGCAGGGTTCAGCCGATTCGTACACGAGCAGACCATCGGATTCCGACCTGTCCCTGGAGGAGGACCGCGAGGCGTATCGGCGTGAAGCCGAGCGCCAGGCCCTGCTGCAGCTCGAGAGAGCCAAGGTGAGCCCACACTGAGCCTGTTACATTGCAGCATCACTGACAGCACAGCCTGTCACAGCCCGACCTATGAGATACAAGCCAAGGTGAGCCCACACTGAGCCTGTTACATTGCAGCACCACTGACAGCACAGCCTGTCACAGCCCGACCTATGAGATACAAGCCAAGGTGAGCCCACACTGAGCCTGTTACATTGCAGCATCACTGACAGCACAGCCTGTCACAGCCCATCCTGGAAGATACCATACCCTCTATTAACTGATGGACCTCTGGTGTGGCAGAAGCGATTCAGTTTCACTTTTGGCATGCTGTCACTTTACATAAAGTAAAACAAACTGCCCATTTTAACCATGTTCAATAAAATAAAACAAAACTAGACTTCATATAATTCCTGTACTGTTTAAAAAGCTGAAACAAGATGTTTTTTTGCCACCTCCAAAGCCAGTTTGTGTCTGTGTGCACGTTGTCCTGCAGACTAAACCGGTCGCGTTTGCTGTGAAAACGAATGTCAATTACTGTGGGGCTCTAGATGAAGACTGTCCAGTCCAAGGTGCTGCTATCAACTTTGAAGCCAAAGACTTTCTACACATTAAAGAGGTGAGTGCCGGCAGGGGGCGGGGAGCGACGACAACGCAGAACCTAAAAGGAGTCTGGCTTTGCGAGCCCTCTGTCAACCTGCCTGTGACTCCTTGTGGAATTCTTTGCAGAAATATAACAATGACTGGTGGATCGGAAGGCTAGTGAAGGAGGGGTGTGACATCACCTTCATCCCGAGTCCACTCCGGCTGGAAGCAATGAGGCTCAAGCAAGAACAGAAACCAAGGTGAGCCGCTTCGCACTTTATACCTGGGATACTGCTAATGTACCAGGGATACTGCTAATACACCAGGGATACTGCTAATGTACCAGGGATGCTGCTAATGTACCAGGGATACTGCTAATGTACCAGGGATACTGCTAATGTACCAGGGATACTGCTAATACACCAGGGATACTGCTAATACACCAGGGATACTGCTAATACACCAGGGATACTGCTAATACACCAGGGATACTGCTAATGTACCAGGGATACTGCTAATGTATCAGGGATACTGCTAATGTACCAGGGGATACTGCTAATGTACCAGGGATACTGCTAATGTACCAGGGATACTGGTAATACACCAGGGATACTGATAATACACCATTACAAATCTCTCAAAAGGCAAGCCATAGAGATCTTTCACTAAGACAGACCTTTTCTATCCTTTGTGCAAGACCCACTCCTCCTTTGAAGTCAATGGCCTAACATACAAAGAATGCGCGGGACAGCACTCGCTAGAACGCTTTTACTTACTTCTCTACTTGTGTTAGCCCCCCCTCTAGTGGAGGGTGAGTGTAATGACAGGGTAGAGAACTCCAGTTCTAATATGGACAAGCACGTTCAATGATATGCCAGTGGCCAGACTGCACAAAAAGAATGGAACAATACAAAACCTAAAAAAATTAAGCAACAAATATAAATAATAATATCCGGAAGGTAAATGTGGGGTCGTACGCTCGGTCATTTCCATTTGACATTTTCACTCTTTATACAGAGTTCACGGAGCATGTAATTCAAAATTCCACTTATATAAAACTCGCTCACTCCAGTTGCTGGTCCACTTTCTACACATGCTCAGCACATTTCTCTGCAACAGCAGCATATAGAAAAGCAATACAAAAACAAGCCCTCGTCTTGCCGTGTTCAACGCTAGCATGGCCCTCGGGGAGGGAGATGTGTTCCGAGTTGTTCTGTACGCAGGAGCTGCTGCTGCTGCTGCAGATTTTGATTGTGTCTGGGTGTCTCCTGACCTGCAGGAAGCCTGGGGGGAACTCGTCAGCCAGTCTGGGGGATATGGTCTCAGGAGGATGGAGATCCACTCCTCCTTCCACTGGTAAGAACCACAGCACCAACTAACCGGATCCCCTCCTTAGCTGATCATATTTTGACCTTGTCTCCACTGCCTGTCCCCAGGTATAGCTGAGCTGTGTGATCTGGGCGAGGTGTAGCTGGAGGGTGTTTCCACTGACACTCAGCTACACCTCAGACAGCACAGTTTCGAATCTCATACCCAACGGGGCCAAGCTGTGCTGCGCACATGTATGTCATTGAAAAGCGTGTGCTGAAGAGACGGACTGTTTAGAACATCGGCTGCTTTTTTCCATCGCTTTTCTCTTATTGCTTCATGATGGAACCTTGTTAATAAGACTACTGACAGCTGGGGAACTAAAAACAATCGCAAATGATTGTTCAACTTCATCCATCTTCGCAATCAATCCCACAATCGAAAGTGAACTTTTACTGGCGCGCAACTACTTCCTGTCAGCTATATCTGACAATTACACTGGAACGCAGACAGCCATATTTACCTACACCTCACCCAGACCAGCCAGCTCAGCTATACCTGGGAAGGGCAGTGGAGACAAGGCATAATATAGACTAAAGACTTATACAGACCAGACTGCATTTTTTTACACTGGTTTAGCAGCTAAATTCTGTTTCATCTACTTTTAAATATTGAAACTCATTACACCACGTAACTGTGCAAACACACTTTCGAGGTCAAAATGCATTTTTATATTTACTGGGTTTAAATTTACTAATAGTAAGTAATGTACCATAAGGTGTGAGTGGGTGAGAGTGGGTGCTTTTTCTATGTGAAGAAACGGAATACATATTTACATATGTGTGTTTATATTTGAATTCTTTTTTGTTTTGTTTTCAAAAGCCAAACAGAAGCAAAAACAGGTAGGACTGATATATTGTGAACATATATATATATATATATATATATATATATATATATATATATATATATAAAATACATTTTAAAGCATGACATTCATTTATTGAATTATTTCAGTTTTTTTTTAAACAGGATTAGATATTTTTTCATAGTTTTAATACTTACAAATCTTGACGTTATTAACTATATTGTAATTCAACATACACTTGATAGGTCTTATGAGTCTTGGACAACCAGTTTAACTGTTGTTAGTTTACTGTGAAGCACAGTCAACACAAAAAGCAGTCAAGCGATACTAAAACGCAAGGTTCCAGGGGTGTCGCTGGTCCCCAAGGTGTTAATCATACCTGTGCTGTGTGTCCCCAGACGGAGCATATCCCCCCCTACGACGTGGTTCCTTCCATGAGGCCGGTGGTGCTGGTTGGTCCCTCGCTGAAGGGATATGAGGTAAGAGCTGGAACATCATGACCTGGTCAATCAACCACAGCAATCTACAGCTGCCTTCCATCCACACCCTTAGAGAAACAGAGGAAGAGCGTTGCAGTGATGTGAAAGTGTAGTGCTGGGGCAAACATGTTTTTTTAAATGTTATTTAAAATTCTACTTTCGTAAGGAAATCAGACATTTGCTTGCAGACGGAATCTGGAATAGCAATCCTAGACTTGAAAGAGTTAAGATAGAATGGTGCTTAAAATAAGATTCTAATAATTCCACACTCCCCCCTCGCTCTCCCTTCCCCCTGCCCCCCCGAGGGTTCATAAAAGCTGGCATCTGATATTTCAGCCTCTCTAGACATGCTCCTTACAGCTCTCAGACGCTGCCAGCTAAAACGAGCGTCGCTGAAGCTCTTAGAACAAAATCCAATTTTGGATTCCTGGCTGTAATGCATTAATATTTCATTTTATCCTAAACACAAATGCACCACAGAAAAGTGTTCAATGGGAATTCGTAATATTTTTTTCTAAAATTTAAAATCAATGTTGCTTAATCCTATTTGTTTGTCTTCTCATCTTCCTGTTCTCTGTTCTTGCTTCATGTTCAATGGCTTAGCGTGCTGTCACTATCAAAACAGACCCTACCTCAGGGATGGAAATAAGACTCCCATTGCATAGCAGTTTGATCCATTCCTGGTTTTACTAGGCATTTAATCAGAGCTTGTTACCTATACACTGGGGCTAATCAAGATCGTAGTAAAACCTGGAATGGGTGAAACTGCTATGCAACATGAGTCTTCTTTCCAACCCTGTTACCTGCTAATGCTCATATAGCAGTGCCAGTGTACTGTTTAACAGATATCAATAACCTGCCTCGATTAACACTGCTTATTAAGCCTTTGCCTCCTGCCCTAACTCCACAGGTGACTGATATGATGCAGAAGGCACTGTTCGATTTCCTGAAGCACAGGTTTGATGGAAGGTGAGTCAACTATCGGTCTTCCATTGAGGCAGTCCATTGAGGCAGTCCATTGAGGCGTATGACTCTTTCGCTGCCCTGGACTGGAGAAAGCACCCGTTCTTAGGGGGTGAGGGAGCAGGTCAGGCTCTGTGCCTCAAGCCTGCCCTGGACTGGAGGACAGTCCTTGGAATCTCATACCTCGTTTCCATGTGCACGGATTGAGCTCCAGTCCGAGCTGATCCGGGTGCTCACGCATTCCTCCTGAACCCCCAGTGATCTGCCCGACCCCGTTTCCATGCTGGGAGAGTTTTTGACGGTTCTTTCCCAGCAAGTTACTAAAAAAACCAACATGATCATATTAAAGCACGGAGAAAACATGTTTGCTGCTTGCTCGCTAAAGGTTTCTTATTTTCTGTTTCCTGCTCACCCCAGATATGGATTAAATGTTTACACCCACTCGTCACTTGATTGGTCAGCATTGTGATGTACCTCCACCCATCCCGCTTTGGCCCGCTTTGGGAAAGGGTCCAAAACAAAATCCGGGGCAGCTTGGATTGGCAGCCAATGCGGGTTGACTAAACTAACATGGAAACGCAGTATCAGGGCAACAGGGTTTTCAACCTGGGTTGAGAGTTGCATGGAAACGAGGTATAATCAGTTTGCCTAGTTCCAATATTAAAGTCTGATTTACACCTTTACTCTTCTGGCGTTTCAGAATATCTATCACACGGGTAACTGCTGACCTTTCTCTCGCCAAACGATCCATTCTCAACAAGAAAACCATCATGGAGCGCTCCAACACACGTTCCAGTTTAGGTGAGTCACAGTGTAATCGTGAGCCTTTTTAAACCATCATGGAGCGCTCCAACACACGTTCCAGTTTAGGTGAGTCACAGTGTAATCGTGAGCCTTTTTAAACCATCATGGAGCGCTCCAACACACGTTCCAGTTTAGGTGAGTCACAGTGTAATCGTGAGCCTTTTTAAACCATCATGGAGCGCTCCAACACACGTTCCAGTTTAGGTGAGTCACAGTGTAATCGTGAGCCTTTTTAAACCATCATGGAGCGCTCCAACACACGTTCCAGTTTAGGTGAGTCACAGTGTAATCGTGAGCCTTTTTAAACCATCATGGAGCGCTCCAACACACGTTCCAGTTTAGGTGAGTCACAGTGTAATCGTGAGCCTTTTTAAACCATCATGGAGCGCTCCAACACACGTTCCAGTTTAGGTGAGTCACAGTGTAATCGTGAGCCTTTTTAAACCATCATGGAGCGCTCCAACACACGTTCCAGTTTAGGTGAGTCACAGTGTAATCGTGAGCCTTTTTAAACCATCATGGAGCGCTCCAACACACGTTCCAGTTTAGGTGAGTCACAGTGTAATCGTGAGCCTTTTTAAACCATCATGGAGCGCTCCAACACACGTTCCAGTTTAGGTGAGTCACAGTGTAATCGTGAGCCTTTTTAAACCATCATGGAGCGCTCCAACACACGTTCCAGTTTAGGTGAGTCACAGTGTAATCGTGAGCCTTTTTAAACCATCATGGAGCGCTCCAACACACGTTCCAGTTTAGGTGAGTCGCAGTGTAATCGTGAGCCTTTTTAAACCATCATGGAGCGCTCCAACACACGTTCCAGTTTAGGTGAGTCACAGTGTAATCGTGAGCCTTTTTAAACCATCATGGAGCGCTCCAACACACGTTCCAGTTTAGGTGAGTCACAGTGTAATCGTGAGCCTTTTTAAACCATCATGGAGCGCTCCAACACACGTTCCAGTTTAGGTGAGTCACAGTGTAATCGTGAGCCTTTTTAAAGGTTGGACACGCATCACAAAACACTCTCATTGCCTCCCAGCAGCAGCTTAGAAATACCAAAACCTGCATTGTCTATAAACGCTGTACCATTAGATTAGGATAACTGAGATTTTCAGATTACTTCCCACAAGCGGCAATACTTGAGCTCACACAGAAGGCCAGCACCCCACATACATAAGCATGGTTAACTTCTAATTGAAAGCAAAAGAATGACACATAACTGGTTTGTGTTCTTATTTAAACAGTCCTGTACTGAATACGTGTTTAAGGTGCTAAGCATTTTTTTTTTATAAAGGGGAAGCAGTAACTAAAGCTGTGTATTTGAAATAACAAAAAATGATTTGATTCATTCCTGGTTTTGCTATAGTTAGACACACCTGAGTTTGTTACCTATACCCTGTGGCTAATCTAAGCTCATAGTAAAACCTGGAATGGGTGAAACTGCAGTGCAACAGGAGTTTCATTTCCATCCCAGCGAAAGTGCTTTTCCTCTTTCAGCGGAGGTGCAGAGTGAGATTGAAAGGATCTTTGAGCTGGCTAAGACTCTACAGCTGGTGGTACTGGACGCAGACACAATCAATAATCCGGCACAACTCGCCAAGACCTCGCTCGCTCCCATCATTGTGTACGTCAAGGTGTCCTCGCCAAAGGTACGGCCAGTCTTTGTGGGTGTTAAAAATAAAACTGCACATCAAGAATCCTGCCATGATCAACACACAAGCAGAAGACAAATAGACACCTATTAAAGTTTCACAGCCACATGTCTTATTAATTGATTTTCCGTATTGCAAATTCAAGTAGAACCTGTCACATCCGATCCTGTAAGATACGATCCCCTCTAACCAGTAGACCTCTGGCAAGTGCCATTTACACAGGCTGCTACCAACTGGACGGTACTGATGGAAGCTGATCAATGCACATTTTATTACGGATCAAGAACACTAAATTCAGCTCTTGGCAGGACAGGATGGTTTCAGTTGCACACAGTGCAAAAAAAACTGTCAATTGGCACAGACTGAGAGAGCGCGGTAAGAACTGTTTTCTGACTGCTGGTTTGTAAATGGCTAAATACTGTATTACAATGCTTAGTTTTGTATTAATTTTCACAGATGTCTTTGTACAGTATACATGCAGTACTGTACTTTGGTGTTTTAGACATTAATAAAAGAACCACAAGGTAGTACAACGACTCCCTCCGAGATATTTTCACATACCCGATGGACCTCAGGAAGCAATGAAATCGGTTGTGGCAGGTTCAACTGTATATTGCAATTCACAATGTCAAAATGATACACAGGCAAACCTGATTGCGAATGGAGTGGATGTATGTATTCGTCATTCAAAACCACTGAGTGAAGCACGAGTTGCAATGCTTGCCATCGTGAGTACGACCGACTGTCTCCTCTTCAGGTGCTGCAGAGACTGATCAAGTCGAGGGGAAAGTCTCAGACCAAACACCTGAATGTGCAGATGATGGCTGGGGATAAACTTGTCCAGTGCCCCCCGGTAAGTGCCAGAGCAAGACAATCCGGTTATTTGGAAATACCCGATGCCTCTGCAGTAACTGTGCATTTAAACATGGGAATATGCCTGCTAAAATGTGCCTGAAGGATTTGATTAAAAAAAAAAAATACACAAGTACACTTCAATGATGCCCACTGTGGTCACTTTGCAAATATATATGTAATAATTCCTATATTTATATTTAGCATTTGTCTGATTTTATAGTTTCTCGTGAAAGAAAGCGAGATTAAAAAATGGCAATTTGCTAAAATTGCTAAAAAGGAATCTTTAAAAAGCTGTGCATTGCTAAAACACAGGACAGATTTTACAAGTACGTCCCTTTGTAAGGATAGTGGTCAGATTTATTCATTCCAGTCCAGGTCTAACAGGTAAAATTAAATCACGACTCCAGGGTCTCAACGTTTTAATTGGTTCAATTAAACAATTTAGAACATGGTTGGAACACAGACCAGGAGTGGAAGAGCCGGTTTTGGACACCCCTGGGTTAGAACAATCCCCATCTTCATAGCAAACTTTCTCTGTGATCACAAATCTAGCAATGCTTATCCAGAAGTCAGAATTTGAAATCAGAAAGCTTTCTTTAGTGTGCTTAACGATACGCTGTTATTTCGGTTAACCCTATTTGCCCTCCCCAGGAAATGTTCGACGTGATCCTCGATGAGAACCAGCTGGAGGATGCTTGTGAACACCTGGCTGAATACCTGGAGGTGTACTGGCGTGCGACACATCTACCTGGTTCCACCCCCATCAACCCCCTGCTGGAACAAAACCTGATGACACCACCCTCCGTCATATCCAGTTTACAGGTACAGGCAGCGCTGGGGAGGAATCATCTGGTTGGCACGCAGGGTCTCCCATAAGGCATCAGAGGCGATGTCATAGATCCTGTGTGTGTGTGTGTGTGTGTGTGTGCGTGGTAAGTCCTACAGGGTTACATTACATTCAGAGGCTCAGAAAACTGTTTTCGCTACAACTGAAAAATGTTAAAAGTTAAATAATACACTTTTATTGACTGTTCCTTTTTTTGTTGCTTTTACTTTCACAGGAGGTTTGCCATCTTTACAGTTTATTCTCCTTCTCTGGTCTTGCAGCATCTCCTCTTTCCCTAGCCCCGCTTTCTCACTCTCTGACTCCCAAAGGGTTTGATCAGTCTGCACCATGTTAAAGGAATCCTTGCTAACCTTTTTAAACATCAGCGGTCTTACCTTCCGTTGGCCTCAGTAGAGTAGACTCTTGCTAAGCAAAGCAGTTAGGGATGTTTTTTCAGCACAGCGTTATGAAATTTAACTTTACTTTCTACAGATGCTTTTTGGATTATAGGTCAATTTGGACTTGCAGGGTTTGCATTTGAAAAAGTCTGCTGCACCGCTGGTCATCTGACAGGCCGTGCATGGCTGTACCAAACCAATAAGTAGGTGTGCTGGCTGGCGAATATGATAAAAGCAAATAGATTGTCTCATGAAACTGATTTTAAAAAGCCTAGCAAGTCCTCTTCCGACTCCCAGCCCTGCCTGTGCAGTACCTGCATTGCTGAGCATAGATGTTCCCGGTTCTTCCTCCCCCTTTTATTGAAAGCTCCGGGGTGAAACTAGCTAATTCAAGCTTGCTACAGCCCTGGCTGATACAGCACTAGATCGCTTAAAAAGCCCTTTAAGTCACAGCACGATTTGAGATGATTTTCTTTTCTTGTTGTTCCAAATCGTTATTTCGTATTTCTGTTACATTAACATCACGGAGTGTATTTGATCTTTATGGTAAAATTGAGTTCATTTCGATGTGGAGTAAAGAAGATCTTTCACAATCTCGCTCATGCGGTTACAGGATACAGATAACCATAACTGAATTTCACCACACGAAAAAGAAAGTCAAAAGTCCTCAATGTGACTTCAGTTAAACGCAACACATTTTATTTGAAACTTCAGCCCGTCATTAAAGCAATCGCTGCCCGACAGGTTGTTAAATGCTGTGATTCCACCACAGGACCCCTCAGTGGGTTCACAGCATTGTAACACACGACCTGTCATCTACAGTGTGACCTGTCCTCTCAAGTGGACAGTGAGCTTGGAGCAAGCTTGATATTCACACTATACTGCTCTCAATATTGGCAATGCATTTTCTAGTTTAATTATCAGATCCCTTTTATTAAAAAGCATCTGGTTTGTTTTACTCGTCCCTTTCCCTGGATCTAAATATAGGTGGATGATTTTTCAATCTCCTTATTACTTCAGCACTGCCGCAATACACTCAGTTCTCCAAATACAGAGAATGAATTCATCAAAATGAAAGCACCTTTGTAGCTATCACAGCATTATAGAGACAAGCTGTTCAGTTGAGCCAGTTTACACAACAGAGTCATATTGATTAAACACAGTCCTATGTCTGCCTTGCTCTATGCTTCTAATCTTCAGTTGTTTTAGACTATGGCCAAAAGTTTTGCATCGTCCTATAGAATTAACTATTTTTGCTTCATAAAGTCGAATGAAACCTGCTGAATAATGTTACGTTAACATATTGAATTTCGAAATCTAACATGAAATACTGTACTACTATTATGGCTTCCGGTAGACTTTTGCGAGATCATTTTGTACTTTATTTGATTACAGGATGTTAAATAAAAGATCTAAATTATGTTCATATATATTTTCTCAATCCTAAATTCTAGGTGATGCAAAACTTTTGGCCATAGCTGTGTACTGCTAAACAATTGCTTTAGATGCTCATGCATAACTATTAAACTGTGCATAATTTAGAAATACCAAAAGAAACTTAACTTTTGTCATACTTTATCTCCAAAACCGAGTTTATCTATGAAATCAATACCCACTGCTTTTAATATGGAGCCCTTTTCTGCTTCAGTATTTGTCTTACAATGACATTAATTTGCTTTGCAAGATGAATGTTTGGATGGAAAAAAATATGATTTGAATCGACTTGACTTTGTCCATACTTGCTTTCAAAGCACCCTCACTCTGGTGTTATCCAGCTCACCCATCACTGTAGCATTCCTGTCAAGACTCCACCTGCATGGAACAGCTGTAACCATTATGCAGTGGGTGCCTTATTTCCATCCCAGTGCTAGATGCATTCTGTAGTAAAGAGGTCTATTTTGGAACAATGATCTGGCTAAAATAAAATTCATGCAAAACATGGAGCAAATGTGGAGGTGTTGGTTAGCTGTGCAGTGCATGCATTTGTATATCCTCACTCCCCTCCCCAGATTGAACTGAATTGGGCCCCCAGATTAAGGCTCGGTTCTTCTTGTGCTCTGGATAATCCCAGATTGCATGCAGTACGCAGACTCCGGTTAAACTCTGTTGTAGTTCAAGCACAGTAACAGCATTAGGGCAGCCGGGATGGCTCTGTGTGGGTAGTGCAAAAATAAACAGTGAGCAAAGGCAACTAATAAGGGGGCTGGAGATCTGCAGAGGATTATAAATCTACTCACAAACGTGGGTATTTTTTAATGATCTTATAAAAAAGCAAGGGGGATAGGAGAAAGATATAAATAAGAAATTAAATTTCCAGCTACTTTTTAACCTTTTGTCATCTATGCACTCTAGTTTAACACAGGCACCAGTTTTTTTTTTTTTGGCTGGTTTCACAGCTAGTGTGAAACCAGCCATTTAATAGCACCCTTCGATACATCACCATAGACGCACTGTACACACAGAGCTTTCCCTGACTGTGCTAGAGCTGTGATCCCTGCTAGAGACGTGCTCAGATTCACCTGTCTGTCTGAGTGAAAAGCACCGTGCTGCTCATTCACTGTTCAATAAAAACAATCCACTGCAATATTTCATCTAACCCTTGCTACTGCTTAACATTTTTACAGTTTTCTGAGACACAGGAATTAATTGAATGATCGGTTATTTAACGGGGTGAGTAATTGGAATAATTATTGTAATAAACCCCTTTTTTTGTCGTCCCCCCCCCCCCCCCCCAACACGGAATCGAATCTAAAAATAGCTAACCAGCACTAAAAGGCCCACCCATTCACATATGATATCATGCTAGTGTTTTCCCTCGCCCCCATTCTATAATTTCATATTGTGCTTCTCCACTGCATCAGTACATGGTAACAATATTTTAATTGCATCATGTCAAAGGGTTTTATTTGAATGATCTAAACAGCTTCTGATCTTTTATACCGCCTACCTTAAAACTTTTATATTGCAAAAGACATTGTTTTTTCCACATGGGCGTTCTGATTATTGGAGTTTTGGTGTTTTAGTGTTTCGTTCGGTATTGTTCACCACAGAGGCGTTTTCCCTCTAGGCTGGTAAAAGCAGGCTCAGTTCAGAGTGGTTTTGAATGAGCACTGGCTGACTGTCTCCCTGTCTCCCTGCTTCAGGAGCAGCAGCTGCAGGAGGAGCGGGGGGAGCAGGACAGCCTGGTGCAGTCGGACGAGACGAGTGAGACCTCGCGAGGGGACGGCAGGGCCTGGCAGCCGCCCTCGCAGCGCGGCTCCCGCCAGCTTGACACGGACGAGTATTCGGACGCCTACCAGGACCTATACAAACCCCACCGCAACCCCACCCCCAGCCTGCGCAGCGCCAACGGGCACGACTCCCAGGACCGGCTGCTGGAGCGCGACTCGGAGCAGAGCCACAACGAGCACAACAACCGCCAGCGCAGCCGGGCGTGGCCGCGGGACAGCTACTGAACGCCACCCGTTGGTGGTGGTGGTGGGGGGGGGGTTGCAGTTGGTGACGGTAACACTTTTGTCAGTGGCGTTGTTTTTTTTTTCTTTCTGTTCCCTTAGATTTTTATGATGTTTGCCATCCTTCGGGGTGCTTCTGGAGTCAGGGTGGCTCCAAGTTCAGGAGGTGCTCTTCAGTTCTAGTGTGCCTGGCAAGATCAGCCAGTGGCTTTATATACGTAACCACCAGCGCCATCTAGTGCACAGCAGTGTATTGCCAGCAAAACTAAAGCAAACTTGTGGCAGGTCACTAGCTCGTGCTGGCCTTGCTTCTAAAACAACCCTCGATCTGATCTTGTATTTACAGCAGGCAGATGGAACTGAAGAGCAGCTCCAGAACTCAGGCTAAAGCAGGTTAACAGAAAAAAAGGAATTGAGTAATTTACAATGAGAAGCCTTTATCATAAACATCATAAAGTAAAGGGACAGAAAAAAAAACAGTGGAACATTTTGAAGCCGTTTACATCTTGTCTTCTATCTGCTGTAGTTTTTCGATCTCCGTTTGAATGGCACACTCATCCACTTCCTGTGCTGTAGGTATCCGCGGAGTAAGATGTGAGGTCCCACTCTAGTTACTACGGGATGTTTTTCATTGAGCACTGGCGTATGTGGTAGCACTTCAGAGTAGAAGAATAGTAGGTAGCTAATCAGGTAATTACAGCTGGCTCCCGGTGTTGCATGCTAACCTGTGAAATGACATTTGAAATATGCTAGTCTGGAGTTTGAGGACTTCCATTCACTTCACTGCACCACTACTTTACTAAAATCCTCAGTGATCATCCTTAGCATTTTAGTTGATATTGCTGATGCCAATTTTTGCACTGCAAAAAGTGTTACCGACGCGAAATCACCACTAAACCAGAGAGTGTCCGAACAGGGCTAAACCGAACCCAGCTGAATAAAAAGGATTACAATGTATTCATTCATTTTTTTTTTTGAGTCTTCAGGAGGCCAGATTAGATGTATAATTCATTAGATTACCAGATCGTTCTGATTGTCCGTGACCGATGTTTAGTTCATGTCCTGTTTACACTCATTGACTGGGAAGAGTATTGTTGCTTGTTGTAGACCTTAATGCACTTGATTTCATCCAATCACGGCAGATTTTGATTAGTCGGTTTGGCTTGTTTTCGGCTTTTTAAAAGCCTTTCAGACTGTCTAAATTTCTGATTTACAAGACGACACAATACCAGTATACGATCCTTGAGAAACGGCAGCCTAGGACCAGTAACCCTAACGCTCCTTGCAGGAACCAAGACAAACGACAGCGCCGCTATAGGCGTAGCACCAAGCTCCCCATGTTGTATAGCTGTGCTATAATTTTGATTGAATCCAAGTGTAAACATGCCTCTATAGAATCACAATGGGGATCGCTCGATTTTTGGCTGCCTTTGTTTTTCACTTTTTTCTCTAAGTTTGCATTTTTACGATGTACATTTTAAAGGGGGGGGGGGGGGGGTTGAAATGCCTGCTACACGGAACAAAGCTTGCCTTTAGATAAGGAGGGGTGGGGGGGGTCTTATTGCACATTTGCCTGCTAGATCCTGCTTCTGTTGCTAACCAGAGGGAGAGGGTGTTGTTTCCTTTTTTTTAAACATATGGTATGAATTTTTGCTTGGTTATTTTGATACAGTATTAATGAATGACAGCTTGTATCGCTCGGTTGCTGCAGACGTCATCTTTTCAAAGGAGTAAAAAAAAAAAAACCTAAACGGTTTCGTTTTTAGTGCCAGTATTCCATAGACAAATATTTAAAACAAATAATACTGGAATTGCCATTAATTACATGAGTTACTTAGGAGTTGATTTGATCCTTTACTCCTGATAAGCCACAGCTGGTTTTTAAAGCATTTTACAGCACTGGGAAGTCTCCCTGGATTGCATCAAACTCTCATTGCTAGAAACTTAGACCTGGAGACTACACTCCTAAATGACTTGTAGGGTATTTCTGTGGTCATGTGATGTGAATGAGCGTGTGTTTCCTGTTTCAACCAGAAGTGTATTATGGGAAATATCAACTGGATTAGCCCATTGAGAAAAATTGCTCACCAGTTAGTATAAGGTTATAATTGCATCAAGGGGTTCTGGTGACTCCATAAACCACAAGAGCAAAGCTGGAGTGGTTTATGATGAATTCAGCAAACCCCCTCAAGATGCAATTATAACCTAAATTAATTCACTTCAGCCCCATTTCTTATGTTGTATAATGTAAGGATTCCATGACTTTGAAGGCAGTTTTCTTGGTCTCCGATGAAGGAGTCTGGCTTTTAGTATTGTGGGAATTGCAAAACGTGACATTTTCAGTGCTTGGAATTTTTTTTTAAATAAAAACGGCAATCTGCAGTTTAAAAGAAATTCCAAGAAAAATAGTTGGGATAGTCATAAACAGGCGATGTGTCGTCACATTGCTTAATTCTGACACTTCTTTCGTGGGCTGAGATGCATTAATACTAAAGCTGAGACTTACGGAGGTACATGTTGATCAAATCAACCCCCAACTTCTTCGATTAGCCAAACGTGTCTGTTGTGTGATGATATGCAGGGACTGCTATTTTCACGCCTATAAAACAGGGTAAAAAGGAACTGGCATAAAAAAGAAGAAATCGATATCGCAGCTCCGGAGACAGACTGCCACATGCGCATGGATTTATCCAAGTGCAGAGCGACAGTCTGCCTTGTCCCGTTTAGAAGTTTACCATAAAAGCATAGCAAAGCACAGAGAGGTATGGTAAAGCATATACAAAACAAATCATGGTATTATGGGACCCTTATAAAAACACCCCATAGTAAAAGCATTGCAAAGTGTGACACCACAGTGAAAGCACGGGTAAGTACAGCATTGTAAATGTGTTTTAGGTAAAGCATATTAATAAACATGGCACACCAGGGCAAACGCATAGTATAACAATGGTGAAGGCATTATAAAACTGCAAAAATACAGTGGTAAACTTTTATAAGGGACAGTCTGCTCTATTTGTTTCTTCGCATTTTTTCTCTTTCGGAACCAACTGCCGATTCGGCGTCTTTCCATTGCGCTCTGGATCTCTCGTTCCAGGCTGGGCAGGGCAGAACTCCAGTTTTATGTGAAGCAACTATTACCGCATGTACGAAAAATAATAATAATAATAACAATTTGCACATTGAATTAAGACAGCAGATCAAACAGAAACTGTACTAATTACCAGATGCGCAGCTGGTCGTTTTCTGAGCCCTCCATTCAACTCCTTGCTGCACAGACAGAATCCCAGCTGAACGGTTCACCCATACACCACGATTAGTTTCACGTGACTTTGCAAACGCGTCTTTGCTTTGCGTGAGTTCAGTGGATTAACCAGTTATAGTAAAAATGAGAGAACCTAAGCAGAGTGTGCTGTAGTTAAAATACATTACTCTACTGTACCCGTGCAAAACAAGGACTTCCTGAAAATACACAATCTGCATTTAACTGGTGCGTATAATTTTGCAGTAATGCACTTGGCGGTTTTGTGTAAAAATGCAGTTCACCATTTGGTTTCAAATATACGCTCCACAGTTTAATCTTGCAAGATGTGGGGGCTGAAAGGGTTATCAAATGGCTTTATTTTAGCATGATGATTTGCCATAGCAACATTGACCGTATTAAAACATTTTAAGTGGGTTTTAGATTGCCTCATAAAGTTTTTTTATATAACGTAATACAACCCATGATCTTATCTCACATATAAGCACTCGGTCCCGGCGTAAGTGGACGTGTGTTTGCTAGTGTACCTGTCGTAAGCAGCGTCACAGCTCCCCTGCAGCGTTGGTGTTGGAGGGGTTCAGAAAACGACCCCCGCGTGCAGACGCTTTGGAAAACTTGTATATATATCAAGAGGCCCTGCTTTTTATGTCGGTATGAACTTGTATCTTGTTGAAACTGTTACAATGTTTACACATTTAGGATTGTTTCTAATTAACATTTTAAGAAAACAGGGAAAGCAAAAAGAAAAAAAAACTTACAGAAAGCTGCAGTATATTTCAGAACGTTGCCTTTTAAAACTGTGTGTTTTAAAAGTATTACGGAGTTAGGCCTATATTTTAGTTATGTCCCTGTAAGAATAGCTGGTATCCATTTGACCAAAGTGGTTTTCAGTAATCCGAGATTCTCGAACGGTAATGAGTAATTGGTATCCCATCTGCTGGCACACAAACCATAATGTGGGGGGAAGTTTAAGAATGATGCCCTATAAAGATGCATCCGTTTTTTATTTGCCAAAGGAGGCAGCATGCTTGTACAGAGTACCAATTTATCCCAAATCTGCAAAATTGAAAAGCAATCTAACACACAACAGCACACACACACACACACGATGCCTTCACCTCATTATAACGCGTGTGTTAGTAATCACAGTCTGGAGCGTACGACACACACAGCCCTTCAGTGATTCGATTGGGAGTGTCTGTTGCATGCCTTAGCACTCAACCGCCTTTAACCTTAAGAGCCCATTTCAATACCGGTGATTATTAATACAGAGGTCTGTGCAGGTTTCATGATTAACGCGTTTTAATCATTTCACTTCCCTACCGTATCGCTCGACTGGAATCACCGTGTCCAAAGCTTTCACTAGGATCGCTTACAGTAGTGCAAAACGCCTTATTTCTCATTATTCACATGTAACACGTCAGTGCCTCTAGGGCTCTTGTCAATGATTCATTTAATGTGCTACAAACTAGCGTTTCTATTCCTAATTTAAAGTGATAGCTATGCGTATATACAGTATAGTGCTAAATATTCTTTATCATAGATAGGAGATATTCTGATTTAGTCAATACAGCAGTAAATACGAGTGTTAGTACTTAAGTTAGTGGCAACTTTTATCGAATGTATCACTGTTAATATAACCAGTAGGCCTTGACTGAAGAATCCTGACTGTTTTCTTCTGCCAGTAGGTGGCGCCAATTCACATTTAAGATTACAGCACAGTAGCAGAGCATGTAGTGTTGTGTTGTTCTTGAGCTGTTGCTCGGTGTTACTCATCTGTAATTTGATATTAATCTAGATAGGCTCAGAAGCCGACGTGTTTTAAATGTTGTGAATCGGTATAGTTTTGTTTATTTAGATATATTTATATATTTAAGTATGATGGCATGTTCTTAAATGATTTGTAAATTAGGTCAATTGCACGGTTTTCAAAAGGGACACCTTTTATTAGCAGAGGGCACCATGATCAAAACTCACGAATTCAAACTGTTAACATCTTGTCTAGTTTTAAAATACAAAACACTACAAGCAGCAATTCCTGACCAAGTTGCAAAAAAACTTTTTTATTTGTTTCGTTCAGGCCAGTTTAAACGATTTAAAGGGAAAAGGGCTTTTCCCAGACGTACATGCGTTTAGAATGTCAATTCCGGTTTGTTTTCGTGCATATTCAAATTGTTTGAACCCTGGTGCTAATTAGTATTGTGAACCTATAGAAATAGCTACATTTGGGACAAATTGGTAATTGTCTGCATGATGCCAACCTTTTGTGAACCTTTTCTGCAAAGACCTATACTAATAGTATAGAACTATACTAGCCCATGCTAGAAAAATATAGTTTGTGCAAATTTCATCTTTTTTATTTACCTCCAGTGTGTGGCTGAGACTTATGCAATTAACCTCTTGCAATCTCTCGGTTCTCAGGTAGCCAAAGCCTCGTTCTGTGGATCTATCACTTTGATGGGCCATTGCTGCCCTCCGGTGGCCACAGGGTATTACTGCACATTGTATTCCTTACCAGAACAGTATTTTGTATTGTACTGCATGTTAATCCCTAAACCTCCGAATATAAAAAGCAAGGTTAATCAAATTGTAATTTCCCCATTCCTGCCTCTACTTGAAATGATACTGTATCGCTATGAAGCACCCGGCTGTTACCAAGGGAAGTTTTAAACTTTTTTCTGAAAATGTGGTTTCAATGAAAAATTACCGTGTCCCTATAAACTATTGCTTTGTGCAACCCCAGCTCATGTAACCCCCATCCGTTTCTTTTCTGATTGATGCTTTATTGTTTGAACACAGAAACATGTTTCTGTAATATACTGCAGCTTCTCAAACTCAGTCGTTTCTATGTCTGTTACAAATCTATATAATTGTTCAGTATTTTGGAAGAAAAAAAAAACCACAGCATGATTGAAAGAGAATTTTTCCTATGCAAGTGTTGCATGATACCTGATTGTTTATACTGTTCCACTATACTTTATTAACTATTATTACTACTGGTTTGACCAATGTCCCTATTTTATATACCAAAAAAATCTATTAATTATATAAATAAATATATATATATATAGTCAGTGACAAGTCTAGAAATCTCTTTTAAAACAAATTTAAATCACTGTATTATGCACATTAGGGGGAGGTTCATTTGTTACACCATGTCTTCTTTCTTAGCTTACAAAAATCCTTTATTTGGGAATCATCTCTTTTTAAGCACAATTCGTTGTGAAACATTTAGGAGTCTGTGTGCAATACGAGCCTATAAGTAAGCCTTAGAAGTGTTTTAGATTTCCTTTATTTGTGTAAAGTTAACAAGTTGCACTATTTTGTTTTTGATGTCCACTTTAGGCTTTGTAGGCACACAAAATAAAATGCACTAGCACCACTCCTCAACACTCCTACAGCATACTAGCGTTACCATGCAGACCGTGTATTTCTGAGAAAAAAACTTTTGAATAGAAAATATAAAATATCTCTTAACTTGCTGCCTGAAACTGTATAGAATGCCTTTCTATTTAAGTAGAGATTAAAAAAAAACTATTACTAAAAATGGATGTGATTTTATTTTATGACGTTATACAATTTCACACATATTAAAGAATGTAAAGGAATGTTTTGATCCCATCTTCATCATAACAAATTATTTGACATCTGCTTTATTTTTTTTGCACTGGAAATATTAACTTGTCCCAGTTACAAGTAGTACCCTTTCTTTGCAATGTAAACAATTGATTCATTGCAACATGGGGTCGGATTCAGCAAAGTCTCAACCGGTCATGAAGTGTTGAACCATTTCTAGTGAAAGTAAAACAAAACTGTTGATGTTACAAAATTGGTACCAAGCATGTTTAATGCATAGCTAACAACTCTCTTAAAACCTGCATCAGCAACTAGCAATAGCATCATGTGTTGAAGATGTTCTGATTTAAAGCTTGTATCTTGTGCTGTGATGTGAATGTGCAGATCTTTCAAAAACAACTCTTTAGATGAAAATGACCTTTCCACTTCCTGTGTTTAACCACCCCCTGGTTTAGACTATCACAATCCTAGAATGATCTACTTTCACCTGTTTAACCTGGAGTGGCATGGCCCTCCAGGACTGTGATTGGACACCCCTGAGCTAAACGGACTCTTGCAGTTTACCTGCTGTGTGAAATATTAGAATATACTGCATGAACTTAAAACACCTCAATATTCTCAACACAATAATAGGGACGGGCAACAATGCCATAAGAAAACTGAAATTAAAGCATTTGTTAGTGGCTTTTTAGGAGATACGTTTAAAGTACTCTCACATTTGTGCTGCTAGTTTTACAACATTAACAGTTTTCATTTTCCTTTCCCAGGGAAATATTATCACACAATAAAACAAATCCTTAAACATGCCAGGAAGCTTCTCAAGTACAGTTCTTCCTCCACATTGGCAACACAAACAAGCCCCTTGCCACATGTTGTAGCTGAGCGGGGATGCACCCAGGGCCTCAACAGTGCACAACTGCCTGCAACAGTCTCCCTCTAGCGGCAGCCAACAGAACCACCTCCGTTTACTCGGTCTTGTGAACAAGCATCCTGTCTCGACAACCCCTGTCCTGTATTACAGTATACCTGGCAATTCTGACAGACATGCACTACAGAGAACTAGAATAAAATGCTTAACTCAAGAGCCATACATACAAAAAAGTTTTCTTTTTTTTCCCTCTCCAGTGCCCGGTTTGGTATTTTGTCATAATGTCTGCTATCTTTTTTATTGGACATGATGTAGCCCTTGCATATTGCAGGTCAATGATTGTGTTCACCAGTAAGTACCTGGCCATACACCAATGTCTGGTGCACCTACTGTTCAAGCCAGTGAATGTAAAAGCTTTGTGGCATGCTGTGTAATGCATTGCAAACCGGTCTGAAAAGACAATATGCTGCAGACACAGTGTGTGCTGTAGTGCTGCAACAACAGATGCCACTGGGCTGAAGGTAAAAACAAATGGTATTGACATACAGGATAAAAATATTCAAAAGGGGAGGATGAAATGCAAATTTGATAATCTGATTCCAAAAATGAATCCCCCCACATATTCAATAGGAGTTTAAATTGTTTTATTTTATTTTTTTTAAGGTGGGGAGGGTGAAGCAGAACATGACATTAACAAAACAAATTTAGAATTTATTTACAATAGAAATATCCATCTAAAAAATCAAGCTGCTGAAATCACAATGGAAATTCCAGGAGCGTCCTGCCGACTTTACAGATCTCTTGAACGGGAGTTGGATCGGTGAAGATACAGAGTGGTCCACATTTATTAAATTGTGCTGACTTCATAAGAAATACCTCATTTCACTGCCTTTTTATTACACTAATGAATTAAACCGCAAAGAAATACAAAATAATAAATCAGCAGATGCTAAAATAAAAGCTCATCTTTCATGAACAAAGATGTACTAATTCTGGATTAGACAATGCTATATAGTTGTTTCAAAAACTTCAACTGGGATGCCAGCCCTAACCCATTAAATACAGACCCCTGGCTTCACAGGTGTGTTGCAGTAGCTGAGTGCACAGGGGAGAGGGGGGTGACTGCGGCGTATCAGTGGCACACAGTTTGTCTCTCACAGCCCAACATCCTTCTACAGCAGCGATTTGTAAAAACCTGGGTAGCTCCAGTTTTTAAAATCCCTTAATCTGGGCTCTGCCTAGTTTCCACAAAGTACTTCATCCTGCAACACATTTTATATCTTCCTAAGGTGGCCAGAAACGAACAACCTGATTTTAATAGAGAAAGGTTTCTGTTGACAGCTACTTTGGAAACTATCACCCACCCCAAACACATCCTTAGGACTGGCACCAGAGCACCACACTGTAGAGCAGTCCTTTTTGAAAGAGGAGGGTGGCGCGGTGCTCAAGCGAAGATGGTCTCCTCTCGCCTCTTCTTGGTCAGGATGGTGCCCGGTTTGTGCTGGGCTTCCGGGTGATTTGCCAGCTCCGGAGGGCAGGCTGACACTGGGCTCTCCAGGATAGCCTGCTTCAGGTCGTAGAACACGGTCGAGTCCTCCTTCGTGAGGAAGGTGACAGCAATGCCACTTTTACCAGCTCTGCCGGTACGGCCAATACGATGGATATAGTCTGAAAAGAAAAACAGAAAAACGTTCAATCCTTTTTCTGTATTATTTGGTTCTTGATACCTATATGCAAAAGTCATTTGCCAGCGTCAATTAAACAGTATTAAAAAGCTTTATGAAAACTAGTTTCACAGCCGATTAGCACTAATCTTGGACTGCCTAATGGCACTTTAGGTAACCAGGATTAGTGCTAATCTGGCTCTGAAACCAGTCAAGGGGATCATGTACAACAGTGGCTGATCTTAATCATTTACTGGTCTTTCATGCAATCACATTATGATGGTGCTATTAAATTGAGGTGGAACCAATTCTGAACACACATGGTTTCTACAAAATACAGAAAGAGGGAAAAAAAAAAAAAAGCTGCAGGTGGCAGGCTGCAAACATACCTTCAATATTCTTGGCCATGTCGTAGTTGAGCACCATAGACACGTCGTGAATGTCGATACCTCTCCCAGCCACGTCTGTGGCTACCAGGATATCCTTTGCGCCGGCCTTGAGATTCGACAGGGCAAACTCTCTCTGTTCCTGGCCCTTGCCACCGTGCAAAGTACAAGCGTTGTACTGCAGGGGAGACAAACACAAACACAAACGTTAGGCTTTGTGCAACAGCTCTGGAAAACCATCTAACATGTACAGCTATGGCCAACAGCTTTGTATAACCCTATAGAATGAACTAATTTTGCTTCATTAAGTCAAATGAAAGCTGCTGAAAAATATGTTAGGTTAACATATTGAATTACACACCACTTTGTAGTTTTCCATATAAACGAAACAACTGACAAATTAAAGCGTGACATTTCGAAATCCAACATGAAATACTGTTTATGTCTCAATCCTAAACTTCTAGGTGAAACTTTTGGGTGTAGCTGCAGTGCAGCAACATTTATTACAAGTCTTCCATTAACCACAAAACAAGCTCAATTAGACGATTACCAATTCTCGATTTCTCGATCAGCTCGTTCCACAGACCTGGATGGCACTGATCTCGAACTGCCTTACCCAAGGTGATATTGCTACTCCTGATAAGTGCCAATTCGAGTCTGTGAAACCTGCCATATACCTCCAATTTCCCTAGACTATATAAAAGTCATTCTGAAGGTCTCCGCATCCACCTCTTTCAGTCTCTCTACCTCAGCAGCACTGTTAGAGTTCAGGCTCACAAAGCTGAAGGGTCTGTATTTCTCTTGCTATCGAACAGCATCCTTGACTAGTCAAGACAAGCAGCCCTGCGATTCTCCTCACCCCCATCTTTTCCAGAGATTTCGCCAGCACGTCACAGCCCTTCTTCTGGTTGACGAAGATGATGATGGGAGGGTCGAAGCCCTTTGCCAGGACATCCAGCAGCTTCTTCCTGTAAAGCAAGTGACAAGAAACTCAGCTCTCCTGCATAGTGTGTGCATGTGTAGCCACCATTATACATAACGAAAAACTGACACATTGAAAACATTTCGAAATCTAAATACTGTACTACTATTATGGCTTCCGATAGACTTTTGCGATATCATTTTGTAGTTTCTTTGATTACATGGTTAAATTCTAGGTGATGCTAAACTTTTGGCCATAGCTGTAGGTTTAACAAACTACTGACCAAGGCTAAAGGCTTGGCTTTAACCACCTGCATCTCAACTGCTTTGAAAATGTGTTTTATGTAGGACCCACAAATGGAAACCCATATATAGAATTCGATCCACTTGCGCTGGAATAATCAGGTCTGTTCTGCCACACGACCTAATTATTAACTCTTATCAATAATTACAAAAAGTTAAACTGCAGCAGCCGGCTCACCTCTTCTCTCCTTCAGACATTAGGAAGACCCTCTGTTCCACCTTCTCATGGGGCTTGCCTGCAGATCCGATGTAGACCACAGCCGGTCTGCGCAGGTAACTCCTGGCCAGCCTCTCCACCGCTGCGGGCATCGTAGCCGTGAACATGACCGTCTGAGAGAGAGAGGGGGGGGGGGGGGGAGAGAGAGAAAGAGAGAGAAAGAAAGAGAGCAGAGAGAGAGAGAGCACACACAGCAAGGGTTACCCTAGAAACCAAGTCACCGTGGGGGCTGTTCAGTAATCTAAGACCGGTCTAAGAGCAGCTAGAATCATTAAAAGGAGGGAATTCCGTAAAACTGCTCAGAAGTCATAATTAATCAATGGCAAGCTGTGCTGCAAGAACTGATTACTTGATTCTTCTGACTGAGCTCTCCACAGAAACCAGGTGCTGACAATCAGGTGAGGGGCACTGGTGTTGATTTACCATTCAAAGTGAAACAAGTGAAGAAACAGGTCGATTGGATTTGTGTGGATTTCCTTTTTTTTTTTTTTTCTTAGACTGTGTAGAACAGCACTGATGGGTCTAGTACAGAGAAATTGGACCATCAGAAAGTTTGGGGCTTGCCAGTAGTCTGATATTGAAACACAATATAACTTCTTACCCTATTAGGAAGCCGAACGGTCTGTATTTCTGTATTGATGAATATCAATTCATCAATATTTTTTCGAACGATTATAATTTTGCGTTCCCAATTAATCGATTGCTATTTGGAGGTTAAACAGACAGCCCTATCCCACACTGTTTCCTACCTGTCTGTACTTGTGTTTTCCGGACCCAAAGTTCATGATCATCTTCTCGGGGTCTTCTGCCTCGTCCGTGTCTGGCTTCTGATTGGTCACGGGGATGTACTCCAGGATCTTCTGCACGTCCGGCTCGAAGCCCATGTCAATCATCCTGTCGGCCTCATCCAGCACCACGTAGGTACAGCGACTCAGCACCAAGTAGCGGTTCTCCAGCACGTCAATCATACGCCCTGGCGTGGCAATCACAATCTGCAGGGCAGCGAGAAGCACAAACACAGGGATTATTGGGTTTGGTTTCCTTTACTCGAATGCTGGGGAAGCAGGTTCGGTCGCAGCATTTCACCAACTTCCACTACACCATCTGCACTTATCGGACGCTGTGAATAATACACTTGTAATTGTTAAGAGACAATTATCAAGTTTTAGAACAGAACTGCAGCTATGGCCAAAAGTTTTGCATCCCCCTATAGAATTAACTAATTTTGCTTCAAAAAGCCGAATGAAACCTGCTGAATAATGTTAACATATTGAATTACGTACGGCTTTGTAGTTATCCATATACTTGAGGAAAAACTGACAATTGAACAACGTGACATTTCAAAATCCTACATGAAATACTGTGCTAATATTATGGTTTCCGGTAGACTTTTGCGATACCTTATTGTAGTTTATTTGATTACATGATGTTCAATGAAAGATCTATGTTCATATAGTTTTTAAATTAATGTCTCAATCCTAAAATTCTAGGTGATGCTAAATGTTTGTCCACAGCTGTAGAAGGGCCATGTTCCGCAGCGAGATACAACTGAAAACATGCATCAAATCGATGCGGTACTTCACCTCGCAGCCCATCCGGAGCTTGAAGCCCTGGTCCTCGCGGGAGATTCCTCCGATCACAGCCACAGTTCGCATTCCCAGCGGCTTCCCAAACTTGATGGTCTCCTCCTCGATCTGTTGAGCCAGCTCACGGGTCGGAGCCAGGATGACGGCATAGGGACCCTGATCCGAGTCCTCGATTCTACAGTGTAACCAAATAAACAAGCCTTTTAATACTGAAGGGGTAACACAACAGCGAGTCTTTATTGTGCTGCTTAACACAAAAGTCTACAGGGTGGTGTCACAGATCCGGATTAACACTAATCTGGGACTACTTTACCAAAATTCAATATTAGGGTTAATCCGAGTGAAAAACTTTAGGTCCAGCTGCACTAAAAATTTGCATTCATGCATCTTTGAGAATCAAGTCTAGGGACACAGTAGCTAATAGCAATACATTGTTTAAAAACGTATTTCTCTTGCAATAGCAGTTTCTGTTTGAATTTATACTGCTGTTGTTCCTCATCCAGTTAAATTTAATTAAAAAAAAAGAACGTGCAGAACGCTCCGTGGTTAAAATGGAACGTGCACTTGCAATCTCAGTTACGTCTTTTCTTACCTGTCTATTTTGGGTAGAGTTGTAATCCATACCAGCAGAGGGATAAGGAAGGCTGCAGTTTTACCGCTACCAGTCTCAGCCACACCGATGATGTCTCTGTTCTGTAAGCCGATGGGAATGGCTTGTCGCTGGATAGCTGTGGGTTCCTAAAATGTAAGAGATGTGAGAGAATTGGAGCAATACATTACAACAGGGCTTTCCAACGAATAGCTCTTGGGCCATATATATCAACTAAGCCTCACAATAGGGCTCTTTAAAAGTTTAGTGGCCCGCAGTGTACATTCATTGCAAAACCACCACTCAATCCAGCACACCCTGCTTGGGAGGCCCTGTAATGACGGGCAGAGGGGTGTGTGCTCTGGTCAGGACTGAGCTGAAGCTCTAGTCACCTGCCAGCACTTTTCCACTGGCACAGCCGAGGAAGACAACATGGTGTGCAGTGAGTCAGAAGAACAGCAAAGCCTTGGGAAGTCCAGGCTCCAGTTTCTCTGTGGGCAGTCAGAAGCACTCTATGTCGATTTCAAACAAATGGACATAAAAACTGCAGCCACAAAACGCCGTAATGAACGGAAATGAAGAACACAACCATAACCTCTGGATCTGCCATTCTCTACTCAAATCCAGCGGCTCTCATCACCGGTTCTCGGTTCCACAGTAGACGAGGTACCCAATCACTAACCACACCAGGAGGGAACCCACCTTGTAGCCACACTTGTCGATGACCTCCAGGATGTGCGGGGGCAGCGAGTACTCCTTCCAGTTGCGGATGGGGTTGGGGATCTTGCCCCCCTTAGTGGTGATGCTGTAGTCCTCCCTGAAGATACGCCAGTCCCTGTCGATCATCTCCTCCAGCTTCTTCTGGGACCAGTGACGGTCGTCCCACCTCTGCTTCGCCTCCTTCTTCCGCACCTTCTTCAACCTCACTCTGGAACCGAAGAAGAATTAGCCTTCTTATTCCTTCCTTTATTTATTGGCCATAGCTGTACATTTAACAAACTACTGACCAAGGCTAAAGACTTGGCTTTAAACGCCTGTGCTGCCACTGTTTTTTTTGTCGTTTTCTTTTTCAATAATCATGCAGGATGTACAAAAACACATTTTGCACTGGTTAATTCTAAAATGGCAAAGCAACCGTTTTACTGACAGAAAAGCCACCAGGGACAACATAACCCCAATTAAGCTGCAGGTCCAAATATCCACTCACTCCTCCTGTTCCTTCTCCTCCAGGGTCCTCCTAGTCTCCATGAGGTCCCCGTAGAACTGCGACTGCTCCCTCTTCTGTTGCTTCAGGTCAATCCCTGCAATGAACCCGCGGCCGTACAGCTGGACGTGGTGCCTCTCCTTGTACCTGAGCAATGAGAGCACAACCATTACCCGTTTAAAAAGAGGCCACACTATGGGTGAAACTGCAATGCAATAGGAGGATATCTGAGATGACCCCCAACCAGTCCTGTAAACGTAACATTGCTTTGTCATTTAAGGGAAGAGATCTCAGGTAACTTACAGAGGGTTGTAATCGATGGAAGTGTCTTCAGACGCGTCCCACTCGAACACAAACTTCCTGTCGTTCAGATGGCGGGTCCTCCTTCGCTTCTTGACGCCCCCGAGGTACCGCTCCTGAAAGGCGATGGGAGGAAAAGCAGAAGTCAGGACAAACTGTCTGGTCTCAACGATCCAAAACAGATCTAAGAGCAGTTACAATCATCAAGTAGGGCTCATCAAGTGGTCCGAAGTCATCAATATCAGACTAATGGCAGGTCCAATATCGTGGCGATTACGGGTTTAAAGCTATGGCCAAAAGTTTTAAGTATAGCGTGAACTAATTTTGCTTCATAAAGTCAAATGAAGCCTGCCGAACAATGTTACATTAACATATTGAATTACATATCGCTTCGATTACATGATATTAAATAAAAGATCTAAATTATGTTCATGTTTATTTTTATTAGGTCTCAATCCTGAAATTCTAGCTAATGCTAAACTTTTGGCCAGAGCTGTTGTACACATAAGTTTCACAGGTTAAACAGCAAATCTTAAACCAGTCAAGAGTGCTGCTGTGTTTACAGCTCCAGTCCACTCTTCACCTTGATAGCTTGCAGCTCTTTGCCCTTGTCTTTCTCTTCCCTGATTTTCTGCCTGCCGTCGTCCTCCTCGTTGCCGTTGTTCTCTCGCTCCATTCTCTCCCTCCGTTCGCGCCTCTCCCTCTCCTGCGGGTCCTCTAAATTAAAAAGAAAAATTGGATGAGGGCCCTTTTCAGGTAAAATTGCATTCTTTTCAAATGAACAACGTACTGAAAAAAAAAAAACACTGATATTTGTATCCACTATTTCTTTTTCGCTTGGATCGCCGATCTAAAGCCTGTAATTTCTTACCAAGCATCTTTCTGCCGATGTCCTGGAATACCCTCCTCCTCTTCCTCTCCTCGTCCATCAGCTTCCGCCGCTCCTCCACCTCCTGCTCTCTCCTCTTCATCGCCTCGGCCTCGCGCTCCGCCTTCGAGAGGAACTTGGGCTGAGCGTGACACAGAGAGAGAGGAAGGAACATTTAGTACTGCAGCAGCATGGGAAAACCCAGAACCTCGAGCTACAATTCAACACATTTCAATCCAAGCACCTCAATATATTACATTTTGTTGTAGCTATCATCTTTCTATTTCTCCTGTCACAAACGGGCACCTCAGATCTCCACAGCTACTGCAGCAGAATCTCAACATGCGAGTGAAAACGGGCTAACACCTTATCACAGAGCTAATCAAGATGCTTTGAGGCCCCAAGGTTGAAATCGGTTCTGAATCACTCCCTTGATCAACATGCTATACCTTTGTTGAATGTATCATTAATAATATGTTACACGTTAGCATTTACCAAGATCAGCCTGCCACAAGATTTGGCTGATATAGTTCATTACAGATAAATCTGGCCCATAATGTCTGGAATGTGTGTCGTGTTTTAGAGCATTCAGTGACACAGCCTCCTTACCTTTGCTTCTGCCTCCTCTTCTGCCTTCTTATTAGCCAGCAGCTCCTCCAATGACAGAGGCTGAGCCTGTAAGAAAAACAGACAAAAGCAGAATTTATTAACAACCCGGTGCTTTTTTTTTTTTTTACAGAGGAATAAACAGTCAGACAGGGAGCTTAACTGTAATTGCTGTGGTCTAATGGGGAGAGCTAATGACTACATGAAGAAATTCCAAAAATTCCAACACAAAATGGTTTTGGACCACTTGTCATAACTTCACAAAACAGTAAGCTAATATCATGACTAATTACTAGGATCATTTGTAAAACTGTAGTAAGATAGGGACCAATGTACTCAGAACGGTGCTGTTTTTTCCTTGAAACAGTGTCCTGCTTAACACTCACCTTTTCTTTTTTCTTCTTTTCCTCTTCCTCTTTTTTCACATCCTTCTCTTTTTTTAACCGGGCTTCCTTGGATTTTGGAGAGACGCTTCTAAAAGAACAATTGAGACAGGCTGCTGGGCTCTGCAACTCTTCGATACAACATTCTCCAACGACTACACCACTTAAACATGTTCTACAAGCCTTTAAAAGGAAATGAAACGGGCAAGTTTATAAAGATTAGCTGTGCTCTTTCTCTTGAGTGATCATTATAGGAGGGCTTGACTGCACTTGATGCATATTGCTTTTGATTTGGAAAGTCTAAGACTCACCCTGTTATTTTGTTATATAACCCTCTACCTACCTGGACTTCCGTCTGTCCCGTCGATGTCCATCCTTCTCACGATCTCTCCGGCTCCTGTCCCTGTCTCTCTCCCTGTCCCGCTCTCTCTCTTTAACATCCTTCTCTCGTTCTTTATCCTTTTGCCGACGATCTCTGGGAGGGAAGAAAAGAGAGTTTAACCTTCCTTATGCTTAAGTTATCAAATCCGATTCCCCCACCCAGTCTCCTTTCAAAAACTGCATTTAAAATATGTATACACTCTGTAACGAAACACGTAACAGGTTACCATTTTTCTCTTTGCATAGCTTTTGGCTCACTGCCGTGGTCATCATAATAATAGGAAGCTGTGTGGTCCAGTGGTTAAAGAAAAGGGCTTGTAACCAGGAGGTCCCCGGTTCAAATCCCACCTCAGCCACTGCCTCATTGTGTGACCCTGAGCAAGTCACTTAACCTCCTTGTGCTCAGTCTTTCGGGTGAGACGTAGTTGTAAGTGACTCTGCAGCTGATGCATAGTTCACACACCCTAGTCTCTGTAAGTCGCCTTGGATAAAGGCATCTGCTAAATAAACAAATAATAATATATGAAGCTTAAAATATGTATTAACCAATGCTTTCCTTGATTGTAAATCGACTGCAGAATCAAACGTTCTTTACAATTTATAATACAAAAATAGTTTCCCAGTAGTTGTCATGTCTTCTTTTACAGTCATTTTAAAGGGCACTTTATTTTGAAGCTCGTGACACGGGTGCTTCCAGAGGTAAGTAAGTAGGTTAAGGAAGTCGTACCTGTCAGGTGACTTTGACTTGCTCTTTGACCTCTTCCTTTCCCGGGATCGGTGGTGCTTCCTGTCTTTGGACGGAGAGGCTTTGCGCTCCCTCTCTCTGGACCGGGTTCTTGATCTCTTTCTATCCTTGTCCTTCTCTTTGTCCTTGTCCTTGTCCTTGTCACGCTCCTTGGAGGACGAGCGCTCCTTTTTATCTGTAATAACCCCGGCCATCTAAAAGATGTGAATAAATAACAAAGCAGGAATATATTACTACAAGATGAGAGGTAGCGTAGCACAAAAAGATTATTTGATTATTAGGTTTGAGCTCTCCACTGAAATCAGGTGCTGACAATCAGGTGAGGGTGTAGACTGGGCTAATTTACCACTCAAAGGGAAGAAACAGCTGTTTCACTTGGAAAGGTAAATGATCACGATCAACACCAACGACCCTCACCTGTGGAGAGCCTGATTAATCAAATCATCTGTTTGTGCAGCTCTACGGAGAGGAATCCTGGCATTATTTTGAACAACTGCAGGGGTGGAAATGAGACAAGTAATCCCAAACTGGAGGAGGAGAAGAAACACCAATAACACAAACTGCGACTGTTAATCCCAAATACAGGTGGGACGGCCAATAAACAAAACCCCATTTTGAAAAAGCTTACAAAACATGCGCGTAGTAACAAAGGCTTGTTCAATTGAAGCAAACCAAAACCAAGTTGATAATAATACAGGGTACATGTGTGCATATTTTAATGTATACAACTATGGCGCTGGACGTATGTTTTTTTTTTTTTTTTTCGATTTCCTCACTGCTGCCAGTCATTTTAACAGACAGTAGTGCTGTACTTTTTGAAACGCGTCTTTGTAATAACCTACAGGAAATAACACACATTTTATGTTAGGCTTGTACGAAGGTTGTGTGTTTACAGGTTTACCGTATTCACATTAAATACGTGAGATATTAACGTCGTATTCTGAATCTCCTCTGCAAAAAAAGCAACCCTTCGCCGTCTATTATTATAACAATTATCAATGCAATCCCAATAACAAACCGCTCACCTTTTAAATACAATCCAAACCGTGCAGCGAGCGTAGCCCCAGCGTTTCTAGAAAGACACCATGTTGTGGGGAAACAGGAAGCGGACGTAACTCGTCGGTGTGTTCTGGGAGCTGTAGTTTTTCGGCGGAAGATGTCCGCTTGAGTTTAAACTACATTGGACTACGTTTTCCAGAAGCGCTTGCGGCAATACGGGCACTACTCCCCCTAACCCCAGCCCCCTAAAAAAGGGATTGTGGGTATTGTAGTTTAAACGGGGTTCAATGCCAACCAAGATACCCATTTGATGTAAACGGGTTCTGGTCTTTAAATCCACAATGATCCGAGGTAGAGTCCACTGTCGAGAAAACACGCGCGCACACTGGCAAGTCCTGAACAGAACCTGCCTTATTAATTACTGAGGAAATATATTTAGATTTTTCAGTTGGTCATATCTAAAGACATACAAATTAGGCTATAGCACATTTGACACCTACAACGTAAATTGAGCCGTCTATATGTATTTTATTTTTTACTTTTTAAATAATATTCCTATATATTGTTTTAATGTTGCTCGAACCCCAACTATATTTCGCCAATCAGAGCACGCTACGAATTGTTTCTCTGTCAACATTGTTCTAAATATTCCGTCTTTTTTCCTCATTTTACTGTTTGCTAATCACCGTAATCACTTCTAACAGTCAGTATGTGTGACTGAACAACATTGTGTCAAAGTATTTCAGAATCTTATCTTTTTAGCACTTGGCTATTAACCTTTGGAGGCCGATTGCAACAAACTTGCATATGCTAGTGTAGTGGGATGAGTTGTAGCTCACACAGTACTGTCTCAAGCATTACAGGGTTATTATGTCATTCATAATAACCCTCTAGCTATTACGGCTGCAGGTAGCTGCAGACGGAACGAGTCCTTTGATCCAGAGAGTCAGATATACGAGTTGTGGCAAGCAGATGTCAGTTAGGACGAAGCTTGTTCCCCTGCAGCAAAACTCCTTTATCAAACAACCAGGGAGTTAAGAAAAATGATGGAAGATGTCCTCTATACAGCTATTTATTTTTATTATTTATTTCTTAGCAGACGCCCTTATCCAGGGCGACTTACAATTGTTACAAGATATCGCATTATTTTTTACATACAATTACCCATTTATACTGGTGGGTTTTTACTGGAGCAATCTAGGTAAAGTACTTTACTCAAGCAGTGTCCACCACCTGGGATTGAACCCACGATCCTCCGGTCAAGAGTCCAGAGCCCTAACCACTACTCCACACTGCTGCCCCGATTTCAATAAGCACCTCAAAATAAGCATATATTATTTTGAGGTGCTTATTGAAACCGGGTTGGAATCTGCAATAAAAAACTGCAACATTGCAAAACCACAAGATGGCGCTGTTGCTGTAAGTCTTATTGTATGGTGGTGGACCAGACTGTAGAAGATGGTGTGTTCTGTCTTGCATTGGTGATGTAGCTGCTAGTCCATAACAAAGGAACGGTGTCCTATAATATGCACCTGTTGTGCAGCAGTAGAATTTTTATTCTTCAAACAGGATTTGTTTTCGTAATACCATTTTTAAAGTATTAGTGTTTTTTTATCTGTTATATATTAAATATATATTATTCTGTGATTAAATTTAAAAATAAACCCTCTGGAATTATGCATAAGGGCTGTCTGTTTTCAATACAGCACTGTAAATAATGCATACTGTCATTCATCTTTACAAAATAGACGCTCTGCAAATCATTTAACTGTTGTTTAGATATGTTACATATCTGTTCAGTGCCTTGTCTTGCTACCTGTAAATTATTCATCAAAACAGAAAAGAATGATAACTCATTTTGTATTGGGTGCTTTATGATACAAGCTTATATTTACCATTACAGGAGATCAGAGATGCTGCCATCAACAATATATATTTAAACAGTAAATCTTGTATCTTAGTGACAGCATTTCCAAGACATGTCTGAAAGACCTGCATAATCATTGCAGTCATTTTGCTCCTCCAGTCTTTAAAATTCCTTGTGCAATCCATTCATCCCTTGCATCATTTATTATAGCATTTTTTTTTTGTACAAAACATGCATGAAATCCTTCCTTATCCTTGTATCATCATTGCCTTGTTTTAAACATGAATTTACAGTCTTGCATGTCTTGCTTGATCTTAGATCTTAGTCAGTCTTGCTGGCCCTTCTACAAAATAAACTACAAAATTCAGCAGCAAACGTGAAATTGAAAAAAAGGGAAGTTACAGGAGATAATCAGAACAACAAAAACAACAGCAAAAAAAAAAAGCCATTGCTTGATTTGCCCTGATTTAATCCATTGACAGGAAACATTGGAAAGAGTTGTGTTTTTTTTTCAAGCAGTCAAGAAGACCTACAAGGGTCAGCCTGAGGCAAAAAAAGCCTTTTTTTTCTGTTGACTATTAAATCTGTCTACCCGTGCACCCAGAGACAAGGGAAAACAGCCAAACAAAATGTAAAAATACAACAGCCCTCCTTCACACAACCTCATGAAGTCAGCAAGAGGCAATCGATAAACCTCCTTTGAAAAAATGATCATTAAAAAAAAATTAGAAACTAAGAAGTTATGGCAATACATGTAAGTGAAGATCTACTGGAATTATTTTGGACTTTAAAATACGTATCATGGGATCTGTACTGCAATTAAAAAAAAAATTTAAAAAAAAGATTGATCGACCTTGACAGAAAAGGGCATCTAAAAACAATTATTGCCAAGTATTGATCTGTGCGGTGATATTGCGCACACCTCAGATACAGTTAAATAATAAATTAGATGTGCGGTACAGCAGTCCCTGCTGGTTTCTTTTGTCTGGGATTTTCAAAGCTGTCAAGGCATACAAAGCTAAACAAACAAGGGGCAGCCCTGTTCCTCCCTTGTCAAATCATTACAGTGAAGATGCGAGACTGTCCCCCCTTAATGATAGCTGGCTGCTCTAGATTCCGATTACAGGAAGCTGTTTCTTACTTATTAGGAGAAGCCAGTTTTGTTTGATGTTCAGTTCCGATGTCCCCAGGAAAGAGCTGACCCCAGTTATTCCGCATGGCTTTTGCAAATCTGTCAAATTAGCTATGATCATCTTCTAGATCCTGTTGGAATACATTGTCCTGTATAGTAGTGATCCTGCATCAGAGGTACCTATGCCCCCCCATATTCATGAGGAAAACTACCCCAGAAATTGCCCATGCATGTACCAGTATACAACTATGGCCAAACGTTTCGCATCACCTAGAATTTTAGGATTAAGACAAAATGGAAAAAAAAAAACTATATTAACATAATTTAGATATTTTATCATGTAATCAAAGAAACTAGAAAATGATACTGCAAAAATCTACCGGAAGCCATGATAGTAGTACAGTATTTCATGTTAAGTTTCGAAATGTCACATTTTTTAATTTGTCAGTTTTTCGTTAAGTATAAGGAAAACTACAACGCGGTATGTAATTCAATATGTTAATGTAACATTATTCAGCAGATTTCATTTGACTTTATGAAGCAAAATGAGTTAGGGTGATTGTTATTATTAATTTCTTAGCAGACGCCCTTATCCAGGGCGACTTACAATTGTTACAAGATATCACATTATTTTTTTTACACATTATTTTTACATACAATTACCCATTTATACAGTTGGATTTTTACTGGAGCAATCTAGGTAAAGTACCTTGCTCAAGGGTACAGCAGCAGTGTCCCCCACCTGGGATTGAACCCACGACCCTCCGGTCAAGAGTCCAGAGCCCTAACCACTACTCCACACTGCTGCCCCATGATGCAAAGGTTCTGGCCATAGTTTTACATTGTCGTACCAAAAATGCATTGTTTAAGTTCATAAGATCTGGTAAAGTGGACGGGTGCATTATCATGTTGATACTGAAGGTACTAGTGCATCATTGCTGGGCGGACTCGATCTACAGCGATGCTTAAACTACATCATTCGTTCAGCCTTCCAGAGTAAGCAAGGCACCCAGGGTATACCAGGAGAACAAGCCCCCCACCAGGGCTAGGGCAAAACTGACTGGTCCTAATAAAGTGGCCAGGCAGTGTATATATCTGAACACTGTTGAGAACTGAGTCGAGCAAGGTATTACAAAGCAAGGCATTTACAGAAACCACTGTGGAATACAACCTGCTGTCGCAGTCAGCACATTTTGCCATCATAATTAGGTTAAAGAGATAATTAGCTTCAAGGATCTTGGTTCTCTCAACGTTCTCGTATTAGTGCTTGCATCATTTACATGATCCTGCAAGAGCAACTCGCGTCCCTTCCCCAGATGAAACCATCAAGTCTGAAGTAGCGGCAGGTTTTTATTTTCTGAAAAAGAGGTCACAATGGGATAAGCGTCCCATCTTCCAAAATGTAGTTGAGTACAGTCTCATTCTTCCACCCCTTGCTTAAGGGACATTAATTAAAATTAATTGCTGCTTTCAGCACTCAAGCATTCGGTACAGCATTTTCTAATAATAACGAAAGAATGTTAAATAAGTGGGCCAGGTGCTGCAGTGGGTTAATGCACCAGCTTTGGACTTTTGGGTATGAATCTGGCTTATAGGTCCCAGTTGAAAGAGGTTTGCAATCAGTGGACTGTAGTGTACAGAACGAACACATATGAACATGGTATTACTGGTACTGACGAGGCTGTGGATTGGATTGGGCATGGAGACTGAACTGTTCCCTCACCCTCTAAGAGAAAGGGTGCTCCCTCCAGTCCAGGGCAGGCTTGAGTAGAATCCCGAGGAATTATTCTCAGTTGTTAGTGCTGCCAATACAGCCCTGTCGGGAACGAAATAAATGGAAATCAAAAAACTATATAAAAAAAAAAAAAGGAAAATACATTAACCCGTGTCTTACAGGCTGCTTCAGCGACTAAAATATCCACATGAACGAATACTTTATACCAGTTTCTTCCGTCCAGTACCTCCAGCCGTTTGGCTGCTTTTCAGTTTCTTGAGTGTGCTGACTCTCAGTCCACTCATCGAGAAGAAGCCATCAGATATAATGATCCCTGACAGATAAAGAGAGGAATCAGTAGGTCTGGAGCAGCATTCGGACTGCAATCAGACTCTCAATTCCCCTCCTCCGGGATTCAGGAGACCTTTCCCATCCACACATCTTAACAGAAAGCTAAGGGAAGATAGAAGTCAAATCCATTACTTCACTATTTTTTTTTTTTTTTTTTTTTTTTCAGTGACCAGGATTAATTCCATTTCAGTCTTTTGCCCATAAACTCCATTAAGGGTGGCAGCCTCAACTACACTGGCACCTTCAAGGTGAACAGACATGATTAGCCTTTTAACTCAAAATGTGTCAATAACTGACACTGGGTAGAGCTGAAAATTTCAAGATGGGCTTTAATGTTATTAACCTTTTTAAATAATTAAAATGAAAAACGTGACCTAAGCAAATCTAAATACCTCCACCCTATAATTTGTATATTCGAATGTCAACACTATAAACACCAATAAATAGTAAGTAATACAAAAACAGAAAACAGTTACAATGTCATTTGAAGCTAATTTCTCTTTATAACACATCAAAAACTTCAGCAACACAATGGCGTGAAAACAGCAACGAAAAAGCTAATGAAAGGCAGGTACGCATTTAAACCAACTTCAATACAGTTTGTCAAACCACAAAGCCTAACCAGCTCTGATCCAAAGAACCATGCTGTATAGTGACAGGATGGGTTGGGGGGGGGCTCCTTTGGCCCACGGCATTGTATTGGTCCTGCGCCATCTGCTGTGACCTTGAGGCAAGTGAGGGCCATCTGGTCATCCCTGTGAGCCTCTCTCGCCCTCTGTGGGGCGAGCGACCCCACTCTGTTGGAAAGACAGCAAGTGCCCAGAACTGTACATCAGATTGTACGGAAACGCAAACAGTCCTGGGTACAAGACGGTAGTTAACAGACATGAAGACCCAGGTTTATCAAGGTATTTTTCAACGCTACGCAATTTGCACCATCAAACTGTTCATATTAGTAACAAACAACTTGGTGCACCTATAAAATTAAAGTTTTAAAGTTGCATTTTACTAGTTTTGTAACCGTACATTCTTTTCAGAAAAAAAGGCTGCAGATTGCATTTCGGTGCATAGATTTTGATAAAACTGGCCCCAAAATGTCTGTGCGGTTCTATTTCTGGTTTGTAAAATGGAACGGGACCTATTTATATTTTGAACGTCCTATTTAAACACAGTTTAATTTCTTACAACCTGTCATTTTGTTACTTGGGTTCTGCGGGATCCATATGCAGTAAAATACAAATAAATATATTTTTGCAATTTTCGTTTAAAAAAGTATAAGGAATCTTCAAACACACTGCAACATTTGCGCGATATAATTAATACAGCAAAACATTCATGTTGATACATTGTAACTGGATTGACTTTATTAGCAGCTTAACACAGCAATTGCCTAACACTATCAGAAGGGACAGATCTCACCAACAAGGAAGTAAGCTTATTAGGAAAAAAGCTGTGTCCTGCACCTGTAAGATACTTCTGATTAACTTCAGTATCCTTTTCCTCCCTGTCTCCACAAAAAAATATATTGGAAAGGTTTCACAATGTTAAATGTGAAAATCAAAATAGTACTCAAGTTATGCATAGGATTTAAAAAAAAAAAAAAAAACTTTGCATGCCACTGCCCCTTGAAATCCAAGTATAGGCTTAAAACCTTGCAATGGTTTTGGACTTGGGGGAGGTCTCTTACCCTAACAAGATCACTGTGTAACACGGTCTTCTGGTGGTTCTTCAATGGCTCTTCAGTTGTGGTGCCAGTGCTGGTTATGGGGAATACACTAGTACTAACATTATATCTTTAAGAGTTCTGGTAATGCTGTGGTCTGCTAGGATTTTTCTTGGGCAATCTGCTGGGTTTTATAACACCATCCGAATGCTATTCCATGAACCTTTCTGTAAGCGATCCCTTCTGCAATGGTCTCCTTCCAGATGTTTGCAGCTGTTACACCACTTGGCAAGGCTTGTCCCTTTAGAGGCTCCAGGTTAGTCAAGCAACCCAGTGCGCTCAAGTCCCTTTTCTTTGCAACCACATGGTCAGCAGTCTTGGAATCACTGTTATCCTGTCATGTGTGTAATGATACATGGAAGTTCTCTTTCCTCACACATGATGTGACCGCCCAAGAGAAACCGACTCTGTGTATCATAAAGGCACTGTCTGCATCCACTGGAACAAATGTCTTGGATGTTCCCAAACACAGACTGAAATGTAAACTGATAATAATAATAATAATAATAATAATAATAATACTGCAGCAGAATCAAAAGTTACCTAGAGAGGGAGCACTTTTTTTTTTTATTAATGCCCTAATTTGTTTGTTAATTATTTCAGAGCTGCTCCCTTGTTCCCCTGTCAGTGTTTAGCAAGTTCTTGTGCATTCTTCCAGAACTGCGTGAACCCCAGAGGCTTCCCTTCCCTAAATCTTGCCTGCTTATCCCTGCTTCTTTTGCAGCCATTTTGGGCTGTTTTAGACAGACAAAGTGATCTGACCTTGAAATGCTCATTCAAGGCAAAGTCAATTCTGTGTACCGAAGACTCATTTGATTGTGCTGCACTAGAAGCAATACAGAACATCACAGGGTCTATTCAATTAATAGACATACTTCACTCTTTCGATCACCAAAGCCAGACTCGTTCATTTTGATCAGCAGCACATCAGGATTTAGGATTACGGGCTGGCAGAACTCTAATGATTATAGAAGTTACCGAAAGAGTGTCCAAAGTGAGGGGTGCGAGATTCAGGTTTTAAATCTAAGCCTGCAGAAAATAAAAAAGCAGGCTGAAATATGCAAGTTGTGGCTGTGAATATATTACACTGTATATTTTTTCAATAGCAATTATACAAAAAACGCAATACATACAGGTGCTCCTTGTAGACAGCAGATGGAAAGGGCTGCAGCCCCGGTTTGATATTGGAATGAGATTGCGTTTTACAGACTGGTTTCATGTTTGATATTGGAACGAGATTGCGTTTTACACACTGGTTTCATGTTTGATATTGGAACGAGACTGAGTTTTACAGACTGGTTTCATGTTTGATATTGGAACGAGACTGAGTTTTACAGACTGGTTTCATGTTTGATATTGGAACGAGACTGAGTTTTACATACTGGTTTCATGTTTGATATTGGAACGAGATTGAGTTTTACAGACTGGTTTCATGTTTGATATTGGAAAGAGATTGAGTTTTACAGACTGGTTTCATGGTGGAGATAGAAATGTGGCATAACATAGGGACGTTATGAAATCTCTAACCGCGTATGCCACTCTTTGTTGTAGCACTGTGATTTAAAATGTACAACCTGCATCTGAATTCCATGTAATTTAATTTAGTTTGAGATGGGGTTATCCAGCTTACTGTGTGTCAAACACCAAAAATAACAACATAATTTTTCCAGAACAATATGCACGTGTTTTTGGGAATGGTTGTCTGGACAGTGTGTTTCAGTGCAGGATTTGTCCGTTCTGACATTGTACCCACTTCCAGGAAAGGGAAGGGACACGATGGCGTGCTTATTGTGATCTCCAAACAGCCTTCCTTTTTGGCTAGGGTTCGATCCACCAGCCTCTCTGCCATTTCAATATGTTTTCCTTGGAGACAGGGGCAATTTAGAGTTAACAGCCCACAGCTGTGACTAGTATCCAGAAATATCCAGACGTTTTGTTCATAACATCCCCCGATTCTGCAGTATAGAAAGCAGTTTATTGAATTGGAATAATTCACAGAATATTGTTTTTTTCTATATCTATCTACCTATCTATATTGGAAACCATATATATATATATATATATATATATATATATATATATATATATATATATATATATATATATATATATATATATATATGTATATTTAACAAGTTCCTGAAATGCATTCTCCTAGTTTTATTGTTCATCATAATACATAATTCCGTGTATAATAATCCTTTATACAGCATAACATTATTAAAGAAATTCAAAGGCCAGCTTTGTTTTGCATTATCCTGATATTGACGTACAAAATGTACTAACCATACAGTACAGCATGTGCACGCTACCAGTGTTACTGTACAGTAGTACTTTTTTGCAGTATTCCCAGTACTATGCTGCAGGAGTACTGCACTGCAATATTACTGCATATTCTATTGGTGGAGCCCAGAGTTATACTCTCCACCCTAATAAATTTATCACAGTAAATTTGCACAATAATTTAGCAGTTTTTCACATGGTTATACTATGCATTTACTGTGGTTTGCCGTGTTTGTTTTTAATATGATTACTATACTTCTTTGGGTTTTGCAATGCTTACCCATTTCATTTTGCCATACTTTCAGCATATTTGACTGCACTTTGCTATTATTTTACTATGGTAAACCTTAATAAGGGTACCCAGGGAACATGTGCATTTTCAAACTAAATTCCTAAACTGTGGGACTCAATTCAGTTAATGTTTGAGGACTGAGATTCTGTTCAATCCTTCAAAATGAACATTTTTTTATATAGTTTGGCCTTTGTAGGCCTAATATTATTTATTTATTTTTTATTTGACCTTTGCAAACATACTGTATGTGTTTTATAGCAGTAGTTTTATGTTCAATATGCAGAGCATTTTGAGGTGTCTCAAATATCACTTTAAAAGTCAATTTCTTTAATGATTTTTTCCTGTATAAATATTGAGTTTGTACAGTCATTGATCTTTAACACTGCTTGCTTACTATTTAAGTATTAATTTATTCATTCATTACATTATTTTAATTAAAATGAAACTGATGATGCACTTACTCCAAATTAGCCTGGAACAGTGCGTTTATCACACTTCATCCAGCTGCGCGCTTTGAAACCCTTTCTAGCCTGCCTTTGAAAGCCAAGTTCTCCTCAGAGCATAACGTTTTTGCAAAGGATAATTAGGAAGAAAGGATTTAAACAACTGAAGGAGGATTTCTATTATCGCTCACACGCTCTGCGGTGCAGTGGGATAATCCTTCATAGCATGAAAACCCATGTCCTCAGACGATCTGCAGAAACATACAGAGGAGGAGGGGGATCAGAATTCATCTCAACACAAGCAGATGTCTGTGCAGAACGCTTATCTTTACAGTGTCTTTTATAACCTCCTACTGCTGCAAGTAAGGAGAACGCCCGTTTGACTCGCAGAAGCTAGCAGGTCTCAATGGAAGCAGATGGTGATGCAAACAAACTAGCTGTAGACATGCCAGCCGTGGAGCTGTGCTTTAAATAACATCTGCTTCTGTCACTGCATGTATCATTTTATTACGTTAAGTGTCCTATCTATGCTATCTATGCTATTGTAGCAGGCAGTGTTGTGTGCTGCACTGCCGTTACGGATTCTGTCCCCCCTGCAGTGAGATGAGATCAGGTTAAAAGCTCTAAAACCATGAATGCAGACGAGCCCGGCTTTTGCACAGCGGTTAAGACGCTTGCTTGCAGTGTTCCAGGTTGCCGGTTCGCGCACAGTTTCCGCCCTGTTACGCTATACATTAGAAGGGATATTTGGGATGCTTCATTTCCTTAACGTTTAAAGTTTAAGGTTAGAAGTTTAAAATTGTAACATATTTGTGCAGTTTTGCAAACAATCATAAAAGCCATTATGAGAAGCCATGCATTAGAGAAAGCGCTATTATACCTTTCAACACTAGTGTGGATGAGACCACATGTACACAGCATTTACACATAAATGAAAAAGACTGTAATGATTAAACAACCTTACACTGTACTGCATAGACAATAGTTAAACGTTTAGGAAGAATAAACTGTTTTAATCATGTCTAAAAATTAACTGAACAAAATACTAGTACTAATCAGAAACCTGTGTTATATTCTAAGTGTGCCATTGAATGCTTAGCCACTGCAGCTAGCCATTATAAAGTTTCTACTTATGTGCAGGGGTTAATTTGTGCCAGATCCAGTAACTTTTTAAATTTGAGAATTAAAGTTTTCAAAAATGATGAACTGTATAAAAAAAGACCTTAAGATTACGTTAAAACACGGCTAGGCAAAGTTAAGCACAGGTGGATACCAACAACACGACACGAAACCCCTATCCACAAGCAGATGAGAACTTGAAGGATGCATAAGAGGTTCTCTAAATCAATGTCAGTGCATCAGGTCTGGAAACAAAAATGCTATCCCTCTTCCTTAATTATAAGATCCTGGTACCTTTTTGCTTACAAATGAACCCCTGCTTATATGAACAGGCTCACTTACTAATTAGAGCCTTTTCTTTCTGTTCCAGTTCTTTAGCGAAGGCTCACAGCTCGCACATTAAAATTGTGTCATTCAATTACATCTGCGGTTGTCAGAAGTGTTCAGCCTATAGCGCAGGGATGTTTAACACCTTTAATAGAATTGCTAATAACTGCTACTCTAATGCAACACACACATGTGCAAATGGTGGCAAATCTCAATTATTCAATTAGTACCCTCTCATACTCATAAAATACACTAAAGAGACACCGTGTGAATCTGCAGGCGCTGTTTTTAATGCTCCTGAAAACAAAGAAAGGTTTATTATGAACTAGTCTTTTCGTGTTCACTACAGTATACTGAATATAAGAACATAAGAACATAAGAAAGTTTACAAACGAGAGGAGGCCATTCGGCTCATCTTGCTCGTTTGGTTGTTTGTAGCTTATTGATCCCAGAATCTCATCAAGCAGCTTCTTGAAGGATCCCAGGGTGTCGGCTTCAACAACATTACAATAACACTTTTATTTAAGACATCCTGGATCTTAGAGAGAACACTCTGATAGCCTCCATAGCTTCAGAAATATCATGGACTAGCCAAAACGTTTTGATGCTTGGGTCCGCATTACTTTGCTGTATCTTTTGTTGTCTGTATCGCAGCAATACATTTTTTCAACAATCCCAATTGTTTTGATATCTGTACTCACACATCAGAAATGAACTGGATATACTGTACATGCATACACTTTTATTAAAGAGTGTTGCGAAAGAGGATTTCAATCATGAGCACCAGCACTGTTGCAGTATGATCTGGATACACTTTTACCCCATCCACACTTTCTAAATAACGTGCAATCAACACCCGTTGAAACCACATGATTGCCATTCATTTTCAGAGTCACTTTTTCAACACGTGATGATCGGGCATTAGTTTAGGTGGTGTGAATACAGTACAGGATAAGAGGAATTCTCTCTCTGCAGGTGAACGCTCCCAAGTAAAAGATTTAAGATGCAAACATCAAGCCGTTGAGCACAGACCCATGCATTTTTAATCCTAAATGGATTTCAGATGACCATTTATGTTCATAAATTGAAGGTTTAAAACTGGTTTAAAAGTGTTGAATTCCTCTGATACACTTTCTAAATCACGTCACACCTAAACCCAAGAACAAGCTAGTTTGATCTCTAAAACATGGTGTAATATTGTGCGGTCAATATTAGGGTATTCGTTCTTCTCACTCTTTTTGTTACACCGTAAGTCAATAGTCATTTCAAGGCACCACAATGGTTGGATCATTGCTTGTAGACAACTATGACTCAATCCTCTTCTAAATTTAAATCCAAACAGGACAGCAGGGCTTTCAATGAAAGATTTGCTGGCTCATGTGAAAGGCATGGAGAGCTGGTGCTTGTCGGATGTTTATAGCTTTGTAATATATTATGCATTGTTATGAAAATTATTAGTTTTGATATCTCTAAGATAACGATTTTAACATATTGTAAGGGTTTATTAAGGGAATTAATTTTAGTTCTGTTTATTTATAATTATAATACAGTATATGGGTTTTTGGTTTACATGAACTAATCTATTAATCTTGTTGTATTTATTGTAATGTGCTGTTTGTATTGTGTTGGCGGTACATTATTTTTTTTGGGGGGGTTTCTTATCAGCCCAGGGACTCCCGATGTAAATTAGTTTATAGCTAAGTCTGGGTACAATACATCTTGTGACTTGTCATGAATGTTAAAAATTGTACATTGTCCCTGTTAAATAAAACATTAAAAGAAATATTGAATAAGGCTGTACGATCTCACAAGTGGTAGAATTTAACATTGCAGCTCTGTATTAACTCTGTATTAATCCTGCTGGCCATTCACTGACCCACTTATTAACATTACCGTGTTTGATAAAAATAAATGCAGTGAAAGTATGAAGATCTCTGGCTGTTTGGATCATTAAAAGAGATCATTAAAAGGTCATTATTCCCCTCTTTTTCATTTTCCTGTTGCTGTGTTTTTGGCTTGGTGGTTGCTGGGTTGCTGTGAAAACGTAAAAAGCAATGCACAGTAAATTAAGCAAAGCAAAAACAACAGGGGGATTGCAATGAATACAAGACAAACCCCAGCAGTGCTTGAGGACAGTAACAAGCAGTAAAGGATTTGTTCTTAGTACAGTACGTACTGTATACTATTTCTTTTTTAATAATCTCTGTAACAATCAGACTTGCTAGCAGTATAATGCTAGAGCTCCCGGTGAGGCTGTATTCTTGGGAGTGATCTGCAGATCAACACTGCCTGTCACTCTTTTAAAAAGCCGAGCCACTATCACTCATTTTATTTTTTATTTTTTACATTTCCTATCTCACTAGCTGTTCGGTATGTGCACCACGGCTGTACTGAATGCGCTTGGCTTTGATCAGCGGTGGGTCCCAGAGCACTAAGCCTGTTTTCGAACACTGTGCTCACACAGCATGTCAATTCAAGTAAACCTGCATGGATTAGAACATTGAAAAAAAAAAGTACTGGCTCTGTTTAACCCGTTACATACCCAGATTTTTGTTTGAGTTTAGCACTATTGCTAAATGATCTGAATTCGATCCTCTTGGCTTAAAGACAGTTCCCACCTGAAAAAGAAAGAGAGACGACCAATATTAACAATTACACCAGTGATACCTGTCACCCTGTACCACAAAAGTGTGTGACTGAAAATGTAAGGAGTACATTTCAAGTTTCTATTCACTGAGTGATGGTGTTTGCATCAATAAAGTTTAGGAATCCCTGTGCTAATGTTTTTATGAAAAGGATGCTACGCGTGCATTTACAATTTAAAGACAATTCTGTCTAAATGGTGCATTTGTGGATCTAGTCAATGTGTTTGTGGAAACCAGTTTTAGGGTTTAAAGTGGAAACCCTATAAATAGAGCTCTGCTTTACACCGGCAAGCGTGTCTCAGCTTCCGTTTTCCTTGCATTTATTAAACAGGAAAAAATAAAAGACTGAACGACAATTTGGTTTTGACCAGCTGTCTTTGGAAGCAGTGGACCTGCCAAAGAATAGCCACCTGCTGTGCTTTTATGGACGGTAATGCAAGCAACAAGTATACATTTCACTCTCATTGATCCAAACGCCAGTCGTCCAAGCTGACCTAGAATCCGAACCAGGCTATTGTAATCACATGCAGGTTTATACAGCAGCAGCTGTAGAAACCACACTTAGCATACTGAGAGTTAGAATCCAGGTATATAGGGGCTCCCGAGTGGCGCATCCAGTAAAAGCACTTGCTAGAGTGCAGGATGCTCTCTATAGCCTGGACGTCTTCGGTTTGTGTCCAGGCTATTCCACAGCCGACCGTGGACGGGAGCTCCCAGGGGGCGGCGCTCAATTGGCCGAGCGTCGCCCGGGGGGAGGGAGGGTTAGGTCGGCCAGGGTGTCCTCGGCTCACCGCGCACCAGCGACCCTGTAGTCTGGCCGGGCGCCTGCGGGCTTGCCTGTAAGCTGCCCAGAGCTGCGTTGTCCTCCGACGCTGTAGCTCTGAGGCGGCTGCACGGTGAGTCTGCAGAGTGTAAAGAAGCGGGCGGCTGATGGCACACACTTCGGAGGACAGCGTGTGTTCATCTTCGCCCCTTCCGAGTCAGCGCAGGGGTTGTAGCAGTGAGCTGAAAAAAAAAAAAAAAAGAATCCAAGGATATATGGGGTCATTATTTAAGTTATTATGAGTATTACACTGTGAGGATTTATGGGTGTGTCTCTCTGTCTTTACATCTGTTACTATGCCACATGTTCTTTAAATGCATCTTGAGAACACAAGAAGTATTTCCACATAGTGTTCATCGGTCATTATAAATCTTCATCGTGACATTAATATGCTTGTCTAATTATGTCTTGATCTTAAATCACACTTTTCGTACTTTTTCGTCGTGCTGCTAACCCTAATTCTGAATTGACGGCCGGGACGGGGAATGGCTGTTACTGAAATACCGTACCTGTTTAAAGGGTTAGATTGAATGTAAATGAAATACTTTTTTAGTTTGGTACAGTTTTCAGCACCCCGAACAAACCACGAACCCGAACAGGGCCCTATCAAAACTGGCAAAGATTAGCAAGTCCTGATTCCAGTGCCACTGTACAGTCATGTATATGGGCCCATAAAACCTTTAGCAAGTCTTGCTTTAACAAGCAGCATTTGCTACCTGATTCATAAAACATTTAATGCATTGTTCCACGGTTTACTGCTTTGTACCCTATTCACACTCTATCTAAATAATGCACAGTGTTGAAACGGGACTGGGAATGAACTGAATGGAAATTGCGTGGTTACATTGCATATTGATGAGGCCTCATTAAGGAGTGTGGATAGGGAGTTATTGACAGTTTAGCACCTGGTTAGCAACACTGTTCTCAATTACCAGAAGACCTATGCCTACACAGTACTGTGCAAATGTTTAGAACACCTCAAGACTTGTCATTTACATCCTTTATACACCTACCTGCAGAAAACCTCTGGGTGTGAGAATTTCAGTTTTCGTTCAGTAATCAGTGATATACAAACAATAGGCACTTGTGTGAAAATGTTCAACCACTTTGTGCTTTAATTAGGCATTTTAAACAACTTCTAAAAGGACTTGCATTTTACAATTTGTGGCTCTGTGTTCCCTATCGCTTGCTATTTTATATATATTGCACATGTGGCCAATTAAAGTCATCTGTTAAATTAGACAATCACTGATTTGCCTATTTTGATAATTTTCCAAGATTTTCAGTTCCAGTGGTTTGATTTCATCTGCACAACAAATCAAAACTACAGAAGCAATGGGGTGTTCTAATACAGAAGCAATGGGGTGTTCTAATACAGAAGCAATGGGGTGTTCTGATACAGAAGCAATGGGGTGTTTCAATAAATGTGCACACTGCTGCACATTCTGGCAAATACGACATCAAGGACCCAGTGGATTTATCAGCTCGTTAACAGAGCCAGTATGGTGCTGCTTTATTTTATTACTGTATTTAGTTTTAAAGTAAATACTGCTGCTACTTGAAGCTTGGTATATCATGGTATTTCACATTTCCAAAATATCACATTTCACAAAACAAAAATCTAAAAGATTGCAAAATATATGGATTCATTTTAAGGTGATGCTTCATTGTTTTTTTTTTTTGGAACAAAGGAACATAAGCTACTGGCTCCCAGGTCTTGTCTCTAACCACTCGACAGCCAATAAAAGTTTAAAGGTACTTTGAGAAACAATCTTATCTCCATTCCATATCACATAAAGAAGTCTGCCAAGAAAAAAAAGGGTATTTCATTTCCTGTAATTACCAATCGCCCTTTAGCCAAAAGAATGAATGGGTTGTGTAATCAGAGCCATTTGGGTGTGCCATTCTAGATGTGGTTGCAATTCCGTGGCAACAGGAACCAGATTGGAAATGACGTCATGTGATTATACTATCGGACCCAAGTACAGTTTATTGACTTTGCCATGCAATGAAAGTCAAAACACCCTTCATTAACTGTGTGATTTAACAGTGCTCCTCATTTAGCGTATGCAGGTACGACCATGAACTTTGATCCAATGTGACTTTGGTACAATTTGTCGTTAGTGTGAGCTGACTTGGGTCGATTTGACCCAAGCAAACTGTTCACATGATAACAAAGATGTATTGTACATAATGAATTTTGTTGCTGGCGTCTTACAATTGTTACAAAATATCACAGTACAAAGTATCACATTACAAAACATCACATTACAGAATATCACATTACAGATAAGAGCAGTTATAAGGTACAGTAAAATCACGAGAAAATAAGCTAAAATTCAAATAAGAGCAAAATAAAGAATACAGTAAATAATTACATTTAAGAGCGAGTTCGACAAAGTCGTGACTAAAAGTTTTGCATTTTACAAGTGTCTGACGAAAGCTCTGGGAAGATTCGCTTCTCCACGAGTATCTACACATAGAAAATACCACATTTGTCTTGTGGAGAAAACAAATGTGTCTCCTTTTTTACAGAGCCATTCTGTTTCCAGTTTAATTTGTGTCTGCCACTTTCTATCTCTGGTTTGTGGTCACTGACTCTGTATTAAGTTAGAATGTGTCTGCATTTTTAGCTGTAGCAAGGCAATCTGCCAGTGTGGATCCACTGAGAAAAAACTCTACACAGCCTGGCAGCCCATCTTAACATATCTCAGCTCAAACCTCCTTCTTTCCCTTGACTGTATACTGCTTTTGGGTGGCCAGTCACCAAGCTTCTCTTTCCTGTACTGCTCTTAAGCTTCGGTAATCTGAATTTAACATATTCCGAACCATGCTATGGTAATGAAATGCATGCTCATAGCAGCTGTAGAAACTTCAAGATCTGATGTAAAGCGCAAACCATTTACAGTTGTCTTTCTACTTGTTATTCAATACAGCTGTGGCCAAAAGTTTTGCATCATCCTATAGAACTAATTAATTTCGCTTCATAAAGTCAAATGAAACCTGCTAAACAATGTTACGTTAACATATTGAATTACACACCACTTTGTAGTTTACCATACACTTAACATGGCTCCTGGTAGACTTTTGCAATATCATTTTGTAGTTTCTTTGATTACATGATGTTAAATAACATTTCTAAATTATGTTTGTAGAATTTTTTTCTCAATCCTAAAATTCTATGTGATGCAAAATGTTTGGCCATAGCTGTATGTTGTTAATGATTTATGATTAAATAATAATTGGGTATCAGAAAACCTAAAACAAACACTAGACATTTTTAGTATTTCAGATCAGAACGGATATGTAGCTGGGTCAATATCCCAGCTGTTTCACATCAGTCTAGTATTACTGTAAAACTGAATTCTGCTTCCTTACTATCCATTATTCCTCTGTTCCTGTTCTTACACTGTGATTTGACAATAGTAACATTACTGAATTTAATTTCCTCTTTTATTAAGCGTTGTTTTTTTATGTGTCAAAACTTTAAAATTAATAAAGGTTTCATAAAAACTAAATACATCTAGACCCCCGAGCCATTTCCTTTGCGCAGCGAGAGGCCTCAAAACATGTAGTTTGTCAGCTTTAATCCCGTCGCGCTCCATTACTTTTTTACCAGCCTAATTAATTATCGCACTGTCTCTCGTCTAATTTCCTGGGCAACCACTAGCAGAATGTTTATGAGTCGCTGTGTAGACTGGGAGTTAGTGCCTGGCTGCTCTGGTGGTATCTTTAGGCTGCAGCACAGTAAATCAAACAGAAATATTGGATTAGATGAGAAGAGGGTTTCTTCATCCTGAAAACTCCCCTGTGTGAACATAATGGAATGGTCCACAATTAATGACTTAATGCAGGTGTGGAATGTATAATCTTTTTTTGGGGGGAAAGGTGGGGGGGGGGTATTCTAAAACACAACTGAGTATTTAAAGACAATACCCTTCCTAATGCAATATGAAGCATGTATTGTAAAGTATTTTAAATGACAGATCTTATACACCACACAAAACATGGGCTGAATAGGACTGAAAATCTGACATGTATTTGTACAGTGTAGTGTTTCAACATGTTTGTTTTTTGGTGTGTGTGATTTGCCCCTTAAAAAAACTGGATTAAATGTATATATAATATATATTTATAACATGTCTTTATTATATTAAATTGCATGCATCATGTTTTTCATCACTGTCGACAAAAATAATTGTTAAAAACGGCATATGTCACTTGCCTTTCTGCTCCATTAGGTCTGTAGCTCTTGGCTGTCTGTTTGTCACTAATGGTGTGCCATACTTGAGAACCGTTGTCATGGAAACCAATACGTCACCAGAAAAATAATAATTAAAAAAAAATGTTTTTAATGGTTACGGAAACCTTTATGTAGACCAGATGGTTGAACTATTTATTTCAGGACGAAATCTTACAAAATACTTTTCTTGTCTTTTTTATCTAAATGTAGATGAATTTGAGTGTTCATGAATCTCTAGTGTCCTACACCACCACAGCTGGATTTGAACCCATGTCTCCAGAGGTGAAAGCCTAGTGCAGAAGCACTACATTTACCAACATTTATTTATGCAAAACAGAAATGCAAAAATATCCTGTTGTTCCTGACGAGTTCACTTCAAAGCTGACAACAACAAACACAGAAATTCTTTGAGAGGTCGTGTTGCTGTAGTAACAGGATTTTTTTATTACAATGTGGGCTCGTCTGTTAATTGAAATGTCTTTGTATCTTTAATCTGCAAATAACATCCCTTTTGTTGTTTGGTGAAACATTACCGAGCCGAACTGCAACGAGAACTCAGTCTGAAAATTATGAAAGCTTAAAGCTTCAAATGTTACATATTTGTTCCGAAGTCATTGAGACTGATGCTCCAATGCTGAGTTATAATCATTACCATCAGATAGGACTTGTTGTACAGCTACACTCGATGAAGACACGCTATGTTTCGAAATGAATCATCTTTTTTTTTTTTTTTTTTGTTCTAATAAAAATGTTTTTAAGTAAGTAAAATGTCAGAAGATTTTGCCACACAACATCAGTGGTCACCCCTTAAAGAATATAGCAGAGTTTTGGTTTTTTTTGTTGTGTGTGTCCAACAAATATCAACAATCGAGCGAGGTATGCATGGTTGGTTTACTATTGCTAAGAACTATTTTATGACCTTGTAGAGATATTCTTCAATATACAAAGTGTCTTATATTGGACAGCACCTTTTTTATTTTTTATAAAAAAAGATTTTATGTGCATGAATGCCTTGATTGTTATTATATTATCACAATTTCTCTCTATATCTGTCTTTACTTGGCTTTGAGCTTGCTTTGTCTGAAATCTAACCGTCAAGCACTGAAATTCCTTAATGCAGTCATGTGACAATGCAACCTTTCAACTCTGCTGGCTCAACCAATAGAGAGGGCGAGTGGGCGGAGACAAGTTGAATGGCCATTTTGTCACATGATTTGAATAGAAGTCCACGTTTTTCATACACGTACAGCCAGAAAACAAATGATAATAACTCAATATTGGATAAAAAAAAAAGAACCCCAAACCACTCTGAATGACTGCAAAGGAAGGCATAGGAAAGATGAAAAGGGGCATGTGAAGGTATTTTCTCTTTAAGAAGTGAGACACTGCAATAACTAAATAACTAATGCAATGCCTTTGTTATGCTGTACAAAACCTGACGCAGAACATGGCAGAAAACTTAACAAGATTGATGCCGTTTTTATTGTTGCATTCAAACACAAGAGGCGAGGGAGGGGGCCTGCTAGACCATGGAAGAGGGATCAATAATACCTTAACACCTTCCCTCAATACTCGTCGCGGGAGAGTGGACCTCAATGAAGCAGAAACCCTTCACTGTGACACCCACTTTAAAAGCATGTCACTTTACTTTTTACACAGCAAACCCTGCCATTGCTCTACACAGAAGGTAGATGGAGACGACACTAGCGTTGTTGGTTTCTTTGCTCGTCTGCATGTCGAAAACGGCTGGAGGTTAAAGGGTTAACATCAGCTGATTTTAACAATAGTGACGGGAAGGGTTACAATTCAGATCATGGCATGACCTGTTCTTTTTATACCAAGAGACTGGAATTAAATGTCACCTAGCGTTGTCCCCTAAGAAATTCAATTAGTGCCTGAGAGGTTTCTGCTAATTCTGGTAATTTATTTGGGATATTCTCTCAAGGCTCTTGTTTTTGCAATAGTGACATTCTCTTCACCAGTGTCCTTCAGACTTCAATTTGCTTTTAATGTCATAACCTTAAAGTCCAAGCTTTTTTTTTTTTTCTGGCAAAATTTAATGAAAGGTTTCAAAAACAGGTTTCACATATTTAGGAATGTTGTTACCTATGTCAATGTCGAAATAGCAGCTTTATTTGAGTTTCCTGTATTATAATCACGTATAACAAATAAACCACTGATACCGCTACGGATTGGTTGTAATAGTATATAGATGTCATCCACAGAATGGAACATAATTATTAACATACAATGTTTGGGTTTTTTTTAAGTTTAATAGCAATTCCTCCGTATGATCTTAATTTTTGTGATTTATAATATGTTAATATATTATGGAGGGTGTCTCATATTATAAGGGACGTCATTTCTAAAAATTTGAGCAGCCAGATCCTTGCCCAAACTGCACTTACAATAAAGGCTGATCAAATACAATCAGCATTTCAAACAATACATACAGTACATATTTGCAAAGTTGAAGACATCCTCTTATAAAAGGTATTTTTGCATGGTATATATTATGGATATATTATGAATAGTTTGCCCTGGTTTGCCATGTGTATTACTGTGCTTTACCATGCTTTCACTATGCTCTACTACACTTGGGTCCTTTTAGTGCATTTTGTTTAACTTCTGTAAGTCGCTTTGGATAAAATCGTCTGCTAAATAATAATAATAATAATTAACAAAAATAAATAATAACTCCATACATACATTTACCAAGTAATGATGCCACTGTAGCTACCACAAAACCATTGCAGTGTCACTGCAGTGCCAGTGAAGAGATTGGAGCGTGCATAGATTGGAGACCTTCTGTTAACAAGAATTAAGGAGTAATTAATAAGGTAATTGCCTTTAAATGAATCTGCTTTCCATTAGGAGCTGGTTATATACTTAATGATGAAGCATTAATACAATGTAGTAATAAACGATTGCTTGAATTCCGGTAACATGATCATTCTTGGGTATTGTACCATATCGTGGCATGTGTTAGCATTACAGCTGCAGCTCACGTTTACATCATTTCCACCGAGGTTCTGGTAACAGCAGCAAAAGAAGAAAAAAAAAAAAAAAACTGGAGGAGACGGGTTAAGAAAATCACACAGACACATACAGACTGAGCACTTTGCTGTTGCTATGGCAACTTGGTTTCAGTACCTAAGGGCTTGGAATAAAGGTGCAGTCTTAAAAAAAACAAACAGATAAGAGATTCTGGTCCTGTTGTCCCATTGACCAAACACAACAACGATTTCTTTAATTAACCTGCTGATCCTTAGAGCTCCCAGCGGACAAAGGACCCCCGTGTCATAAACGTGTGTGCATGTGAGTTGGGGAGGGGGGCTTGTTATCTAACGTTGATGGGAAAGAATGAAAACACCAAGTGACAGTCTGTTTTAAGGTCTCAATTTTCAAAAGAGTGCTGAAGACTATAGCTGTTGTTTTTACCCAAATGTACCCAATGTTTTTTGTGGTGTTTGTAATTATTCAGAATGGTTCAAGCAATTACTTGAATCTTACATGAGATACCGAAACCCTAGTTAAATAAACACACTGAATTAAATAAGCATCATTTCATATAGAAAGGAATACGTTCCACTTTGATAGTTACACGAGTAAGGGTGCGTGTGTGTCTGCTTTTTTCCTAGATGGCAGACCAAAAAAAAAAAAAAAAATCCTAGATCGGTTGCATTCTTCTAATTAAACATCTCCGAAAATCGTTTACAGCACAGCCAAGACAGCGAAGCAGGGTCAAGCGCGAGGTGTCGCATCCATTTCTCATCTGTAACAGCAAAGCAGCAGAGTAGAGAGAGGTGCGAGGGGGCTGAAAGATGATAGGACAACGGTGCAACACATGCAATGTGCAGCCACGCATGAAAGGAATCTTGCCTACTGTGCAGTTCGTGCAAAAAAAAAAAAAACGAAACAAAAGCAATTGCTTGCATGGTTTGGAAAAGGGGAGACACAAACGTGCCAAGGTTCCAGTGCCACAAAGAGGAAGACATTTAAAAGGATTGCTATTGGAATGTTTGCACTAGACCTGCTTTTTTTAGCACACTTTTTCTGAATGTATTTTTTTTAATGCTTTGCATTTGTATTTCACCCATGCATTGTATGTGTTCTGTTGTGCTCAGTGAGCAGTGTTGTCTATGTAACTGTGATTAGTTTTTTGTTTTTAGTTCCAGAGCTTTATTGTAAGGGATTTAATATCCCATTCAAATAAACCATTACCATTTTTTGAAAACTTTTTATTATTATTTTACGATTATGCTGGACTACCTTAATATCAATGGCAGTCTTTGCTGGGGATTCTGAAGGGAGCGTCGCAATGGCTGTGGCGCTTCCGTGGGTTTGGGTGGCAAAACCGGCAGGGACTGTTTCTCCTCATCTCTCTACAGCGAACCCTGCTGGCCAGGTGCCCAGTGAGCGGACACCTGCAGGGCTGGCCTATGTCCTCCAGAGGTCAGTAGCTCGCTGACATCCGCCCTCTTCTTCCTGAGGACCGTACTGTATGTGTGCAAATGTGTCTTTGTGTGCGTGAGTGAGCGGGTTGCAGTGTGTTTGCATGTGTGTGTGTTTACATGACTCAATTACGTCTCCTTGTTTTTTGTTCATGTTGTGTGTATTGCGAGTGGGTTGCGGAGAAGGGAGGAATGTAATTCAGAGGGACGGCCCTGGCAGAGGAGCAAAACCAGGGCTGAGCACTGAGGCCATCACTGACGATTAGAGACAGCTGGGAGCGCTGGGATTCAGTCATGGGGTCATGATTTATTTAGCCGCTGTTACTGCCTCCTCTGTGCAGTAAACCAGACCCTGCTATGGTATCTGGTCCGGAAAAACTGCAAAGCATAAAAAAACAGATCATTCTACCTGTTCTCAATCTGAGCTTTTTCAGGAAGACTGCACTTCAGTGGCTGCAAAAAAAAAAGGTTTCTTTGTTGCAATGAAAGTATTAGAGAGTGAGCAGCTTCCAATTTCAATCAATTTTTCCCTTACTATTTTACGATGTTTGCAATTAATCTGAGTGGTTCGGGGTGGTTGTTTAAATATTTATATAATATAAATATATCATTATTTTTCTATAAATCTGACTCGGATTTGAGCTCGTCTGGAGAATCACGTGCCAGGACACATGATTAGAATGTGGGAGGCTGTTCAGTCCCAAACAAGCTCCAAGCAGATCCACGTCAGGTAAAGGTTCATTTAAAGAAAAAATACATAATAATTCAATATAATCTTCTATAAAGTTGCCTTGAGATCGTCTGGAGAATCCTAAGTGCCAGGACCGAACAGCCTTCCTCATTCCAATCGGATCCAGCCACAATGTGAAAGGTCATACTGTTTTATTGAACGGAATGTGGAAGGCTGATTTAAAGAAAAAATAATTAAATATTGCAACAGACTATTTTGACAAATCAAAGGAATCGCAGTGATAGGAACCAAGAATACACATTGCTGGTAATCAATTGCATACCATATCTGGATGCTGTGGTCTTCTGAATAGATACGGTTGGGTCTTTACAGGGTAATACATTGGCATAGAGCCTAGAAAGTACCATAGTGGATTAAAAAGCCTCAACTCTCATCACACTCACACACCCTCCTCCACCGAAGCAGACTGTATATGTGGAAGACAGCCAAACACCTGGTTATATTATCTCCATCCAGCTCGAACATGCTGATCTGCATTGTGCATTCTTGCTATACTGCCGACATAGTGCCGCAGCTAATACTCATTAGGACACTGCCTTCCTTTAAAAAAAAAAAAAAAAAAGTCTGCTGTTGCCTGGCAACAGGGGCTGACTGAAATTGCAGGCTTTAAATAGCTTCAGTAGAAATATACACTACAACTGTACTACAGTACTCCTTGGTATAGACTACACTGACTGAGGGCCCACATCGCAAGCCAAATTATCATTTAGAGATATTTTAAAATGCAGTTTAAGATATCGTAAGATATGTAAATATATCTTTAAAACAGTTTGAGATATATTACATTGAATTACAGACATCTTTAAAACATGTTGAGATATCTGCATTGTGCAGCTTTTAGAGATCTGAAATCATTGTAGGCTATCGCTAAATGACAGTTTGGAGTACCATGCTAGCAAAATCCACAGGGTTTACCCATAGCTACATATTATTTCATGACATCTGTAAATCAATTTTGAGATATCTTCATTTAATTGTTAGATATCTCTCATTGATTTACAGACATCTTAAAATGAATTTGAGATACAGTATTTATCCATCTATTTTAAGATATCTAGGGGAAAAAAACATTTCAAGATATCTCTATATTTATTTTTGATATCTTAAAATGATTTTGACATCTTCAAATATTTAAATATCTCAATTAATTTGAGATATCTCTAAATTATTATTTTGCTTGTAATAGGGCCCACAGCTAATGAGCAGACTCATTAAGATATCCATAAATTAATCCTGATATATCATAAAACGGTCTACTTTGAAATACTAATTTAGGGATACATTTTATTTACGATATGTTACATTAATTTACCCCTAGATATATCACAAATATTTAAGTAGACGCATCCTAAATAACTGAATGATATCACAAATGGATTTTAAGATATCTTAAATTAATTTTGATATACCTTAAACGCCATACTTTCTGACATCTTAAAATTAATGATATATTATATGTCAAATGCATTAAGGTTAGCGCAGTACTAGTTTACACAGGTGGTTAAACAAAATATTAGGAGAAAAAGAAAAATACTCTTTACTTATCCCGCTGAAAGCTGTTCGCCTACTTTTCCTAACCGCTCCTGGCACACAAAACAGGGTGCTCTGAACACTCCCGCGGGCTCTAATTAAAACTGAAAAAGATGGCTGCTCAGCACCGAGTTCCGCGTTGCCTGGCAACGCCGAGCTCGCCGGGTTGAATAGCAGCGGTGCGGGGAAAGCATTACAGAATTTGCGGCGGATGTCGAAGAATATGTTAAATTTAATGGCTCATTTCTCGCAAATATTGGATAGTCCTTTTCCCGAGGCTTTTTTTTTTTTTTGTAAGTACATCAAAACTAATTCTTTATTAATTTTTAAGCTGCTATGACTTTCTTTTTTAAAACATCAGACGAAAAAGGAGACCATTTACATTTTTGCAGTTACCAATATATGGATTTAATACAAATTATTGAATTATTGTAACACCTCGCTATAACAGTACAATTACCAGATACAACTGGCACTGAGGGTCTGACTCAGTATAAGCCCAGTTAAAATTAAAAACAAATGCTTTGAAGATAATTTATTTTCATTATTGAAACTGGAATTTGAATTTCGCAACGGGAGTCCAAATAATAATGTTGGCATTCAAAACACCTACCAGTCTAGTAAATACAATTATTTACAAATTTGGTTGACTTAAAGGCAAAACACTTTGGAATCCATACCTTTTTTGTATGCTTCTTGCGAAATAGGCCTTTTAAAATTCAAATGGCAAAGGAGCCCACAAACAAAAGGAATGCATTCTGAGTGAAATAACCTGTATGTGTGACATACTAACAAGCGCAGTGCAGTCATATGCTATAGTGCAAGAAACACCTAATTGCCAACTCTTTAAAAGGAACGCTAACCAAGGTTTTAAAATGCATTTTCACATCTCTTACAAACAGGAGTGCTACCACTGGTCCAATTTCTCTTCTGTTTCATTGCTTGTGTTGCATCTTTGCTTGTATTTTTAAACAGATCCCCCCTCAAAAGGGACGAGCCTTGATGGGCCAATGGCCTTTTCTCTTTCCTTTTACATGTTCTTATCTTAACTTACACTTTGAGTAGGACTATGCAGATATCTTAAAGACAGGGCTGTAATAAGAATAACAATTATAATAGTAATTTGCTCTTGTTTTTTATTTTACGAGAACCCCTCGATGGAATAGCATGATTATTATTATGATTATTATATTTATTATGTCACAGGGTGCAGTGCATATGCTGTCTAGGGATGCCAGATTGGTACACTGCACAACAGACCAGCCTGAGGCAGCATGCTATTTTATATCAGGGGCTGATAGAGTGTTAACACAAGTTTTTTGACTCATTAGCTAACACAGGGATGCCTTAAAAAAAAAAACAGAAAATGACATGTAAACTTATGAAAAGGTGCGTATTTGTATTTGAATAAAGAGACTGGACCAGATCTTTATAACACTGGATATATCGGTACTACGCCTAGCGAAACAGAGCTCAGATTCAGTGTGATGCTCTTTTTATAGAATCACCTCCTGATTTCTAAGCTATTTCTCAAGCGATACGATAGGGGGATTAGTACTGCCCCAGTGAGCTTATTGTTACCCCCCGGCCTCTTCTACTGTCTGTTAGCACACGGCAACCCCCAACACAGACATCTGATCACTGAGCTGCTAATGCGGGCTAACATGCTGTACAAATTCATATGGATGTGTGCTCAGCAGCAATCGAGCTCGCAGCATTTCTCTTCTACCATTTTGCATATTCCGCATAAATGAGACGGTTTCTGAAGCTGGCTGTACTGGGATGTCTCCTTCAGCACACAATGCATTTGCATATTTGCTGTTTCCCCAAGAAAGGAAAATATTCTCAACCTGCCCTTGTCAAAGATTACCACGGTCAATCTGCATGCTTGTTTTGCCATTTCCCCCAGTGTATTGACCATAGTTTGACATGTTTTTTTTTTTTTTAATATGCTTTGCTACACCCCACAGGGGCTTTGCTATGCTTACCTATGCTTTGCCATGCTGTCACTACATTATCATTCACTTTGCTATGCTTTTGCTATTGTAAACGTATTAGGACCTCTACCTAATATCTATGTAAGAGCACATGGCATAGGCTGTACAAGGTGTTGGGGGGTGCAGGCAGAGGGTTGTGCTAACAATTGCTGAAGCTAATTAAGCCATCAGGATACAGCATTGCTGATCCGCAATCATGCTGAAGTAACCTATTCATTCGGCCCTGGAGAGTAATCAAGGGACCCTGGGTATCCAAGGAAAACAAGCTCCACTCATCGGTAGATGGGTCCTAATAAAGTGGCCAAGCAGTGTGGAGTAGTAGTTAGGGCTCTGGACTCTTGACCGGAGGGTCGTGGGTTCAATCCCTGGTAGGGGACACTGCTGCTGTACCCTTGAGCAAGGTACTTTACCTAGATTGCTCCAGTAAAAACCCAACTGTATAAATGGGTAATTGTTTGTAAAACAAAAAATAATGTCTTGTAACAATTGTAAGTCACCCTGGATAAGGGTGACTTACAATTGTTATTAATAAATAAGTGTAAGTTGAATGAATGAAGCGTTGAACTAAAGGCTTGAAGGGGAAGTGACTTGATATTGTTGTTGCTATTGCAAATAATAGGCAACTTAAGCCTCCATTGTTTGTCACTGGGATATCAGATGACATTTTCTGCATATTTTCCACCAACCTGTCCAGAAAGATGTCCTCACTGTAACCTTAAGCCTCTTGGATTGCACCAGACCTCTGCTGGGTAATACAATGAGACTACCATATACCGGTCTTTGAAAAGATTGCAATTCAAGGTCATTCTTTCTCACCAAAACACAGGCACAAGTGTCCATGATACATTTCCATTTGAACCAGGGCTGTCCAATCACGAACCTGCAGGGCCATTCCACTCCAGGTTTAACAGGAAAAATGAGATAATTTTGGGTTTAATTAGTTCAATTAAACAATTTCGATCAGGGTTGAAACAATACAAAAACTGGAAAGGCCAAGTTTGGCCACCTCGGCTGTGAAACCATTTTACTCCCAATTATGCTCAGTGGCATCTCCAAAACAGTACCTGAACTTGGGCTCCAGGGACTCAAACGATGCAGCCGCACTTTACCAAATGAGGCGCTTGGGGCGCTATAACTTCTAACTTCTTTTCTTAGTGGTTTGGCGTGTTTTTTTTACACATCTTAACAGACCCGTTGATACCCATCCTGGGCTATTCAGAGATAATACTGGGCTAGCCCTGAACTAAGCACTAGTCCTCACAACCCCCATGCATTAGCTATGTGATGTGCAAATGGATCCAGCTTGGCCCATCAGTACACTGGGAGAGGCATAACCCATTTACACCTGATTATATAGTCTTTCCTATACTGCTGAGGGTCCCACAGAACTGCAGGCTGTATTGCTTTTGCATGTAACATTGTGATACCATTGATCGGTGCACATAAGAAATGCTTGTGATCCCATTATTACCAATGGATCTTTCAATGGTGCTATCATTGCCATTGCATTGTCACTATTATAATTCCATTAACGATCCACAAAATGGCATTTTGGCAATCTGGGGAAAGCATAGAGCTTATGTTGTTTGGGAAATAATGTGTTTCTCGTCCACTGTCCACAGTCTAGGTGAGCGTTGCATCTCGGTGTGCTTAGCTGGCGGCTCGCTGCAGGTTTTTCACAGGTTTGCTTTGGCAGCTTATCCCTTGGCCGCTGACGCTTCTAACTTGTGGAATGTTCCTTCCAGATGTTGTGTCTTCGGACAGCTGTGTGAGCCGTGCCAATGTCACGTTCAGATGATACAAGCTATCAGCCTGGTGATATTCCAACAGGAAGAGCAGCTATGCCAGAATCGATTGATAAGATTGAGGGCAATGAAAAAGACTGTCTGTCACCAAATTTATTACGTTTTCCTTGTATTTTTAAATTAAGCATTGCTGAGTGTTTAATGGTTAGGGATAGAATGGACCTATTGCTAGTATAGCTGAATGTTGTAGAGAAGGAGAAAGAAAGAAAAAGAAAGAAATGGAGGAAGGAAAGAAAAAGAAAGACAACGAGGAATGACAGAAAGAAAGAAAGAAAGAAAGAAAGAAAGAAAGAAAGAAAGAAAGAACGAACGAACAGCAGGCCACTTAATTAAGAGCACTTACTTACACAAGCCTAAGCAAGCTTTCCTGGGGATGGTAGCAGTGTGTAAATGACTTCCTAGCCCCGGGACGGAATACAATGTGTCGAATCTTACAGGTCAGTCTCTGGTTCTTAATAATCCCCACATGTGTTCCTAAACAGTTGGATGTTTACAAAAGGCTGACAATTTGGTCATCCTCCCTGTGCCTTTGAAGCTAATTGCCCAAATTCGGAAGGGGATTAGCAGGCCTTGGGGGGCTTTTCCGTGAACCAGTGGAGGCGTGATCTAACAGGACTTGATGTGCTTACAGCACTTTGTAACCAATACCAAGAATCTACTGGAGCTCGCTAAAATAATGTGAATGAGCTGTGACTGTGGGTGAGCATGCTAATAGTAACAAGGGATACAGCGTCCATGTTAATGCGTTGGTGTAAAGTCAGCGTCTTCAGGTTTTCAATTAACAAAATGAATTAAAACACACGTATTACTGAGATAAAAGTATTAAGCGGATTTACTACCAGACCACATATTACTAACCTTGAATGAGGTAAAGAGGTCAATTTACAGAAAATATCTATAGAAACAGGGTTAGGGATCTGACAAAGGGAATATTTTACACATGCTATGAAAACGGTCCTGCTATTTTGGAATATGTGTAATGATTTACAATTACATCTCCCCTTCGATATTTTAATTAGTAAACCATGTCTAAATTCCTACTCTGTGTATTCCTTGTAGTTAACCCCTTAAGGTACGCGAGGAATGGAGCACTTGTTTAAACTGTTTCATCTTAAAACACATTTGAGAGCGACTCAAGTATCACAAGGAGGACAATTTGGATGACCAGATCCAACCTGTTAGTACATTTTAAACCCTGTTGCGTCCACCTCATTGCAAAAATAAGAAGGTTAGCGTGATTTTATTTATGGGACACGTATGTCCCTTGTACCTTAAGGGTTCAAAACAGTTGTACTAGTCCTCACAACCCCCTTTCATTAGCAAAGTGATGTGCAAATCTATCCAGCTTCGTCCATCAGCAGTCTGGGAGATTCATAAGCCATTTACACCTGATTATATCGTTTTTTTTTTCCATACTGCTGTGGGTCCCACGGTAAGCCGGGTGAATTGCTTTTCTAACATTGTGATACCATTGATAGTTGCACATAACAAATGCTAACACCATTGTGATCCCAGTTGGCACCCTTGCGCTACCACCTCCCTGAAGTACAGAACCAATGCCATTGGCAGGTCCATGTCAGATAATATTACCAAAGGAGTGCCAATATTACCAATTGCTCTCGCCTCCAGTTTCAGCTCTGTAGAAATATTTTTTTGGAAGAGTATTTATATATGCTTATTTAGAGTCTCAGGTTTCACAGAAAAGCGGACTAGAGCATCTTGTAGTTTTGACTACAATATATTCATAGGCTGTATATTAATAGATACGCAAGTGTATTTTTTACTTTCATTGACAAACTATGTACTACAAGCCAGCTGATACAAAGATGCATCCCATCACTATCAGGGTACTGTCTATTATATGTATTATAGCAACAAGGACGCACCTATTGGAAATTATAGACCATTGAGGCATAATAGGAAAGGAACAGGTCCATAATGGCTGTTGGTTGTCTAAGTAGAAGGTGTTGATTAAAGCAGTTCACAGCGCGAACGGCTGCAGTGACATCGGGATGAATGTATCATGTGGTTTCCCAAGGTAGCTCCTGCATGCTGTGAATTACTATCAGCACTCTGAGTACTGTGACATTAACACAAGTCTGCACAAACAAAAAGCCTAGATGGGTTGCCTTGAACACAAGCCACTATCTTTCCTAGATACGCTGCAGTCATAACAAGCGGTTTTAAACTTATAGGACTTGATGGAAATAGAAGAAACGCTAGCAGGGGAGCAGGCTCTCCTTTTACCCAAGTTCTGTCCTTCACGGTCTCTGCGTGTGTTTGTGTTCCCCGATTGCTTGAGATAAAGACCAACGAAGCGATCTCCAATCCAACAACAGTCTCCAGACCTTAGATTACGGGCTCTGCTTTCGTAACAGGAGGAGATACGGCTACCTTTACCCTTGAAATCCCTGTCTTCATGTTCACATTCCAGGTCAGATACCAAATATCACGAATTAACTCTGCTGGGTTAGGATCTCACTTTATACAGCAGCAAGGCTGTCTGTACTGCACTGAGGTCTTCACTATTAACAGCCAAAAGTTTACATGTATCAAAGAGAAAAAAACATCATGTTTCATGCTTAATCCCTTAGGAAGGAATTTACAAGTACTGGTGCCATAAGTCCACCTCTGTAGTTTGGTCTTCTCAGGGTTCCAAATTGAAACTTTTAGGTAGTGAGAGATTTAACTGCTGATATTTTTTTTATAATTTTTTAAATTCAGCCCAGAAAGTCTGTATAGTTCAGGAGAATTTATATTAAGATGCGAGTTGACAGGACCAATAGTTCTGGATCTTGTTAGCTTGTTAACGGGTGCAGATGTACTAAGCTTTTGCATTAGGTTTGCCTCACTTTATTTTATTTCCAAATTGGATAATAAATGCTTGAGTGGTCCAAAATTAATTTAAACACTTCTTTTTTTTGCATAACAGTTAAGAGCTCAGTGCGTGCCAAAAACCTGCAGCTTTCACCTTTTAAGGTACAAGGAACACGTGTGCCTCACAAAAAAAATGCTACCTTTCTTATTTTTGCAATGAGGTGCACGAAACAGGATTTAAAACGTGCCGACAGGTCGGATCTGGTCATCTAAATTGTCACTTTCAAATGTGTTTTAAGAAAATGTGTTGAGTAAGCACTCAATTCGTAGCGTACCTTAAGGGGTTACAAAAAAAAAAAAAAAAAAAAAAAGCTTTTTCAAATGTGAACATTAAGGTTTTGTTTAATCTTATTCTATTAAGCTTGCAAGGCACCACTTTGCTTTGAATGGCTTTTTAGGTTTCCTGACTCATTAGTACCTCCAGCAACATTCCAGAAGGCTTGCACTGCGAGTAAAATAAGCAACTGTCCTTATCCTGGCACAGCTTCCTTCCCTTTTGTCTTTGATGGTTTCCTGTTACCGGAATGCCTTGCAGTGATGATACTTAGAAGTTTCTCTCATATCAAAGGCAGTGCATCAGCACTAGGAAAACATGTCGCTTGTGTTTCCATGATGCATGCCTTGTATTTCGCTAGGAGTTGCTCTGTGTAACACACAGTAGTGCGCACATTTATTACAACACCCCATTGCTTCTGTAGTATGAAATCAAACCGCTAACTGGAAATCTTACCGATTGTCCAATTTAATTGCTGACTAATAGGCCACACGCATTTCTTTTAAAATAGTAAGAGAAAAGGAACGTAGCCACATGTAGTAAAATGCATGAGACTTCAGATGTTGCTTAAGATGCCCAATTAAATCACAAAGCAGCCCAACATGTTCACGCATGAGTGCCTATTGTTTCTATCACAGATTACTGACCGGAAATGTTAATTCACACCCTGAGGTTTTCATGCAGGTAGGTATATAAAAGGATATTAAATGACAAATCTTTGTTTTCTAATCTAGTTGCACACTGTTTTATAAATGCCTGCCTTGTATACCTTATTAACTCATGTTTACAGTACATGCAGTTCTGCATCTTGGTTTAGTGTATTTATAATACCCCTAAATCAGTGTATATCTCTCTATAAAATACACTATAATAGACCTTGAAAAAGCTTGCCAAAAAATGTACATTAATTTATTTTACTGGTCTGCAATTGATAACCATTTCTTGAACACTACTCTGTATACAACATTAGGATTGTTTGCTTACTGCAGACTCTTCATTGGTCATAATATGGTTAAGATAATTGGAGGTATAATTAAAGCATTTTTTAAAACCCAACAAAAAACTTAAATTGTACATTTTAACTCAAAGGTACAAGGGACTTGCATGTCCCACTAACAAATGTACAAATGGTCAGCCAAATGGTCAGTTTCCGCCTCGTGATACCCGAGTCGCTCTCAAATGTGTTTTAAGAAACTGTTTTAACAGCTCAATGTCTCGGGTACCTTAAGGGGTTGATTTCCTCCTAGCATTTTATTATAAACAGATTGCTTGTATTATCCATCATTACAATGGTTGACCAAACAAACAGAATGACAATATATGCAAAAGAAAAACAAACACATGGTAATATTTAATCTGATATTTTATTAATAAATAAACAACATTACACTATTTTACATCAAAATCATCCCCGCCCCACCCCATTCCAACATTATCCTGGAGTTTTACAAAGATTATAAAACAGGATATGTACAGCCACATTTTGCTGTATTCTTTTTCAGTAGGATATGTTGGAGTTTGTAGCTACAATGAACACTGATAACAAGTCCTCCTTTATTCCGCAAGGTAATCCTTCCCCTCTCGGCTTTCCGAATCCACACCCCCTCTGCCTGTCGCTAGACAACGCAGAAGAATCCAGCGCATGCCCAATCAAAAGTCTCTGTGCAAATCGCTTCCTGAAGTCAAAGGTTAAAAGGAGCCGTCCACAGCTCCGAGGCAATTAACTTCAGAAAAAAATTAAATAAAATAAAAATTCAGCCAAATTAATTTGACTTGGTTCTCTCTCTCCTCGACTTGAAATGGAAAAATAACTTCCGGTCAGACAGGTCCAGCCTGTCGCTTTTAAACCCTCATTTCACCCCCCCTTCCCATCAGTCCTCTGTTTTCAGCCATGACATTTTCACGTTGCGTGGTCCGATCGCTTGCTACAGCAACGCTTCTCAAACACAGTTCAGACAACAGACCAGGACTTTCTTTCAATGCAGCGACAGATTGTTCTACCAACATCATTTCTGGTGAATTCTTGTGCAATATGCACCCAGAAAGCTGCTTAACTAGGATCACTCTAGGCAAAAGCCTACACACCCACAACCTAGGCTCGCCAACAAGGGCACTGCCTCCGACACTCGTTTCACAAACAGCCCAGGGTGCCATTCCGTAACCAGCCATCTTGCTTAAAATGGTCTTCTGCTCTCCTCCGAGGACACAAATAAAATAGAGAAATCAATTCATCTGTTGAAACAAAAGCCTGGTCTGTTCTGGAGATGGGAAGCTCTGTGCTAAATGAATGACGCCTCGCTGTTTTGTTTAGGGTAGTGCTGTTTTACATGATGGAGCAGCTCCTGGCTTTCTCTTTCTTGAAGGTGGATGTGATGAGCTCCGATTTGCTGGGCAGGTGCAGCAGTCTCTTGGATAGCCGGCGGGTGGGGCTCGGCTTGGTTTTGGGGTTCAGTTTGTTCAGGCAGGCCAGTGAGGCCGTTCGGAAGACGCTGTGGACGCTCTTTTCCGAGGTGAAGGCTGAACACTCCAGGTAGGCCTCGGCTCCCAGTTGCTTAGCGACGGCGGAACCCTACAACAACAAAACAGCGAACGGTTATTAACCAACTTTCAGAGCACTCCATTTGACAGCATTTTCCTGTTAATCAAGCCCTTTTCTTTTATCTAGTAAGATTCGACCAAGTAGTGGTTTGCAAAAATGTTGTGTAAATGCCAAAATGTTATATGAAATATGCATGTCAAATACAGATGGCCTTGAAGTGTTTAAAAAGTATTAACTATAGAATGCAAGAGTATTTAATAAATACAGTATTAATTCACAGCCTATTCCATATAGGAGTTAGTCTCGTGCATTTTACCATTTGTGTCTGTGTTCCTTTTCTCTTACTATTTTAAAATTGCATGTGTGACCTATTAAAGTCAATTAATTGGACAATCACAAATATTGTTTCAAAGATGTTCAGTTAGGTTTGATTTCATATGCACAACAAATCAAAACAGACGCAATGGGGGGTTTCCAATACATGTGCACCCCACTGTATCTAGCTATAGTTATTTCATACCAGGTGTTTAGCTTACCTGCTCGTGAGAGAGGGGCACTTGCTTCTGATTGGACAGTTCCATTAAAGTGCAGACGTCTGTACGGAGGTCAGTCTTGCAACCAATCAGGAGGATCCGGGTGCTGGGACAGTAATCCAGGATTTCTGTCTTCCACTGCAGGAATAATGAGACCGTTAAATCACAGCAGACGTTAACCTTTTCGCTAGGAATAAAACGAGATTCCAAACACGCTGCTTCTATAAAAAACATAAAACTTGTACCGTTTAAGCAGCCTCTTCATAACTGGACTTGCAGGAGGATGGCTTGGCTAAATGAACACAAATCAAAGTCTATTCACCTTTTTAAGTGCGCTGTCAATGGTTTCCGGGCGGCTGATATCAAAACACAGGAGGACGGCATCCGAATCGCTGTAGCACAAAGGACGGACGTTGTCATAATAAGGGGACCCTGGAAGAGATAAAGAAAAACTGGTTAAGAGAGAAAAGTCAAAGGGTTTGGTATCAAAATGCAGGTTATGGTGTGAAGACAACAAGCCCCAGCCATCTACGCCGCACTGAAACCAGGATCCAAAAGGGTGGCCTTCGTAATCGCAGCATTGCTGCAGTTCAAGTTACAAAACCCCAGGCTCATCCTTATTGCTGCTCTGGGATGCGGTTATGCAAGCAGGTAGAGAGAGAACTGGAATATTTGGCAGAGCCAGACTCCTCATGCTCGGAATTCTAAGCAGAGTGTTCTTGCAGGTTCTCATTTGGTACCTGCAGTACTGCATAGCCATGGCAACAGCCCCGCTGACAACCAGCGCTGTAACATTCATGTTCCTTCCCTAACCTCCCTCACAAATTTTAAGAAGCTGACCTGAATGCTGCAACGCTTGCCCCCTCCTTTCCTCTTTTGCTAACCGTTCTCCAATAAAGTGAATTGCTAATAATTCCCTATCGATTGCGTTGTTGATGGGTTTATTGGATCATTCTATTCTAGGATCCCAACTTAAATGTGTTGCTCTAAGCAGACCCTGGTAAAAATAGCCTGCTAATTAAAAACAAACACAGATCTTAATAAAATGAGAAGCTATCCGTTTTACAATCTGCTCTGCTACAAAACAAGCGAAACTGGCAGGACTCTCCAACCGCCCACGGGAAAGGGGATCAAGACAACGACCTCAAGCTGAAACAAACCTACATTTCAGACGGTAACAAATTACTTAAATAACAAGCGACGGCCCACGATGCACCAGTCCTGGAATTTCTGCAGAGCTAGACCTGCTTAATATGCAGACAGAGGTAACTGCCGTCAACTGTGCAATTTCAGGGATGCAGACAGTGACGGCAAGAATCTCAACGCTGAACACTGAACTACTGTAGTAACATGAAAAAGTGACATTACATGTGTGCATTGACAAGCCACACAATATAAACATGTACATATATTTAAAATCTAGAGCATGATTGTGAGGTATACAAGAATCAGTGCTGGGACAAATCCTTGAATATTTGAACAAATACTGCTTGAAATGTATAAGACAGCATTCGCATTCCTTCATAAAACAGAATTTCTAAATGGGACTAACTAAAAGAGATCATGCAAACCAACGCATAAATGACACCTGAAATGAACACATTCTACTGCATGGAAGGCAATAGGCAATGGTTTTACTGCAATAGGGTACAAATACTATTTTTTCCAGCTAATTCAAAATGAGTTTAATTTTAAATTAATGAAAACCCATGTCCATGCAAGTGTTAATAATGATCTGTAACTAGGTTACCCTAACCTCATATAAAAATGAGCACTATCAGGCGGTGTGATATTACAGAAAGTTCACAAAGCTTGCCGCAGACAGTAGATAAAGCAAGCTTGGCAGATTGCTGTCACTGCATTGTTGGCATGGTCATAGCTGTACACCCAGAATGAATCGGAACGGCTGGAGGTTAAGGGGTTAATCACACCAAGCACCCCCCCTCCATATCCGTGGGAGAAATCCCCAAGTCCCCCGAGACAGCTGGGGCATGTTGGTCTTTTTCTCCACAGACCAGGGATGGAATGTATCGGATTGATAGTTACTAAGCAGAACCTCACTGTTGCTCTTACAATAGAGAAATCCTATTCACCCAGTGGGAGGCAACATTTGCATCAGAAGCCTCTCTTGGGGACTGGGTTAGGAAAGAATGACACTTTTGAAAGGCGGCTATTAAAATATATAAAGGCAAGTTCCACAGGAATTTCAGGGACCATGGGGGGTACTTTTGTTTCCTACAAAGTGGATCTGGCAAAAAGTCATCCTAAATTGAGGAGCAACCTGCTAATAAATTCTAAATCCAAATCAAGGTTGAATAGGACGGGTAAAAGTCAGTTCAAGATTAGTATTGTTCTGGAATCTGAGATTAGATTTTCGCTGGATATTATGAATGATTACACACACTATTCCACAACTGCTTGGTAAGCCATTTACGCAACTAATCAGAATGCTAAAAGGTTTTAGACGTCATCTGCAGTTCATCAGGATTAATTCTATTAAATTAGGGTGGCAAGCTGGGTTTATTATTATATGCAAACATATTGGTTTCATCTATAATCTTTATGTGAAGACAAAGCATGGAAATGTTAACCCTTTGTACACCACACAGCAGAGGCATTAATAAATACCTGATGCGCTAATCTCTACCGCAGAAATCTCTGCTGACTGGGACCAGGGATGTTGCAATAAAAGCTAGGAAAAGGATCAATAATTCAACACTCCCCATGGGAGAACAGACAGCAATGAAGCATTCGTTTCCCTCCAGCCACTCATTGCACTTTTAAAAACCATTGTAACCAATACTAAAAACACATAACCCTTAAAGTCAGGGGTTCCAAATCTCCCTTAATAGTCTTTAGAAGCCTCCGTTGTGCAAGCGTGGTTCTATTTAGAATTACAGTGCAAACCGTGTTGTCAAAGCTAGCAGGAGGTGATCACAGGTCCCAACAAAGGGAAGGCTGCTGTAGTTTCCAGACACAGTTGCTCACCATACCCATGCCAAGACAAGAGCGCCAAGCCCAAAACTAGCATGAAGCAGGAAAAGGTGGCCAAGGGTTAATGCAAGCTTCAACATAATGGCATTCCGTTTCATTTAATTTATAGAATGTTCACACTTCGGCTTTAATGAAGACTCAACCCTATGTTGTTGATTCATCTGCTTGATCATTAAGATTGCGATGTATTCTCCTTAACTAACCTTGTTTTCGGGTATAATTAGCGTTTATCAGTGAACGCTTCATGAACACAAAACCTTGCAGGCTTAAAGCCAAACAAAGGATGCTATTGTTAGTGTTTAAAATCTGATAAGAATCTAGTGGGGTCTGCAGACTTAACCACTTAAAATGAAAAGCCCAATGCATGACTGCTGTAATGTGCGGAGAAAATAAAACGCAGAATGTTGCAAGTCTTTTTACTGAATGTATTGCGCTGAACAGGGTAGGGTGCTAGTGTAGCACCGTTCAAGAAGGATTCAACATGGAGGGCTGTGCTTCCTACCCTGCTGGCGACACCTGCAGACGCCTCCTTTGAAAATGACATGCAAAAATGTGCAAATGTATACAGTAGTCCCCGGGAGGTCGACAAGCATCTAAAATGCCACAACTCAGCCTGAAGCGCTTTGCATTTTAAGAAGTGCGGTCATCTGAGCACCCGACATCAAAACTCGTTACTATCCGCAACGATCCATAAACGGAAAAACTTGTTATACTGTAGTCTATTTTTTTCCCTATTATCTGGACAAAATAAAACATGAAACAGTGCCACAAAAAACAACAAAAAAGTGTGAAGCCAGCTGCGCGTTTTCTTTAATAATCCACACCTCTCTCCAGTGAGAATACCTTCCCTGCTAATTAACTCCAATTAAGAAACTAAACAATGCTAATTCGCCTCAATGAATAGAAATGAAACTATTGTATTGGTTCTGTTGCTCTACTGGGGGGGGTATTTGTTTCAGAGAAAGGGTTTTTCACATTTGCAATGTTAATGCAGAGAGTTTAAGTGTGTTTTAATCTTCAAAGTCTGGCTGGGAGGAAAACAGTCGATTTCAGGGAGGCAGGGAGGGAGGGAGGAAGGAAGGGAGGGGGCGGGCCTTGGATATGCGAGTTGAAACTTTTCATAATCAATTCATACAAAATTCAAGAAGTCATTTGTTGCTACGAGAGAATTACTCTACATAGAGCAGAAAGAAAATCAATATATCGACCCAAACCATACCCACGTCATCACATTCTTGCACTGAAGATGGGTCAAACTATAAACTAATAATTTACTTGCCTAATAGACAAAATCTTACTTAAAAATATATATAAACACACTAGTATATATGACTTGTCTAGGCTGTACTTGGACAAAAAACGGTTAGCAAAAATATTTCTAAAACAAACACTAAAATATGTTTATAATCCGTACATAACACTAATTACAGAACGGTAAAACAATTACCGCTGACGAAGGTTAATGTACACACACCACCGGTAAACCACAATCAATACTTCATTGAAACCCAATATTGATTACTGATCAATTATTCTTACCTGACGTGTCCCAAAGGCTGAGCTCGACTCGGTGGTCTTCCAGCTCGAGACAGGCGGTGTAGTTTTCAAACACAGTCGGGACATAGGTCTGCAATAACAGAGCACACGCGGTTACACTTTATAAAACATGTCACGACACACGACAGCCTAAAGAAACGCGATACTCTGCATGGAGCTACATCCTTGTATACATAACATCGTAAAGGTATCAATACTGTAAATATGTTCTATTTTTATTGGTTTATCTTTTTGTAAAACAGTTTAAAATATTTAAATGTTAACAAGAAAACGATATAGTAGACTAAATGACATACAATACATGAATTGTAGCAGGGTTCAAAAATACCGTTACAATGTAGTCGTTTGCATCGATGCAATACATACACAACACAATTAAAACTCATTAACCGACTGGAATACTTAGACGTATCCGGCATCCGAAGCTTTTTGCACGACAAACCAGAAGCGAACCTGTACTGCGTAGCATTGCAATCTAGCTGTAACGAGGCGCCGGTAGATACGGCATTCCTTGACAACACTAAAATAATGGGCTTGTTCTATTCATGAATAACATGCAACGTGGATGACACTGAATGCATCGTGCTATGTGGTTGTCTTGTTTAAACAAGACGCCTGCATCATTAAACAAAAAAAAACAAACAAAAAAAAATTAAGAATTGCACATACCTCTGGGTAGCTGTCTTTGGCCAGGACTTGCAACATTGCCGTTTTTCCGCACTGAACATCTCCAACTAGCACGAGTTTACACCTCACCACGGCTGGCTGTATACTTCTCCTTTCCTTCATTGTGAACTTGTGTGTTGCGTTGAGAGACCAAAAATAGATATATAGGTGAAGGTACAGTCTTGTTGCTATCAGTCACGACACAAAAATCCCGCGTGGATCGTCACAGTCCCAAACTCGAGCCCTCACAATCTCCTCTGTGTTTCTCTGCAGTGCAGTCTGATGGGGGAGCGACAACGACAGCCTGCTTTAAATAGCCTCTTCAGCCAATCAGATTCCAGTATCTGGATGTGACGGCCTCCGGGGAAATTCAGGCATTTCTCAAAGTTCTGTTGCCCCACCCCCCTCCCCCTCTCCCAAAATCCCCCTTTACTCCTCCGACTATGTTGAAGTATTAGTCAATACGGTACTATGTATTGCAGATAATAATAATAATAATAATAATAATAATAATAATAATAATAATAATAATAATAATAATAACAACAACCATGGCTATTCAAAAACAATGGATAAGCCATGTCTGTGTTTTTGAATAGCATTAGGGTTGTATCTAATGTGATGGACAATGGCGAGAAGTAAATTAAATAGCCGCAGGAATGCAATGTGTATGGTTAGAAATATTTATAATCGATCCGCAAGCACCTTCTTCGATAAAGGTAAGGTGCGCGTCTCGAGGGAGACACCCTTTTTGAATACTAGACGCGCTTGAGTTAATTTAATTGTGTCCTTCGCACCTTTTTTTTAATCAATTAGCATCTCGGCTTTTTTGTTTTCTGCCGCAGACTCAAAGACAAGCCGACGCATCTCTTTTTAATACACGTTTGCTTTTTTTTTGTACTGCAAGAAATACTGTTTGATAAACACACACACACACACACACGTCTGCCGTAAAATAAAACATTGATGCTGAAATTCAATAAACGTTTGTTCTTGTTCAAGCTCTCCTTAACTTTTAACCGATGCAGGAGCCAAATATCTTCTATTTTGCTGGTGGGTAAAGCTGACATCATCACAAACATAGAGATGCAATCCTGGTGTAGTGTCAGAAAGCGGTACGTCATCAGAATTTGATAGGAGTACCAAATCTTAACCCTGTACGTTGTTGCATTGAAAGTGGTACGCTGTCAGATTTTGGTACATGTGCAATCAATTACGATCTTAGCTACAGAAGTACAGTTACCCTTAATTATACATATTATTTTCGCATGTTATTTTCTTAATGGTGGAAAAATATGATAAATGACATTAACAACAATGTAAAAGACGTACCAGATTTGAATGGGCACGTCCCTGCTTTCTTGGTAGAAGTTGCAGTGCGCTGCGTATCACTTAATACTACAACGGTTATTAAACATTTGCATTAAAAATCGCTTCAGTGATTTTTTCGACAAATGTCGCTGAATTAAAAAATATAAAGCAATATTTATGCAGTGTTACTAGATGAAGTGCAGTAAAATGTGGTGCAATACTACTAACGGTATACTTCTGGAATACTCCAGAGAAACCAAAATACTGCATCATTATTGCAGTTTATTTTTCAAAACTATAGACAGAAACTGAACAATAATGGAGGTGACTAATGATGACAAATACTGTAGCGTTTAATAAAGTTAACACTGGCCTTGGTGAGCAGTTCCCTAATGGAAATGTGTTGTCTGTTAGAGATGGGAACCCTAACCTTTTCCATTCAACACATACGCTTGGGATTTTGGGGTCATTTTAATATTGAATGTATCACAGAAACAGTTCTAACACTTAGCAGCTAGTAATAGGTACTGTGATATGTGAAACAACTGCAATGGATGCCACATTCTCAACACAACTTTCTGAAAACACAGCAATAGGTGTCTGCTACAATGTCAATTCACTTATAGCAATGCTCTACAGCGAAACATGTAATGCAAATGCAGTTGTGTTGCTGGTAATGCTGTGGATCTGCTACCCTACTTCAGAGTAAAACACTAATGTTTTAATATCTCAAAGTGAAGTCTCTTGCAGGTACACCAGAGTGTAACCATTAGCCTGTCCCCCTGCAACACACTGCCCCACTGAATCAAGTCCACATTTGTTCTATGTACTGATCTATTTTTTTTTTAACATCCAATAGGGGACCTTAAAATGAATCATGTTCGAAAGCATATTTAAGAGCACAGGGGCGTTTTTAACCTCTGTGCTTTAAAAAAACAACTACCAGGATTCAACGAAACAGAACACGCATTCAGAATGAAGCGACTGGAATGCTGGTACCCCCCTTCCTTGAGAACATTTTGCACAATGATTAATCCGTCCTAAATTATCAAAAATTACATTTCGAATCAATAAAAGAAAAAGCAAACGACAGCATTGGTTCATTTCAAACGATATAATTTGCAACTTGAATTAAGATCCCACCAGTGAATGGAGTGAACATACACAGTGATCTTACATAGAAGTTTTATTTGGTGGGTTTTCATGTCAATTTGCAGGTCACTTGGGTGGTCTGGAATACGTTGATTAAGATCAAGTGTGATATTTTGTAAAAGTCGTTATTTAATGTGCATCTAATTACAACTGCTGGTGCTGATTCTGTTTTTTGGTCTGCCGATTAGTTTTTTTTTGCTCTATTGTTTTACTGTTGTATGCGTCTTTGATAGACTGAGATGATCAAATGAGCTTCAGTGTAGCCCCTTGGTGGCACCAAGGCTTGACAAGACAACAGAGTCACACAACAAATCATTATTGTCTCCTGTTAGATCAGTATGGTATCCTAAATGAAAAACAATAGGTATTTGCTTTTAAGATAGTTCTCACTTAAGCAACAAAGCTAGTCATTATCTCCTCTCTGGCCAGAACACGATGACTAATTATCCCAGTCCACCAAGACGGCCGTTGATCAAGATATAGCCTGATGTCTGTCTCACCTTTTCAAACACTTTGTTTTGTTTATTAGTTTATTATAGCAGCCTTTTTTGTTTATTCACAATACGTCTTATTTAGACAAACCAGAGTTTTTTTTTTTACTTAAATAAGAGTGATTTGCAATAATCAGATTTAGTTCAGTAAGTAGGAGTTTGGTTATTTTGTAGTTTTAAGTTATCAACTCCCTTATAAAAGATGTCCACTGTAAAAGCATAGCAAAGTGTAATAACGGAAGTATGGTAAAGCATAGGGAAGCATTGTAAAGCACAGAGAGGTCTGGTAAAGCATAGGGAAGCATTGTAAAGCACAGAGAGGTCTGGTAAAGCATAGGGAAGCATTGTAAAGCACAGAGAGGGCTGGTAAAGCATAGGGAAGCATTGTAAAGCACAGAGAGGGCTGGTAAAGCATAGGGAAGCATTGTAAAGCACAGAGAGGTCTGGTAAAGCATAGGGAAGCATTGTAAAGCACAGAGAGGTCTGGTAAAGCACAGGGAAGCATTGTAAAGCACAGAGAGGTCTGGTAAAGCATAGGGAAGCATTGTAAAGCACAGAGAGGTCTGGTAAAGCATAGGGAAGAATTGTAAAACACAGAGAGGTCTGGTAAAGCATAGGGAAGCATTGTAAAACACAGAGAGGTCTGGTAAAGCACAGGGAAGCATTGTAAAGCACAGAGAGGTCTGGTAAAGCATAGGGAAGAATTGTAAAACACAGAGAGGTCTGGTAAAGCATAGGGAAGCATTGTAAAACACAGAGAGGTCTGGTAAAGCACAGGGAAGCATTGTAAAGCACAGAGAGGTCTGGTAAAGCATAGGAAAGCATTGTAAAACACAGAGAGGTCTGGTAAAGCATAGGGAAGCATTGTAAAGCACAGAGAGGTCTGGTAAAGCACAGGGAAGCATTGTAAAGCACAGAGAGGTCTGGTAAAGCATAGGGAAGCATTGTAAAACACAGAGAGGTCTGGTAAAGCATAGGGAAGCATTGTAAAGCACAGAGAGGTCTGGTAAAGCACAGGGAAGCATTGTAAAGCACAGAGAGATCTGGTAAAGCATAGGAAAGCATTGTAAAGCACAGAGAGGTCTGGTAAAGCATAGGAAAGCATTGTAAAGCACAGAGAGGTCTGGTAAAGCATAGGAAAGCATTGTAAAGCACAGAGAGGTCTGGTAAAGCACAGGGAAGCATTGTAAAGCGCAGAGAGGTCTGATAAAGCATAGGGAAGAATTGTAAAACACAGAGAGGTCTGGTAAAGCATAGGGAAGCATTGTAAAACACAGAGAGGTCTGGTAAAGCATAGGGAAGAATTGTAAAACACAGAGAGTTCTGGTAAAGCATAGGGAAGCATTGTAAAACACAGAGAGGTCTGGTAAAGCATAGGGAAGAATTGTAAAGCACAGAGAGGTCTGGTAAAGCACAGGGAAGCATTGTAAAGCGCAGAGAGGTCTGGTAAAGCATAGGGAAGAATTGTAAAACACAGAGAGGTCTGGTAAAGCATAGGGAAGCATTGTAAAACACAGAGAGGTCTGGTAAAGCATAGGGAAGAATTGTAAAACACAGAGAGTTCTGGTAAAGCATAGGGAAGCATTGTAAAACACAGAGAGGTCTGGTAAAGCATAGGGAAGAATTGTAAAGCACAGAGAGGTCTGGTAAAGCACAGGGAAGCATTGTAAAGCACAGAGAGGTCTGGTAAAGCATAGGGAAGCATTGTAAAGCACAGAGAGGTCTGGTAAAGCATAGGAAAGCATTGTAAAGCACAGAGAGGTCTGGTAAAGCATAGGAAAGCATTGTAAAGCACAGAGAGGTCTGGTAAAGCACAGGGAAGCATTGTAAAGCGCAGAGAGGTCTGGTAAAGCATAGGGAAGAATTGTAAAGCACAGAGAGGTCTGGTAAAGCATAGGGAAGCATTGTAAAACACAGAGAGGTCTGGTAAAGCATAGGGAAGAATTGTAAAACACAGAGAGTTCTGGTAAAGCATAGGGAAGCATTGTAAAGCACAGAGAGGTCTGGTAAAGCATAGGGAAGAATTGTAAAGCACAGAGAGGTCTGGTAAAGCATAGGGAAGCATTGTAAAGCACAGAGAGGTCTGGTAAAGCATAGGGAAGAATTGTAAAACACAGAGAGGTCTGGTAAAGCATAGGGAAGCATTGTAAAGCACAGAGAGGTCTGGTAAAGCATAGGGAAGCATTGTAAAGCACAGAGAGGTCTGGTAAAGCATAGGGAAGCATTGTAAAGCACAGAGAGGTCTGGTAAAGAATATTTAAAAGCATGGCTCTCCAGTATTCACTTGACAAAAGTTTCAAAATCTTCTATCCTTTAAATGACAAACTTGAGAATTTTAAAAACATCTGGCATAAGGGATCCACGTATCTTACTAACACTGACATATATGAATAACCCAGGTTGCTATCTTCATATCTATACCATATTTATATTAACTCTATATTGCTATGAATTGTAATGTGTTCAAGCAAAGGGTTCAACTGGATGTAATAAAATTGTCTTTATTATTTATGCATTCGTAATATATATGTACATATATGTGATGTATGTATTGTATTGTATTTGAAATTATGGAAAACCAGCATGGAAAACCAGGGTAAACTATTCATAGCACAACCATGAGAAAAGCATGCTAAAACTGCAAAATGACCACGGTAAGACCTTTAGCTGCAGCAGCCCTCGTTAACCTATTTTGATGCAGCAGATGTTAGTAATACAGCAGCACAGGCGCAGTGGTGTCGTTGATTAGGGCAGTGGGCTGACACGTCAAGTGCTAAGGTGTCCCAAGCCTGTTTACAATCACAGCTTGAACAGGTGGGCAGTCGGAGCCCATTTGTCTGCAGCTAAGACGTTTGGAGGGGCTTATGGTTTGCACCCCCATAGGATCAAGGTTATCTGGGAGCCAGCTCAGCCTGCCTGTATTTTATTAATTGAGATTGAATCTGAATAATACCTGCCCCCCCCCCCCCCCCCCCGCGCTGTTTACACAGTCAGGCTGCCAATGCTATCACTGATCAGTCAGTTTACCAACCGTTAGCAGATAAAGAGATGGGCAATCACTGGTCAAAGCTGATTTCAGAAAGACGCATCGTGGGTTTGAGTTTAATCGAAAGGCACGATCTGAGGGGACTAGTAGCAGAAGCCAAGTAGTTAATGTACCAGCCACTCAATTTCATCCCACCCGGGTTTATTTATGTTTATTTTGTTATGAGAATCTAAGAGGTTGCTTGGTCAGAAAGTTAGACTGTCCAAATGAGTGAGATTTGTGAATACTTCATTAAAATGCCATTCTTTAGAGTGAGACTAAAACAGAGGCTTGAACTGTGGCAAGTTAGAAGGGACAGATTATGGAGGCAAACATTGTGTGATTGTTAATAATGGCTGTCTCTCTATTTCTTCCAAGCGTGTCTTCAAGCAAAACACATTCAGATCATTTTCATATGTATTTACCATTTCTGCAGTTTTCAATTTTCAATGTATTTTATTTATAGCACGCCTTTCATACCACATTATCTCAAAGTATGCAATATCAAAAAGCAATAAAGAATTACAAAGTAACAATACATAATAATAATAATAATAATAATAATAATAATAATAATAATAATAATAATAATAATAATAATAAAACCAAAATCTAAATAAAATAACAATTACAAAAATAAGCAAATAAAATAGATAAAAACAAATATATTTGTAAGTCAGGTTAAAAAGGCTAAACTATGAAGGCTTTAATCTTATGCTTATATGATGCATTTACTGTAGTTTACCCTGGTTTGCCATGTTTTTAATATGCCATGCTTCATTGTTCTTTACAATGCCAACATATGCCTTATCATGCTTTCTCTTGTGCTTTAGTACACTTTGATATGCTTTTACTATGGGAAACTTTTATAAGGGCAACGGTCAGTTTTAACATTGAATATCCTAGCATAATATAGAATATTGCCAATGCTGCGTGGTGTATAGGACACCCTGCATATACTAGACTGCAGTTCATTGCAAATCTAGAGGGTTTGTCTTTATGCTTATGTTTCCGAATGGAGTTTTAATCATTTCCCCTTAAAGTTTACCCTCAGAAATCAAAAGCCGTTCCGATACAGCTTCCAAGAGATGCCATTGGGTTTCTGATTGGCAAGGCGGTCTACTTTCTTTTTGTTATTCGGCCCTTTTTTAAGATATCAGATATCGATACTGTTGATTCGTTGGTTTACTGTTTGTTTATGTGTTATGATATGATTTTCCCAACTCTAATTATGAGTGAGCTGTGCCAGTGGCATGATCTGCATTTCAAAGGCTGCAAAAAAACTTCAAAGAGACGAAAGGGAGACAGAATAATCGACACCTAACATTTGGTTTTCTTTCCATTGCTGCTGCTTATCTAGAGCAAAGCCTGCTTATGCTTGGCTTGCAGGGGGGCTAGCAGGGTTTCAGGGAGACGTGGTCTGCAGGTCTGGTTGAGGTGAGACACTAGATATCTCCCCGTCTGCCACACTGAAACTGCATCACTGCTCTGTGTCTGGACCCCCCCACTGCTTTCATGCTGCAATACTGGAAACTACATGACTGGCTGTGAAATAGTCAGGTCACGCAGTTCCTTTAGGATTGCTAGGGTTTTTTTTTAAATAGGCAATTAAATGCTGTGAGTGAATCCAGTATAAATGCTTCCCTCAGTAAAAGCCTAGCAAAGTGTGATAAAGCATAATGCAGTAAAAGCATTTTACTGCATTTAATCCTGTACTTTAGAGTACTGTAATCTGTCAAGTGTTATTTAATCTGTAGTATTTTGTATTTAATTATATCCTGATGTAACTATCACTGACACTTTTCCGTTATGAATCATATTTTGGCATACTTGTACTTGCTAGAACCAAAGTCATTGTATTTATCTTGCTCTTAATTGTATTATTACTTGTACTGTGATTCTTGAAATGTATTTTTGTTTATGACTGTAAGTCGCCCTGGATAAGGGCGTCTGCTAAGAAATAAATCATAATAATAATAATAATAATAGTGAAAACATGATACAGCTTAGGTAAGCATGGTAAAGCTCAGAGAGGTATAGTAAAAAGCATGCACAGTATAGCCATGGGAAAAGTGCACATTTACTGTGCAAATTTACAGCAGTAAACTTTCACAAAGGATGGGGTTATACTGTTTTAAAAGCTTATTGGTTTCATATATAGATGCAAAAATGTAACAAAATAAAATATGTAGGAGAGACAGGTACAGCATTATATAAATAATATAGAATCACCTCTCAAACATGAGAAATAAAAAGTGCATTCACCAATAGTTCAGTTAACAGAACATGAATGACCTACAATTTGAAATTTTAGAAGAAATACAATTTGATAACAATGTAGGAGAATGAAGGAAAATAAATGGATATATGACTCAATACTACAATGCTTGAAGGAAAGCCTATAAGTACCTCCCCTGTTTGCTTTTAAACACACTTTCCCTTAACAAAGGTGTGTTAAGCATTCTGAAACGTTGGGCAGGGCAGAACGTATATATACTGTATATATATGAGTGAGTGGAAAGAAAAGTAAGTGCCTGTTAATACCTGTTTGCCTGTGATTACCGACCTTGGATTGTTTGACTACCTGACATGTTGCCTGAACCTGAACTTTGCTGAGAACCTGTAGCGTGTGCCAAACCCTGCCTGTGTTTTGACCAGCCTTTGGATTGTGGAAAATAAATACATCAGGTGCCGCGCTGATTTATACCGTATTACTGTGTTGTGTAGAACTTTGTTTACAGATCTGCTACTGTTTATGTGAGCACGTTCATACCTACAATATATATATATATATACATAGGCACTACCTCTGTCCTTATAGCCAAATAACAAATCAAACAGCAATTCTAACAGTATAATAACTTCTGGTTTCTTGTCTTAACAATAAATCATGAGGCTAGTACAGTGAAAATAGAATTTACATCTATTTCTTAAATTACAAAATGCTAATTAGGCATTTTTCTGTTTTGAAATATGTATTTTACATTCCATTTTTCTTTCAAAGTTTGTAAAACAGTCATATGTATATTGCATATTTACATTTTGAGACTATGTTTCAAAATGTAAATTAAATTTTGGTAAGAGAGAAAGCAGTCCTCTTTATAGACCAGTCCTGCACTGGAGGGAGTGAGGGAGCAGTTCAGTCTCCATGCCTCCAGCCTGCCCTGGACTGGAGGGAGCACCCTTTCTGTTAGGGGGTGAGGGAGCAGTTCAGTCTCCATGCCTCAAGCTTGCCCTGGACTGGAGGGAGCACCCTTTCTCTTCGGGGGTGAGGGAGCAGTTCAATCTCCATGCCTCAAGCCTGCTCTGGACTGGAGGGAGCACCCTTTCTCTAAAGGGAGTGAGGGAGCAGTTCAGTCTCCATGCCTCAAGCCTGCCCTGGACTGGAGGGAGCACCCTTTCTCTAAAGGGAGTGAGGGAGCAGTTCACGCTCCAAATTCATTTTTTATCACAGTAGAGCACCAGACCTCTAAAAATAGCTTAACTGTAAAGCATTGAAAAGTGTAAAGCATTGAAGGGCATCGAGTTCAACTAAAGAGTTCTCCAGAATTCCATCTCTCTGCCAGAATTAGAACAGAGAGAGAAAAGTCTGTTGATATTAACAGTGAGTCATCTGCCAAAATGCTCCACATACAACGCAAAAGGCATTCCTCCTGGGTGAATAAATAACATAAGGAAGTCAGGTTGTTTTTCCAGGAGGGCCAGCCAAGGGAAATTTTTGTGGGAATTTTTTAATAAACGGAAACAAATGAGGAGTAAACGTTTCCTGTAGTTCAGATAGAAACAGCTCATAGCTGCCTCGGATTATCAGCTTCCCCACATTTTCCATGTTTCTCTTCCAGTCACTCCTTAGAAAACACTGTAATTTACCGTAACTATTGCACAGTTTACAGCAGCATTGAATTCAATAACATCTTCCAGGTGCATGATGAAGATCTAGAGTCAAACCCTTTAACTATCCGAGCAGCAGCGGAGACAATAAGCAGAGGACTTCATCAGGAGCAATAACTTGACAAAAAAACGACTGTGGAATTTGAAATCTAATGCTAATGCTTTATTACACTCTGCTGTGCTTTTATAATTAATTATAATTCAATTATAGTGCTCATGTCTTTATAGCAGCTTTTTAGAAAGTACAAAATACCAAAATAATGAAAACGGATTTCATGATAACGCTACATACATTGTTATAGATACAATTTAATCCCAGGTTGAGAATGACTCCTGAACAGAAATAGCTATACACGATTAACCCTGTGATGCCCAAGTATTTTTTTTAAATGAGAAACCCTACTTTATTTATGTAACTAGATTCCATTTCTTGTACAAAAACTTTTCCAGCAACACATAATGTTCTGCATGTGAAAAATTCTGGCTTGTGAGGCTTTAAATGATAATATAGAGGGTTGTGATACAGAAATGGGCACTACAGGGTTAATTACAATTGCAGACCTTCAATTACTTTATTTTTTTTTTTTGCAATTATTTTTGTGACATGTAAATAAAACATGGAATATTGCATTTTTTTTATTTTTTTTATATACCGTATCATATGGCTTACTTGCATTTAGAATACATTTAATAGCATGGACAAAACAAATTCTATATGTATTCGATCTATTTCAGATCATGTGGGTACAGACTGCTATAGTCTTGTCATTTCTTTCTCTTTATCTGGGTTGGCACCTCACTGGTAATATGTTATGCAGTGGTGAAGTATTACTGGATTTCTCTGGGTTTCCAGTAAACGAATGGAATTTCTCTTGCTCAGACACCCAAACAGCCCTCTGCTGTACCGGAGATTTCAAGAGTTCCTGTTACAAGCTTAGCTCCTGTTACAGCAAGTTGAGTAGCTCACTCTGTATTACTGTTTGTGTTTGCACTGTGGAAACACAACTGTTGCTACCATTCTACCAATGGCAGGCTCGTACCATATTAGCTGCACTTGTGCTGCCACTGTCCCTTAATATGTAACTACTGAGCTGTGATTTGTTAGGGAAAACATATGGGGAGCAAGCTTATATAGCACAGGGGAGCAGGGTACAGCACAGGGGAGCAGGGTACAGCACAGGGGAGCAGGGTACAGTGTAGGGGAGCAGGGTGCAGCACAGGGGAGCAGGGTACAGCACGGGGGAACAGGGTGTACAAAGTTCCCAAGGTAAATTTTAAGAATGCTTTCTGCAGCTACCTGTCATGAGGTGACGAACCCCAGGCTAAAGAAATCAGCATGTGCCGCCTCCCTGAAACTCGAGCAAAAGATCCCGGGACACCTGCTCTCTCCCCAGGGTGTCTGCAGGAGCAGGAGCTGCAGTCTCCTGGACCTGGCTCCCCTGGACAGCGGTGTGATAGGAGGAGGGGCGAGGGTGTGAAAGCCTGTATGAAGTGTTAGTGAGAGGAGCAGATGGGAGGGTGAAGAAAGACCCTGAACATTAACCAACAGCTTGCGAATATCCTTCTTCACTGACTAGATCACAACAAGACTTTATACAACATCAACTCCAGTTAAAACTATGTATCTGAGTAGGACAGCATATAAGAAGATGCACATGTAAGATGCATGCACTGTGTAGATTGGGTGCCAGTCGAGTACAGTCATGCCCTGTCTTGGAAAAGTGGTTCCTGCCTCTTGCAATCTCCAATACATGTCTTTGTATTGCTCTCTTTCTTTAAAACATTTAATTGAGTCCTAGTCATATAAAAACTTTACTTTTGCCTTTTTTACTCACAGTCACTGCCACCAATGTATCTCTTAATATAATAAGAATTAAAATAAAAACAATTAATTTTACAAAACTGCAACCAACAATTTTGCTTCCGAAAGTGGTTTTCAGTTTTGATTAAACAGCCCCACATACCTTCCACAGAATTCTAAAAAGAGAACATTAAACAAACACGACAACATTTGGCTTCGATAAACCTGTCTAACCCTCAAACATAACAGCCAAGCAGCCTGAATTATGAGCTAGGCTACATATGTTTACTTCCAAAGTGGCTCCAAATGGCCCTCACTTTGGGTAAAGCCAGCGCTCCGAGGCCAGGTGTGAGGCCTGTTTGAGGTTGCGGTGTTGAGAGCCAGCTGGGAGAGTGGAGAGATCCCTGTACTTTAGAAAAACGTCTTCTGAATTTCCTCTGTGCTGAACCCAGCAGCCGCTGTAAACACGTGGGTGTCACTGACTAAACAAGCAGGCTGACAGCCACCTCGCAATATGTTTTCAGAAACTGTTACCTGAGCCAAATTAGCATTAGAGAAGCTGTGTGGCTTCTTAGGTAGGTGGGAAGATCTTATATAATCATCACCGGCTTCCCTTAGCATGTCTACTCTACACTCTTTCATAATGGCTCCACGCTGTCCTTAGCAACACTGGTAGGGTCATTGATAGAATAGTACCAGTGTAGTAATTTTGACAAATCAATATTATTTCTCCTAGAAGCTCATCTGGCTACTGCTGGGTCGTGACTGCGTGAACGCTCATGAGACTGTGTAATGAATTCATGCGCACAGCTCGCAAGGCAAGCCAAGTCAAGGGTTTTAATGCTGATTAGTCCCACTGACCTGTAAGCGAGCGGTTATCCCAGCAGGCATAACTCTTCAGCGCTCCCGTCACGTTGCTGCATGTCCTTTTGTGCAGAGATATACAGCAAATATAGCAAAGTCTGAGTAAAACAGAACAAGCCCATTCGGATACCTTGACGATATCAGTTCATTACCTTAAACAGGCATTAACAGCAATAAAAACACAATGGATTTAGAAGAGGTAGTGCACAAACAATGGTCATGATTCTGTAGGCACTATTGCAGTTAGTCCAACATCTACTATGCCATATCTATCTACAGATAGATAGCTAGATAGATAGATAGATAGATAGATAGATAGATAGATAGATAGATAGATATTGTTAATTTGTTTAAAGTAATATCTAATTATATCATAGAAATAGATTTATTTTATAGTAAATCTGTAATTAGAAATCTTATTTCTAATGACCTATTCTTGAATAAAGTAAAATAAAAATGTACACATGCCCTGTGAGCGAAGGTGCAGTATATCAGTCCTGGAGCAGTTAGCTACAATTCAGAAGCAATCAGTTACAACTAAAGTGACACATATAGTTTTTTTCCTAATAATAATAATAATAATATTAATAATAATAATAATAATAATAATAATAATAATAATAATAATAATAATTCAGTTTCCTTGCTTTGAATTATCAGTTATTTTATTGATGCAAAACAATGTGTTCCTATAATCATAGGAACTGATCCGATAACGGCATTCATTTTCATAAGAATCCATATAAAAAGAAAATAAGATTCATACCGAGATCAAACATTCAGCACACAGATTCCTGAATAATAACCCATATGTGTTCCTTTGTGTTCCTTTGTGTTCAATTACTTAACGAGACATCTTGCAGTAACCTTATACAACCCCACCACACACAAGCACGCACGCACGCACGCACACACACATACACTCAAGTCATTTGTCTCAGTCGTTATGTATTCTGTGTGTCTTCACAAGGCTGTCATTCCTGCTTTGACACTCTGCCTGTGTATATCAAACACTTAGCCAGAGTCGTTTCCTACATCACACGATCTGTTCAAGCTCAAAACGTGCCAATTATGTAACAGCTGCACCAGTCAATGATCTGGCTGGAGAAAAGAGAGCTCTCAAGAAGAAGGCTTGCCAGGAGATGCCACATAATCAATAGGGCGTCTGTGAGTGCCGGGAGGCAGACAGAGACATTGGCTCTCTCGCTGTCTTACTCCGGCAGGACCACTTTTTCATTTTTAAAGGAATCAGGGCTTTAGTGCTAATGAAACGAAGAAATGAACTGCAGTACAGTGAGAGAGAGAGAGAGAGAGAGAGAGAGAGAGAGAGAGAGAGAGAGAGAGAGAGAGAGAGAGAGAGAGAGAGAGAGAGAGAGAGCCTCAGTCCTGCTGTTCAGTTCCGGGACTTTCTGAAGCATTATCGTTTTTCGCAATGCAGTTTGTAGTTTTGTTGTTGTTGTTTATTTGGTGATGTCGTATACAGTACACTTAACTACTGATTTGACAGTCGAATAGTTGAGTCACAAATAGTCTACAGCCTTGGTATGGCAGCAGTAAAAATAACAGCGCCCCGGATGAGAGGAAAATAATCTTCCAGTCGGCTTTTAAAACATTCAGAGCAGAAGTTATAATTGCCATTGATTGACACTCAATTGTAAAGGTGAGGGAAGGACACCTTTTCTTGTTTTGAAATCAAACACATTAATGAATGGATTTATTGAATACCTGCTGATTAATACTAATTAAAACCAATTCTAAGTTTGAGTGCAGGTATCAGCACACCCCTATAACATCTGAAAAAATATGGTGACTGTAATTGTGATAATGAACACAAAAAAAGCTAGAATTCATCTCAATGCGCACAGACAGAGCTCTATAGAACTCCAGACTTATAACTGCAATTAAAATTATACCAGAAAAAAAAAAAAAACGCAGTGCCTCTGTCAGTGCCAGGGCTAGACCGCTGGGCAGTAGCCTGCTTTGGCTGTCATGCCCTATATACTGCAGCATAACGCACGCAGGTGCCTTCATTAGTGGGTTTGGCTAACTCTCCCCTCCCCGCGGGGCAGCGTGATTGTATCATGAGCCTACCCCCTTGAGTTTGAACAAAAAAAAAGTAACAAATACAGATGCAGTGCAGTATTTTCCATCATGCCTGTGCACGGTAACCACTCATTTTCCAGTTTCAAACCAAAATTAGGCACTTTTATGTTTTGCAGACTTGAGAATTGCATTTAAAAAATAAAAAATAAAAACTTTTATTGTCTGTGATTGGTGTTGCAATTTATAATTCAATATGGAGGGGAAAATATATATTCTCCTGATTGTGGAGCTGCCATATGAAAATGTGAGAATCACCATCAGTGTGTCCATCTGTCTGCGGTTATTACATAGATTATATTTTTATACAGTTCTACGGTTATGCCCCCAATACAGTGCTGTGAACACGGGTTATATTTTCTGCACTCTTAAGGATAGTTCATACACTACAGGATGGTCTGTCAGCCCTGTTGAGACTCACTCATATGTGTTTGTGGGTTGCTTTGATCTCCCTATGAGATATTCAGATACAAACAAGTCCAGCATAAAGCTAATTTGATACGAATCATATGCAAAGTTTGAAATATGTGAGCACACCGTACAAAACATCTTAGGGACCTGTTAATTGCAAGATGATATTGTCTTTTACTTTATTTTCAATGTACGCATTTTTTCAGTACCAATCAATAATGAGGAAGCGTCTTCGAATTGAATTAGATAACTTATCTGAACACTTTGTCTGCTTTTTTCTTTGATAATCATAGCTGGGCATGAGGCTTGTGAAACTGTGTATGCTTTTATTAAACTGTTGTTAATGATCATGGACCTGGATAAGGGCGTCTGCTAAGAAATAAATAATAATAATAATAATTAACATTCAAACATCCATGAGAACACAACATGATGCAATACGGATGACATCAGGCTTTTAAAATCATTTTGCAACCTAGTTCTTATTTTGCCAAGGCGTGGGGCATTTGGTATTGTACATTAGCAGGAAGCTGCTTGCGTGAAAGTCTCAGAGACCAGGTATGCTGTAATCGAGAAAGAAATGCATTAGCCGTCATAAAAGAACAAAATTAACCAAAAGCAAGCTTCTGTGCGCCTCTCTTCCTGTGTGTGTGTGTGGGCCCGTCCACTCGCATGCAGGTTTTGTAAAATGTCCCAAACAAACGGCGACCTCGTGGGGACGCACCAAGAGAACGAGGGTTGGTGTTATGGCATTTTATAAAAGCAGTATAACCAAATAGCACAGTTTTAGTGGCAATACATTTTTGTCCTAAACTGGAAACGGTATGAGGTTGCCATTAATCGATTTTGACATTATGGTATGGGCGCCGAGGTGCGAGGTGTGAACATAACCAATACACGCTGCTACTGGTAATTCAATTGCAGAACCAGGCACATAGGAGACAGTATGCTACTATATATATATATATATATATATATATATATATATATATATATATATATATATATATATATATATATATATATTTTCCAAAGTTCATAGCACAGGTAGTGAAGCGTTTTTATAATACTCCTGAACATGTCTGAATTACACACGAGTGCTTGTAGTACTTCAGTCATAATAAGCGCTGAACTGTTTCACCTAACAATACTGGTAAATATAGATAGCAAATGAACACAGCCCCTTGCTCCACATTCTTGTAAGAGAAAAAAATCTAAAAATATATTCATCAATTTCGAGGACTCGAGAGCTACTCCCGGCAGCTGCAGCACCGGAGCACCGCCAGCCCGTCGCCATAGCAATGTTTGTGTAGACTCGATTGTAATAATAATAATAATAATAATGTGGGTAAGTGATTGAAACACAGACATGAATGTAGCTTGCGGCGATGGCTGTTTTTACACACATGAATTCATTATCTGGGCTGCCTGCCGCTGATAAGCATAACACGTGTCGTGTTTATTTGCTGCGTGGCACTGAAGGTCAGTGCCGACTCCAGCAGCAAATACCTCGGCTGCCATTCCTGCCCGGCTACACCAGAACCCACTGCTGGCCAAATGATAACGCATAAGGGGAAATAAGCGTATGATTTATAGCATTACAAATACATAGAAAACATGCCATAATCAATGGTCGGCCTAAAGGGATGCCACTTGATAGCCTACAATATCTGCAACATGAAGTAAATGGGTGGTTTTGATATGTTTTAGTGGCCTTATACTGAACACATTGGGGGTGCCCCTATTTAAACTGTAAAAAATGCAGCAGCAGCAGCAGCAGCAGCAGAGGTTTTGAAAAGACTTAATAAACCATTTGAATATGATGATGATGAGTTAGCAAGTTACAAAACAGTGCGGTATCAGTTGTGAATCAGTCAGCGACGAATCGCTAGCGGTGCCAAAAAAGTGTTGTTTTAAGCGAAGTTCCTGTTCCTTTTACAACGCGACCATATATAAAAGCTGCATCTCCCAGGTGCGTGACAGACTAGCGGACCCCAGTGTGCTTCATTACAATACGATTGATTGCCCCCTTAATAAACCTTGATTCCCTGGCAATGCCTTGTCACCCGAGGAATAAGGACAGGGGTTTTTATCTGATCATTTATATGCAAAATAACGAGCGTTGCATAAATGAGGCAGGCCGAGGCGGACTTAACCCTTTGTGTACCCCCAGTCTGCATTGAACACTGCCTATGTTTTCTACTGTTGCTGCTTCAATTCCATGTATTATGCTACTATCATGTATTATGCACCTTTCACTGTATTTAATGCATTCCCTGTATTTTAATTTTCTTGTTGTTACTGCATCTAGTAAAGTGCTTTGTGATCGTGGTCCACTATGAAAGGCGCTATAAAAAATAAAGATGGATTGATAGATAAAGAGCAATTAGCTTCACATTGTATTTTAATGGCTTTTTATTGACCATGGTGTGCTGTTTGCAATCATTTGGAGTTGCTCCCATATCGAGCTATTAGCCTTTGGCTCTAAATCTGCCTTTGTCCAGAGAATCCAAAGTGCCAGGACTGAACAGCTTTCCTCATTCCCTTTAAATCATGTGACAATGTGACTTGTCACAGCGACTTACTCTACATGTATATAGACAGGGCTTTCTCTCAGCCCCAACTACTCTCTGCGGTTATGGTACAGAGGGTTATATCACGTATCATTTTACCCCATGGCCAGGTTACTGCTATAAAGGAGCATCAGTAATGTGCGTTTAATCCTCTCAGCCCTAGTTTTGATAAGATTTGATTTTCAGAATGGGTCACCTGCTGTACAGTCTTTTAAAAATGACGTAAATCCACAATAACACAAATTATATTTAGCATCGTAAATCTGTATCTTGGAAAGTCACCAAACAGGCAAGAAATAATCTAGCATATAATTTGGATAGAAAACAGCTGTTATATAAAAGCACATGAGATCCTGAGATTCCTGTTATAGTTTAATATGCAGACCATACTAATAATGTTCCATATACAAATAGGTGTGGGATCATATTGATATGTATAGGCATAATATAAGTGAGGTCTTAAAACTACACAGCACTGAAAAACCCCATTGACACCTAGCAGTTTATATAACCCTAGCTAGCAGAACCATTAGCGGATCATTAGCATTATCAACAATTGCAACACAATGGATATTGCACACACAGGCCAGCAATAATACTGTAGGTCTGTCCAGTAATGATATGGTACTGCAATCTTGTCATTGCACTGAAATCTTTAGTACAGCAACAGGCTGCCTGATCAATGGAAAACAGGAAAAAATCTTCTTTCTACCTCTCCTCCATTAAAATAACCTGCTGGACCTGGCTTGATTGCTCATGCCGTTCTTAAGTTGAGCCAACGCTGACAAAAAGTGCATGTCTCACTCATTACAATTACTCTGCTCTTTATCACCATGTGCAGCTCGTTAGAACACTGGGAATGCTTGAACTCAAGGACAGAGTACTAACAAGGGGAGAGTTTAATAGGTGCTTTCAACGCTCTGCAGCTAACTGATCATACCAGCACAGAACAATGCGTGCCTTTAATGTGATTAGTTTGCAGGTAGTGAGTTAACCCCTTTACCTCCGGTTCTGCACGCCGGTTTCTAAAACCACTGCAATGCTTACATTTATGTGTACTAGATATTAAAATCCAAATTAATCCACAATACTACAATTCAGCACAATTGGCACACCCCACATTTGCTGATAGGCTCAGGAAGAGGCTAAGATGAATATGGAGATTGAACTGCTCCCTCACCCCCTTAGAGAAAGAGCTGACCCTCCTAGGAAATAAAAGTGTATGGAAACGTATCATAACCAGTATTGTAGTAAATTGCATATACGGTAACGTAGTGCTTAAATCAAGCTGTTTATTGCAGAACACATAAAGCAAAGCAAGTACCATTCAGTGAACACCTCTTGAGAGCTCAGAGCTGTTAACAGCAGTAAATGTAATTCTTATTATCTCAAGGGCACTCGGGAAAGGGTAGGCAATGGTTTGTCCTCGCTTGAATGCAGTGGAGTGGATCAACTACAGAGCTGCCTGGAATAAGTTGCTCATTTTAATATTCGCATTTACATTTTTTTTTTATGTTTTAATTTGGTGCTTGAGAATGTAGTCTTCCACAAAAGGTTGGAGTTAATTGCAAAAGTCAGGGTTACTGGATTAAACGACACTGCACAGCACGCAATTTGTTTTTATTTATATTATAATTTCATTTTAAATAACAGACCTGCAATCTTATAACACAAATATCCCCTTCAGTCACTGCGTGCATGACTGTACCTCATTAAGTTTCCTAACTTTGTGTATATATTTTAGAATGCAAAGATGTTTTTTTTGTAGGGCAAATTCTCAAACTCCATAGAGTTCCTACAAACTGTTTTAAAATGTCTAAAAATGTAATGAAAAAACTGTGAGCGAAGGGGAGACTTTAACTTTCAAACATGTAAAAATCTCAACCCACAGCCCATAAAAATGGTAAAAGTCACTGTAGTAAGCCAACAGTAATATATATCATTATATTACTGTATAATTCATTATACTGTACATGTCTGTCCTAGACTCTGCTATACTATGTAACTCAAACCAAGCCCTCCTAAGGCTGCCCACTCAGTCACCAATTGGGCTTGCTATCCATACAACTAACTGTGAGAAAGCATTAAATTCAATTGCAATATTGTTTTTTTTTTTAGGCTAGAGGCAACTGTAATGAAGGTGCTTTCCATATTGCAGTTCCAGTTCTGAGATATTAAAAACCGCTATCGTGTTGCTTCACTGGTGACGTCAATCTGGGATGTTTTTATTAAAGGGTGGGAAAATTCTGTATCAAATAATCACTCCAGTATTCTGTAGATAATCAAACTGTCAGTGTTAATGCATTAAGAGTAACAAACAGGCTTGAGGCATGGAGACTGAACTGCTCCCTCACCTCCCTAAGAGAAAGGGTGCTCCCTCCAGTCCAGGGCAGGCTTGAGGCATGGAGACTGAACTGCTCCCTCACCCCCCTAAGAGAAAGGGTGCTCCCTCCAGTCCAGGGCAGGCTTGAGGCATGGAGACTGAACTGCTCCCTCACCCCCTAAGAGAAAGGGTGCTCCCTCCAGTCCAGGGCAGGCTTGAGGTATGGAGACTGAACTGCTCCCTCACCCCCTAAGAGAAAGGGTGCTCCCTCCAGTCCAGGGCAGGCTTGAGGTATGGAGACTGAACTGCTCCCTCACTCCCCTAAGAGAAAGAGCTGTCAGTGTTGATGCATGAAAAGTAACAAACAGCACAGGCTTTAACTGGTTATTGACATACAGTAACACTATTATTATTATTATTTATTTCTTAGCAGACGCCCTTATCCAGGGCGACTTACAATCGTAAGCAAAAACATTTCAAGCGTAGCAAAAACATACAGAAGGGAGTGACCCAGAATGGAAATGTTCAGATCCACCACCGGGGACATCATTCAAACAGAACCACAGCCTTGTGAGTCACAAACCAGACCAATCGGACGAGAAACAGCAGCTCAGAATCATTAGGACCTCTTTATTTTTCAGAAAGGAGATATAACACATGCAGTAAAGTTACCAGACCGAAGATCAACCATTGAAGAAATGTAATTGAGGTGTAGGATGTATTCTCAGTAAGGGGTGTGTTGTTTCTTATTCGTTTTAGGAATTGCGCTGGCGTTTTAACCATTTGGAAAAAAAACTTGGTTCTAAGATTTTCGAAGCTGCGCTTCTTGCAGCTTTCTCTCTCATTTTTTAATTTTATTTTAGGAATGGTTTGGGCCGTACTATACAAATAATCACAATAAAAACCAGTCAGATGGGGGTCCAGTGGTTTAAGAAAAGGGCTTCAGATTCCACCTCAGCCACTGACTCCCTGTGTGTGACCCTGAGCAAGTCACTTCACCTCCTTGTGCTCCGTCCTTCAGACGTAAAACAAACAAGGTCCTATTGCAAGTGACGCTGCAGCAGCAGCAGTTGTGATGCATAGTTCACCCCCTAGTCTCTGTAAGTCACTTTGGATAAAAGCGTCTGCTAAATAAATAATAATAATAATAATAATAATAATAATACTAATAATAATAATAATAATAATAATAAGCAGTCAGTATCGGGTTACATGATATTCCGCAGCATTCATACAATTTGTCGGAGACTGTGCTTCCAGTTTCAAGGTGTGGCTCTTTGTTGAACAGGGTCTCTTTCCCTGAATGCTTCCCCTGTCGCCAGACTCCCCTTTGTTGCTTTGAATGGGTTTTCATTTCTGCGTTCATCAGGCTGAATTGTGCTGTGCCCGTGGCATGCTGGAAAACAATACTGTGTGGAGCCAGAACAGCTGTGCAGTTGTTTAAAAGCGTATTATCGCTTGGAGAAAAAGCACCTTTCTGTTATATCTGTGCTAAAAAAATTCTTAAAAGGTGATAGGATTTGATTGGATTTTCAGAATGGAACACCTGATAGCTTCTGTACAGTTAGGTATGAGGTAGACTATTCTAGACTATAGTGTTTTAGAGTATACTGTATTAGACTATACTATTCTAGACTATACTGTATTAGACTATACTATTATAGACTGTACAGTTCTAGACTACACTGTTCTAGACTATACTATTCTAGACTATACTGTTCTAGACTATATCTATTATTCAACATTAAGTTGGTGAATTAGCTGTTGGAACTGCAGATGAACCAAAGACTGTGATGTTTCTCCACTGTGTTAAAACATGTGGGCTGCACTGATACCCAAGAGAATAACACTGACATCAACTGAAGGCAGGGATTTTATTAAATGTCACAGAATCTAATGGATTCCATGTAATGTAAAGAAAGACAACTGTTCCACTGAAAATTGTATTTTTAAACAGCTTTAATACGGAAAAAAAGTAAGACACCTTTGTACAAGACCAAGCATAATTTCAATAAACATCTTTTGCACTTTATATCAGTAACTTATTATTATTATTATTATTATTATTATTATTATTATTATTATTGTGCTTGTATTTCAGGAAGGTAAAGAAAATGCATCTTGGTTGAAAAATAAAACTGACCTGTATTATCGATGGTCCCTAGGAAGGTGAATTGGAAATTCAATCAATTTGAAAGGTGCAGGTCTTCAATATTAATACAATAGCAAGCCAAGGACAGTGATCAGAACATGAGCAGCATCTTTGGGAAATAATGACGCGTGTGTGTAGGGCGCCATCTGCTGGCTGACTGGAAGAAGTTCTCTTGCTTCTCCAAAACAAAAGCATAGCCTGTTAAAAAGGCTCCGAAGGAAAAACTTTACACGTCAAAAAAAACAACACAACTCGAGTTCTCTATAAATGTAGTGCTAACGAATATATATATATATATATATATATATATATATATATATATATATATATATATATATATATATATATATATATGCATTGGGGTGCGAATATATATATATATATATATGCATTGGGGTGCGTGTTGAAAAGCCTGAACTGTCCCATTCTGTCCTAGTGTACACAGAGTCACAGGGTCACCCTCAATGTGCAATACATAGGCACCTCAAAAACAACCCTTCCCGTTGCTTCCTTCACGTGTCGTAGTTCAAACTGACTAACAGTCTGCAATCCGACCTGCGGGAGCACCAGCGGTTCAATCTATAGCGCGGTACTGTGACTCTTAAAGTGACAAAGCAACTGAAGAACCAAAAGACATTAATACTGTTACTAAAGCACGTAAAGGCAATGGGGTTTAAAGCATTGGTTATCAATTATACATGAACTAGGATGAACACATCCACCTCCAGAGCTAGAGTTTAGTTCTGTAGACTGCAGACTGTCAAAGTGTGATACGAAAACAGAAGAGATTCAATAATGAAATGATTATTGATCAACATGAGCCTCAATAAAACATTGATCGATCAATCCTGTATATATATGAGAAAGATATGTACAATATATATGACATGATATGATATTACCAGCCTATATCTTTGAAGGTTCTCACAGTTTTTAATAGTAAAGTTTTCTTAATGCATATATTCAGGGATGGAAATTGCATAGCAGTTTGATCCTATCCTGGTTGTTTTGCTAGACTGGTTGTTTAATAAGACACACCAGAGCTTGTTACCTATACACTGGAGCTAATCCAGCTTCTAGTGAAACCTGGAATGGGTGAAACTGCTATTTATCATATATTGTATTACTATGTATAAGAATCTGCACATGCATTTTGCACAGGATTTGATGAACAGTTTTTTCTTTCTGGTTCTTGCTTGTGAATAATGTGTTGTCAATGCATGTGGTGATTGTCGTGATTGAGTTTGGTTGCTGATTACATGAAATAGCCCTTGGCTCTCTCCTCAGGCTCCATTCTCTGAGTCCAGACTCAGTGCACTCTCCCTGCAGGCTCACTCACACCCTCCTCAGTGATCCCCTTCACTCTGAGCTCCTCCTGCACTCGGAGCAGGTAGCCAGGGTCTGGATACCCGAAGCTAGAGGGAAGGGAGAGACGACAGTGAACAGCAAGCACAGCTGGTACAGCCCCCATTTCAGAGATCTTAATAGTTTAGAGATTCAACACATTGAACACAAAAAAGTGTGGCTGTGTTTAGAATTGAGTTCTGTGCACGGGATGACACCTGTACACTGGATCAGATGTGCTGAAATTCTGACAAGTCTGAAACAGTGATCGGTATACATACCTCTCTGTGCTTTACAATGCTTCCCTATGCTTTACCAGACCTCTTTGTGCTTTACAATGCTTCCCTATGCTTTACCAGACCTCTTTGTGCTTTATAATGCTTCCCTATGCTTTACCAGACCTCTCTGTGCTTTACAATGCTTCCCTATGCTTTACCATACCTCTCTGTGCTTTACAATGCTTCCCTATGCTTTACCATACCTCTCTGTGCTTTACAATGCTTCCCTATGCTTTACCATTCCTCTCTGTGCTTTATAATGCTTGCCTATGCTTTACCATACCTCTCTGTGCTTTACAATGCTTCCCTATGCTTTACAATGCTTCCCTAAGCTTTACCAGACCTCTCTGTGCTTTACAATGCTTCCCTATGCTTTACCAGACCTCTCTGTGCTTTACAATGCTTCCCTATGCTTTACCAGACCTCTATGTGCTTTACAATGCTTACCAATGCTTTACCAGACCTCTCTGTGCTTTACAATGCTTTACCATGATTACACTTTGCTATGGGACACTTTAATAAGGGAAGGTTTTACAGGTAAAAAAAAAAAACCTCAATAGAATGTAAAAGTCGTCCAATAGGATAATAGCAATCTTAAAGGAACACACTCTATTAAATGCAAGAGGATTTTAAAGGAGTCTGTTTGCATGACACAGGCCCGGGTTACCATTGCGAGCCGCCATGGCTGCTGGTCTTGTGGTGGATGTCGTTCCAGATGACCGTGTTGGATCTGCCCGTGGTGGCAGACGTGCCCACGGTGAAGACCAGCCTTTGCTGGAACGCTCTCTGCAGCAGACGCAGCACCTTGTTCCCCTCCGCGCTGTCGGGCAGGTACGCCTCTCGAAAGGTCCCTGTGTAGCTAACTCCAGGACTGGGATGCTCGGGCTGAAACATTCAGACCAACGACAAAATAACAGTACATTATATCATGGCCTAGAGTCGAGGCTGGTTCCCTTAAAAGGAAAGGACATAGGGGAAGGGCGAGGGTGTGGTTTCAACTGAGGGACTGCTGTGATTGGATAACATTTCAGATTTTGGAATCCTTGGCTTGTCGTTTAAAGCCCCAAGGTGGACCAGAGATAAAGTAAATGTCGTGTCGGAGTTGGTTATATTAAGTCTGGTATCACAGCAGTCCCTCGGTGGAAGCCACACCCTTTTCCCTAGGTCCTTTCCTCTTATGGGAACTAGCCTACACCTTTGCTATAGGCCTCAAATGTGCAGTTTCGAAAGAAACACATTACCAAAAAAAAAATGTTTTCAATTTTTTTTCAATTGCTTTATAAAACAAAATGCAACAGAAGAAAATAAAAACAAATAAATATATATATACAGTACTGTGCAAAAGTTCTAGGCAGGTGTGAAAAAATGCTGTAAAGTAAGAATGCTTTCAAAAATAGACATGTTAATAGATTATATTTATCAATTAACTAAATGCAAAGTGAGTGAACAGAAGAAAAATCTAAATCAAATCCCTTTGCCTTCAAAACAGCATCAATTCTTCTAGGTACACTTGCACAAAGTCAGGGATTTTGTAGGCATATAGTCAGGTGTATGATTAAACAATTATACCAAACAGGTGCTAATGATCATCAATTCAATATGTAGGTTGAAACACAATCATTAACTGAAACAGAAACAGCTTTGTAGGAGGAATAAAACTGGGTGAGGAACAGCCAAACTCAGCTAACAAGGTGAGGTTGCTGAAGACAGTTTACTGTCAAAAGTCATACACCATGGCAAGACTGAGCACAGCAACAAGACACAAGGTATTTATACTGCATCAGCAAGGTCTCTCCCAGGCAGAAATTTCAAGGCAGACAGGGGTTTCCAGATGTGCTGTCCAAGCTCTTTTGAAGAAGCACAAAGAAACGGGCAACGTTGAGGACCGCAGACGCAGTGGTCGGCCAAGGAAACTTACTGCAGCAGATGAAAGACACATCATGCTTACTTCCCTTCGCAATCGGAAGATGTCCAGCAGTGCCATCAGCTCAGAATTGGCAGAAAACAGTGGGACCCTGGTACATCCATCTACTGTCCGGAGAAGACTGGTCAGAAGTGGCCTTCATGGAAGACTTGCGGCCAAAAAGCCATACCTCCGACGTGGAAACAAGGCCAAGCGACTCAACTATGCACGAAAACACAGGAACTGGGGTGCAGAAAAATGGCAGCAGGTGCTCTGGACTGATGAGTCAAAATTTGAAATATTTGGCTGTAGCAGAAGGCAGTTTGTTCGCCGAAGGGCTGGAGAGCGGTACACGAATGAGTGTCTGCAGGCAACAGTGAAGCATGGTGGAGGTTCCTTGCAAGTTTGGGGCTGCATTTCTGCAAATGGAGTTGGGGATTTGGTCAGAATTAATGGTCTCCTCAATGCTGAGAAGTACAGGCAGATACTTATCCATCATGCAATACCATCAGGGAGGCATCTGATTGGCCCCAAATTTATTCTGCAGCATGACAACTACCCCAAACATACAGCGAAAGTCATTAAGAACTATCTTCAGCGTAAAGAAGAACAAGGAGTCCTGGAAGTGATGGTATGGCCCCCACAGAGCCCTGATCTCAACATCATCGAGTCTGTCTGGGATTACATGAAGAGAGAGAAGCAACTGAGGCTGCCTAAATCCACAGAAGAACTGTGGTTAGTTCTCCAAGATGTTTGGGCCAACCTACCTGCCGAGTTCCTTCAAAAACTGTGTGCAAGTGTACCTAGAAGAATTGATGCTGTTTTGAAGGCAAAGGGTGGTCACACCAAATATTGATTTGATGTAGATTTTTCTTCTGTTCACTCACTTTGCATTTTGTTAATTGATACATATAAACTATTAACATGTCTAAACTATTAGCATTCTTACTTTACAGCATTTTTTCACACCTGCCTAAAACTTTTGCACAGTACTGTAGTTTTAAAACATATGGTACTGCACTAGAAAGGGAGTTTCAGAAAGTATGGCACACTTCCTGGGTCATTTCGATTCAGAAGGATCTTCAAGGTCATAGTTTATTGCTGGTTCAATTGCGTGGCATTCAATGGAGGGAAGCAGCGGGCTGGTTAATGACAGGAAAGAAGGTGTTGAAGGGGTGGGGACAATTTCACTCTCCAGTTGAAATGACCACGAAAGTGCAAGACTGTCCGAAAACACAGTCTGCAAATAGAGATTTGTATATCCTAGTGTACATAAGAACATAAGAACATAAGAAAGTTTACAAACGAGAGGAGGCCATTCAGCCCATCTTGCTCGTTTGGTTGTTTGTATCTTATTAATCCCAGAATCTCATCAAGCAGCTTCTTGAAGGATTCTAGGGTGTCAGCTTCAACAACATTACTGGGGAGTTGGTTGCAGACCCTCACAATTCTCTGTGTAAAAAAGTGCCTCCTATTTTCTGCTCTGAATGCCCCTTTATCTAATCTCCATTTGTGACCCCTGGTCCTTGTTTCTTTTTTCAGGTCAAAAAAGTCCCCTGGGTCAACATTGTCTATACCTTTTAGGATTTTGAATGTTTGAATCAGATTGCCGTGTAGTCTTCTTTGTTCAAGACTGAATAGATTCAATTATTTTAGCCTGTCTGCATACGACATGCCTTTTAAACCCGGGATAATTCTGGTTGCTCTTCTTTGCACTCTTTCTAGAGCAGCAATGTCCTTTTTGTAACGAGGTGACCAGAACTGAACACAATATTCTAGGTGAGGTCTTACTAATGCACTGTAAAGTTTTAACATTACTTCCCCTGATTTAAATTCAACACTTCTCACAATATATCCGAGCATCTTGTTGGCCTTTTTTTATAGCTTCCCCACATTGTCTAGATGAAGACATTTCTGAGTCAACATAAACTCCTAGGTATTTTTCATAGATCCCTTCTTCAATTTCAGTATCTCCCATATGATATTTATAATGCACATTTTTATTGCCTGCGTGCAATACTTTACACTTTTCTCTATTAAATTTCATTTGCCATGTGTCTGCCCAGTTCTGAATGCTGTCTAGATCATTTTGAATGACCTTTGCTGCTTCAACAGTGTTTGCCACTCCAGTATCAGATATCATGTTTTAAAATGAAAATACATTTTTGCTAAAACGTGTTTTTCTTTCAAAACTGCGCGTGTCACCTTCACTTTGCACTGCAGTATGAATCCTTCTTGGTTACACTAGTTGACTGTCAGGTTTGTTTATATTATCCAAAGTTGCCTTGAGCTGTACAGGGTTTCCTGCGTCGATTCAAATAATATGTTCAGAAAATGAACCGCAGGTTTTAGCGGTGTGTGTGTGATTTTTTATTTTTGTAAAATCAAACAGTAATGCTATTTATAATCTACGGTAGTGATAAATCAGACTCTTAAGCAACATACAGGACGTTTCTAAATGTGGGTAATTTATGAACGTGGAATTTTTTGTGCATTTTACAACACCTGCACTGTCAACCACTTATTAAAAAAAATACAAAACACGTGTCTCAGCTTTACCAAAATAAACCCCAAATGGAAACTTTTTTTTGTGTGCACCTTATGCCACTCGTTAAAACCAAAAACTGTATCTCACCCCTTGTATGCCATCGGAAAAACTGTAGTTTATTATGATGGTCCCGTGGTCCTCGTAGCCCGGTAACCCGAACGGTTGCCTGGTCACTGTCATTTGTCCATTTCGGGGCTGACTGCCGGTCAGTTCCCCGTAAAACGTCATGCACACTGGACAGCAGCTCTTGACCTGGAACGCGCTGTCGATGCATTCCCGACAGAACGAATGCTGACATTTGTCCAGAGTTTTTTTCCAATGGATTTTGTCCATGCAAATGCAACAGTAGTCTTCCTGATCACATGGGTCCGGTCCAAAAACACCCGCTGACTCAGCACCAGAGCCACGGCCTTGCCCGTTTACAAAGGCATTTAACGGGGCAGAACTTTTGCCACCGCTCGCCCCGGTGGAAGTTAAGTTTCTGTAGTTCATCGTACGTGTTGATGTCGTTTCTGTTTCCCGTACCTGGCTTCTAAAATACACCGCTTTTGTCATTCGGGAGCATTTGCAAATTCGCTCCGGCGAGCTCTGAATCTGACTCCTCAGTTTAGCTCTCTCTCTCGTTTCCCGTCATTGTTTGTTTTGGTCGAAATAGGAAGTCGTTCCCACTTTGAAAAGATCTTTACAAAAAATATGAAAATACCCGACTGCTGAATAAAGCTGTCTCTTACAGTCAAGCCTAGGTTACAACGTACTGGTGAAAAGGGGGGAAAAAAATAAATAAAGATTATTTTGCCTTGTGGGTTACTTACTGTACTACTATGACGGCTAAAAATGCGACCTTATTAATTCCTGCTCACGACTAGTTTTGTTTTGTGGAGCATGCTCAATCCGTCATGACGAGGGTTGTCTCTTTCTGTTTCAGAGCTGCCTGCAGTCTCCCACAACCGTTGGCCTTTTTGCACTGCAGTATGAATCCTAGTTTATCACACTAGCTGTTGACTGTCCAGTTTGTTTATATTACCCGCGGTTCGTTTGAGCCATGCAAGGCTTCACACATCGATTAAAATAATATGTTCATAAAATTAAGCACAGGTTTGAGTGGTGTGTGTGTGATTTATTTTTATTTATTTATTTTTATCAACCTGGAATAGTATTTTTAATTTATGGTACTTATTAAATCAGGGAGTTAACCCCTTAAGGCACATAAGGAATTGAGCAGTAGTTCAAAACGTTTCCTCTTCAAATACATTCGAGAGAGAATCAAGTGTCGCGAGAAGGAAACTGACCATTTGGATGAGATCGAACCTGTCAGTACATTCTTTGTGCAAAAATAAGAACGTTAGCATCATTGTATTTGTGGGACACTCCTTTGTACCATAAAGGAAGGGTTTCATATAGGAAGTGTATAAATGAGGGAAACTAATGTAGGTTGTTTAGAGCATTTTACAGTACTGGGGAATCCAGCTGCAGTTCATCAACCGCTTAGGAGAACCATCAATTAATGCAGGGCTGCAAAATGCTCTTAAATGTCTTATTAAGATTCAATACAGATCAAAAGACTGTGGGAAGAGAGAAGTTAATTTCTGTGAACATTCCTTAAGGTCGTGCCATTAACCCATTAAGTACCAAATATGTTTTCTTTGAAAAAAAATTCAGAACACAAGCTGTATTGAAGTCATTTGATACATTTCGATGTAACTTTTGCGGTTAACAGAATTACAGAATAAGTTACCATAACAATATAGTTCCAGGGGAGGTTAAAATAACAGGTAGACGCCAGTTAAAAACAATTCAGTTACAAAGCAGAAGAAAAAAAACCCAACACATTTCAAAACAGAAATACTTTATTGTCAGTATCGACGGCGAGTACAACAAAGCAAAGTAGTATTTTCATTTATTTTTTTGTATAAAGAAGTTTGAAAATAGAAATTAACAAAACTATTTAAAAAAAGCAGGATTGCACCCAATTTAAGAGACAACAATGTGCAATTTGTTTGCTAGTGCATAGAAAGTAGAGAGCTGAAGGTGTAGCATTTGCTTTTTCTTTTTTTAAACACAGCCATTCAACGCACTATAATCTCTATAGTGAAGCTGGTCCCTGGACCTTAATGTTTTATGACTGTCATTGCATAGTCTGGTTTCAATGACAATGCTAGACAACCATCACATGGTTATCCACTGTTGAATGCATGATAGCTATCTAGGAGTAAATCTTGACTGTAAAAAAAGTGGTTTTAATTGGGGGGTGGGCTATAAAGCTAACCGGATATATTTAGCTCCATTAGAAACATCTCCTGTATACCCATACTGTGCAAACTGCATGGAGGGTTTGTGAAATTGACCACGGTGCCATTTGGTTTGCAAGCCTGATTCAAACCTTTCAGAGCAGTCTCGATGTTAAAACTCCAGCCGCCACTGTTCAGGATTGAATTCTGATAGGTAGGTTTTTTTTGTTTTCCAATTTGCAAGGCAAAAGCGATACTTCATCTTTCAAACTGCACAGAGCAAGTAAGGCACTGAACTATATAAACCCGTGTGTGGGGACCCACAAACACGACAGAAAACAACTCTAGTGTGCACACGAACTGACAGCAACAAGTACAGAAATAAAGATTACAATCTTATTCGAATGCATACGTACTGCATCTCAATTATTATTATGTTTTACTAAAACAAATATGCCTGCAAAACTTATTACTCCACATTGTTTCATGAGTTCAGTGGCATAGTGCAACATCACTGAAAGAAAGGACGATTTCAGCTGTATCCATAATAATAATTTTAACAATAAATTAAGATGAAGTGCTGCTGGAAGGTGCTGGATTAACGATGGAGACTGAAGCCTTTTTGGATTTCAAGATTAAATTAAAAGGTCACCGGTTTTATTTCCTCTTACTAGCTTTATTAGTGTTATTACTGTCCCCTTACTGCTCTGGGAATGAGTTGGCTCTGTGCTTGCTTTTATATGTAGATAAACTGCTGCATCCTGGTACCTGTGCTGTAGGTCACATCGATTACGACTAACATGTGAAGTGAAGCCAAGGGGTCAATTCCTGTTCTTTAGTTACTCCTTTGTAAATTCAGTTCCTAATTCCCATTCCCTTTTAATCAGTTCCATAATCAATTGCAAAATTGCAACTGGCAGCATTCTGTTAAAACGAGCTTCTCACAGTGGCAACAAATTACTTCAATTGACGTCACTGTCTGTTAGTCATTTAAATTGGCTTCAAATTCAGTTGAACAATTATGATGTCTCTAAAAACATCAATTCCTTTGAAGGAATCTAGAGCGTTGTCTTTGAAATCATATTCCGAAATCAAGCACAAAATCCATGAACCAAAAGATCTCCTAACAAAAGAGAATGGGGGGCCAGTGATAGTCTAGCTAGTTCTAGTAAGAGGTAAGAAACTCACAGCAGTTTAATCTCACAGTAAAACCAGGGATGTGCCGAAGTGCTCTGCAAAGGGAGTCTTCGTTTCACAACCCTTCTTTAAAAGGCGAGAGGGTAGCAGTCTCCGTTACCATGCAACCCAGGCCTTCCAGCAAATGAAAAGTGCCCGTTTGTGCTAGAATTGCAACAGATATAGTGGTTATTTATAAGCTAAAAGAGAATATATTGGGAGGGCTTACATTCTAAATCAAGAACCATACAAAAAAAAAAAAAAAGATTATACTTCCTGGTAGATTTATTTCAACCTTTCATATATAGCCACAAGTTTTGCATCACCTACAATTTTATGATTGAGACAATAAAAAACTATATGAACATTATTTAGATATTTTATTTAACATCATGTTGATATCGCAAATGTCTACCGGAAGCCATAATAGTAGTACAGTATTTTATCTTTAAGTATATGGAGAACTACAAAGTGGCATGTAATTCAATATGTTACATAAACATTATTCATCAGGTTTCACTCGACTGTGTGAAACAAAATTAGTTAATTCTATAGGGTGATACAAAACCTGTAGCCATAGCTGTAGGTAGCAGCCCATGATTGCTGCTTTTGATGGTCCTACAAAGCCAGCCATGAAGGCTAGGACAAAATATAACACATAGAAACTGGTAAGTACGTTCCCTTTTTTTATGACCTATTTACACAGCACAGTTTGTCTCAGTATTATTATTTTTAAAGACAGCATCTTTTAATCCGGAGAGGGCTGTGAAACGTAACCAGACCGAGTAGCTCAAACAAGCAAAACGATGAAGAAATGATTCACGGACGTGAAGGAGAGCGATCTACTGAAAAGCAGATTTGGGGATTTTTAGAAAATCGACTCTTTACCTTTGTATGAGGTTTGCAGCCCCTCCGAGGGGTTCTGACTCCAGTAAAGTGTGTCGGATTTTTCATTGTTAAGGTGCTTTGACATTCAAGAGCTGTTCTGTACTTCTAGTCTGCCATGGACATATTTAATTTAGGCTAGCCAGAGTGTCTTTATATTAGTGGTGGACTGCCTGCAAATCACGTTTTGAAAGTGTCAGATCCCTAGATGGCACTGACTTATACTTCTATAAAGACACTAGCCTGGATTAAATATATTTAAGACGCCAGAAGAGTAGAGCAGCTCTTAAACTAATCCTAACAGACAAAAAATAAGCATGCATTGCAATTAGAAACACTCACAATAACCACACAGGTCAACAGGTAAAGCAGGAATTACACAAAGAGATTGAAATATGAAGTTACCTAATCTTTAAGAATGAAAATGGGAGTTCAAAACCCCCACCTAGATTCTGTACAACTGTAGATAGGAATTGGAAGTGATGCACGCTTCGGATCAGAATGGAGTTTCTGAAAGCTGACCCTGTCTCTTATAATGTCCAGCGTTAGGGGCTCTGCTGAGCTTCAATCCGCTCTTGAACAGTGGTTTAGATCCGAGCTCTGGGATTGCATGCTGTCAGTCCCGTTGCGATTGTTTGAAGTATACTCAGCCTGGTTATTTTTTTTCTGTGCCCTCGTCTCCTTAATCTCCCTCTCAGAGAAAAAACACAGGTAGGCAGTTCTGAGCAGAAGAAGAACGTCTCTGCTTTGCTGCTAAAATGACCCGTTTGCAAACATACAGTACCGTCGTGTGTGTGTGTGGGGGGGGGGGGGCTGATTCACTTGCCCCGCAATCGGATCCATGCTAAATCTGAACTTGTGACATGCAATATCCTTTAAAATGTCCTAATATTGAATTTCTTACCTGTTAGTCTGCTCTGAATAATTCACACTTCGAGTGTCAAACAGGCTTCAGTGCACAAGGATTCACTTGTGGGCTACAGTGCACTGACCCACCTGAATAGAGCAGTCTTTTTAGAAGCATTTTTGACAATGATCTAAGAGAGTTATACGGAACACACACAATAGAAAATATTAAAGTAAGAAATTAAATATTAAGAAAACACTGATGATCCCTTTAAGGTCCAACAGTTAATCAATAAACCTCCTACAAACAGGGCAGAATGTTTACTGCTGGGATAATTCCTGCAATAACTGCAGTCAGATTTAGAAGAGTGCATTTTAAGAACAATACAACATACATATAAAAACACACACACATAAAAACACAAAACAGGATTGGGGTGCAGGGCAAGTGAACATCCCCACTCGTACAGGTTTTACAAAGATATTTTCCTGCACAAATAAAATACTCACCCCCTATCTAACAAAAAAAAAAAAAGAGATTACAATTTCAACAAATGTGCACACTCACAAGTGCAATGGGTTGGAGCTAGTGTGCGCCGAAACAAAACAGGTACATCTGCAAGACTGGACCCCGGCTCCACAGGAATGGGTCACACGGACCGAGGGTCCGGACCAGGGCCTCAAGAGAGGCTGGGGACTGTCGGGAGTCCCGTGCTGGTCACAGAAGCATCAGGAAGTGGAAGGGGCAGGCTAGGAGGGACAGGTTAGGAGGGGCAGCATCCCCTGCCCTCAATCGGCAGTGACTCCCTTCTCTCGAAGCTCCTCCATCACTCTCACGAGATAGGTAGGGTCCGGATAACCGAAGCTGAGTGGACAGAAGAAAGGAAGGCACACACACATCACCAGGTTTGAATATTCTGACTGCAGTTAAGCGAGGGCATGTTGGTGTTTTGGAAGTAGCTGCTGTATATACAGTAACATCCCTTAAAAAAGTTTACCCCCCATTAAATCTGCACTGTGCTTTTTCAATGATTATACCATGCATTTGCTATAGTTTACCATGTGGAGTAAACTATAGCAAACTATAGCAGTGTGGAGTAGTGGTTAGGGCTCTGGACTCTTGACCAGAGGGTCGTGGGTTCAATCCCCGGTGGAGACACTGCTGCTGTACCCTTGATCAAGGTACTTTATCTAGATTGCTCCAGTAAAAACCCAGCTGTATAAAATGGGTAATTATATGTAAAAATAATGTGATATCTGTATAATGTGAAATAATGTATAATGTGATATCTTGTAACAATTGTAAGTCGCCCTGGATAAGGGCGTCTGCTAAGAAATAAATAATAATAATAATAATAATAATAATAATAATGTTTTAAATAAGCTTTACCATATCACTATGGGCTTTACAATGCTTAACCATTTTTTGCTATGCTTTGTTATGCTTTTCACATTATTAATTAAGTCATTAAATCTAAAAATTATATTAATGTATTTAATCTGTTTACACAGAATTACCTTTGTCATTGACAAGAGATCCACAATCTCAGCAAAATGACAAAGTGTAGTAGCGACTAATACTAGAGCTGCACGATCATTTGATAACTGATTGAACTCTCCACAGATATCAGGTGCTGACAATCAGAGGCGGGGCATTCAACGTGAAACAAGTGAAGAAACAGCTGCTTGGATCTGTGATGATCGCTGCTTTTCTTAGACTGTGCAGAACAGCGATCCACACAAACCCAAGCAGCTGCTTATTCACGTGTTACACTCTGAATAGTACAACGAGCCCAGTTAGCACCAATGACCCTCACCTGACTGTCCGCACCTGCTTTCTGTGGAGAGCTCAATCTCTGAATAACCGTTTGTGGTTGGTGCTGCTCTAACGGATGTGTTCCAAAGAGTTATAAAGCAGCTTCCCGTGTAGGAGCCCCTCGTACCAGCGCGGGCCGCCCCAGATGCATGTCTTGTGGTGGATGTCATTCCAGGTGATGACGTTGTTCATGCCCGTGGTCATGGAGGTGCCGATGGTGAAGATAAGCCTCTGATCGAAGGCCTTCCTCAGCATGGCCAGGGCGCGGTTCCCCTCGGGGCTGTCCGGCAGGTACGCCACTCTGTCTGTGCCCGGGTAACACACCCCCGGATTGGGGTGCTCTTCCTAGAAAAGAGAGGGGACGAAATAAGAAATAGACTACATGAAAACATTTTTTATTGCGATATATTTGTAATTGATACATACAAGTATTATGGGTCCTAGCTAGAGCTGCAAGAGCCACATCGTTGGTGACCAGGGAGTTTGTAAAGAGCCGGAGGAAACAGAATAAGAAAAAAACACAAAGAAATGTTTCCATCAAACATGTGTAACTGCACCACCCCACCTCTTCAGTAGATTTTTGCGTCCGTTAGAACACGTACACAACATTTGCTGTTGCACTACGATTTCCTTTAAAAACGACTGGGAGTCCAGCCTTTCAGGGTTGGGGTCAATTCCTGCTTTTCAATTCCTGGGAGAAGCTTATTAACAGAATACAGCAATCAGTCGTGTATCTGCCCTGACCATTTCTCTGCCATGATCAATCTCTACAGCAACGCTAGTTTATTATTGAACACAGAAGATTAGTTCAGAGAGTGTCAATCCTACCAAAAGTTTTTATACACTGTGTTCTATGTGCTCCATGCACTGCCATTGCTGGTAGTGTCACGTGAGCTGTTCAGTGTGTTGATATGTAAATAAAGCCTTTTCGCCTGCAGGGGGCGTATCAACTTCAACCTCCGTCTCGATCTCCTGCCCGTCACTCAGCAGCGAATGCACGCACCCACACGGCAGACGGCTACCCTGTCACAAGCATTAATACCCTGTATCTTTCTAAACAAGGGATTTAGGGGAGCTCCCTTAAGCTGCCTCCCAATTGCGTGAATATAGTAATTGTTATAGCTGTGTATAATGGTATTTAGAACAAGATTCATTTATCTGCCTTTTTACATATCCGCCCTTACTCTGGTCCCACTGCAGTCGGATACGCGACAGGCTACTGTACTGCTAATTGCAACTTTGATCAAAAGTGTGTTGGAATTGATTAAAAGGGAATTGGAATTGATTTTAAAAAGGAATTTGAATTGAAAAACAGGAATTGCCCCCAACCCCGCAGCCTTTACCTCTAAATCAAGAAAGACACAATATGGGACGCAAGAGCCATACTTTGGGCAGCCCTGCAGGTCTGAGTTACAGGTGTGCTGATGCTCCAGGACGGTTTGTGCTGCACTCATGCTCACCCCTTGAATCCCGGGCAGGAAGCTGTAAATGATGCAGATGCAGCCGTAGCCCTCGTGTCCCGGCAGCTCCAAGTCGGGCTCCCTCTCCACAATCATCCTGCCGTTATGAGGCTGGTTCCCGACGAGCTGCCCGTAGACCAGCCGACACACCGGGCAGGCCCTCTTCACCTGGAAAGCCCGCTCCAGGCAGCTCTTGCAGAAGGAATGGCCGCACTTGTCCAGAGTCTTTTTCTCCACCATCTCGCCCATGCAAATGGAGCAGCTGGGCTCCTCCTCCCCTTCGATTTTCACGCTGGGGCTCTCCTGGCTCGGCGGCTGCTCCTCAAACTCTGTGGCTTGCTCCTTCCTCAGCTTCTGCCTCTGGGACCTGCGTGGGCCGTCCTCGTCCCTCCCGCTCACGCGCCTCAGGGCCTCCCGGAGAGAACGCTTTCTCTTGGGCGTCACTTGTTTGGTCATTTCCTTGTGGACGGCCCTGCACAGGGAAATAAAGGCCTTGCGGGTCGCCGTGGAGACGGGGCCCTCGCCCTCGCTGGGCCGCAGCCTGACTGTACAGCAGCCCGGGCTCTCGCTCTGCCTCACCACACACAGACCGTGCTTCGCCTGGAATTCCGCCACGTGCTGCTGGCCCGCGGTTAAATAGTCCCAGAGGGGCTGAGAAAGGACCACCTCGTCGCTGTTCCTCCCCGCTCGCGCACTCATCGTGGCTGAAGATACTGGGGGGGGGGGGAGCAAAGTTACATCAGCTTTTAATCTGTGAACTATGCAGATTCAATTAGTGGATTCGATCTGCACTGGCTTTTATTTTGCCTCGATTCTTTTTGCTTTCTAATACTAAACTTCAGTGTATATACACAGGATAATGAATGATCGTTTCTAATATGTGTTTTTAATTCGCCATAAGAAGATAAACCACAAACCCCGATAGGGACGAGAGGTTTATGCAAGGACATCCTCCTAAGGTGAATAAAAACTGTATACCATGAATGATCATTCAATATTCTGTTTAAAATAAATAGCAATACAATGCGTACTCTTTTATAATAAATCAATTAATTCAGGGATTATTTTACGCTAGATATACCCACGTTTGTTACAAATTATATTACTAATGTATAATAATATACACAAACATGCTTTCTGATGTATTTGAAGGCTATGGTGAAATCACCACATTTCTTTAGATTCTTGCTTTTGAATACTACAGTGTTCTCAATGTGTTGCGTGTCAATTGCTATCTGTCAGAGCTATATATATAAATAAATGTGTGTGTTTGATTGTTTGCCAAATGCATGTTCTTGGTGTCTGTTCACTTATTTCTATTGTTAGGCCAATAGAAAGCAGGCAGGTGTTTGTTATGGTCCAGTTTGTTTACATTCCCGAAAGACAAGCTTTAAACCAGAACCCCATGAAACAGGCACGTGCCTGCGATACAAAATGCAGCAGCAAGAGGTTATACTGCAAATCCAAGCTCGATTATAGATCATGAAGATTATCATTATAAACATGACAGTAGTACTAGACTATCAGGTTTTCCCCAGTGTGTGGTTGCTAGGTAACAGCTAGCCTAACAGCAGGTGGGGGGAAGGTAACACAATCCTCACACCTGTGCCTCAGGCACACAGGAATAAATGTTGCAATTATTTTTTTTGCAACAAATACCCCCCACAGTGGTAATTTATCTGAAAATCGCCAGCCACACAGCAATGCAGCGATGGAAATAAGACTCCTGTTGCATTGCAGCGTGATCCATTCCTGGTTTTACTAAGAGTTTAAAAAGACACACCTGAGCTCGTCACCAATCAGCTGGGGCTAATCAAGCTGGTAGTAAAACCTGGAACAGGTGAAGGTGCTATGCAGTAGGAGTCTTGTTTACCTGACTGCATGCGAGGCAGAGGGGTGTCACAGCCTCTACTATTGTAGGGTGTTTGTACTCGTTCCGAGTCGTTTTCTCCACTAATGTTTCTCTTGTCTGGTCACTGACCATCCTTCCTATTTCCAAACCATGTGACAATGTGACCTTTCAACTCTGCCTGCCAGTACTGTGCCCACGGTCACATATACCCTCCGACTGCTGTAAGTTGGGGGAGCATTCCCAGTTGTCTGTTTGAATGGGTAAACAGACTGGATGGGCTTCTTAATGATAAGCCAAAGGCCTTGGAAGATATGGAAAACTGCATTTTCATAATACTGTATCTTTTGTATCACAAGCCCACACAATACGGTTTCGTTCTTAACATTTGCAACAAAAAGGGAACTTGCACAACACTGAAAAGGATGGTACAAGTCGGTTCTTTTTAGATTAAACTAAAAAGTATATTATTATTATACCCAGCTCCCTATTTATTATAGCACAAATACCAGGTGTAAAAAAAAACGTGTATTATTATTATTATTCATTTTCACCAGCTAAAGTGCATCATGCATAAGAGATATTATATATATATATATACACACACCTCGCCGCTGAAAACGCTCAATAACCTACACGATGAACATTCTGACGGCATTATTTCTCAAATATAATACATCACATTTACCTGTATGACATGCACGTTGTGTATATCGATATTAGCAAGTTAATGGTCATTTGAAATCAATCATTTATCGTTACCAGTTCAGCCCCATGTATAGCTACAGCAGCCGGCTAGTGTGTACAGTCGTGTCTGGCCTCTGGCTCTATACGGAACTAAGCCATGCGATCGAACTCGTTGTAATTCTTGGTAACTCTCAAAATAGGAAAAATACAATTATAATGTGCATTAGCACATAACAACCCTGTAATAAATATATAATCCACGGGTTGTTTTTTTTTAATCAAATGATAGATTAAGAGGGTCTTACTTGTATGGAGTCGGAGATCCATGAGTCTTCAGACTACGCCATACCATTTAAATAAAGCACAGCCAAATGCCAACACGTTATCACACATAACGTAACGCGTACGGTACAGACGCACACAATGTGTCAACAATGAAAACGGTACAACTACTGCAGCCATTGCATGTTTACATTTAAAACACTTATGTATGTTAGGGTTTAAAAAAAAAAAAATTCTAATATCACTTCAAAAGGGTAGATAGGTAGGGCACTTAAAAGGTCATAAAAATGTTAAACTAAAAATATTCAACATAATATTTTAATGACCTACCTTGCGATCCCATATGATCCTGGCCTTGCGGCGGTGTATAAGCTTTTTCTGTGTAAGAAAATGGGAAAGTTAGATCGAGCTACTTTTGTTGTTGTTGTTAAAACTGAATAGTTTGGAAAACAAAGACATGGTAGTACACATCTGCAAGAGAAGTCTATAAAATGTAAATTTACAGATTTCCTTTTTGGAATAAAACGTGTATAACTGGTGCAACAATCCATCTATATTAAAGTTTGTTTTTAAGTGTAAACAAACTGTAAGAAATATAAATAATAATAATTAAGAAAACGTACCAACTGTACCGGAAGAGAAGTGAGCTTCTAAAATAAACTTAGAACGTCGACCACGCTCCTTGCTCCAATATCAGCATTTCAATCATTTAAGAAAACTTAATTATAATCGAAGAGTTTTGAAATTTAATGCATGGGCTGCCTTTAAAAAAAAAAGCATTAGCAGCTCTCTTCCTGGAAGAGTGTTGCTAAAACGTTTAGATCAAATTCAAACAAGAAGACCGCTAGTTTTCAACATGTTGACAAGCGCTGTGTCTTTTTTTTTTTTTTTTTTTTTTTTTTCGTGCTTCTCGCTCTATAAAATGCTAATTACTGGAAGGAAGTTCGTCACACATACTTTCCAGGCTTTTGCCAGCTGTGTTATTAAATTCTGCTCTTGCTTAATGATCAGTCTTTCAGATCCCTTTTCCCAGGACCCATGGCTGCACAATCGCTTACGTCATTTGCCACAACAATCGCATTGGAGAATTTAAAGGTACAGCCCATTCTGCTGTCGCACTTGAGTCCTAATGTTGTGATGTGAAAATGTGGATATTTAACAACCCCAAAGTCCAATTTACAACATTATTTAAAATACATAAATACATTCATTCAATTCTACATTTAAATTCAAGTTACACATTTTAAATAAATCAATTAAAAGCTAAGCATTTTCCATTTATCTACAGAAAAGGTTGTAGCATGTCCATAAATAACTGGAGTGATAAACTAGCAAGAAAACTAAGTTAAAAGTTTTGTAACTTTTTTTTTTTTTTGGAGAAAAGACCATATAGGCCCTGGATAAATGCTTCGTCCCATTAGACGTTTTTTTTTTTCTCCGTTGACAAATAAATAGTTACAAATATAAAGTGCAAGTCACTTCAATGACAATTTAATTGTTTACATTTTTTACTAGATAAGGTCCCAGACATCACGACGTAGCAGTTACATAAATACAGTACAACATTTTGCCAAGTTAATATATTTTATTTTCCCTTATTTTTTAAAACTATGTTATCACAACATTTGAACTAGTGTGATAAAATAACCCCAAAAGTTGTTCAAATCTTTTAACGAACACATTAAATGTACTGGTTTTAAAATCTGCTAACTAAGGGGAAAAAAAAGAACAAAAAGGTGTCACGGACGCTGATGTGGGTGAAGTCAGACCAGGAAGTAAACACACAAGAGAACTATAATTACATAATTAACCCAAACTCCCAACTTACCTGAACAATTAAACACACGCACGTTGATTTTCATTCACTGTGCATTCTTACAGGCTTTATCAATGAGTTCCGTCCGTCATACCCAACAATAACAATAGGAATATACACTATACATCACAAATAACAATCACACCCATCACCATAACAACAACACATGTTTATACTAATAAGCAACCGTATTTACACCCAATAGTCTACCATAATAATACACCCAAAATACAGCAATAATAATAATAATAATAATAATAATAATAATAATAATAATAATAATAATAATAATAATAATAATAAAGGTTTATTGGAAAGTTGTTCTGACAATTCCTTAGTTTTTCAGCGTTCATCAGAATGGAGGGACAATAATATCTCACAATGACAATGATAACTTCAGACTGTCAAAACTGACCTTGACCACAAATTACTACTTCCGATTTGGCACCGGCGAATCAACAACCGAGAGTAATACAAAAAGGTGGTTTATTGTAATGTGTACATTATTATTATTATTATTATTATTATTATTATTATTATTATTATTATTATTATTATTATTATTATAAACAAATAACACTTTGTTACATGATAGGAGCATTAATGTGTTTTATTCTTATTGTAACCTACTTCATATACTGAATAACAACTTACCGCACAATAAATAGAGGATGTTTCCTGTATGGAGAAAAGGATGCAGATTCTTAAAACCGTAATTTAAGAAATGTTCATGAAATTAAAATCGTTGACAGATATTGTGAGGAAAATAACTGACGGATTGTTTAAGGTTACCGCAAATGCCAATAAAAAAAGTCTGTGAAAAAGACGTTAATCTTGAGAAAGTCTCCTGAGGGAGAGGGCTCGTGAAGTGTTTGAATGTCGGTTTGGTCTATGGTTTCTCCAAAACAAACAGCATTTTTAAATAGCCTCGTTATATATGCGTTATGATTTGATTTTATTGTGTTAGAATATGTGTTCTTTCTTCAAACACATGTACACATAAGTTCAGTTGTAAAGGTTGAAAAACCAAATGTGTCATCTCAATTGAAGATGTGCATATAAGATAGGTTGGTTGTCTCAGGTTTGGTCAAACACATTTCATCGACCGTGACTAATGGCCAAACAAGCCAAATTTATGCCAACGTTGGCCCAACGTCATTGTGCTGCCTGGGGTGGGGCTGGCAGAGTTGAAAGTTTTCAATTTGTAACATGATTTGACTAGAATGAGGAAGATTGTTCAGTCCTGGTGTACCGTCACATTATGCCTCCCCATCAGAATTTGCTACCGGTAGCAAAATGTGGCAGCTAGAGAAGAAATTGCTACCCGTGTTTTGTTTTTTTTGTTTTTTTTTTAACAATGGGTGAATGGTAATAAATTATGAAGGGCCGTATAGTGGGGTCAAAAATGCCATCAACACATTACTTTACGATTATGAATACTGTTTGCCCATGTTTTAGAAACAGGGTCATACTACATATTTTAATTTAAGTTAATCTTAGGAAGGTAGCGCTACCCATATTGGAAAAATAGTCAGCAGTAATAATTGTATCAATTTCTACTTAATACCAAGCAATTAAAACGATATAAGTCGGGAGATTTTTCTGACGCAGTAAGTGGAACAGAAGTAAAACAGTGGCGAGCATGCGCAGTGCAAAAAAGAAGCAAAAACTGATGAGAAGCAAAAAATGACGGAACACTGGCACTCTTATTCTCCAGACAAGCTCGAGCAGCTCAAAGCTAGGTAAAGTCAGATACAGAGAAAAACGATAACGCAATATCGGATGAATACCTAAAATAGTAATTACAATTAATACACAATGGTCAAACCAAACCAAATTTAAAAACACCACCGAGAAACACTTGTTTTTTAAAAACGAATTAAGTCACAGGACTAAAGTGGACAGAGGCACAAATAAACTAAACAATAGCTTTTTCAATTTAAACTAATCGATAGCTTTTCAATTTTTACTGTATAAATATGAAATGTAAACTTGCTTTCATTCGAGATATTCTTTGCTGTCATGGGTGAAACAAAAACTACACTTCCCACAATCCCCGTTATTCTAACTCTGACTTGTCGAACTACTTTTCGGGAGTCGTAGTTCCTTAACCGATTAGAATGTGGCGGCCGTAATGACATACCGGTCTATACAAACGACCAAAAGACTACAACTCCCACAAACCCGCGTGTTGTTGTCCATCCGGCTTGCTGTCTTCTTTCCCGCGCAGTTCGTATTGGCGCTGCTATCAGGAGGTTACTTGTGTAACTTGTCAGCCGCATTTCATTTTCAGGTTTCTTGTCCAAGCCGGAAAATACATAATTATACAAGCTCTGTTTCATACGGAGTGTAAGCGCGTCGGAGATAGAAGATGTCTTACGAGTATGACCAGGCTAGTTTACCCGATCTGCTCCCACTGTACTATCGCCGTCTTTTCCCGTTTTCCCAGTACTTTCGCTGGCTTAATTATGGAGGTGGTGAGTAAAGGGTACGGGAATGGGGTTCAATCCTTACATCTTGCTGCTTTTAAACATTTTGTAGGTAGAAAAACATGCTATGGAGGCCTGGGTTTAAATCAATTTTAACTCACAATATAAATAACATTGTCAGAACGCTGGTGTTGCTATGGTAATGATTCAGGACCTCAGCATAGCACCACGTGACTGAAACATTAACAGTATAATTTTTACAGTAAACATAAACAGCCATCATGTATAACGCTAAAACGCTTTTTTCCCCCCCCATGCCTAGTAACAAAGAATTATTTCCAGAACCGCGAGTTTTCCTTCACCCTGAAAGACGACATCTACGTGCGGTACCAGTGCTTCAACAATCAGAGCGAACTGGAGAAAGAGATGCAGAAAATGAACCCCTACAAGATCGACATCGGCGCCGTGTACTCGCACAGGGTTCGTTCACGTTGTTTCACAGCACTCCTGATCCATTCCACGTTTTAATAGGAGCCCAGAAAGACACACCTTACAGGGATGGAAATAAGACTCCTGTTGCATAGCAGTTTCACCCATTCCAGGTTTTACTAAGAGCTTGATTAGCCCCACTTTATAGGTAACAAGCTCAGGTGTGTCTTATTAAACTCCTAGTAAAACCAGGAGTGAATCAAACTGCTATGCAATAGGAGTCTTATTTCCATCGCTGTTATATAGATTTTAATTTATTAAACTCTGTCTCTTTTGACACCAGAAAAAGTGCCCTACTATGTTACCAGCCTGGCGTGCCATGAAATTTAAAGTCAAGATTTAGACAGCAAATCCTTGCTATGGATGTGTGTTTAGTAAATACAGCACACTCTTTCTTATCCAAACCCCATGCTACTACAATGGCATTGCAGGCTGGTAACAGCTGTAGAAACCACACTTTAGCATTGTAGTTCTGTATGTAAAACATTTTCAGATGTCTCTGTAGTTTAGATTTAAATGGCTAGTACTTATTTTTAATGTACTGCGTCTTATTTCAACAGGGGCCGACCTGAGTGGTTGGGATTAGTCTACTGCATAGCCGGTCATGTCATATTTGTAATGCAGGAGTATTTAACCCTTTCATGAGTGAAATATTGAAAATAGCTGAACTAAAAGTAGTTTGGACACATAATAAATAAACTGTTCATTGAAAAAATGTGCAGTTTTTTTCCATTGCTTTATATATGGGGGGGGTGGGATCCTCGTATGTCATTCTGCATTCGTGTGCAGCTTGGGAATTTGAGTCAAAAAAATATATATGCGTTGTTTTACAGCCGAGTCAACACAACACAGTGAAATCCGGGACCTTCCAGGCACTGGAGAAAGAGCTGGTCTTTGATATCGACATGACGGATTACGACGACGTTAGAAACTGCTGCAGGTAAAGCTGTTTTTTTTTTTTTTTGCCCAGTTTGAGAGTCAGCATTTCGATGCATGCTAGAGACCTGACCCGGCTGGGGTAACCATTCCGTCATGTTAAAATCTTACCGTTTGTAGCGCTGCCGAGATCTGTTCCAAATGCTGGACGCTGATGACCATAGCCATTCGTATTCTGGACAGAGCGCTGAAAGGTAGGGCTTTTAAAGCACAACACCTGTAGATTTTCATCTTGCAACTTGCTGTTTAACGCGAGCCTTTGCTTTTCAAGTCCTCGTTGTCTAGCGAGATGCAAATCAAACTCTCTCTTTTTTTTTTTATCAGAGGATTTTGGCTTCAAGCACCGTCTGTGGGTTTACTCGGGCAGGCGAGGTGTCCATTGCTGGGTCTGTGACGAAGCAGCCAGAAAACTCACCCAGTCTGCCCGCGCTGCCGTGGCAGAGTATCTCAGCGCCGTGAAGGTAGGTCTGTTCCATCAGAATGCCCTCGTGGGCTACGTCATTGATGCAACGCTACCGTAATAAAAAACAGAGAGGCTTGCACAAAGAGACCACTGTTTAGATGAATTGTGAGGCCCTCGCTGTCCTAATGTTAATTTTGGATCAGGTCTGTGAAAGCAGAGGTAAGAAAGTCAAGCACAGTAAGTTTTGTGTCTGATTCAGGGCATTCAGTTCAGTCGCTTGTCAGTCTACTTGACGTCTGGCTGATTTCACAGACCCTGCTTAGCACACATTTTTCACTACCTCACCTTTAATAAGATAGTCCAAGATAAGTGCTCTGTGTTCTGTGAAACCTGCCATTAATTTCTTATATTAACTCAGACTGTAAATATAACATTCTTTTTTTTTGTTAAACACAGGGTGGTGAAGAAGCCATTAAAAAGGTGCAGCTGTCAGACCCCATACATCCCTTTATCAAGTCAGTACTGCACCACGTGTCTTTACGATATAACATCCTGATTCAACCGTGAAGCGCTGGAGAGCTCGTTTTATAAATGCGGATTGTTTTACTCCCTGCAGGGAATCATTGAAGGTGTTGCAGCTTTACTTTGAGGACTATGCCTTGGTCAACCAGGACATCCTCGGAAGCAAAGAATCAATTGACAAGGTCCTGGCTCTACTGCCTGAAGATATCCTTTTTAAGGGAAGTCCACTGTCCATGCAGTTTGAAGAAGAATGGGAGAGAGTACAACAGCAAAAGTACATTTATACAGCGCCTTTGAAGAAATGAAGCCTTCCAAAATCGCTTAACACAAATGCCTTTAAACATATGGGAGAACATTAATGTGAACCAAACAGTGGCGCGGATCTAAACCCCACCACTCACATCATTATGATATGCAAGTTCATGGGAGTCTGTTGGTATTTAATAGTGCTGTGTGAACAGATTTATTCGGATCAAGCTCTTCATAGGTGTGGATCATTGGTGTTGATCGGGCTAGTTTACCAATGCAACTGAAGAAACAGCAGTTTGGGATTTATGTAGATTGCTGTTTTCCAGTCTAAGAAAAGCAGCTATCACCACAAATCCAAGCAGCTGTTTCTTCCCTTGTTTAACCAAGTTAGTGACAGTTTAGCGAGGTATCCGTGTTCGTTGCTTAGTGGCATGTTTGATGCAGTGTGTGTTCAGTGGGAATCGGTACTGTTGTGGGTATGTGCATCTCCTTGACAGCTGATAACAGGTCAGAGACTTGCTGCAGAATGATTTCCTGAAAGTCAAAACTGCGGCCCAGCGCTGGGAATGTTTGAAGAAAAGGGTGCTCCAAATGCAGGTAGGAATCTGGTCTAAAGCTGGCATTCACACCCACACCCCCCCAGCCTTGAACTCTAATTTGTATCATTTGTGTTTATCTAGGGAGCTCTAAAGAAAGGGGTTTATGGAGACTGGGACATCATGTTTCAGTATTGCTACCCTCGTCTGGATACTAACGTCAGCAAAGGCGTTAACCACCTGCTGAAGAGCCCTTTTAGTGTGCACCCCAAAACAGGTAACCGTGATCACATGATGTTAAATAAAAGATCTAAATTTATGTTCATATAGTTATTTTAAATGATGTCTCAATCCTAAAATTCTAGGTGATGCAAAACTTTGGGCCATATCTATAGCGATCCAATACGTTTTGAATCAAAGCATAATTTTCTAAGACAAGCAGGTAGTTTCTTTCTAGTTTGTATACCTTTTGAATGGATTTGGTCTCTGCTTTTTTCACTTGATGCAAACTAGTGCTGCAACGATCTTTTTATCGCTGCAGTGATTGATCCTTTTGTACTAATCCAGTTTTTGATTGCTTTATATGGTGTATATCTTTTGTAATTTGTTGTGTTGCTTTTGACAAATTAAAAGCAGCTCTGTACAATGTAATCACACTCAATATAAACCAGATGCACTGCAGTGAAGCAGACACATGGCATTGCTTCCGCTGCATCGTCAGCCACGCTGTTTGAGTGCGGTTCTAGTCTTTGCTGCAGACTTGGTTTGAAGGAAATGTAAAAGTCGCTGCTTGTGTGTGTGTAATGGCTGTTCTGCTTCCCCCTCCCCATGCCCCTGTCTTGTAACCAGGACGTGTTTCTGTGCCAATTGATCTGAATCTGCTGGACCAGTTCGATCCCTTTGCAGTGCCCACGATCAGGTATGCTTCACAAGTGTTGGGGTTCGTGAGAAACTCATCAGACCAAGGGATGCTCTTCATCAAGCAAGATATCAGCAGTGCATTTAATTACAATGTGATTCGTAGAAATATTTGTATTTTTACACTATAATATATTCTATTTAATCATGGTACAAAAATATTGTGCACGATAAAAAAAAGATTATTATTTAAAGATTATTACATCAACAGCCTTAACAGGAGATTGTTGCAACATACTGGTGTTTCTGTGTTTTTTTAATTGTAAATCTGAAACACAAAGCCACTTTTTCAGTAACAGTGGCTTGAAACCTGGTTCCAGGACACCTAGTTTGAGGCAACTTTGCTGTATGAAACCCCAAGTCTCCCCTGGTGTGCCGTGCAGTGCCCTGAAACCTAGTCTCCTGAAACCAAGTTCCACACCACAGTGGCTTTGTGTTCCAGCTTTACTGTAATAACGGTTGTGAATGTGTGTAGCTTGATCTGCCAGGAGCTGGACAAGGCCTTGGAAGGGGATGAAGAAGCGAATGACAAAGAGAACGAGGGAGAGCCGGAGCAGAAACGACGCGTCCGAGGTGAGGACTGGGCAGACTGGGCAAAGTGGAGCACATTCCCCCTGTAGGAATCACTGCAACAAAATGAGTTACTCCAATTGCAAATAAGAACTACAATTTATATAATTTTCATCAACAACAAAGAACTGTCTTAACAAAATGAGAAATGATCTGGATTTCCGTTCACGAATAATGCTGCTTTTTTTTTTTGCAGACTACAAGAAGACAAGCCTGGCAAAGTACGTGAAGGTTTTCGAGCAGTTTGTGGAGAATATGGAGCAGTCTTGGAAAGGAGAGCTTCTGAAAAAAAGTGGTAAGACAGCTGACCTGAATCCTACTGTTAAACTGGTGTTAGCCTTAACCCCCATTGCATAGCAGTTTGATCCATTCCTGGTATTACTAGGAGTTCAATAAGACCCACCTGTGCTTGTTACCTGTACACTGGCTAATCAGGCTTGTATTAAAACCTGGAATGGGTGAAACTGCTATGCAACAGGAGTCTTATTCCCATCCCTCAGCTGCTACATTCCAACCCTCAGGAGTCTGGTTGAGATGTAAAAAAACTGCAGGGGTTTGGTAGATGTTTAACACTGTGACCTGAATGTCTAGACAAACAGAAATGTGAAACTGGAAAAACTAGAAACCTAACAAAGGATGATATTCACAAACCATTTACTCTGGTAAAAAAAGTGTGTGCCTCTAAATGAAAACGCACACACAGGATGAACAGATACGAATCTGAGGATGAGTGGAAGAGAACAGTTTCTTGTCATAAAACTGCATTTTAAGGTAAATCTATTAAATAACAAAAGTCCAGTGATTCGTGTGTGCAGAGGAAGGCGCTGGCCGAAACGCTGGTCTACTTGATTTGGTTTCTTACAGTTTTGCATTAGAATTCTGATTGTAATGATTTGAAGTTCTAGATAAAACTGTAATTTCTTTCAGTGTGTGTGTATTTCTTTTATTGTACATTTATTGAAAATGAAATGTTCCAAAGCTAACAAGAAACTATTTAGTTGAAGTTATTTTTAGTTTTTAGTACTCTATCAAAGGCTTATATAATCTAGCCTATTGTGTAACTTTTTTTTTTTGTCTTCCAGATCAGCAAAAGGACTTCTAAATACACAAATTCAAGGAAACAGAAAGCTGTAAAAGATGCACTATATCAGAAGAATTCATTATGCAGTGGCTTTGTCTTCTACAGCAGTGTTGTGCTGCTGTAGCCAGGAATCAGAGTTCTAGTACAGAGGTGGTTTCCACCCTGAAGGTTGAGTGTATCTGAAACTAGTTACACCAGGATGCCTTGTGTATTGTGTTTCATTTAGATCGCCAAAAAGTGGTTTGTAAAGAACGTTTTCTTAACCACAGAATAATAAGATATTATTATTAGTTTATTTAGCAGACGCCTTTATCCAAGGCGACTTACAGAGACTAGGGTGTGTGAACTATGCATCAGCTGCAGAGTCACTTACAACAACGTCTCACCCGAAAGACTGAGCACAAGGAGGTTAAGTGACTTGCTCAGGGTCACACAATGAGTCAGTGGCTGAGGTGGGATTTGAACCGGGGACCTCATGGTTGCAAGCCCTTTTCTTTAACCACTGGACCACACAGCCTCCTATTGCAGATTCTAGTGTTTCCCATCTGTGCCAGGTGCTTTGTACAAATTGATTTAATGCAGGGACCCTGTGTTTCATTTTTAAATACAAGTTTGTACTCTGTCGCTGGAAAATAAGTTGTGCACTGCTATAATTAAAAGTGTAATAAAATTAATTTTATATGACAATAATATCTCATTGTTTCATTAACACACTGTACATTTAGGGGCAAGTGGTTTGTTGTGTTTTTAAACTTTTGCAGTGTTGCATTTGCGAACAGCGACGTCTCTGAATGCAAAGAGAATGGCTTGCTCAAGCAGCAGTAATGTGGACTTCCCTGCAGTGTCCCTTCAGCCTCCCGTCAAGCTGGGACACACGTCTCCATACTGTGTATCTATTTCTATAATGGCCACATTTGTGCTGAAATGTGGGATTTTTTTTTTAAATGTGGATTACACTACTGTTTACTGAAGGCTGCTTATTGAGAAACAGATTTTATTTTTAAACCCTGGTCTCAGGGCTGACTGACAGGCTTGTGTTTTTAAAGTTTTATATTTGTGTTATCCGTATGAGGACATAGCTGCCAGTGACCAATAGGTGGCACTGTTCAGTAGACATGGTTCTTTCCATCTTCTGAAAAGCATTGACAGAAGTAGCGGTATGTTCAGTTTACAATACAGTAAGCCTCCCTCCAAATTTATGAAGCATGTTTTAAGATAAAAATGTTACTCAACTGGCTATATAGTTGCCAGTGCATGCAACTGAATGACTGAATAATGTGTGGTACTTATTAGTTTGTAATCTGTTATTTATATTGCTTTTAAAGCTGCAATGGTTTACTTTTATACTAAAATGTATTCTAGTATAAAAGTCTACTTTTCTACATGCTTCCATAGTTTAGCTATTCTGTGTGCTCAGAAAGCAGCACTTATTCACCAGCCAGTTTATACATTTAGCTTTATGGGATTGGAAAAACTACTTCTTACTCTGAGGGTATAAATTAAATCTCTAACAAAACAGAAATATAGAAGGGTATTAAACAAATGCTGTATGTATAATACTAGTAGAATATGTCAACTTTGGTTTAGAAGAACAACGTTCCAAAACCTTTTTTTTTTCAGAATAAAACTTTATTAATTTCGTAGTGTGCATAAATACAATAGGAATAAAACAACGTTCATAGCAAGTACAATTTATCTAATTATTTCATCAACAAAAATACTGTATATGTATATATCAAAACACCATATTACAAATAAATAACTCGCCAGTTCCGAAACAGATAATAACATTTTGTTTTTTGATATCTAATAAATCTTACAGACAAAAGGTGGTGTCTATGATGTTTATATCAAACGGTTTAAGGCTTTGCTACAAAACATAATGAATAACAAAACCTTCTTTAATGCGTTATTTAAAAAAATGATGTTACATTGGTGTGGGGGGGGGGGAAACTGTAAAGATTAAAACTATCTCCTGGGCTGAATTCTACCCCCAAATAAGGATTCAGACACAAACTCAACACTTCGTCGCTCCTCTTTTATTTTAGGTTCACAGACCCGGAAGCAGAACGCTTTGGGAGGTCCGACATCCCCACGAGCCGGAGGTCAGCGTCTCTCTTTCAGCCATCTTGGATCCGAGCTCCTGACACAGTGAGTGTTTCTGTCACAAAATCTACTCGCATCTTCTATCACAGACTTCTCAAAATCACCTCAAAATCGGCTTTTTAGAAACCGCAGGGTCCCGGCTACAAAGTCATACCGATATTTCAGTGGTTTGGGAGTCCGTTTGGTAATAAACGACCCCCTTTTAGAAGATAGTGCTGGGACAAAATGGGGGGTCGGTCTTTGAAACGACAAACTGCTTCAAAAAAAGGCTGCTTCGGTGTGAACAGCACAAGCGAGAGCGTCTGGAAAATGAAGGGAGAAACACTGTGTGGAAAACTGAAAATAAAAATGTAGTTAACTACCAAAAAAAAAGATTGCCGGTTATAACAATGTGTTGCTTGCAGTTCGCCTGGTTTCTGGAGTTCAAATACTGTCAAAACTCGGGCGCTCGGATAACTCCGAAAATATAAACCGAGTTGTGTTATCGAAACTGTGTGTCCTCGGGTCTCTGTGGCACACACCGGGTTGGTGTATTTTGGTTTTGTTCCACGCTTCACGGGTGTCGCCACTGTCTCAGACATGTGATTTGAATTGAAGCGTGGGACTGTATCGTGTGTGGAAATGCCAGGACGAGTTGTATTGTGCAAGAAGTCGGAGGCCTCCATTTGAAGTGCATTTATAGCCACCTTGTTTATCAACGGATAAATTCGTCATCTTACTGGTTTGAATTTTAGTTTTTGCTTCACCTAGACATGGATTAATATGAATGTGTCAAGCCGACGTATTTTACATTGAATAAAGACTATTACCGTAAAGTAGTCGCGGCTGGTTCTGTTCTGAAGTGTACAATGAAAATGTTCAAATGTAAAGATTATGCGGGTTTTGTCAATGTGTGCACTGTGGTGTAGTATCCGAACTGCCAAAAGAAAACTATAACTAACCTACATTGTAACGTCGAAATAATTAACTCAGTGGTGTCAAACATGCGGCTTTTTTACAGCGTGCTTTAAATACAGCTATTGTGGCGATCTTACTTTCGCATTGCCTTAGTAGATGTAGGCTTTTTTCTACAGCACTTTGGGGTTACCAGTTCTGGCTCCTAATATGAATAGTTCCCAAAAACATACAAAAAGTAGTGAGTTATTCTACAGTGAAGCTGTAACTGTTATTTGATACAGTGCCAGTACAAACCATGTTGGTTGCCTCAAAGATAAAATTAAACAGGAGTTGTGTAACTTTAGTAGGGGTCAGCATTTCTAGGGGAATGGCTCGTATTTATATTTGATTGTGTTGCTGTTGTGTGTTTTTTTTAATTTATTTTAAATGTTATTATTTGTTTCCACAGCAATGCCTGGTGAAGCCACAGAAACCGTTCCAGCAACGGAACAAGAGATGCATCAGCCTCAGGCTGAGACAGGTTTGTATAGCTCTCCTCACACACACACGCACGCACGCACACTGGCAGGGAGGGGTCCTGGAATCAGCCCTTTGGATCAGTAGCTCTCAACTCTGGTCCGCAGAGAGAATCGACTATTAGCATTTCAGATCTGCATTGCTTTTAAATGTATTGCCGTGAACGCATCCACTCCTGAGATGTTCTGTAACCCGTGGTGGTTCTTTGGTAGACCTGACTGATAATGCTGATATTAAGAAAGGCTTTGGTGGAACAAAGTTGAGAGCCACTGAACACGCCAAAAAACTCGTAGGCACACGTTGATCTGTTATTCAAGGTGAATCTCATTTCTTTATTTTAAAAGCCCTTTCTCAATCAATTTGACATCTAGCTCCCCCATTAGAAACAGCCGTATCTAAATTGAATCCACAGCTGCTAAAAAGTTTGCTGGCTGTTTTGGTCAGCTGTTGGCAGTCATGTCTATAGTTGCCAGGGCAGATGATTTGTGTATTGTAATGGCTTGATGCAAGAATAGGTCAAATTTGAATTGCGTCCATATGTCCCCCCCCACTGAAAAACCTGTATTTTTCCTTGTACTAAATACAGACGGCATGATATTTTTTTGTTTTGGTGCCCCGCCACAAAGCTAATGTCATGCTACACAGGAAGCCAAGGATAGTGAGGTTTTCTTTTTTGTTTAGAGTTCACCTATTCTTCAATGGGATTTCTGCCTTGGTAAAGTTAGTGCTTCATATGCCCTCTGTCATAACCAAACGATTAATTTATTTAATTGTTATGGGAATTTCAGGACCCCCTCCACACACACTGACATGCACTGTTGAATGACCACTGGGTTGTAAGGTACACCGGTACTAACAAATGCACCAACTTTAATAAGTGGTAACCTTATTGCATGCGCCTTTGACATGGAGCACACTTGGATGGTTTTCACTTTTTTTGCATGGTGATTGAAATGGGTCAACCTAGGCTGTGCTTAGAAGCACGCTAACTGAGGTTTTGCGTCGCCTTATTCGGAACCATACTAAGGAGTTCACTCAAGGGGCCAGTCTTAAGAATGTGTATTACATTTTATCTTTGGGTATTGTAGTAAGTTAAGGGATATGATGTACGAAGTACAATTTCTTATACACCTGTTTTTTTTTTTTTTTACACAAAGCAATTAAAGCATCATTCAGTATTAAAAGATATTTGGGAATCCTATTTTATTACGTTTTTCTGAAGCAGTTTCAACTTCCCCAGTAAGAGGACCAGTTATTATACCAGTATGCATGTCATGTATTCACTGTTGCGCTCTAGCCAGTGTGACACATGTGTGTTGCAGACATACACAGAAGATGTGAGGTATGTGTAGCTGTGACCGCCAAGTGTAGAAAACTAATAGCAATGTGTTGTACGTAGTGGTGGTGGAGCATACTGTGTTAAGCTTCAATACTGACAAAGGGGACACGGCTTTGCTGAAAGTGGCACCTAATACCAGTGGCTCTGGGCACTGCATGATCATTTTAGGGGAAGCAAGGATTGATAGGTGGGAAGCAGTTAATTGCAGGCTTTGGTAATACACCTGTTTTAAAACGGTACACTTGTTTCATGCAGCATGCTGTAGTCACTCGAGCACTCCAGGAACTACTTGAGAAACGTGTGTGTCAAAAGAACACCTGTTGTAGAAGACCGCCTCTATTACAGCATCCTGTGAAAAAATGTGGTCATGAATTTAAACCTCTTGCAGGCAGCCTCCTGTGTTAGACCAGTCTGGACAAAGGGTGTTTGTTTGACAGCTTTGCCTGCTGAAAAGGGATGCCACACACACACACCTTCCTGTCGGTGTTTGGCATGGTGAAGGCTTACACAGCGCTGGGTGAGCGGGTAGTTTGGGTTATTCTAGGAGGTGGACTGAGAGTTCAGCAGCTGATGGTAATGATAATATAATTGCTGTGACTCCTCCCAGCCTCGGGGGAAGTGAGCAGCTCCCCTGCCCCAGTGACGGAAGCAACAGAAACAACTAAAGAGGCCTCCACAGAGAGCCCTCCTGAGGTGGAGAGCCCTGAGGTGGCGAGCGAGGCTCCCCAGACTGAGGCCGATTCAGGCCCTGCTGCCCCGGCTCTGACTGCCCAGGAGCCTTCAGGTGGGTTGGGTACTAGTTAGTAGAAGCGTGCCCGCCTCTGTCCCCTGCCTTCTGAATGTGCTTTGTGTCTGAGTTGAGCGTCGCTGACACCGGAATTCTGTCTCCTTTCACGCGAGTCGATTTCAGTCCAACCGCCAACAGTTCAGGTTTCTGTTTTAAGCCATGAAAAACATTTGGGACAATCCTGATGTCTTTTATTTGACCAAGACATTATAGATCCTTTCTAAAGGTGAAAGCTGGTTTAAACCTTCAGACTTTAAAATGCAAAACCCTAGTTCCCTAGACTAAGAACTACAAATATCTTGTGTATGCAAGGCAAAGTGCATATAAATTCTGGTTCAAATAAAAACTGGGCTGTTGACTAGTTAGCAGAAGTGTACCCGTCTCCCTCTCCTTTCTTTCTTTCTTTCTCTCTCTCTCTCTCTCTCTCCTGCCTTCTAAATGTGTTTTGTGTCTCAGTTGAGCGTCACTGACCACGAATTGTAGTCCACTGGCTGTGGGCACTGCATGATCATTTTAGGGGAAGCGAGGATTGATAGGTGGGAAGCAGTTAATCGCAGGCTTTGGTAATACACCTGTTTTAAAATGGTACACTTGTTTCATGCAGCACGCTTTAGTCACTTGAGCACTCCAGGAACTACTTACAGTGGGTGTGTGGTATTGAGCTTAAGAATTCCATCTGCCCTTATTGGTATAAACCTAAAAAAATGTGTTTATCTGTTTTTTTAAATGTGCTCTAGTGGGGAAAACAAGGCTTAAGGTTTGACTTAAGTAATTTAAAAAAATCGCAGGTTAAACTTGTGTGTGTCAAAAGACCACTTGTTGTAGAAGACTGCCTTGTCTTATAAAACCCTCGGTTGTTTGACAGCTTTGTCTGTAGCTGAAAAGGGCCGCTGCACACCCACACTGTCCTGTCAGTGTTAAACGCGGTGTCATGCCCCACATGGTGATGGCGTACACAGAGCGGGGAATGCAGAGTGAGTGGGTAGCACGGGTTCTTGTGGGAGGCGGACCGAGAGTATAACAGCTGATAATTATGATGTCATTGCCGTGACTCCTCCCAGCCTCGGGGGAAGTGAGCAGCTCCCCTGCCCCAGTGACGGAAGCAACAGAAACGATTAAAGAGGCCGCCACAGAGAGCCCTCCTGAGGGGGCCAACCCTGAGGTGGCGAGCGAGGCTTCCCAGACTGAGGCCGATTCAGGCCCTGCTGCCCCGGCTCTGACTGCCCAGGAACCTTCAGGTGGGTTGGGTACTAGTTAGTAGAAGCGTGCCCGCCTCTGTCCCCTGCCTTCTGAATGTGCTTTGTGTCTGAGTTGAGCGTCGCTGACACCGGAATTCTGTCTCCTTTCACGCGAGTCGATTTCAGTCCAACCGCCAACATTTCAGGTTTCTGTTTTAAGCCATGAAAAACATTTGGGACAATCCTGATGTCTTTTATTTGACCAAGACATTATAGATCCTTTCTAAAGATGAAAGCTGGTTTAAACCTTCAGACTTTAAAATGCAAAACCCTAATTCTGCATGCAGACTAAGAACTACATATATCTTGTGTATGCAAGGCAAAGCGCATATAAATTGTTTGTGCTGGTTCAAATAGAAACTGCACCGTTGACAGCCGTTGAAGCACAGATTTTAGATTTTGCAGTGCAGTTTTATTTCTGTTCAATGTGGAGCAGACTAGGCACTCGTGCACACAACCGTTACCTACATCCTCAAAGATTAAAACCAAATCCTAAAATATACCAGTACTGTACAAAAGTGCTTGTAAACTGACCTGTGCAGCCTAAAAACACATTGTGCACCAATGAGGTGCTGACCAAAACTTTCAAGACTGGACAGGCAGTGTCACTAGCTGGTGTTTAATGGGTTTACATTGAACAGAAACCCAGCTGTGGACTTGTGGAGATTTAGAGACTCTTGTTGTACGAATGTGTTTTGCTTCTTGTTTAATTGTTTCCAGTAGTTTAGTGTGTTTATGCTCGTTCGGTAGCAAGTTTACACACTTGGCAGATGAACCTCCTCGTTTTCTTCTGTTTCAAACAGCTGTCCAGAATATAAAGCTATTTGTAAGAGTGGACTCTTTTTTTTCTGCAAAGCTATTTTTCTAAAACTGAAATAATAAAAATCCGTTTTCAAGTTGAAAAGCTCACATCGGCACCACCCCTCCACTCCGACACGTTTTTCATTGATGTTTTAAGCACGGTATAAGTACTTAAAAAAAAAAAAAAAAAATCGTTACATGTTTATACAGCTTTGCTTTATCAATGACTGAGAGGCTTCCGTTGTTCTGCTATTGTTCAGTATAAGTCAGTCTGAGCACACAGCCCAAAGTCAGTTGTGTAAATGTGCGTTCTAGCTGAGCTTGCGGTTTTCTTTGGTGTTGATCAGGCATTGATGCACTCAGTAACTGGGGTGTTGGCGTCCTATGATTCACTATGAGCTATAACAGGGCTTTAACAGTGTCGGGAGGGGTGGGGGTGTTGCTGGCTTCCAATAAGTGATTCAGGTAGCAACTGTTTCCGTTTGGAGCTGGCTTTGGGACCTGGTTCAATTTGTTTGGATCACTGTGGTTCAGAATGACTTGCCCTATGCTTCTGCAATCCCTGATCATTCAGAGGATATTGCAAACATATGGTCAGTGCCTGTCAAAGGAAGACTTGAGATTAGCACTGTTCGTGATCAAAGGTGCCTTAATTACGTAAATACAAAAAGTAAAAATAACAAGCTTCAGCTTTTGGACATACCAGTAGCAGTTACCTGAAAGTCATTCAACACAAAACCCAATAGGATTGGATCCAGAACACATCCCTGAGTGATTCTTTCCAAATGGAAAAGTAGTAAATGGTGTTTCTCAGCTAACGTTTGCAGTGGTAGCTAGAATCTAGACACTTAACCTCTCACCATTCAGAATCTTCAGTGCTTTTTTTTTTTTTTTTTTTTTTTTTTTGGCTTGGTGGTTAATTTTTGTGTTGCACAACATGCGATTTTAAAAGTTCAATTCGCTGTGTACCAAGCAAACTTTGGTGTGGATACATACATGTCTTGGAAGCATCCTAGTAAAATGGGATATTGTAATACTGTTACTCTGATTTACTGTATTCAGCTCCGGCTCAGCCTGCAGCGCCCCCTGCTGCTGCTGATGCTGCAGCACCTATGGTCACTGATGATGCAGAGACGGAGCCAGGTAGATTGAAATGACCCCCTAACTCACTAACAGTCTGTGGTGTGCAGTGCCCTATTAACCTATATACAACACTGTGTTAACCTGAAGTAGAATGAACATTTTAGGCTTTCATTTAGACTCTTCAGGTCTTTATGAAGAACCTTAGTTTATCTATTAGTTGCCAGTGCCAGGTTCCAGTATGATTGTGTGTTAATCTTTTGGTTTGTTCGGGTAACTTTCCCATTCAGTAATTTTGAATTTCAAAAAGTGTACAACTAAAATACTGTACAGTAATAAATTATTTTAGAAACAACTCCAACTCATATGAGCTGAACTAACTGAAGGTTCTAGTAGATTTCTAACTGATTTCTGCATCGATTATGTGTTCTAAACATGCATGGGTTCAAGCTTGGGTTTGTCTTTCCTCCCCCGCTATTTCATCTGTATTTTTAGTGTTTCTCTCAAGTCAAACTTTCACACCCTTTATTTTCTTTAGCCGCTCCTCCCTCTGGTTCCTCTGCTGCTTCCAAGAAAGTCTCTGCCACTCCTCCTCGCTCTGTAGCTGCTAGCACTTCTGCCGGCCCAAAAGCTAAAAAAGCAAAAGGAAATAAGTCTACTCCTTCTCCTCTGCCTTCTTCCAAGCCTGTGCCTGTCGCCAAACCGAACTCTCCGTCCCTGTCTGCTTCTGCCTCGTCTCCATCCTCCCCGAAATCTGCCTCCCTCCCTCGCTCTACGCCCCCCTGCTCCCCCCTGACCTCTGCAAGCCCCCAGTCTGCAGTCCCTACCCCAGACCAGGGAGACAAACCTGGTCCTCCCCCCAAAGTGGTCCATGCGGGCAAACAAGGCAAATCCAAGAAAGGTGGGGCAAAGGCAGCCCAGCAGCAAGCCTCAAAAGCTGCCAAAGCCAAGCCAGAAGAGGCGGTGGATCCAGCCACCCCAGAGAAGGAGGTAATTCATCTCCCTGCTGCCCAGGAAGTAGCTCTACCAAAATGTCCAGCTAAAGCCAAGGCTGATATGCCTACCCCTGCCCCGTCCAAGGCTGATACGCCTGTCCCCTCTGAGGCTGATACACCTGCCCCTGCCCCGTCCAAGGCTGATGCACCTACCCCTGCCCCGTCCAAGGCTGATGCACCTACCCCTACCCCTGCCCCGTCCAAGGCTGATGCACCTACCCCTGCCCCGTCCAAGGCTGATGCACCTACCCCTGCCCCGTCCAAGGCTGATGCACCTACCCCTGCCCCGTCCAAGGCTGATGCACCTACCCCTGCCCCGTCCAAGGCTGATGCACCTACCCCTGCCCCGTCCAAGGCTGATGCACCTACCCCTGCCCCGTCCAAGGCTGATGCACCTACCCCTGCCCCGTCCAAGGCTGATGCACCTACCTCTGCCCCGTCCAAGGCTGATGCACCTACCCCTGCCCGGTCCAAGGCTGATGCACCTACCCCTGCCCCGTCCAAGGCTGATGCACCTACCCCTGCCCCGTCCAAGGCTGATATACCTGCCCCTATCCTGTCCAAGGTTGCTCCAGCACCCACCCAATTTAAGCTTACTACCCAGTCTGCTGCACCTCCTCCAATTTCCTTTGCTGCAGCTGTTGCCTCTGGTCTTCCCAAAACCGCCCCTGCCACCCCCAGCTCAAATGTAGCCCCAACTGAATCTAAGCCTTCTGCGGCTGCTACGCCCCAGCAACAAGCATCTGAGCTGGCACCTGCTGCTGTAGCTGCGCCTGCTGATCCCAAGCCTGCCTCCAAACCCGAAGGTAAAACCACTCCTCCGAAAGCCAGCCCTGTAACCCCTGAGCTAGCTGCCGCCTCCCATCCCGAACCCCCGAAGGTGGTTCCAAAAGAGACCAAAGTTAAGGAGGTCAAGTTTGCGCCAACTCCCCCGCCTGCTAAGGAGGCTAGCCCTGCACCCAAGGAGAAGCCTGCCTCCAAAAAGGCAGTGGCTGTGGCCCAGCCTTGCACTGCTGCTCCTGCTGTTGTTGCCCCTGCTCCTGTCTTCCCTGCTGCTCCTCCTCCTCTTTCCTCCTCTGCCCCTGTCCTGCCTCAACCTCCTGTGGCGGCTGCAGTGCCTGCCGCCCCCTCCTCTTCCCAGAGTCCTAAGCCATCTTCATCTCCATCTGCTGCAGAAAAAGCTCCGTCTTCTGCCCCCCCTCCAGCCCCCAAACCTGCCCCAGCTCCTACATCTACTCTTCCTCCTCCTCCTGCTGCTGTTGCTGCTGTCGTGGATGACGATGAAGACCTGCCACCCCTTATTCCCCCCGAAGAGCCAACCCCCGAGATTGACTTCCAGCCCCCCATCCTGGTAGAGATGCCCAAAGCTGCTGCTCCTGCCACCCCCAAACCAGCCCCGGTTAAAGCTCCCGCCAAGCAGGAGCCTGTGATCAAGAATGACAAGGGTATAATTCTGTCTCGTTTCTAAATGCGCATGGCATCTTCCCTCCATGCTGTGTGTTTATTTTTTTATTTATTTTTATTCTCAACACTAACCCGTTACTTGCTGTAACCTGTTCCAATAAATGGCAGACAACTCCAGTCCCTCCTGATAAAACCCGGATAGTCCTCTCTCATTCTCCATATGTAGTGATCAGGGATCAGCACATTACCCTGTGACGAGCATGTCTCATACCTGCACTCCATGCCCATCTAATGCTTGGTGGTCAGTTCAGATTGGTGTGGTGTTTTTTGTGCAAGTAGAGCCGTCTGCAGCAGTAAGACTGGAGTTGCCTGGCCCTGATCTAGCCCTACAATCACGGCATTTTGCTGATGGCAAAAAGTGCACTAAATGGTGTGAATTAGATCCTGTGTATTGCACTTGAACTGTTTTGCATGTTAACAATGTAGAGGTTTTTATACAAAGATGTATAGCAAATGCACTTTTTTTTGGTAAGGGATTGTATTCTAATCACATTAATAATGTAGGATTTCTTGTTTGCTGAATGGTGTAATAGCTTGGTTTATTTGACACCGTGCTTTGTATGTGTTTTAATTGTTCTGTAGTTTTATCCGTGCCTGTTTCTGTGTTGCCACCATTGTTACTAAAGTGTGGGTCTGTGCTTTTTAAAAAGGGTGTTCTGTGTAACAGCAGAAATGTGTGTGCCGGGTTTGAGGTAAAAAGGGGATCTCAAGGTATGCTTTTTATCTTTTCATTTTTATTGACTCCTTTCCTTGTGAGGTGACACGAACGCAGGTTAAAAATGTCAGGTCACATTTTAATGTTCTGTGCAGAAAAGTTGAAAACCTAATAAACATGGATGTCTCCTTCCTAGTGTGTTAATAATGGTTTAATCAGTCTTTAAATCAAATGCTACAAGAATATTGCTGGTTCCCTGGTAGTTCAGCTTGTGTTTTGTTAGGATCCCAAGTAGAAGTATGATCCTGTCTGCTTGGGGTTCATTGTAATTGGTTAAACAAAAACCCATTGAAATGCTTCTCCTACAATTTGATGCGTTTTGTTGACCCCCGGTGGACCTCATTGATCATGGGTTATGTTTCTGTTGGGACCCTAACGTGTAGAAACAAAGTGTATTAAAATGCATTTCCTTTTTGTTGAATTGCAGGCTCTGGCACGGAGTCCGACAGTGACGAATCAGTGCCTGATCTTGAGGAACAGGACTCCGCACACACGCAGCAGGCACAGGTAAGGGAATGACGGAAGATTCTTGGCTCAGTTTTACTGCGTTTGGACACATCAAATGCATTTTTTGAGTCCACTGCGGATTATGATAGCTGTGTGATCTTAGTTTAGATCGTTCTGTTATTTGCATTTGTCTAACCAATTTTTTTTTTTTGTTAGTACCAAGGTAAAACTTACTTGTCTTGTCATCCTACTTGGAAAAAGACCTGTTGGTTGCACACATTTTTAATAAGTTGTTAACTGCAAAAGTTAAGTCTAAATGTATCATGACAAATGCAGATTGCGTTCTGTTTTTTTTTTTTTTTCAAAGAAATACTTAATTTGCAGCAGACATTTGTTGTATGGTATGCTATTTTTACATGCAAGGCAAACCAGTATAGATGGTTTGAGTTGCCACCAGTTAAAAAGATACTTGCACAATTAAAATACATTGTATATACCTCGCATGTCTTTGGTGACTTTTTTTTTTTCATCCTAATGAATGACTGTTTTCTCAGCTTGCTGCAGCTGCCGAAATTGACGAAGAACCAGTCAGCAAAGCAAAACAGAGCCGAAGTGAAAAGAAAGCACGGAAGGTAAGATTTTGCACGAGCGCTGGCTTCGTGGGCAAGTTGTAGACTAACCTTTTTGTGAAGGCATTTTTTTGTAAAGCGTTTTTGAATTACGAAAGATGTCTCCTTTTCCTTCAGTGATGAGTTCAACAGTATGACTTTCGTTCTTCTGAGTCTGATGAAGCCAAACCATCTGTCCTGAGAAGGGAAAGTGAGATTATAGAAAAGACAGAAAATCACCTTGATGGTTAACATTGCGGTCGTTCAAGATTAAGATCCTTGCTCGTGACGGAAGACGTGCCACCTGTCTTTTGCACAAAGTTGAATATAAATGAAAGCTGTAGATGAGGTTTAGACTTTTTGTTTCTGTTTCTCCAGGCCATGTCCAAACTGGGGCTTCGCCAAGTCACAGGGGTAACCAGGGTCACTATCAGGAAATCAAAGAACATCTTGTTTGTCATCACGAAACCAGACGTCTACAAGAGTCCCGCGTCGGACACCTACATCGTGTTCGGAGAGGCCAAGGTAAGCCCTCTGCATTTTAAAGAGCTCCGCTTTTCCTTCGATGATGATTTAAACAGTATGACTTTCGTTCTTCTGAGTCTACTGAAGACAAACTATCTGTCCTGAGAAGGGAAAGTGGGGAACATTGTCTTCGGTCAAGAAATTTGACAGCTGATTCATTAATTATTTACACAGTTTTAGTACCGTGTATGTTCTGTTTGCACAAAGAAATACAATCAAGGGATCATCTCGCGCATTGAGAGGTTTTGCATTCAGAAATTGTGACTTCTAATCTACATTGTTAAAACCCTGGTACAGACAGTATGAAGTGCACATAAACGAGTACACTTAAACATGTCTGAGACTTGCATTAGTTATGTGAACAACCTACCAAAACGTGAAAATATTTGAACTAGTTCACATTTACGTTGCCCTAATTTGTTACTATTGAATGTGTGTGATTTGAAACTGTTTATGTGGTACTGTTGTGTATGAGTGTCCTCTTCTGAGCTCTTTCGATGGTTATGAAGCAGTGTCCAGACAGAGGGACGTGCTTGTCTGTAATTTAACTTCTTTCACCTTGTGTTGGAAATTCTCGCCATGCTTTTTTTTTGTTTCCTTCCCAGATTGAAGATCTCTCCCAGCAGGCACAGCTGGCAGCCGCAGAGAAATTCAAGGTCCAGGGAGAAGCAGTTTCAAACATCCAAGAAAACACACAGACTCCTACCGTACAGGAGGAGAGCGAAGAGGAAGAGGTAAGCAGGCTGCCTGCTGCTCCCAGCCGTTTAACACGCGTGCAGAGTTTGGTGTAGCAAACACGCCATCGCGTAGTTTTCACTCATGAACATGTTGCAGATGCATGTAAAGCCATCTGTGCATTGCGACAAACTCTCTAGCTAAACTTATTAAAATGGTGCATCAGTCTGAGCTTTTCGATGTATTCTTCTGTGATGATTAAACAGTATGACTTTCGTTCTTCTGAGTCTACTGAAGACAAACTATCTGTCCTGAGAAGAGAGGGGGTGGCGGGCACAGTCTGATACAGCACGCTATGCTGGAAGTGACTTTGCTTCATTTATTTGTAATTAATTAACAATGTAACCCTCTAATTTCCTCTTCAGATTGATGAGACCGGTGTTGAGATCAAGGACATCGAGCTGGTAATGTCGCAGGCGAACGTGTCTCGAGCGAAGGCTGTCCGGGCACTAAAGAACAACAACAACGATATTGTTAATGCTATTATGGTAAGAGTAATTGGGGCGTCTGTTAGTCCAGTTACTAGGTGCTGCTGGTCTTGGTACTATTTTACCAATCCTGGCATGCACAGTTTCCGTCAATAGCTCAAACACCATTGGTTTTATTAACTCACAATGACAGAGATCTATACTAAAGGCACACTTGAGTATCAGAAGCTGGGGATGGATGGGAATTGATGACAGCCCTGGTGGGCAGGGTGTGTTTTAATTGATTTGTAGTCGAGTGAAATTATCCAGATGTAATCTGTACATGATTCAAATGTGTTCAGTCTTTTGAAACAATGAAATGTTTTGAGCACGTGTCTACTGTAGTTTCTCTGACGAATCCACAGTCCTCATTGAATTGGATAGATCATGTGGAAAATCAAAGTGTGGCGTGGTAGATTTGAAAATGTCCTGAACCGCAGTGGATAGCACTACCGCAGCAGTGCTAATTGACAAAGGGAAGACTGAGACAGCTTGAGATTAAGTAATGAAATTCTTTGAAAGATCCCTCCTCAATAATAGCTATATTCCTCTTTTCCTTCGATGATGATTTTAACATACTTTCGTTCTTCTGAGTTTCATGAAGCCAAACTATCTGTCCTGAGAAGGAAAATTGAGAATATGCAATATTGAAAAAGCTTTTCACTTGAAGAGCTGTAAAGTGTTGCAGAAAACGTTTTTGGATTTTGTACAGCATTCCTCTGAATGTATCCTGTAAAAAATGTTTCTCTGTTTTCTCTTGCAGGAGTTGACGATGTAAACATCTGAGAAGGAGAGAGAGCTGTGGGTTATTTGAGGTCTTGCTGTTGTAGCTACAAATAACATTTGTACAATTTATACTGAGGCGATTTAAATAAAGTTGTGGAATGATGAGATGGAACCATCCTGGTCTGTGTTTCTTTGTGTTCCCATCACATTGTAATGATCCTTTTTAAGGATTTGTATGCTTTTTTTAAGGTGCGTCATTAGCTCTGATACTGCGTGATGACGTCGCTGGCTAATGCGCATTTGCACAGCTAGCGAGAGTAGGAAAGAAGCGCAGAGAGCTTTGAACAGTGTGGATGCGCCTCTGGGGATTATCCAGAATAACATGGGTTTGTAGCCATTACAGAATGGGTATTTGCCTCCTAAAGACCTGAATAAATATATATCAAAGCTGCTAGCATAGCCTGTAACCCAGCCCCCGAAGACAAATGGACTGCACACACAGACCTCGTTGCCATTTTTCCTTTCAAGAACTGACAGGAGGAGCCTATCTCATAAGTACTTGTCACTATTTTACTGTATAATTTTCATGTATTATATTTTGCATAATTTATTTTCTAATTTATTTACACCAATTCATTTATTACACGTATATTGTGTACTACAGCCTGTTTGTTACATCCCGCTGTGGCCTTGTGCACTCTTGAGGCCTTCATTTGAGTCCATGCATTCAGCCAAGCTGAAATATCGGTCTAGCGACTGTTTGCTATCGCCTCTACAAAGCGGGTGAGTGAGATGCAGGCGTTCTCCATAGCGAGAGCCTGCTTGATTTTTACAGAGGCCAGGACAAAGGTTACGCTCTGTACCAATCCTGCCTTTAGCCGAAGACAATCTCGGCATTCCATGTCAACCAGTCTGTGGAACTGGAGGCTTCCTTCCAGTCTAACGGGGAGCTGCAGCTCCATACGCTCCGCCCAGTGCGTGCCCTGGCGTAGTACTTTGACAGGACGAAAAGTTGGAGGCAGTCTGAGTAATGTTTTGTCTGCTCTGGGACGTCCCTGTTGTCGTCAAGCCCTGTCTAAGCAGAGGCTGTCCAACTGGATAGCAGACGCAGTCAGGACTGCCTATGAGCTGGCCAGCTTGCCTCCTCCAGAAAGCTCACTGTCCATTCCTTCAGGGGCATGGCTGCTTCGTGGGCTTTATTCCAGGGTGCATCTGAGATCTGTGTGTGCAGTCCGTTTATGTCCTCGGGGTCGGGACAAGAGTGCGTCACAGGCTATGCTAGCAGCTTTGATGTATTTTATTCAGGCGTTGGGTCTTTAGGAGGTAAATACCCATTCGGTAATGGTTACATTTCTATTTCAGGGATCCATGGTTATGATAATAACCTGACGCTACTGGTAAAGCGTCTGACCCTGTAATATGTATGTTATGGGAAAGGAGCCCGTGGGACCTGGCTATGTGTGGCCTGAATCCTACAACTGCCGAATAAATGTGCTGTTGGCACCCGGATCCAGTGACCTGGATTCCCTTTACTTCCCTCCACCTAAAAGTTACAACACGCTTGGATCTTGATGCTTTTATTTTTGGTTATTGTTCCCTCCCTTTCCCAAACACATGCAAAAGAAGAATAGTTTGGTGTCATTTTCTGGTCATACAAGAAACCATATACATGTTCGAAAGGACCCTTTTAATTTAATACATGTTTTAATTTAAAATGCCTCCATTCTGAAATCAGATTCATAAGGAGGTTGGGTTCTGAAGGAAATTATGCTTGAAGAATACTTTGACATAACTGTTTTGAGAATAATTTAAGCAGGCTGTAATAACCTATGATATTTATATAATGCAGTTTTTTTTATAGAGGAGAGATGCCTCCTTTAGCTGGATTGTGCATTAAAGTGAAAAAATAAATAAACTTTACAGCTTCTGAGTTTGAGGCTTGTTTAATTCTGAGTACCTTAAAGCCAGACTCTAGCAACGACCTAAATAGAAAATGACATGGCTATAAGTGTTGCTTTATCACAGTTTGTAGTTCACAGTGACCAGAGCTGGTACTAATGCAAAATGAAAAAAAGGATTCAATTATAATTGGACACTAAATTAAAAAAAAAAAGACTGAGAAGGTAGTTTTGCATGTTTAAAATAAATAATACACTAGCATTTGTATCACACATATAAGCCTGTCTGGGTCTGAATGAATATCAGGTGGAGTGAAATAAGTTTATCTGAACATAGCCCCCCACTTCACAAAACCACAGCACACGATTTGGCACAATCACATTAATAGTGCAGCAGATGGGTCGTGGGTTCAATCCCAGGTGGGGGACACTGCTGCTGTACCCTAGAGCAAGGCTTTAGATATTAACAATGATCGAAAGAGACAGCGTCTACATGCGTTGATGACTCGACAGCTCCAGGCACGATCACAGACTTGAGGTTTCAAACGATTAGGTGTTTTATTCGCACAGACAGATTCCAGTTATTATTTCGATGCCTGTCACAGTAAAAACGTATTTTATTTGTATTTACGTGATTAGCAATAGTAGCTGATCTACAGAATAAAAGTGTGTATGCAGCACAGAACGGTACAAAAGCCTCCATAATGTAATGACTGCGTGGATTTCAGCAGAGAGAGTGAGGGCGTTTAAATACGAGAATCCCTTTTTTAAGGAAGTTGCCATTCACTGCGGACCTTTGCAAGTCACACTTTGAGAGACATGTTAGCAATCTCACGTGAAAGACAAGAATTCACATTGCATTTAAATATACTTTGTTTTTAAATGTCTATTGCTTCGTTGATATAGTACGGCGTGTACAGCGCATGTTTTGCACTGAAGCACCTCAGAGTCTGTGCGTGACAGGGCAAGATACAGCGGCTGTGTGATATACAGTGCAGCCACATCAAACAAAGCTGCTCAGTTTAGTCTCTACCTGCAAGTGCATAGATCCAGCTCGTCGTTACAGAAAAGTTAGACCAGTCTAGAGACAGATGAACAGCTAATAGCTTTTAACTGGTCGTGCTGGTTCGATAAACAGTGACGCTGGCTGAATAGCGCGGCTACATTGGTTAAAGAATACCAATGATACCAGCTGAAGTGAAAGAAACAGAAAGAAAACTACAGCTCCTGTAAATAAGGTTATTGAAGCGACGCCATTGTGGCTCCGACACAGGGCGGCATTGTGTCGTAAACTATAGAGATCGTGGAGCCAACATGGCGAAGACAGCGCGTCAGTTTCATGAGCACCTCTGCGCTCTTAACCGTACCCTCGTAACCATGGCACCCAGCACGAGGGGAGGAGGGGGAGAGGGCGCGCGTCGAACCGCCTTTGCTTTCGGTATGAGAGATTCTCGAGCGCTCTAGAAGCGTCGAACGAGCTGCGTCACTGGGCGAGAAGCGAGGACAGAGACACGCGAGGAGAAGTGCTCGTGCTCGGCTTTTCTCTTCATTCAAATAAACAACCGGGGCGACGCCGACTTCACTGCAGAACCGTTCACAAAACAATCCCAAAATAGTAACCGAGATGTAAGTGGGGTCGGACATTCATTTTTAAACCCGCCTTTTTATGTGTGTGTGTGTTTTTTCTTCTTTAGAAAGTGCAGGCTTAAGCTATGAAAGAGATTGTCGGTCACACGTTAGTGAGGCGGATTTCAGAGGGAGAAACAGCGCGATAGGCCGCACTTTTTTTTTTTTTTTGTTCACGAATAAGTGTTGCTAAATAGATAATATTGTGGAGGCTTCGAGGTCGATTTATGTGCTGAGAATTATATACGCAGCAGTTTTTCCGTATGAGGACTGTACATTGGTTTTTGGTAGCCATGTCGATACCTCGGTACCGGTTTCTTAAATTCCGACAGAGATCCGCACAGGCTTTCATATATCATTTTGTTTTTACAGTGAATCAGATGTTTAAGAAATTGGATAAACACAATCTTATAGTTTTTTAAAAAAAATATGTGCAACATAGTTATGAAAATGTAAGAGTGGTGTTACTCGTGTGTGTCTGTAATGACGGCCGCACATTTTGCATTCGTAATCAAATTGATTGCAAGCGATTGTTTAATTTCTGAAGGGTTCTTAATCTGCATAACAGAAGTGTACATATTTTATTAAGCCCTTCACAGTTAAGTGATTGTTTTGGATTTTGTGAAGGGCGATAAACTTCAACATGAAACGTGATGGGCATGGTTTAAAAATAATAATAAATTATATATATATATATATATATATATATATATATATATATATAAATAAATAAACGTGAGTTACTTTAGATTAGTTAGCATATTAAAAATCGCTATTTTAGATCAATTATGAGACTACCTGTTTCTTGCTGACTGTCACACGTACAGGTGCTCATTGGCCAAAACCACGGCCCGTCCTCATTGCGTTTGATTTGTGTACGTGGATGTAGTTAAAATGATTTAAAATACACCGTTTAACACTTAAACTTAGACGATAGATAGTACATAATCAAATTGATTGCCTGCGATTGTTTAATTTCTGAAGGGCTCTTAATAATCTACATAACAGAAGTGTGCATTTGGCTTTTGTTAGTGGTTGATATCCACAGTATTTAGCTTTTAATATGCTATACCTTGGTACCTTGAATTGATAAATAATACGTGATGTATTTCTAGACAGAACTGAACTCTTAATAACCCATAAACAGAGGTCAGTCCTGCTTTAAAACATCATAGAATAAACCTTTGGAAGTGTAAGGGCTAAAACATGAAATAAACCTTGCAGCATAGTTAATGAAATTGATATTCACAAATTGGAGTTATGTTTAATATTTTTCCCTTCAAGGTGACCTCATTCATATTGTATGAATCCAATAATAGGAGTGAAAATATAGGTGATAGTTAATTATTCTGATCTCAGTCATGGATATCACCTGAGTTTAGAATTCTTTGGTGTGAGACCATCAGTGTGCCATATGTTGCAAGCACAGGCAACCTAATAGTGTTAAACCTGCTGAACACACATTTAAAATAAATAAATAAAAACCCACCCAGGTGGACTGTGTGTTTTAATAGCTGCCAGATCCATTGAACTTATTTGTTACACTAGTCTGTGGTTTCCATCTTGAGTTTTGAGATACTACTTTTTTGTTTGTAAAAAAATAAATTATATATATATATAGATCATGTTTTTCCTGTTGTCATATTGTTCAAAAAGCTTTACAATAATCACGGCACAGTGCAGCCGAATTATTTTATTAGCTGCGCAAGAAGTAACAGCATATTTTCTTGGACTGTGCTGCCAGTAGATGAATGCAATTACATGTGCAGGTGATGCATTTCACAGTGCAGTAATGGGGAACTTGGGTAGTCATTAAACGTCCTCGAGAGGGGGAGCTTGTATGTTTTTCTGTGTACCTACTGCTAATATTTCGTAAACCATATCCGCTGCCAGATTCTGATTTTCAGTAAACTCATTGCGAAAATCTAACAGTACCCTAAGATGGCTGCCATATTGGGGGTCATGTGACTTTTTGGTTTCTGGATAAGACGCAACGCTTTGAGTTATTTGCTTTATACTTGGTAGATATTGTACAAGATAAATCCTTTTATGCCACAAAGGTGACGCCACCACCACAGTGTCAGCACCTAATATCTCGGACGTAATTTGCAATAGTTACCGAATATTTACATTATATCCCTGCATGCTGGTGAGCTGGCCTTCCATATTGCAGTCATTTGATTACATTTCTTGAATATAGAAACCGCACACTTTTAGTTAGTTTCTAATATTAGATCGATTTCAAATGTACAAACCATGTTGCCATTACATTTTGTCCCAGTGGATGCTTTGTTTTTGTTCAGTCTCCCGTTTCTAGTTGCTTTTAGCCATGTGTAACAATTTAAAACGGGTTCAACTCTTTTTGCATTCGAGTGGCAGTTGGATTTCACACGAGTATACCAGTATAACCAAATGGGCTTCTCGGCATCCCTATTGCTATGTGCCTGTGGCACTGCAAGCAAAACGAATATGCATGCATCACATTTTTCAGCTTTTCTCTTCTGTTCTATTGCTTGGCATGCAAGGTGCTGTAGACTTGTGCCCCAGTCACCACATGAAGTATGACAGGTCCTAGAAGCAGAAGGTTTGGTTCGCATACTTCACCTTGAAAGTTCAACATTTTATTATTGGCCTCCATTTTAGATCATGTTGTTCTGTGTATATATTAATGTGGTTGAATATTCATTCGTGTGAGTAATACCTTCTTCCTCAGGTTGGGAGTTCAAAATGATGCCTGGAAAATTGCAACTGAAGTCTTGCGCTTTTAAACTATGTTCTCTACGCAAGTACACTTGACTAACATTAATGCTGAACTTACTCCAGTCACCCTGGAATGTGTCCTAAGCAGTCAGTGTGATTCCTCTGCAAACACAGTGGAGCTCAATCCAAGCCTCTTTTGCATTGAAAGTCTCTCATAACACCTTGTATATAAAATGTATGTTTCTATTTTATTTTGACTTGTGCTTTTGATTTCTAGGCAGCCAGCTACTGGAAAGTGGTATGACAGAAGGGACTCAGTCTTTATTGAGTTTTGTGTTGAAGACAGTAAAGATGTCAAAGTTAATTTTGAAAACTCAAAGCTTAGTTTCAGGTAAGCTCATTCCTTTCTTGTTTCATCAGTTATATAAATTACACGCGCGCACACACACACATACAACGTACAGTAAACGTCTTGCATTCTGTACTCGGTACTTTACCTAGATTGCTCCAGTAAAAACCCAACTGTATAAATGGGTAATAGTATGTAAATATAAGGTGAGATCTGTATAATGTGAAATAATGTATAATGTGATATCTTGTAACAATTGTAAGTCGCCCTGGATAAGGGCGTCTGCTAAGAAATAAATAATAATAATAATAATAATAAAGAAGGCTTCTGATACCTGATTGACATGTGCCAAGTTATATTTGTTTTTTACTGGTGCAGTTTTCACTTCCCTTGTAAGGTATAACACATTTATGGTTTCCTATACAGTGTACAATGCAGTAACATGTCCTTTCGTTTTTCTTTGCAGTTGTCTTGGAGGAGTAGATAATGTTAAATATCTAAATGAAGTTGACCTTTTTGATGCAGTTGATCCAAATGTAAGTATACTGGGTGATGCACCATTTCCTGCAACACATTCACATTGTGTACCTGGTTCTTTTTATTTAGAGAAACATACTTCAGACAATGAGTGCTGTTGGATGAATTATTGTCACTCTTTACAGCATTTTAATTGATTGTAAACTTAAAACGGGAGCATGTCTTCTGAGCTGTTTTGATCTCGTTTTGTTTTTTATTTTTCTTCAGGTATCCAAACACAAGCGTACTGACAGATCTGTTTTGTGTTGTTTACGGAAAGCAGAAGCCGGCAAGTCGTGGCCTCGAGTCACAAAAGACAAGGCAAAGGTTGGTTGTACAGAGAATAGTAGAAAGTAAAAGCAAGCAACCAGTTGAATTCTGTACTAGTGTAGGGACCATTAGTCTTCACAGCATAGTAAGCAGTTAGAGGAGGTGAATGTTGAATATTACTTACAATACATGATCATTTATAGTAACGATTACCTGAGTATTGCTAGTGTTGAGTTGTCCATTACATAACTGTTTGCACATATACAAGTGCAGCCACTGTGACGAGTTTTGTGTATTTAACTCCTGACCCTAATGGTTTTCAGTTCTCATATGTAGAGCTGTATTTTGTCCTAAATATTGGATGCACCTTTTTTTGTTATGTATCCACAGCTGAACTGGCTCAGTGTTGATTTCAATAACTGGAAAGACTGGGAAGATGATTCAGATGAAGAAGCGTCCAGCTTTGATCGCTTCTCAGATGTAAGAAATGCTGGCTGGAGGATTAGAATGGATCATTTTAAATGTTTTGTGTTCTGATCGGATTACATTTGCAAGTGCTGAGCAGGGTTGGGCCCGTGGAGAAACTGCCGAGGAACAGCTAGACTATTAAAAGTAGTGGTGCTCACTCAGTCATGTGGTCAAGTATTCAGCTAGTACCACAGCTGGGAGGTCCTATTTATTGGATGGGAGGGTAAAACTAGGGTGTTCTGCTTTATGTGGGAAATATTAGGCATGAAGATATCAGATACGATATAGAGAACTGATGAGCTTGTCTGATTTTTAGAATAAGATGCATGCTGTGATAAGTAATGTTGATGTATTTTTTCATGGTACAGACGCCTATAGTATGGCGTGTAGATCCTTGGTGGGAGTGTTACTTGCATGCAACTCAATGTAATCTTTTTGACAGATGATGAACAATATGGGAGGTGGTGAAGATGATTTGCCAGACGTTGATGGAGCAGAGGATGTAAGCAACAGTTTATTTTTTTAGATCCTGTAACGATGTGTAAATGGCAAAATACTTAATGATTTTGGAAACGTAAAAAAGACTGCAGGTGGTGCTGTATTTTCTTGTAACTCGTAGGACTACTTGAATAGTTTCATGTATGCTGATTTAAATTAATATCTGACACCAACAGTCATTATCTAGATCATCAGCTGCAGCAACAGTTAACTACAGGTAGTAACTGCTGATGAGAATGTGAATGCTTTTATGAACTGGAAAAATTGTCAGTGTATGAGTAGTTGTTGCTTACATTTTATTTTGCGCTTTAGACTGCTTGACATTTTAAGTCTGTTTAAGTTTCAAGATTCCCATGAGCTATAGAGGGCATGTACTGTAGGATAAAGACGGCTCTATTCAGAACTATTCATGAGATCCTGTGCATTTTTTTAAAACGTGCCTACCCAATCTTGTTTTAACCAGTGTAGGTTTGTTGCAAAATTCAGTTTTCCATTTAGGTTTCATTTAATGTTAAATGTTTTTATTTTTATCTCCCCCCCCCCCCCCCCCCCCCCCCCAACTTCAGGAGGAATCGGCTGATAGTGACGATGAAAGTAAGCTGAAATATTTATTCTGGTTTCATGTCTAAAAGCTTCTAAATACAGATTGCGTCTAATTTATGTGATCCTTGTTTCATTCTGGGTTGTATTATAACTGCATGCCTATAATAGTGTTTTTCCATTTTATCAATTATTTTCCTTCTCCATTAACTCTTTCTTGTTTTTTTTTTTTGTTTTTTTAGAAATGCCAGATCTGGAGTAAAGAAAAACAGGAATACTTATACAGCTGGAAAGAAGAATTATCACAACTGTAAAGAAAAAAAAAAAATAGATTTGAGTTGGTAGCTGTACAAGACTGTTTGTTTTTTGCATCTTTCAAAGCCATTCTCACCCAGTATAAAAGGCTTCACTGAGGGTTGATGCGTACCATTGTACTGGCCTGTCTTAACTCCATGGACAGTGCTGTACTTACATGTTTTGTTTATGCATGAAATATTACCAGACTTTTCATAATGTATAGTTATTTGTTTAAAAACAACACAAGCAATGGCTATGGTGAAAGGTGTGTTAAAAGGTTTGACATGAAGTGTACAAAAAAAAAAATAAACCAATTGTTCTTTTTACTATTCACTATCACTTGGGTAATATATTTAAATTGTCTGGGGTTGTTCTGACATCTGATTTATCAAAAACAAAAAAGAAATGAACTAAAGGATTTCACAAATTTATAGAATCAATTCAATGGTTTGACGTTCCAGTAGCATTCGTTCATGGTGTTGTCTGAAATTTTTCACATCCTTTCGTCATACAAGACAAAGGTCTTGGGTTGTTCAGGCACAGGCAGTCTTTTCTTAAGTGTTGTGATAAAATTGCAAATAAAGGGAGTGACTTCCTTTTCCACATTCTCTTAGTAAATATTTTAGTATATAGGATTTAGGCATTTTAAATCCTGCTCTAGTAGGCTTTTTTGTAGTGGTGCCTGCTTTCATATCCATCGCAAATTGATGGGGTTTTTTTCCAGTTAATTGGTTTTAAATGCAACATTAAGCAGATATATAAATAAATTCATAAAACATGTTTAAATATTACATCAGCTACTATTGTACTAACCCCAACTACTGTAAGTAGTTACCATGTATTAAATTGTGTTTTATATCAGTGTAAAAGGATGCAGTTAGTTTGAGAGAAATTGACAATGCACATTTCTTGCTTCCAACAAAAAAAAAAAAAACATTTTGAAGCTCAATAATGAAGCCTGTACATTTGGTATTTGTTTGACCCTCGGACCTACACAACTGTTTAGAGGAGTAACTACAGCTGTGTATGTGTTGCTTCTGTCTCTTGAAAAAGTGAACTATATATACATTTAGATGACCAAATTGTATTTGCACTGTCAGAATACGAATACAAGTGTGATTAAAAAAAAAAAAAAAAAAAAATACTATTCTTAGTATGTATGTCAACCTGTCGGTTGAAGAACTTCAGTTTATGTTGAATGCAGTGGGTATTTTTTTTTTGATGTCTACATCTTTCTAATAAACTGTCTGAGACTCGCATATTCTCTTTTGTATTCCTACTTACAATTTTTACAATTGCTGTTGCAGTAGACATTCATGGTTGGTTTCACGTGCCCCGATTAGCACTAGTCTTAGATTACCTAATGTAACAGTTTTTTTACAGCATCATTGTTAGGCAAGGGGTGTGGCTTGCATAATCATAAACCATTTCTTTAAAAAAAAAACAAAAGTTTTGAACCTAATACTCAATTAGTCTGTTCTGTGCTTATTTGGGGAGAAAATCATCAATCAAGACACTTCTTTTTTAAATATATAGGATTTTATCAAATATGTTTTATGAACACTACAAAAAGGCAGTAAAAGTAGTGTTTGAACTCCACTCCAACATACATGCTTCTATTTTTGCGACCTGTCTGTTTTGGGGTCAAAACAAGTTATTTATAAAAGGGGTCCATGAAGATTTTGATGGCGCTGGCACTGGAGCACAATAACACAATGCGTGTGCATGTGTAAGTTACAGTTATCTGTCTGTCTGCTCATGTACTGACATCTACTGGTAAACAGGACTCGAGAGGGAGATGTCAGCTGTCCACAGATCCAACACAAGCAGCAGAGGTCCTTGCTAGGGGCTAATGGAGCAGCTCAATTTCCATCTAATTTTTGAGTCTCCCTGTAAAGTGGATTCCTGTATCAGCTGAGGGGTATGTTCAGACCACCAAATTCACATGAATTCAAACTCAGACCCTGTAAGTCGCCCTGGATAAGGGTGCTAAGAAATAATAATAATAATAATAATCTCTTTTTCAATCATTCAATCATTTTTTTTGGTTTGTTTTTATATAAAACAAATTTACAAAATATGACTGGTTCTCAGAATAAGCTGTGTTTGTTACTGCAAACCATTTTCTAGCTATGCCGTTCAGAGTAAAACTAACAACCTAGCAACTAGCCGTCTTGCCCATCCTGACTGAAACTGATACAAGGACATGCAGCTACAGAAAACACTAGGGATTAATATGCAAGCCATATTCATCAGGGAAGTCAGCTACACAAAATGAATTGTCTTGGGTTTGTTTCTGTATCATGTACGAGAATTCAAGAGTGTTATTTGTTTAAAATATGTATTGCTTTTAAAGAAAAGTATTAGAAATGTTATAACTATGCATTCTCAAAAAAAAAAGTCTAATTAATAAGTAATTTCGGTTGCAGTAATTCAATAGCAATGGTGCCACAGCATTTGCAAAGCTGGTTTAGTGATTATTATAGGCTGTGGTAAAATTCTTTAATAGCAAAAAGACCGAGCAATATTGGTGACAATAAGCATAGTTGAGTTTATCAGGGTTCACCAACCAGGTTAAATGAGCATTACAACACATATGGAACTTGACATAATACAAACAAAAGCGTTCAATAAAACATGTTTTTTAAATGAGTGTGCAACTTTCTTTACAGTATGTGTCAGAACATTCCAGCAATTTGTAACATTTATAATCGCATGCATCTGTTTCACAGCGTGACAGTAAATCGGGAGCAAATCAGTTGTTTGATACATGCGATTGATATTAACCGGAATGACATAATAACCGAATTGACTCCCTGCGTTATATTCTGGCTGGAACAATGTGGCGATAACAAAAAAGATTATAATGATATTAAGAAGCGCGTTTAATTGTGTAAAACAGTAAGTGTTTTACGAAATGACAAGTCCTTGTGTGTATAGTATTCATATTTTGGAACCTAACTAGTAAAAATTGCTTTAGAATTTGAGTCTTCAACGCGTGACGTCACAGAAAGACGGCGCCACCAGCCACCTGCTTTCCAAAGGGAAGAAAGAAAAAAAACAGGAACTCGCTGTCCTACCCCAACACAAACGGGACGAAAAGAAAATGGATTAATGTTTGTTTCTCTCATCTCACTTCTTATCTGAAACACGCGTCTGCTTAAATCAAGAATAAAAAAATAACCGACTGTAAACTGCATTGGATTACAGCCCAAGCTTCCTTAATATCGGTATGTGTTTATATTTATTTTTTTTAAAAGCCTGTTCGTTAGCTAATTTCTCAACGGGCATCTATTAATTGAAATCCATTTTGTTTCGTTCCACGCCTCCTGTTTGTATCCATCTTTCTCGCAGACCGTGTGCTTTATCACTTCCTGCACGGCGCGTCGGTGTCTCCAGTGTCCTAAAGGTAACCAATTTGGCGTCTCTCTTTCTTTTCAATGTGATGTCCCTTCTGTCCAATACAAGGGTTTGGAATAAGCAGTCCTTGTCCTCTTGAGAGGACCATCAGAAACCAGGCGTGCATGACAGACCCAGCTTCCTCAGCTGAACTTTTTATATTTCAGTTTGAAAACTACTTTAGACACGATACAGAATTGAAGCTTGGGGTTGTGTGATGTTGACCATGACATCACAGCAAGGAAAAAAAAATGACTATAGAATACATTCCTTTCTTTCTTTCTGTACATTTTAAAGCAACATGTGGTGTCAGGCATACTTAGCCTAACCTTGTACCATTTACATCTAACAGAGAACCCAATCACCCCACTTTAGTATCTGGGATGCAGAGTGCAGTTAGGCACTGTGTCCACCAGGGGGCTCAGTTGCAGCAGACACGGTGAGCAGTGCGTGTGGTTTTGTTCAACCTATCCAGGGTTAGGTGCTGAATTTAAACCACAGAGGAAATTGCTTCCTGTGGTCTGGTTCTCATTCTAGTGTTGGGATCAAGAGGAAAGATAACAGGGAGGAAAGGAAGGAGCCGCTGTTGTTTATAGAATTTGTCTTCCCTGCTGGGAGACACACCCCAGTGACAGCGTTATTCAACTTATTACCCTGTTGTGATGAAACTTTCCTATTTAAATATATGGAATAATTCTAGCGTGAGAAATATTTCAATATATTGATTAAATGGCAAACGTACCGTAGTAAAGGGAGGGGTTGGACAGTTGTTTCAGAATGTATTTTCAGAAGACATGTCATAGAATTGCATGACAAAGAAATCAGGCCAATATTCACACCAGTGTCCAATCCCTTATTCATCTTTGCTCCTGTGATCTGTCACTGCTTGCAAAGAGCTACTGCTCATGTCATTGGGGTGTGGCAGTCTTCGCTAATCCGTAGTCCATTAGGCTGTCCCGTTCTTGGATTAAAGGTTGTGCAATTTTGGTTCATCTTGGAAAGCGTTCAGTAAAACTCTCTTCTGACTAATTTGCTATGAACTGCTTTCAAATGCCCCTCCCCCTCCACACATTTAGAACAGATTGCTTTAGCTGCCCAGGATTCATAAAGAAACACACAAAATGAAAATCTGTGACAAATGCTTTTGACGCTGTCCCAAACAGACGATTAGCTACACTGTAGTACAGCTTGGGAATCCTGGTTCACAAAGCTGCTGTAGACACACGGTTTACTTTTTAACCTCTTAACATCCAACACTTGCTCCCGCAGTTTCTGTCTGCATTTAAACAAGCAATCGAAATCTGTAAACGCCATCTCTTCTACATTTCCTGGTCTTAGATTAAATGAAATACACATTTTTGATTGAATTCGGGTGCTAGTTATGTACAGATTAAAGAGATGTCATTTTAATGTCATTTCTGTGCATTCTTCTTAACATCTGCAGCCATTCTCTGAGTGCTTGTGGTTTGGCTAGGTCAGTATTGATTTGTAAATATAACTTGCTTTGGCATTGAGCTAGGACCAAACAGCCTTCCTCAATCTGTTCAAAGCATGTCAGATGTATCCTTTGTATCTTCAAGCTCCACCTACTCTGTCTATATAGATGTACAGTATGGGGTCGCTTGCGTAGTTGAAAGGTCATAGTGTCACGTGATTTGAATGGAATAAGGAAAACTGCTCAGTCCCGGGATTTAGGATTCTCAGGACAAGCTCAAAGCCAGGTAAAGACAGATTTAGGGATAGTAATTCAGTATTAGAGCATCAGAACCAATCACCAACCAGAAAGATGAAAGGATTTGTCAATGATAGATAAGTCAGTCCGATCCAGTCAGGGACAGACCATTTTCACACATGTGTGTTACATTCATGTCCAGTCCCTGTATATAAAATAACAGGCAGTGAATTCTGTGGGGACTGGATAAGCAAGTTTGAACGCAGAATAAGACTTGACACCTAGATCCTTGTTTTATTAACACTCCTGACATTTCTTCCTTTACATGAGGATTGGGTATATAAAGGTGATATCTCAGAGCCGGCAACACTGTGGGCTGGTTTCACAGACCCGGAGTAGCACTAATTCTGGACTATCTTACCTAAGGTTACATTAGGTTGTCCAGGGTTAGTGCTAATCATGGTTTGTGGAACCAGCCTGTCAAATCCACAGCAGTGATTTTCATATTTATCAGGGATCCTCTAGCAGAATGAAGTGTAAATTAATATAATACAGAGAACTAGATTGAAAAAAAAAAAGATTTTCACCTCCCTATTAATACTCAGCCTGCTTAGTCTCAGTAAACCACACATTATATTTATATACTATGTCTACCTACATTAATATGTATATGTAATATACAATAATAATAACAGAAATAAGAAGCAATTCATCTGTACTTATCTATGTGAATAATTACTATTTATTTCTTAGCAGATGCCCTTATCCAGGGCGACTTACAATTGTTACAAGATATCACATTATTTTTACATACAATTACATTATTGTTTACCCATTATTTTTACATTACAATTACCCATTTATACAGTTGGGTTTTTACTGGAGCAATCTAGGTAAAGTACCTTGCTCAAGGGTACAGCAGCAGTGTCCCCCACCTGGGATTGAACCCACGACCCTCCAGTCAAGAGCCCAGAGCCCTAACCACTACTCCACACTGCTGAGGTTAAACACAATCACACTTAATACATTTTTAAAAAAATATTATTTAAAAAAAATAAACAAATATGGGACTACAGTTGTGGAAAAAAAAACATCTATATGAAAATATTTGAACTAAATCAGTAAATAGATTCGTGAAGGTCTGTATGCTGATAGTTTGACAGTGTATCTCACTCATAAAGGGTTTAAATATGATTGCTATATTGAGATGACTATAGATTCACTGTATTATTATACAGTAGGTGAGATTGCAATATGATTTTAGATGTTGCTTTCATGAGAGGGTCTTTAATAAATCAATTAGTATAACCAATGCTGCTCGAGGGCTTTAACGTAGATGCGAATGAAATATATCAGGCTTTATGACCTGGGGGGGACACGTATCTCCCGGTGTGTGTAAAGCCCCATTCACTTCCTCTCGGCTCAATTTCTTTCTTTTTCTATAATCATGGCTTCACTGAAATGCACCAGCCATGTTTGCTAATTTCAAACCTAAAGGTTAGCGGCTCCCTGTCCATTATTTACATCAACGATACCCCTTTCAACTGTATATTCCTTCAACTGAAAGCTTAAAGGTGCTGTTATTTTTCACCGGGGGTAACTTTTGGGATCGGATTTATTTTTAATTAAATTTTTGGGGGACAAACTTTTGGTGTGTGTGTGGTTGCTAGTGCTGCTGTTTCAAAATTTCTTCAGTGCAGGAGGAAAACAATGTGAGTTTATTAAACAAAAGAGAAGCATCCAACTTGCTCATCGAAAAAGCAGAATTTAAGGCCCGATTTGAAGACGACTTATGAATTTATGACGGTAAAACGATTTACAAAAATTCTTATTTACTGAAAAAGTTTTTTTGAAGGGACTCTCTGTTTTGTTTTGATGCATTTTATTAAGTTTCATAATTATTTAAATAACCTTGATGTGGATGTGTCGTTGAGCTAATAAGCGAAGGCCTCGGTGTACACAAATCGGCCTTATTTTAGAAATAAATAATTAGATTTGTATTTTTTTCTTTGAAGAACACACGGGGTTTAACTTTCGACTTTCATTTTTATTAAATGTTTTCCTGTATAATAAATTTAAGTACGGTTTCAGGGTGGCCATCGTTTCTGTTATTCGTGAAAAGGCCCAATCATGTTTAGTCATTTTGATGTTTTTAAAAAATACGTCATTTTAAAGTTTTTTTTAATGGAAGTTCCGTAATTTTTTAATATCGGTTTCCACTCAAAAAGAACAACATTACGCGTCTTGGGCCACGTTTTCATCCCACATTGTTTCATTCGTTTGTACGATAACGAAGTTTTAATGCTGTACATATATAAAAAATAATCTAATTTACAGGATAACATTTAAAGATAAGCTGGGTGAAATGTATTTTATGAAAACATTGGCACTTAAAACGTACGATTTATGTTTAGAATCCCATGCTCGTGTGCATTTGCCTGGTACCCTAAAAGTTGTAATAATTTACATTAAAACGTTTATTTTTTCCTTAGACATTGTGACTCTTTATAATATTTAATGCCAGTTTTATCAACAAAAGCCAGCGTAGTGGGTGTTGGATACATAACAAAAACAACGTATTTTATGTTTAAAGGTCTTTCTGCGGTTTTAAAACAGTTTATCTTATTTGTAAAAACGAAATATATTTGATCTGTATAGTACAATTCTGTTGACCCTATGGTAACTGCTGTCGTAGCGTACATAATCCCAGGCTTGCATATCGGAATAGACCCCTTATGACAAAGATTACAGTTTGTTGTTAACGGGGATTGGTTGACTAAATTAGGGGTACCCAGTAAATGAGGGATGTTCCCTGAGTTACTGCGACATGAGCGCTGGGTTGTATTATGTTTGGGAGGTGGTATTGCGTGAAGCTGTTATGTCAGTTAATATGACACGGCCTTAATGACAACGCCTGCACGCGGTGCTGTCTGTACGAGCCAGCGCTTGGTGGTGTGTTGTGATGCGTGCAATCAATAATGCAAACGCAGGGTTCGTCAGTATTGTCTTCAAGATAAGTTACTGTATTATTTGAAAGGAGTAACTTGTGTGTGTTTATTTATTTGAGCCTGACTGCCTGGGCCAACATAAACAGAATGTTTACAGGAATTGCAAATGTATATTTTCCCCAGATTCTATACATGCTTATTATAGAAAATGAAACCTGTTTTTTTGAGTTGAGCTATGCTTCATGTTGCGCTGAAGGTGTAACCTTTAGCCTTGCATGTTTACTGATGAGTCAAATGACTACTTTTGGTGCTGCGATTGCATTGCATTTGAACTGCGTTTGCATATGCTTATAACAAGCACTTTTGAAAGTCTGCTTATGTAAATAGTCTGCATAGCAGGAAATGACCAAGCTGTGGCGATTACCTTTGTGTACTGGACTTTATTTTAAAAATTGAGATGAATTGTCCACTGCTTTTAGGTGGATTACACTACCGTCTAAGCCGAGACCCCCAAAATGGCTTAATTTGGGACTTGTAAGTAGTTTTATTCTTATCATTCTCGCAAGACTTGTGTATGAGCTGAAGTTTCCTTCTCTTTGCAGATATGGAAGCAAATAACCATTATAACTATTCTGGGCACTCTTCTATGTCTGCATCCTCAGGACTGAAGCGTTCCTCGGGGGAGACTCTTTATACAAACGGATCCACCATGAGCTTCCCTCAGCAGGGGAAAAGTGAGTACCCTTTCCAGAAAAATACAGTGCATAGCAGTGCGAGCCATTCCAGGTTTTAGTGCGTGCTGATTGAGCTCAAAATGCAATGCATCTGTGAAACAAAGGGTTTTATTTCTGACTGTGGAAACTTAGAAGTCGCCGTTATTTTCAGCTAGTGCCTTCATCAATGTAATGTAGCGGATGAAGAGAAACAAGGTTAGGCTTGGTTTAAATGGGCTAACAGGCCAAGTAATGCTTAACAAATTCATTCATGGTCTTGGGTTACTTCAAATGCAATGCATCCCTGAGCAGAATGGCTTATATCTGATTGCGGTGTTCTCTGCTTCACATCCATCACTTCAAAAACACTTATAGTCTAAGGTAAAGTTATCAGGAGACAAAATGTTCCGCTAGTGCATTCATCAGTGAAATGTAGCGGTACAATGCTTAAGGTGAATATGAGATGTGCCGGATGCAAGAGAAACAAGGTTAGGCTGATCCCCATGCTGAAATCTGGTAAGTTAATGGGCTAGCAGGCAATGCTTGTAAAATAGCTCCATTCATGGATGGAAGGGATTGTCCTTGTCAGTAATTTCCATTCTATTAAAAACTGTACCTGTTAACCTTCTAGACTTTATCAGCGAGTAAATGTAACCTAGTTATGAACAGACAAGACTGTGTTGACCTACATATGTGTTGGCACAGTGTGGGATAAATGTATAGAAATCTGAAGCTTGCAATTTCCCCCAAATTGCTGCGGGGTACTATCAGTGGGTCCCCCCCCCCACCCCTTTTTTTCACTCTGGTGAGCAGTGTGCTGCAGGAGACTCTAATCCATGCAACGTGCTGCACGCTGGTGACGTTCTGCATTGGTCGTGCATGCAACCGTGACAAACCAGAACAGCGGGGACCCAAACTGCAAGTCCCATGTGTATGCACAGGTTAAAACTGTAAGAATAAAGTCAGCAGAAAGCACAAGGTAGACTCTTTTATTGTCAAGTACAGCTGGGGGGGTCTGTGCTTGGCAACGCGGCAGACGGCACGTTTCAGACATTTCCTTTAACATAAATAAGATAAACAATCTTTGTCCTGCCGGTTTTACTTGTCAGTTTGAGAACAATTATGTCTGTAGTTCCCTGTCCTTATCCAATGTACCTTGAAGACAATACCAGCAAGCAAAATAACACACAAATCTACCGCTTCGTATCCTCCTGCAGATCTGAACGGCGAGATGAATGTCAATGGCATCACTACTGCAATTGGTACCAGTGGGTCCGGATCTCTGCCCTCGACAGCCTACTCCTTAATGGGCAACCATCACCAGCCCAACCTGGGCTACGACTATCTGTGGGACTTGGCTCAGTACCCCTCGGCAATGGGTGGCGGGACGCACCATAAGGACAGCCCCGCGGGGGTGGCGACTCAGCAACACTTCCAAGGGCACGGACAGTACCAACTCAACGGAGGCGTGGGGATGCGTCAGCCCCCGAACACAGCAGCCATCCCCGGCAGAGTTGGGCAGCAGTTCTGGGGCGGCAACGCCACAAACAGCCAGCAGCAGAACTCCTCCCCCTCCTCTCTGATGAATTTCAACTCCCACGGCATGTACGCTGCTTACCAGAGCCAGCCCCATGCACCCACACCCCAGCAGCATCAGCACTATGGCATGGTGCCCAATGGACTTCCATACTACACTGTCTCCCAGCCCCAGCCCCAGCCCCAGATGATGCCTGCTGCTGTGCAGACCTTCGCCTCCTCACAGCATAGTCCTCAGCAGCAGCAGCAGCAGCGTGTTAACATTAATAACATTAACAGCATCAGTAACTCATTACCTTCACAGGCACCACCTGCTGTGGCAGTCAGTCCCCCAGTGACTGGAACCCCTGAAAACAGAGCCGTGTCAATCGGTGACTCCACTGTCGGTGCCAGCCAGCCACTGGTGGGACCAGGTAACTTTTTTGAATGCACACTTTTAAAGGATGTATTCCTAGTAATGGTAATCTATTCAAAAACGCAATATATAAAGATCTACGAAAGTGCCCAAGCTATGTACAGAAAAAAATGTTGGATGTGCAAGAAGTTATTTCAAAATAGAAAGGAGCAACCCCTGTGACTGATCACCGGGATTCGATTCTGGTCTTGATAAATGTAATCTAATAGGTAGCTGATCAATAAAGCAATTGATTCCACATTACTTTCGGCAATTAATCAGGGAGGCACCTGAGCTTGGGTTCACCGGCAGGCTGCTCACAATCAATGTAGGGAGAAAACTTAAAGTGGCACTGTGCAAAATTAGAAGCAACTTACTCCCTGAGCAACAATTCCATGTCCGCTTTATTTTGCAATCCCGAAAATAAAGAACCAGACTGTCCTATAAATGACATCGCAACCTCAGATTTCCATGTGGTGCCAGTTTAGCGAGTGTGTAGGGCACAGGGCGCCAGTAGAGGGGGTGGGCAGGGGGGTTTAACTGTGGCTCTGGCTCTCGCTGGGTGCCAGTATTCTTATCTGCATCTGCCCTAGCTTCCTCTTGTAGGTGGCTGGTGGATGCTTCCTGCAGTAAAGCACGGAATCTGTCAAAAGTGACGACTGGTTGAGTTTGAGTACGGTTAAAGCATGTCTGCTTTGTGAATAATTTATTTGTTGGAAGGCTTGGGAAGTTAAACATAAATGCACATCATACTGCTCTTTATTCTACTGTTTTCATTCCATCTGGATCCGAAAAAGGTGCTGTAAAGTTGTTTTATTACATCAGCTGGCCTGAAAAAAAACAATTCATCACAATCTTAATGTTATCTGTTGTCACCGTTCAAACCCCAAATGGGGTCAATAAGGTTAGCACAACTTGTAAGACGACAGGATGCACATGGGAGTTTGGTAAAAGATATTGTCGTGTTTAACAGCGCAACACCTGATTGTAACGCTTGGGTAAAGTGGTTGACAGTCCCTTGCCTGTAGAGGGCAGTCATCACATCGTTGAGTGCTGTGGATCCTACAATGTCTTGGTAGTAAAGCCCCAGTTGGCAGCACTGTGCAGTTTATTGTGCGTTCCATCAGCAGTAAGACTGGGATCACTTTCTTCTGCTGTCTCTCGTCTCCGCAGAGCACTTGAATGATGTGTATGAGGAGGCCAACAGTTATAACGGGATGGAAAAGAAAGCAGCTGCAGCCAGCCCCTGTGCAGAACCGGAAGCGTTTTTACCTGAGCCAGCCCTGGAGAAGCCTTTGAATGACTCCTCTGTGATCGATGATTCCCTCAACTCCACCAGCGATAACATGGCGTCTGTACACTCTTCATCTGAAAAGGGTAAACCCTGCACTCCCCCTCATCCTCAACCTGGTGGTGACGCGATCCCGTACAGTGTAAACTTTAACACCGAAGTAGCTAACTCCGGGTTTATTTAAAATAATAATGGACTTGAACTTTTAAGTCCATTATTATTTTAAATAAGGTCCAATATAAGGTAGACTCCATGTTCTCCTATAAGGTCTGTTTGGAACCAACTGTAACCTTGCTCAGATGGCCTGAAACGTAACTTTAAAATGCTTACTGGTGTTTGCTAACAGCAGCTTGTCTTTCTTAATCTATATTGTTATACGTTTTAAACGGAGCAGGTGATCTATGACATCATTTACAAATACTGCTCCGTTTCCCATAATTAACATTCGTTCAACAAAAATCCTAGAATTGAATTGTGTTTTTTTTTTTTCTCGACAGACCCAGATTCGGACAGCGAATACGAGCAGGATGCGTCTGCTGTGGACACCTCTCCACAGAAAGACTCTTCCTGTGTCCACGGGATGGAGGATAGCGATGACCCCTCTCTCATTCACAGCCCTTCCCTGGACGATTCCAACTCCTTCAACGGCACTGCAGACTCCGCCTCTTTCAATGCAATGGCTGACTCCGCCTCCTTCAATGCCAATGCAGATTCCGCCTCCTTCAATGCAATGGCTGACTCCGCCTCCTTCAATGCCAATGCAGACTCCGCCTCCTTCAATGTGATGGCTGACTCCGTCTCCTTCAACGACACTGCAGACTCCGCCTCCTTCAACGCGATGGCTGACGACTCCAGCATGCACTCCACGTCCATCTTCAACACCACCACTTCATCTCCGGTTAATAGTAAGTCTGATCAGATTTTGCTTGTGTATGCAGGGATGGAAGAACCCTATTGTGTGGCAGTTTCACCCATTCCAGGTTTTACTACAAACTTGATGAGCCACAGTGTTTAGGTAACAAGCTCAGGTGCATCTCATTAGACTCGTAGCAAAACCAGGAGTGGATCAAACTGCTATGCAATGGGAGTCTTTTTTCCTTCACTATGTAGGCCATGTATATGAAAATGCTGGCTTTTTAGGCTGGATAATAAGCACAGATGGGTGACAGTTTATTTATCATGTGGATCATTACAGCTTAAGTGAGTTGCTTGACAAAAATCTATGCATTTGTGGGGATAAGACACAGAACACCTACCCCGAAACCTTTTTTTCTCTGTTGTGTGGTTTTATGTATTAACAACAAATGGGTGAGACGCTTCCACAGAATTCGGTCCACGGAAGCAGCAGTGATCCAGCAATGGGTATAACGGTTTTAGTAAAGTGTAATTTTCTTTTAAAATGATTTTTCCATGAATGTCATGGTGTAGAGAGATCGGGATCAATGAAAACACTAAGAGAAAAGGAGGAGGGTGGAAACTGTTTTTACTGTTTTATAGTGACTTTCCCAGTATGTGAGATCAATGTCTTTTTTGTGTAAGCGAAAAATAACCATGTCTGTGTTGCAGATTCCCAGTATGAGTCTGATGGCGATTCCGAAGGGGAAGAGGAGACCGGAGAGATGGAGGGGGAGGAGAATGACTGCGAGGAGACTGGCGAGATGGAGGGGCAGGAGAATGACTGCGAGGAGACTGGCGAGATGGAGGGGCAGGAGAATGACTGCGAGGAGACTGGAGAGATGGAAGAGGACTGTGATGAAACAGCAGAGACAGAGGAGGACTGCGACGAGGCAGCTGAGGAAGAGGAGGAGCGGGAGGATTGTGACGAGACGGCAGACTCTCCCCTTGAGCCCACACCTGAGATCAACGTGTCTGAGAAAGAGCCTGTCCAGCCCAGCCCCTCCCCTGCCCCCTCCCCTCTGCACATCAAAGAGGAAGAGGAGGGGGAAGGGGAGGACACACCCAATGGTAAGTGCTCCGTATTTGCAAAAGGCTTCTCTCGAGCTGTGCTGAATCCTGCTACAATATTATTGCAGCAGTGCTTTTATTAATATGCAAATGTCTCCTTGCTTATCTTATTTACATAACTGCTCAGTCTTTTTAACCAGCCCTTTGTCGTGAATGGTATTGGTCATCAAACACTGACGTATAACAGTTTGCATTCAGTTCTGTCCAAAGAGATTCTGTGTGATCCCAAAGTCTTCATTTCATCTGGAAACAAATATGCTTCATAAGTTTATCTTGGTTGTGATGGAAATTAAAACAATGTGGGAAAAGGTCTAGAAAGTGGTGCCAAAGTCTTGTCTTGTCCTGTCTTGCAGATATCCCCAAGGTGATAGGAGTGCTTTTCTGAGTACTGTATTAATCTTATACCACGCTTTTTGTGCTTAAATGTCTGATGTTGTGCTTGATATTTCCTCAGGAAGGGGTGCTAGGAGGAGAATAGCATCGGAGCAGGAAGTGCGGATCCCTCTTCTATATGGGTAATGCTTTTTATTTTTTGTCGTTTTTAAGGTGCATTCAGTGCTCGTTTCTACAGTTGGGAATTAAAATGTAAGACAGCTTCTAAACTAATTAATTTACCTGGGGGGGGGGGGGGGGGGGGTAGACCTACAAATGCATTGATGGTGTCAGTCCTTGGGATTTTAAGATATTGTGTTGAAATAGCTACCTGATGATTTCTGTAACAAACATCAGATTACACTAAATAATACTACGTTCTCACCAATTAAATGTGATTGTGAATGGCAGTCATGCGGTTTCAAACAGTGTGTTGATCGTGCATCAGTGTGGCTAGGAAGCGGTTCTTAAGCGGACATGGAGCCTTTTAACCCTTTGCAGTCCATTTATTAAGTGCGCGTCTTAATTTGCGCAGTTAATTTTAGACGCGCTGTTTAAAAGTATTTTTTTTCACAGTCAAACGGGTTTAAATGGCCCTGCATATCAACAAAGCACTCGCAAGGCATCTCCAGCCCAGCCCCGCCCCACCCTTTCGTTCACTATAGCTTTCACGTATGCTAATAAATAAATAATAATAATAATAATAATAATAGTCGTACATACCGATCAATCATCTCCTGATCACTCGTTTTATCACCAAACCTCTCAATAATGCAATCCAAGACATTATTTTATTACTATAACATCTCAAAAAAGCTCTGCAAACGTCCGTGATAGTCTCTGTGCACTGATGCAGTATCAGACAGCTTGTTTCCTTATGACCACCCATATGGGATGCCAGGGGCAGGTATGACTATTCATGAGATACGCCCTTTTTTTTTTTGTTTCGGCTTGTCTCGGCTCCTGTTGCTCCCACTTGGCCATTGAATGGTTTTCTCGGCTTTTTCCGGAGAAAAAACGACTAGAAACCCGTTTTTTGCGTTTTTTTGATGATGTCGGACAGGGTCCGACAATGGACCGGATAGGAATAATTGCAATGTCGGACCAGGTCCGACAATGGACCGCAAAGGGTTAAATGTAATAGTCTAATGAATCTGTCCTGCAGGTGGAGAAGAGAGATCCGGATTAAGAAAAGTGCGACTCGATTGAAAGGAGAGACTTGGTACTACGCTCCCTGTGGAAAGAGAATGAAGCAGTTTCCTGAAGTCATTAAGGTAATGCCATTTCCAACCACGTGACGACCCTGCTTTCTGATTGCACGTGTGCCCCATAGCAGACGTTAGGATAACACGTTTTATTCTCTGTGCAGAATCTGGAAAACTACATTCTCCTACCATGCTGCGTTTGGCATTCATCGCTAGATTACATTGTAACAACATTGTAAAAGCTGCAAGAGTAAACTTTTAACCTGACTTGGTTATGTTACATTGCAGTTTGGTCCAGGCACTCTATTTTAGGTGTGTGTGTGTGAGAAATGGGTACTAATAGCAATGTGAATCTCTTTCCGTATTTGTTTCAGTACCTCAACAGACATCAGACCCAGGCTGTGACCAGGGATCACTTCAGCTTCAGTCCCCGAATGCCAGTGGGAGACTACTTTGAGGAGCGAGAAACTCCAGAGGTTGGTACACTTATCAAAGTATAGTATTTAAATGCCCATTTATCTCTGTTAAAGCACAGTGAACTTTAAATGTCAGTGCTTTTACTATGCCCAGTTAACCTTCAGACACGGAGAACGCTTGGCAGGCAGGTGTACCAAAATCCAGTGACTACTTCAATAAGTTTTTTTTACTATCTCAATGTAATATAGTAACTTCATGAACCTTCAATGTAGCTGTTTTCAATCCCAGATTTATATATATATTTTTTCTTTAGATTCCTTGTTTTAAGCAAGTTGTTTAACTACTGATGTTGATTGTGGGGGGGGGGGGTTCCCCACAATGTTAATGTAGATTTTTTTTTTACTTTGTCCAGGGTCTGGAGTGGTTCCAGTTAACTAACGAAGAGATCCCATCCATGATCCAGGCGATCACTGGCAAGCGTGGCCGACCCCGCAACCTGGACAAGGAGAAGCCCAAATCCAGGGCCAAACCCAGGCAGCGCAAGAGCAGAGGCAGGCCGGCCAAAACCAACATGGTGGATCTGCTTAGCAAAGTGGACGCCAGGCTGCTCAAGAAGCTGGAGGCACAGGGTGAGGCTGAGGGGTCCACTCCTCCAAACCTCAGGCTTTTAAATCACTTACCCATACGCTACACTTAAGCAAAACTCAAACTGTCCGCTCTAGGATACAACAGGTTCATTCTATTTATCTTAAAGGTTCAGATTGGGTACCCAAGTGCTAACCAGTCTATTTTGAGAGTATTTTGAAATCAACATTTTTTGGAGTTGTGACATGGGGGTTTGTTCACTTTGGCATGCGTTTCTAATCCCCTAAACCAGTCTATGCAAGGATGAGTTCATTTTTTCTTGGAGAATACGTTTCAAAATGCTAAACATTGCTATTGCCTTCAGGGCATTGAGAGACTTTAGTCGAAATGTTTCATTTAAATTAGTTTCTTTTAAGTATTTATAAAACTTACTACTGCTTTTAATGTTTTATAGAGTTAACTGAAAAATGCATTTGCATCTGTAAACATTAGCTGACTTTCTTTTTCCTTGCAATAGAAACCCTGAGCGACGAAGACAAAGTGAAACTCGGCAAGATCAAAAAGAAAATGAAAAGAAAGGTAGAGGCATTTTCTGTAGTGAATTTGTGTGTGCTGTCTTTTTGCGTCAATGAAAACTGTATACTGCAGGTACTGGCAAATGATTTGTGAAGTTCTTTTGTAGAACAGCACTTACTGTTTGTTATTTGATGGTTAACTACATCTCTAAAAACAAATGTAAGCAATATATGTTGTTATAGATGGTCAGAAAATGTCTGTACTGTTGGTGCTTTTAAATTGTACCTTGTGATGTAAATAAGGAATGTTCACACCCAGACCAGTTGTCTGGTGATGTCACTGATTTAGCAAATTCTGTGGCTTTGTAATTCACACACGGTGCGTAATGCTTGTAAAGGGAAAGGCGTCCTTTACAGTGGAGGGCAGGGACAATTCCTGTGTTTTAATCCCAATTCATTTGTAAAATCAATTGCCTATTTTAGAGACAGTTGTGATTTGTTTAACTGCTGTCATTTGATGCCAATTTTAATTGATTGACTAACAGCGACTTCAATTGGAGTCATTTGTTGCCACTGTGAGAAGCTCACTTGAATACTGCTAACTGCAATTTTGATCAGTGATGTGTTGGAATTGATTGAAAGGGAATGGGGAATTGATTTTTAAAGGAATTTGAGTTGACCCCAGTCCTGGTTGGGGGGATGTATCGCCGTTCCTGTGGTAAATATCTGATTTGAATTGTGTTCTTAGGCCAGGGACAAAAGAAAACAAGATGCCAAAACTGCTAAGTTAAAGCAAGAACAGAAAAAGGAAAAGGTAAAAGCTTGTGTTTTTTTTTTAACCTCTGGATCCAGTATAGTAAAAATAATTGGAACATGCATATCCCTACCAAAACAACCAGTAACACAGCAACGTAATGAAAGCACAACATAAATATAGCTTGTGTATCCTATGTAGGCACACATGTTCAATTTTGCTAATTTTTAAGATTATTTTTCTTACTTTGCATCCATTTTTAAATGTTAAATGCAGATCATACTTAAACAACTTCAGTATGCATTATGAAATCTGAGATATTGATTCTTTAAAACTGCTGTTCATATAAAAAAGTGAGTAAATACTGTAGGATCTATGTGAGGGGTGGAATAGACAAGTTAATTTTGTGAAACAATTTTCATAGTAAATTAATATTTGGCTCACTTGTTGCCAAAATTCCCGTCCGATAGACCAGTGGTACCCAGTTCTGGCCCTCGATCCAGTACAGTCCAACCCAGGTTGTTACACTAAGCAGGTTCTGAAATAGTTAATTGAACCTGCTGAGATTAATCCTGCTAAGAGGTGATTCGTCAATTCAGGACCTGGTTGGAATAGACCAGGAATGGATCTTGGGACAGAATTGAGTACCACTACACTAGACCTTTGTCCTTTTCTAATGTGCTGTATTTCCCGTCTAACTTAACCTGGTGTCTTTTTTTTCTTTCTTTCCCCACCTCTGTAGCAGGAAAAAGCAAAAGAAAAAAAGGAGAAGGCGGCAGCGGAGAAAGCTGCAGCGCTGGAGTCGGGGAGCGAGCCCCCTGTGAAGAAGAGGAGGCAGCGCAAACGCAAAGCAGACAAGATCAAAGAGGAGGAGGAGGCGGCGGCGGCAGCCAAGGAGAAAGAGAAAGACAAAGGAAAGGCCAAGGTGAAGGCTGCCCGCAAGGTGGTGGACAAGAAGGTGCTGGCTCAGAGGAGACAGGAAGAGCGCAAGAGACAGCAGCTCATCCTGGAGGAACTGAAGAAACCCACAGAGGACATGTGCATCACAGACCACCAGGTCAGTACTGACTGGGGCTGTGGCCAGGGTTAGAAACTGAAAGGGTCGGTACAAAATCACAACTTGAAATAACCAAGGCTAGTTTCCCCCATAGATTTCTGATTTTTGTAATATGTAATTCCCCATGAGAATTCCCAGTTTTTGAAAGAATAGTGGAAATAGACTTTTTAAATAGTTTGTGTCGCTTAAATAAATACAGCAAACGTTTGCCTTATTGACGCACTGCCTGTTACACTGCGTTTAGGAACCTGGCAGTCGGTTTAGTTTGCTTCTAGAAAATGATAGAGCTGCACGATTTCTTCGAAAGACAACAGCTGCATCAGATCAGAAATATTTGTGCTAAAGATCGCTCTGTCCAGTACAAGGGGACAGTTCACATGTTGTTTATACATGTATTTGGCTTGGTATTCATGTCTGGTTCTACTCTACACTGTATACTGTTTACATTACAAGCTGCTGTGTAATCAAGCCTTATTGCAGATGAAAAAGGCCGTTCAGCAGGTTTTATCTGAAGCTCAATAGGTTATTAAAGTACAATTCCAAATGCCTATTTGCTAATGCTAAGCTCTTAACTGGTTTGTCTCTTGCAGTTGTCTTCTGTGATGAAAAATATAAATTGACTGCATTTAAAAAAATAATAATAAATTGCTAGACCTCCTACTTTGCTAAGATTTTTAGTGCTAGGGTACATCATCTTTAGATTGTAACTTCTGGTTTCACAGACCATGATTAGCAGTAAATGACATCAGGTAGCCCTAGATTAGTGCGATTTTGGGAGTTTAAAATTAACGATGACTTAAGTATTTATTTTGCCGTTGTCTCCTCTTCCTCTCCAGCCTCTGCCAGAGTTTTCCCGGATCCCAGGCCTGGTCATGTCGGGCCGTGCCTTCTCCGACTGCCTGATGATCGTGGAGTTCCTGCACAGCTACGGGAAGGTGCTGGGCTTTGACGTAGCCCGGGACATCCCCACCCTCAGCACCCTGCAGGAAGGGCTCCTCAACGTGGGAGACAGCCTGGGCGAGGTCCAGGATCTGCTGGTGAAGCTTGTGCAGGCTGCACTGCACGACCCTGGCCTACCTCAGTATTACCAGGTGAGTGCTGTGGAAATATCCTTTTGATTCAAATAAACAAGAGATGCACAGAACGGTAATTGGTCACCTTAAGGCTTACTTGCTTGCACAGATTAACTTGTTAACTATGTGGCTATTCATAGCACAGTGAAACCTACAAAATGCTCAAACCTGAGTGCAACAGGTGCGTTTCCATTCCTAGAATTTCCTAGTGGGTGTGGGGGAAAAACACAAATCTGATTTTCCTGAAAGCTCCTTATTGCAGTTTCTTAAAAATCCTTTACCTATGATCGTTTCCTTTTCTCCCCTCCCCTCCACCTATCCAGTCTGTGAAAATCCTTGGGGAGAAGCTGTCGGAGATCCAGCTGAACCGGAGCAGCGTCTCTGAAGGGCTGCGCATCTTCTTGGAGGGGTGCGGGTTTGAGCCGGAAATCTGCGACAGCCTGCAGAGCAAACCCTTCCAGGTGCATCCTCCGGAGAAGAAGGCAGCCATCCTGGCCTTCCTGGTGAACGAGTTGAACGGCAGCAACACCGTGATCAGGTAGGAGCAGCAGCAGGGCTAGTGAACCCACAGCTGAAGCACAACTGCACGGACATGGATGGATGCAAACCATTGTGTTTGAGTGTCGATTCCATTCCAACACCATACCCACAACTACCAAAATGAAACGCGATCAACGATGAGCGAAACCATTTGATTGTTAAGGCTGTAATGTAACCCATTGCTGTAGAATGTGTAGTAACCTCCTTTCTGAACCTCTCCCCCTCTCACTGCAGTGAAATAGACAAGACACTGGAGAACATGTCTGCTTACCGGAAGAACAAGTGGATCATTGAAGGCAAACTGCGCAGGTATTTCAGTCTAGTTCCAGTATATTACCAGCATGTGTCAATGGACAAATTCCTCCCATTAAATACAATGAATGCAGGATTTCCCCTGAGCCATTCCGGGGGTCTTGCAATGTGGTCTTACCTGTTGCACCTTCAGTTTGTGACGGATGATTTCATTATATTGTGCTAATTGGGGGACTCATTCAAAACGTAGTCTCTTATGCACTGAATCAAACACTCCTTGCCTCCTATATACCTTTCAAAGTTGTATTTGAGTGCAGTCTGATTTTAAAACCTTGCTTGCTTGTTTGTTTTTATACAAATGTACACGTTTTCTGTTCTCTAAGAGCTACTGCTTGGTAGATCTGTTTCACCTGCTAAGGTGAACCAGTTAGAGTTGTGGTCAATTCCTTTTTTTATTGCTGATTGCAATTTTGTGTTGGAGTTGATTAAAAGGGAAAGGGGAATTGGAATTCGGAATTGATTTTAAAAAGGAATTGGGGAAATGGAATAGAAATTGGAAAAAAAAGGAATTGACCCCAACCCTGGAACCTATAAATCGTGCCTTTTCTCTGATATTAAAAGTGTGTATTTTAATGCAGGCTGAAAATGGCACTGGCGAAGAAGACGGGGCGCTCGGAGCTGGAGCTCAGCCTGGAGGAGCGGCGGCGCAGTGCCCGTGTTGCCGAGGAGGAGACCCTGGACATGGAGGAGGGAGTCCTGCAGGAGAGGGGGGCCCGCAGAGCGCACAAGGAGGAGGCCAAGCTCAGCGAGGTACTGCCTGTGCAGAGCACCACTTCTCTAGGCTGCAATGAGCCACACTGTGCCAGATTCCAGTTAAATATTCATACACCATTTGGTGCATTCCCATCGATTTAACCATAAGTCAGTGTGCTTGGAGCATAAGTTTGTTCTCCAATGATACACGTCGAGGGAAAGAATAGTAATGGAGTGCAGGATGCGCCCAATAGCCTGGAGATCGCTGGTTCGTCCAGGTTATGCCATCGCCGATCGTGACCGGGAGTTCCCAGGGGGAGGCGCACAATTGGCCGAGCGCCGCCCGGGTGGGGAGGGTTCAGGTCGGCAGGGTAATCCTCGGTTCACCACGCACCAGCGACTTCTGTGGCCGATAAGGCGCTTGTGGGTCTGCTGTAAAAGGTGGCTTTCCTGTAGACATGCAGCATGAAAAAACACAGCTTGGCAGGACACTATTTCAAGTTATTTACTATCTCTGCTTCTTTCAACAGGGTGACAGCCCATCCACAGCCAGTGTCCCTGAACTGGAGAGACAGATAGATAAGCTAACAAAGGTAAACCATTTGTATGCTGTGCAGCGAAACACTAAATGTATGTTGAGGATCTTGATACAAGAATAATGGTTTGTTTCACAGACCCTGGTAGGCATTAATCTTGAACTTGGGAATACTTTAGGTAAGGTAGTCCTAAGAGCAGTGCTAATCAGGGTTTGTGAAACCAGCTGGTTGTCGTTATAAGTTTGCACCTCTCCATCCTAATTTGTTCGTTCTCTCTCTCCGCGCTGCAGCGGCAGGTTTTCTTCCGGAAGAAGCTGTTGCACTCCTCCCAGTCCCTGCGCGCCTTGTCCCTGGGCCAGGACCGGTATCGCAGGCGCTACTGGGTCCTCCCACACATAGGGGGCGTGCTAGTGGAGGGGCCTGAGGAAATTCAAGGTTGGGGCAAATATCAGTTATTGGATTAGTTCAGTCTTTTTGATGGGGGTAGTTGTGTGCATGTATCTATTTTATTTTATATAGCTAAATGGTGAACCAGTTTGAGTTGTCATTCTGCAAGTTATTGCCTATTGTGCTGTAGTGTTAAGCATATGAATTTTATAGTAGTGCTGGGACAAACATGAGTTTTTTTAATGTTCACTCTTTCAAATACATACTAAAAAAAATCTTGTAATAAAAATAAACCCATCAGATTACTTACTAAACAAAGAAACACAGAATTCCTTTTGCATAATTTATCATTATAAATTAATACATAAATGCATTTTTCAATGGTCTTCCAGCTTCTGAGGAACCTTTCATGAAAGAAGAGTCTCTCCGAATCACAGTCCCAGTGATGTCCCCTGTGAAGAAAGAGCCCAAACCGGAGGTCAGCCCCCCTCCCCCTCCCCCTCCTCCTCTTCTCATCGACACTCCTGATCTGGAAGCCCCCTCGCTAATGAACAGCCCCAGGGCTCGGGGGCGCCCCCGGAAGATCAAACCCGAGGTGGAGCTGCACCTCAAGAGTGCCCGGCGGCGAAGGCGGAGCAGCAAAGCCACGCTGACCAATGGCCTTCCAGAAGAGTCTCTGGACTTGCCCAATCACAGCCAACAAGACCTCAACCAATCGGCATTCCTGTCCTGGCTCAGCCAGACCCAGGGCTCTCTGCAGAACGGGACGGATCGGAACTCCTCTGAGCTCGACAGCTCCGCTCACACAGACAGTGTTAAAGAGGCTGCCGAGAAGCAGGGACAGTGGTTCAACCTGCTGCCCAAGACTCCCTGCGAGGTTTCCAGCTCTGACCCGCACACACCTTCCAAAGACATGCTTCCACGCTCCCCCCTGACCAAGCAGACCCGTCCTCGCGCACAGGTATGATACACCGTGGCACAGCGGGACAGTCAAATACTGAAAATTAAAATCCACTACTTTGCTATTGCTATGTAACAATCTCCCTTTACCTCCCCAGTCGACGGGTGCTCTCACGGGCGTAAAGCCCGCAGCCCTGCTCACTTCCCCTCAAGTCTCTTCCACGCCGGCCCAGCGGCCCCAGAGGAGGAGGAGGTCCAGTCCTGGCTGTGCTGCCCTCCCCCTCGAAGGACCCCTGGGCTTCTCCCTGCCAGGCCTGCAGAAACGGAGAGGACGGCCGCCCACCAAGTTCCTCAAACAGGTGGAGCAGAAATACTTCACCCAGCTCATAGCCCAGCCCATCCCATATGGTAAGTCTGACCCTCTCCTTCAAAGACTTGTCTGTAGGCTTGTAGTCAATAAATCCGCCTGCTGATTGATCACAATATAACACACCCCAGGCTCAGCCAGCATAACTATAGAGTGTCCCAACCGGTGTGTCTGAGCCATGCGTTTTGTCCCCTTGCAGAGATGACGAGGGGCTGGTGGTGGATCAAGGACCCAGAAGAGTTGAAGGCCCTCCTTCAGGTGCTTCACCCCCGAGGGATCCGGGAGAAAGCCCTGCACAAGCACCTCTCCAAACACCTGGAATACCTCTCCGAAGTTTGCACCCGGCCGAAGAATGGTACGTCTTGGCAGCTACACTCAGCAGGCTTCCCACACCGTTCCACGGGTGGAAATAAATCTTGTAGGGGTTTGGGAAAGTTGGGCAAATGTAGCTTGAATTCTGTTCTCAAACATTAAAGGCTTGCTAATCTTTCTTTTAAATGAGAAGAAATGCCTTTTGTCAAAGATATTACAATTACTGACTCATGAAACTTTAGTCCTGTGCTTTGCAGTTAAGATTTTGATCCTTTTAAAGTGCTTTAATTAATTTTCTTTAGCACCCGAGCCTCTTTGCTGTTTTATTTGTGCATGGATATCCCTGATGCAGCCATTGATATAAAACGTGTGGTTTCTTTCAGACCCGATTTTCCAGTTCATTCCAGATGAGGCCAGCCCAGTATCTCAGGAGACCTTACAGAAATGGTCTATAACCCAGAGGGCACTTGAAACTGACCTGAGTGTCCTGCAGTGGGTTGAGGACCTGGAGCAAAGGGTCTTGGCGGCTGACCTGCAGCTCAAGGTAAGGCACCAAATGGGATTCTGGGAAATGTAGTTTAGCAGTGGCAGCTAAGGCTGCTTCTGGGGCCCTCTAACCCCTGCATGATGGGGTAGAGATGTCATACCAGGGAAGGTGCGTTTTGCCCTGCGATCCAGAAAATACTTTTAAACTGCCTTGTCCTCTTTCAGATCTGCTCTCTTACTTTTATCTAGCATTCATCAAATAATGGTACACGCATTTTGGGCAGGGGTAAAGCACATTTGAAGTCAGCAGTTATGAGGGAAATTTACATTTTCCATTCAAAATGGACATAGAGACCTAAAGACACAGGTTTAGGCCCACGGCAGTCATCACATGTTCACAATTTATATTTCAAGATGGTACCCAACTGCAGAGGGATCGACAATGAAAATTGTGCGGAAAATGCTGTCTCTGGAACTAAGGTACAACACTGGGTGCACACTGGGGATCTGGGTGTTTTGGTTGACCTATTAAACACTGTAATTAGATGCTGTGTGGTTTTGTAGCTTTATTTTTTTTAACAAGATTAAATCACAGTAAGTGACTAGCCTTTTATCATACGCAAGCTATAGAAGGTTTAACAATTTAAACACCTTTTATATAAATTGTATACAATGAGCTTTCCGTTTGCTAACTACAGTATTTAGTCTTGTTTGAACACGAACCATACAGTTTGGCAGTTTCAGTCATGCCATGTAACAGAGGGTGAAGTATTTCCTGTATGAACTAAAACACATTCTGTCAAGATTAAGCTTGCGTTGGCTCGCTACTGGCGGCTGCAGTGAAAAAAGCCAAAATGCTGCAGATGAAATAGTGTGTCTGCTGATGCAATGTAACACGCATTGTATTTGATACTTCGTATGAAATGCACTGAAATAGATCGCCGTTGTACCTTTGCCAATGCTTGCCCCTCTACTTCTACAGCAGAGCCAGTGATTTGATACTAGTTCGTTTTAATCAACTAGCCTTTGATTGTGAATCTTTCCCCCTCCCTTCCACAGTGAATTATAAACAAAACCAAACCTTTTTTTTCAACCCTTTCAGTCCTGCCTCATCTAAGCGGCGTATGCTAACCTATTCTGTTGGGACCTCACAGGACTCTTAGGTCCCAGTCCGAGGTAGGGTACAAATATATGTAAAGTGTCCTGTTCTCGTGTAAACTCAATAAAGGAGTTTATTTTTCAGATCGACAAAAATAATTCAGGACTGAAAGGGTTTAAGTTATTCGAGGTGCTGGAAGACCTATTCCCATGCAGTCTGGCTCCATTCAGAGTAACCTTGCACTGCTAATGCGGATGTAAAATAAGGAATCGAGGCTCACAGTAATGCAGTCCTGGAGTGGTGAGCTATTGGAGATCTCTGTTCAAACTGGGCTCTTACTGGCACAATAGTAAACATTCAAATAACTAGACCCCTTTTAATCTTTGCAGGGTTGGACCTGTCCGGACCCAGACTCTACCCGGGAGGATCTGGTGTACTTTGAGCACCCGGTGGACCCTCTCGATGACTGGATCATCAAGACCAAGAAGGAGCTGTGCGAGTGCCTGCGTGTGCCCACCCACCCCCTCGACCTGGCAGTGCAGCGGCTAGCCAACCTGGAACACAACATCGAGCGGCGCTACCTGAAAGAGCCGCTGTGGAACCTCAACGAGGTCATCGCCGACAAGGGGACCCCGCCTCCTCCGCCCAGCGTGGAGGACGGGACAGACAGCGCCTCGGGAACACAGGGGTACAGAGAGTCGCTGCTTGTGTTTTTTGGAATTGTGATTTTCAATTATGAAATTGTGGTCCTTCAAAGTCTTGCATGGATAAGACACTACCATTATGCTGGTTTTAGCCACATCACGCTGTTGGTTACAGCTGTGGCCAAAAGTTTTGCATCCCCCTGTAAAACTAATTTTGCTTCAAAGTCGAATGAAACCTGCTGAACAATGTTATGTTAACCATATTGAATTACGTACCGCTTTGTAGTTTTCCATATACTTAATGAAAAAGTGACAAATGTAAAAAATGTGACGTCTCAATCTAACATGAAATACTCACGCTCAAGCTTATTTTTTTGGAGGACCGACACGAGCGGTTTTGAAAAAACTGCAGCAATATTTTAGTAGAACCTTTTTTTTTTTTTTAACCTGACTCCTATTACAATAAAGACTCTCTTTCCATTTCCAAAAATGATTAAATTGTATTTGTAGATTAATTTATGCCGAGTGTCTTTTAGAAAGACTCAAACAAAGACCTCAAGCCATTTTGGAATCACTCTTGGTACTAATAAAGCACTCTTAATAACGTGGTTCTGCTTGTGTTCTCTGCAGTGTTGAGAGTGAGATCACCCCTCGTCTGCGGCTGTGGCGCCAGGCTCTGGATAGGTGTCGGAGTGGAGCCCAGGTCTCCCTCTGCATCCAACAGCTGGAGAGAGCCATCGCCTGGGAACGCTCCATTGTCAAAGTGGTAGGCATGCTGTCTGCCCATCGCACTTCCTTCCCTGCTGCAGGGGATTTCAGCTAGGCATCTCAAACACATTGAATACAATATTAAATATGTTAAACCAAATTAAGCCAAGAGTATGCTTTTGGAATTTATTTTTTGCTAAACATTGTTGCTTTTTTTTTTTTTTTTTTTTTTTTTTTTGACTACCTCATATACCGAAGGTCGGGTTGGGGTCAGTTCTTGTTTTTCAATTCCAATTCCTTTTTAAAATCAATTTCTGATTCCCATTCCCTTTTAATCAATTCCAACACATCATTGATCAAAATTGCAATTAGCAGTATTCTGTTAAAACCACATTACTTCAATTAAAGTCGCTTTTTGTTCAAGTGCTTTAATTTGAAGCCAATTGAATTGACTAACCATCACAACAAATTATGTCTCCTAAAATATCAATTCTAATTCTTGATTTTAAAAAGGGGTTGAAAAACAGGAATTCACCTCAGTCCTGCCCAAGGCAACATTGTAATTATTTTTACACTTTACAAGGCCTGTGTTGGGCAGCCTTGCACTAATCTGATATTGATAGAATATCATGGGCGCTCTCCCTGTGTTGCAGACGTGTCTGGTGTGCAGGAAAGGGGACAATGACGAATACCTCCTGCTGTGCGACGGCTGTGACCGCGGCTGCCACATGTACTGCTTGCGCCCCAAAATCACAGACATCCCCGAGGGAGACTGGTTCTGTCCTGTCTGCGTCTCCAAGGTGAGAGAGGGGTTCGGGGTACGCTTTCGCGCTACGTCTGATCACCTGATACTGCATGATGAATCTGGCCAGTGTGAGGAGTTGTTCCTTTTTCTGATTACTCTGTGGTGTGCCATTTTTGTCTCGGCCAGTTTTTGATCTACCACTCCTGCTATGTACTGTGTTCGCCTGACCTCAGCACCACGTTACTAGATATAACCTGTTGTAATCCGTATAATTTGCACTTACTGTAAACTGTACTGTATTGAATGATTGACCTTGCATTGTAACCCTGTACTACCTTCTAAGTAGCCTTGACTAATAAATAATAATAATGAAAATAGTTGTAATCGCTGTAGCTTAACACTGGAAGTCATACAGCATGTGCTGTCTTGTGTGCACTGGAAATGACCAGGGTTGAAAATCACATGCTTGGACATTTCCGCTTGTGTGATTATCTGAAGAACAGGAAGCTGCTGTTTTGTAGTGCTGGATTTTCAATCAATCAGTACAATTTTATGTCATATTGACTGTTTAGCCAATACAATTGAGCATGCTTGAGTACGTTGATGCATCTTGTGGGCTTGCTCCTATCTTGGCACTAACCCCCTCTATCTCTGTCTCTATCGCTGTGCAGGTGAACGGTGGGACCCCTCGTAAGAAGCGCTCCCCGAAGCAGTCCCAGCGCGGGCGGAAGAGACGGGGGTACAGCGGGAGGTACGAGTCGTCGGACAGCTCCGAGGAAGAGGATGAGAGCCCCAGGGGGAGGGGCATGCAGACTCGGAGGAGGGACCCCCCCACGCTCGCACACTCCCGATTCTCAGGGGACAACGGCCTCTCTCCAGCCAAGCGCCGGAGGATGACCACCCGCAACCAGCCCGACCTGGCCTTCTGCGAGTGAGTGTGCCCGTCGATACGCACCAGTGCCTGCCACGTGGATCTTGTGACTGGCTAAACACACTAGCTCTATGTACAGCTAAGTCTGGAATCCTGTTTATTTTTAACAGTCTGCACAAATCAAAACGATCTGATTTTCATTCCTCTTTGTTTAGCCATTCACCCCAATTTTAATAAGTATACCTATACCGCCTTAACTATAAGACACCCAGTATCTAATGTGCCACTTGACTGTCCCAAAATTGCTTGTTCTTGTAGTGCAGTATACAGTCTTTGAGCATAACTGTAATCCCTTATATCAAAAATGCATCCATTGTCTTGTGTGTCTTAGAGCTGTAGGGTGAACATGTGCTTTAGTGCCCCTTACAGCACCAACTAGACTCAGTTGAAGGTCTTCTCTCGATTCTCCCAATGGTGTAGGTTTGGTGTTGCAGTGAGTGTTATTGCAGTGTTCTGTGTTTCTAACTCCACTGTCCCCCTGTCTGCAGGATCATTCTGATGGAGATGGAGTCTCATGATGACGCCTGGCCCTTCCTGGAGCCGGTGAACCCCAGACTGGTCCCGGGGTACCGCAAGATCATCAAGAACCCCATGGACTTCCTTAGCATGCGGGAGAAGCTGCTCCACGGAGGGTAAGGGTCTTGCATTGAACCACAGGACACCACGTCTACAGCTATGGCCCTATAGAATTGACTTATTTTGCTTCATAAAGTCGAATGAAACCTGCTGAATAATGTTACGCTAACATATTGAATTGCGTACCGCTTTGCAGTTTTCCATATACTTAATGAAAAACTGACCTTTTAAAAATGTGACGTTTTGAAATCTAACATGAAATACTGTACTACTATTATGGCTTCCGGTAGACTTTTGCATCATTTTGTAGTTTCTTTGATTACATAAGATCTAAATTGTGTTCATATAGTGTTTAACCCTTTGCGGTCCTATGTTGGACCTGGTCCGACATTGCAATTTTCCCTTTCCGGTCCAATGTTGGACCCTGTCCGACATCATCAAAAAGACGCAAAAAACAGGTCTCTAGTTGTTTTTTCTGTGGAAAAAGCAGATAAAACCATTCAATGGCCGAGTGAGATCGATAGGAGCCGAGAGAAGCCGAAAAAAAAGGGGGGCGTATCTCATGAATACAGATAGCCCCAGCAGGCATCACATAGATAACACGGACATAAACAAACAAGATAGCTGCTTCCGTATCCAGCGCTCAAAGAAAATCAGACATTTGCAGAACTTTTTTTAGATGTTATAGTAATAAAATAATGACTTGGATCGCATTATTGAGGTGTTTGGTGATAAAACGAGTGATCAAGAGATGATTTATCGGTATGCACTACTATCAAGAGGTATGTGAAAAAAACAGCGAACGAGGGGTGGGGCGGGGCTGGAGATGCAGTACTGAGTGTCCTGTTGATATGCAGTGCCTTTTTAAACCTGTTTTACTGTGAAAAAAAAATACTTTTAAACAGCGTGTCTAAAATAAACTGCGTGTGTGAAAATAAATTGGACCTGACGCGCCTGAGACGCACTGAATAAATGGACCGCAAAGGGTTAAGGGACTTTAAGGGTGAGGAAGGCTGTAAAGCTAATGAGAGCTACAGCTATAAAATAAACCCGTCAAGTTCCATTAGCCACAGCTGTACAGTCGTACAGAAAATATAAATTGATAGATTTTACACTGTGGTCCAGATAGCAAAATTCCCAAACCCTTCTTCGCTGATCGGCTGCAATACATCAGACCTTAACCTGTCTCTCCCTGTCGCTCCTAGATACTGCAGCTGTGAGGAATTCTCAGAGGACGCCCAGCTGGTGTTTGATAACTGCCAGCTCTTCAACGAAGACACTTCCGAGGTAGGCATGGCCGGACACTCCATGAGGAAATTCTTTGAAAACCGCTGGGACGAGTTTTATCAGGCAAAGAAGTAAGACTGGGTGAAGAAGAGGCATGAAAGAGGTCAGAGGCAACGCTCCCTCCCCTCCCTCCTGAAGAGATCCTCTCCAGGGAGGACGCAGGCGTTGAAGGTTGCCTCTGTACTACGACGACTACTATTACTACTGCTAAGACTACTGCTGGAGGCCGCAGCTGGTTTTCAGACCGTGTATAAAAAGGAAAGTTCTCAGTTTTGGTTTTTACATTTTTCCCTGCTGTGGGTCAACTCTGATGTAGCCCATGGCAGTTTTGAAAAAATCTGGGAACTACAAACCAAAAAATAAAGTAGATTTTTGTTTTGATATATATATTATAAATAAGAAGAAAAAAAAATAGCTGCGAATATTTAATAGCAATAGATGATAGTGAATGTGTACAGACCACATATTAGTCATGTCTCCTAGAAAATGCATTAAATGGCCAGTAAAACTAACTTTTTTTTTTTTTTGTTTGTTTGTTTTGTTTCACAAAACCATGCTGCTTTCCTTGTAATTCACGGATGGTGCCGAGATGGCAAAGATCCTCCCTGTTGTTTTGGAAAACAAACCAGGCCTGTGCCTGACAGAAGCGTGTGTTCGGCTCAGACTTCTGTGTTCAGTGCAACACTGTTTTATCATTCTATTTCAAGGGGGTGAAATGCAAAACCGATATTTTCAAAGGCATTTGCAGAGACTGACACTGATGTGTGTGTGTAGGTCTGTCTCTGGGAGTGAGAAAATAAACTCTGCTCTGAGGGTGCTCTGTTGTAGCTTTTTTAGAATTAAAATGTTTGGATGTTTCATATGTTGAGATTTTGTAACAAGCCTACAGCTTCAGTGGAGATTTCTTTGGGCTGATCAGCCCATGTGTTCATTAAGTCATTGTAAGCAGTTCAAAGGCATCTTACCTTTTAAACTTGAACTTGTGTGTGTTGCTGTCTGATTATGACCAATATTACACATACAGAACCCCTCCCAGTATATCTAGTACTGTTTGAGATCTCAAGGCTGGGGTTTGCTACCTCAACATAAAAATACAATTTTAAGATGGCTACAAAAAAAACCCTTGTGCAGATTCTTGAAGAAAATGTTGAGTTTGTTTTGAGGTGTTGTGTAACACTATCGCTACAGAAATACAGCTTGTGATTTCAATATGAAATTGATATTTTGCCCGGTTTTAAAGTTCAACACCCCTTATCCACAAAATATTAACTAACAATACTTGCTTAAGAAACAGTAGCCCCTTAAATTAACTTCTGATGTAATTAATGTAGCAGCCTGCCAAGAAGGATGAGACAACTTTTAAATGATATTCTGTTTTATATATAGGTCAAGTGTCATTACTAGAGGGGTTTAAACGTGCTAGAGGCTGGCTGTTTAACTCTTTACCCCTCCGAAAAGCCAACTATCAACTGGTCAATATTTTAACTCAAGTTACACACGGTGCATAATCTAGAACATGGCACTGTTAACCAGCATGCTGTGGGGACAAAATACTGGAACAAAACTAGAGTGGAGCCGAAACCCACCTTGTCCTGCCTGTGAGGTGGTGTTTAAAATAACCACATGCCTGTAGGAATGGTTTTAATATTCTGCCCAGGGACTGATCCAGCTCTGGTTATCACGCCTGTGGAAATCTGCTCATGGCCAGATGGAACCTGCCACCACATAGCAGTTTCATTGACCCATCGATTAGACCCGGGGTGTCTAAATGTAATCTTCCAGACCTCTCGAATCTTGACTATTCAGCTGCCAACTCAGTTTAGCCATTCCAGACAGCGATGGTGAGGGTGGGGTCCATTTCCATTTCCACAGCTCACACAGGAGAGTTGGTTCTGACTGGGAACAGCAGTCATTCGAGTAGGATTTTAACTGGGGCTGGTTTAAGACCACCACAGTTACAAGCAGCTGTGCTGTAATCTTGTGCCGTTTCTTCCAGGTTGAGTTGAGGGCATTGTAACCTTAACATGTTGCTATGGCACTTTTTCAGTTGGCCGATTTTACAGATATAAAGGTCTGTCTCTCCTTCTCTGAAGTTTTAGTGATGGATCAGATGTAGACTTAAGGTTTTCTTTTTTTTTTTCTCCCAATAAACTGGTACAAGTGTGATGACGCACTGCAACTACATGATTTAAACTCCATTTTGAAGTTGTAATGTGATCTTAAAGTCAGTGAGAACAAGATCTACAAAGAAAGGGATGGGAAACGAAAGAAATGCAATGTTCCTTTTGACACGAAACGGGACGAATACTTTTCTACAACCAAAATGTGGTGTTTTAGTGAATAATTTGTAATAATGTACAGGTTTTTTTTGTGACTTTAAATTTATTCCTTTCTATATTTTTTAGGACCAATATATCATTTTTAAAAGGAGGTGTTAAATAAGTCTCTGAAACATGTTGTACTGATGTGATGTAACACTTGTGCATCTCTGTAGAATGTACTGTGAGTTGAATAAACCACATCTAGTTGAGTGTCTGGAGTCTGTGTTTTTTATTTATCCATTTTGAGGTTCACGTGTGTCCCGTGAATAAAATGGTGCTACTTATTTTTGCAATGCACAAACGGAGTTTAAAATTTACTGAGGTTGGATCGGGTCATGCAAATTGTCAGTTTCCTCCTCGTGATGCTTGAGTCACTGTCAAATGTGTTTCAAGAAGAAGGTTTGAACAACCGCTCAATTCCATGTCTACCTGACAAGGCCTGGGGTAATGCTTTCTACACAGGAGCTGTGCCAGAGCCATGGAAGCAGTCCAGGTGTCACAGCTCAGTGTTCCTCCCACCTGTATCCAAGATGGAAAGGATTATACTGTCTCTAGTGGAAACCTTTATTTATTTATTTATTTTAATAGATGACATTTAGAAGGCTTTTGTTTTAATTCAAACACACCCTAGCTTCTGTCTCTATATACAGCTATGGCCAAAAGTTTTGCATCACCTAGAATTTTTGTATTTCGACATCATTTAAAATAACTATATGAACATAAATTTAGATATTTGAATTAACATGTACTCAAAGAAACTACAAAATGCAAAAGTCTACTATGAGCCATAATAGTAGTACAGTACAGTGTTTCATGTTAGATTCATGTCGCATTTTCCAGTTTGTCAATTTTTTGTTAAGACAAACTTCAAAGTGGTATGCAATTCAATATGTTTAAATCAACTTTATAAAGCAAAATTAGTTTACTCTGTGGGGCGATGCCACGTCTTTGGTCATAGCTGTTTGTAGAGTAGGTCGACTCTGAGGTGTATTGCTTGCTGATAACGGCACTACCAGGGGGAAGGAAGCAAGGGTAAAGGTACACTGAGTTTTCAATCCTGAAGGATGAGCATTTTAAAACTTAGCAAAATGCAACACAAAATCTTTTCACAAAACAAAACAAAAAGAAAACGGACGACTTTTTTTTTTTTTTTTAATCCAAAAAAAATTCAAATTGACAAAATTAAATTCAAGAGTCAAACCAAAAAAAAAAAAAATAACAAAATAAAGAAAGCTCAGTGAATTCTGAAAACAAATCAAACAAAAACGATCGTAACTAAGAACCAGCAAGTTTATGGCACAGAAGAAACAATACAAAACTAAAAATCTAAACTTTTTCTTAATTTTGTACAAAAATGATTTTGTTTTATAAATAAAATGTTTTTTAAAAAAAAAAAAAAATGCATTAACAGACAGCTGTACTGTGAGAGATGGGCCATTTTTTGTTATTGAATATGGATTGCAGAAACCTGAAGGCTTGTCTTTACCAGGTTTAAAAAAAAAAAAAAAAAAAAAAAGTCCAGTTGTGTTTCCACGTACCGAAGGGTCTTGCTAGCTGGATCCAGGCTGAAGCCAGACTGCTGATGGCCAGGGTAAGCGGAAGCTCTAAAGGCACTTAAATCTGTGACTTGGGGCCAATGTTACTTTTCTATTATATCCGCAGATAAGCGTTGACTGCGAGACAACACATGCATCTAGTTTCACAGACCCCTGATTTTACACTAGTGTAAATTAACATTAGGTCGTCCAGAATTGGTGCTGGATTATCAGAGTCTGTGAAGCAAATCTAATCTAAAATTCTAGCACTTAACCATATCAATGAGTGGAATACAGTTTAACTCTTAATTAAAAACTACAGATATGCTACAGACGTAAAATCCCAAACATATCTTGCATGGAAAATAATGAACACATAACTTGAGCGTTGAATTTTTTTTTTTTTTTTTTGCAGCCTCCAGGTTTCTCCCAAATAAACCTTTTATAGAAACATCCAGCATGCTCCCCACAATTTACAGACTAGACTTTCACACCATTAGCAGCAGCAAACGTTTTGAAACTATGAAAATAACCTTGAAAGCGGACTCGATTTCATTTGTAATGTGTTTTTGTAATGCTAAGGTGCCAACATTTGAAACACCAAGACTGATGAATTTGCCTCATTGTTCTTCTTTAGTTCACAACAATGGGTGGCATTTTTGAGCATTGCTGTGCAACGAGAACGATTTACAAACCATTCTCGTCAGAGACCTGAATGAAGCTGCTGTGTCGAGGGAGGGGAGGGTGATCGCTGGAACAGCCCCCTACCAGGTAAATAAGCGTTCTACAACTGTAATTTCATAGTTTCAAAACCGTTTAATATATTTTATGTCATACTTAACGTAGTGGCTGATACAAACTTTGATCAAGAAACAAACACTCTGTCCTTCATGGGTGCATCACTGAGAACCTGTAAAGGTAATATGTATATCTGTACAAAAACAAGACAAATCACAAAAGTGTCTAATGAAAGGATGGTCCAGCTATTATCAACGTTGACGATAAAGCTTTCTGACTGGTGAATGGCTTCTGAGTCTTTGGTAACACACAAACGAAAAATAGGTTTTCTAAACGGGCTGTATCTGCGTTTGCGGTCAGTATTGCACTGTACATAGCAGTAGTTTTCAAACATGACTTGTTTGAAAACAACCAATCTATAGAGGAGTAATAGGAAACAAAATATGGATTTTTTCTTTTTGCATGTGCAATTTCTAGACCCCACGCAGATTCAGCCCCGCTATAAAGCGATTATATGTAGTCCTAACATCAAACAAAAAAAAAAAAAGTCTGACACATCGAAAATGCTGGACGGAAAAATAATGAAGAAAAAAAAAAAGGAAACTCTCTAATTGGAAGTAGATTTGAACACCTTCTGAAACAGAAGGCTAGAGAAAGAATTAAGGCCTGGATGCAATCAAGCACTTAGCACCTGCTATAAAACTACAGACACATGATAATTAACACAGGCTGGGGCTAGAATTATGATTTTGGAAATAGCCCTTCCACTTAATCATTTTCTTTTTAAATTTGCATGTTTCTGCATCATTTCCCGTATCTGTATACAGTATGCACATAGCGTATGGATGTGATAGCATTTCATGACTTTTCAAGTAATATATTACATTTTAAACAGCATCTCAAAAGCCTGTTCAGCACTTGCAAACTCTGTCTATCGCTTTGTGTTCGGGCCACGGACTGAGAATTCATTTGCAACGTGTGGGTTTTTAGATTTATTTTTTTAGGTGCAAAATTCTAGAGCACAAAAGCTCTAACAAATAACTCATTTCTGCTTTATTTCAAAGAGCTTGCACATGCCGGTGATGTGAAAACATGGGGCTAGTTTCACAAAGCCGTTCTAAACTTTCATTCTATCTTAAAATATTGTTTGTTGAAACTGCCTGCTCAGTGCTGGCAGTACTTTGTGAAGCTGGCCCCTGGTCTTCACGTGGTGCTGCTGAGCTTGATGCATGTGAATACAATTATGAGCAGGACAATTTATTAATAATCATAATAATATTAGTAAAAAAATAAAATCCTGATTTATTTATTTATTTATTTAATTATTTTTTGGTTTCTCAAGAATAACAGCCAAACGTACAAAACGTCAATTCTAAGAAGGTTAATTGATAAATATTTATATTAGGGCTGTCAATCGAAAAAATGAATCTCGATTAATCTTGAGATTTAAAAAATTAATCTCAGTTAATCTTGGTTTTAATCGCATATTTAATTGATACAATTACTGCATCCATCTCATTTAAATTTGTTTTTATTACTGATGCTATTATTATTATTATTATTATTATTATTATTATTATTATTATTATTATTATTATTATTATTATTATCCAAAAAACAACCCAGCATAAAACCCTATTTTCCTATTTCTGGATTCTCTATAGTTTTATATTTATTTGCAATCCAGCATTTGATATTAAATTGTTTGAATCAACTGTAAAATCACAAGAGAGTTACTTTATTACTTCCCTTACTGCATTTACAATGATCGGTTTCCTTTACTCATAAAACGGATGTTTTTCATTGCCATTTAAATAATAATAATAATAATAATAATAATAATAATAATAATTTTAAATTCTTTTTTATTAATAACTTGAAATTGCCTAAATAAAACTAAACATTTACTGAGCAACGGTTATATCCTCCATAACTGTAAATTATACTGTTTAAAAAAAACAATGTAGTTACTGAAATGAAACAAAGCTGCAATGTTACAGTATCGTACTGAGCTTGATTCATGGGTTTGCAGCGATCTTGAATTTCCGAAAAAGTTACTCTGTCGAAACTGACGGGTTTCATTTGCTGTTGTATTGTTGTCTGTAGCAGACCTAAAACTACAAGAGTGTATTTAGAGAAGCGGATGCATGTTTAGCACGCAGGTGGTACAGCAGATGCACTTCTGTGATACTGGAACTCACTTTGACAGTAGATACGAGTAACCCTCTTTCTAGCCAATGAACCGTCAGAAAGTTAAGAAAACTTCCCATTCACAAGTCCTTCAGTTTGAGTGCTTTACTACATAATGCGGTTCTGTGACTAACTTTATATTCAGACAATGACTACACTCATTCAGTCCTGGCATGCACAAAAATGGTGCATCAGGAAATTAATTACGGTGTGCTAAGAGGGACAAGACGGGAGTGGGCTTAACGTGCGTATCTCCCAAAAAATGTACGCGTTAATTACAGAAGTTAACTGCGATTAATTGACAGCCCTAATATATATATTGCAGAATGTAGATGGTTTTCAAATTTGTTTTTACAGCTGACATTGCAAATAATCCCTCAACATTGGTGGCCTTTTTTTAACAATATGATTTTAACAATGAATATCAACATTAATAAAAAATTTAAAAAAAGCAAAACACGTTTGTCAGTACAAAACAGAAATACAGAACTTCACCCGACTGCTTGCATTCGCTGCGCACAAACTCAACAGACTTAAAGTCCTAGAAATCGAAAAAGTAAAAGATCCTAAAACATTTTACGTGTGTTCCTACAAAATACCTAAAAACTACTTTTTAAAAGAAACTGTATCTTGAAGAAATTCCTCTTTTCGAAAACAAAAACGACAATCTAAAAAAAAAAGGTTCAAGTGAATTAAAAGCCAAAGTCAAAGAAAATTTCTTAATTCTCTCTTTAAAAAAAAAACAGAAACAGGAAAAAATCAGCAGCATTGTGAAGCAAAATCTATAAACGACCCCCCCTGCCCCCTTCCTCACTTTTACTCCCCTAACCTCAAATAAAAAAGCGTTGATGGACCCTGATCTAGCCAGTCCAAGTGTTTACTTATTTATTGATTCTTAGCAATTCTACTTTCCTGTACGGAACTACTCGCTAGACTAAGACAATTCTATTTAACCAAGCAAATTCACATTAGCGTTTTGACGTCTACTTACACAGCTTCAAATCACCTTTTCAAATCTGTTCCCATTGCAAAGCGGTGGTATTTAGACTCAGTTTAGATCATTAAAATAGACCTTAAGGCCGTAAATTAATCTTCATCAGAAATATCGCGGAAATTAAACAGTTGAATGCATTTTATTTAATCATGTTCAATGCTTTTCCGTTGAAATATTCAGTAACAGCTGCTTTCTAGAATTGATTTGTGGCTGTTATGTTTTCCACAAACACCCATATATTTAAATACTTTGATTGTCTTTTGCTTTTTTACGTTCTGAATATCTTTTGAGTGGGAGAAATTGCAAAAATGTGGCCAGTCAAATTAAAATGCCTTAAAATATTTGTATTACAGTCACTTTTTAATTTGATCCAGCCCTACTATTGCCTGCATTGTATTCTCATTTTAATGGGAACAGATTATAAAGAAGTTACTTTACACTGCGTTTTTTTTGTTAGTATTTTTTTTCTCTATTTTAAAAGAACTATAAAAAATGCTGAAATCTACAACATCGCACAATTTGACAAATGCATTGATCACACGGTTTGAATCTGTACAAAATTGTCTAACTGCAGCTAATAAATGTCAAAAAAAAAAAAAAAAACAGATTGCATATTTTACACAAAAAACTTTTTTCTTTTTAGAAAAACCAAACCAAAAAAAAAGACACGTTTCTGCAACTCTCCAAAACGTTTTAAAAAATAAGAATTTTGTTATATTACGTGCACAAAAATAACATTTTTTGTTTTTCTATTTTTTTTTTTAACCTTTTTATTTGTTTTCTGTTATCAAAATAGATATCTCCTTCACAGAAATCTCCCAACTTTGGTTGTTCGACTTAAGAAAAGTCTGTGACGATATAAGTGTTTTCTTTTCAAAAGAAAATAACTGTTGCTCTCAAGTTCTGTCCTGAAGAGACTTTTTTTTTTTCCCCCAGAGCTGGCAGTCTGTATTCCTTTTTGTGTTTCTGTTTGAATTTGTTTGCTGAACAAATCTGAAATAAAAATGGAAGAATCTGGTTAATTACAGATGGGATAGATTTCCTGTAATCTACTTCACACTGAGAAACAGTTTCCCTTATATAGAGAATAACAGATTCTGCAGTGAATTATAAGGTTATAATTACATCGAGGGGTTCTGGTGACACCATAAACCAGGAGGAGCAGTGATCTCCAGAACCCTGAGCTGCAATTAAAACCGAAAGTAATTAACTTCAGCCCCATTCGTTATTCCATGATTTGATAAAGATTTTAAAGACGGGAAGGAAAACACAGGAAGTGCAAGACTAACTAAAAGCAAGGCCTGCAAACAGAGATTTCTTAAACTAGTGTAGTACCAGATACCGTGTTTTAAAATGAACACACATGTTCTCTAAAACAGATTTCTTTCCAAACAACACATTTGAGATCTAGATACTGAATAGACCTGCATAGGAGGCTGTGTGGTCTGGTGGTTAAAGAAAAGGGCTTGTAACCAGGAGATCCCTGGTTCAAATCCCAGCTCAATCACTGACCCACTGTGTGACTCTGAGCAAGTCACTTAACCTCCTTGTGCTCCGTCTTTTGGGTGAGACGTATTTGTAAGTGACTCTGCAGCTGATGCATAGTTCACACACCCTAGTCTCTGTAAGTCGCCTTGGATAAAGGCGTCTGCTAAATAATAAAATGTATGCAATTATGATGTCAGCTGCAATTAAATTAACATGAGGAGGTCCAGCGTTCGCGCTGATCTGTGAAGCCAGCCCATTTAAAAGCTCCAGGATTCAGTCAGTGGCTAGCATCAGACAGATCTCAAGTCCAGAGCTCCACTACAAGCCCTTGGTAAAAAGCAGACTCTAATGATCCTGTTAAAGACGCACACGCTCCTCACCTGTCCTCTGCTTGGGTTCACTTGCTGTGCTGGTAGGAATAGGTAGTGTGTTCAGACGGCGTCTCTATGGCAACCTGCGACTGTTGCTGATTGCTGCTTTCCTGTCGTTTTAAATCAGGTAAGTGAATTATTACACTGGGAAAGGATTGAAATCAATTAATCTGCTTCCCTATACTTCACAACAGAGACAAAGCATCCAGGAGTTACCGTTTCGCAATTATTTGAATAAAAAAAACACTCAATCATGGGTAAGACAAAAAATGTTTCTACTATTCAAATTGACCTACAGCCAGCTAAGCCACAGTTATACCATACCAGAGAATCTACCTGGATTGCATTTACCGCTTGAAAATAATAGGAACACTTTAATCCAACAGCATTCTTCGTTTGCATATGTTACGATGCATGGTGATCAAATCTAGTATTTGAATTGAGCTCTCCACAGAAATCAGGTGTGGGTCACTGGTGTTGATTGGGCTAATTTAAAATTCAAACTGAAACAACTGAAGATCTGTGGCGATCGCTGCTTTTCTTAAGACTCTTCGGAGAACAGCGATCCACACAAACCCAAGCAGCTGTTTCTTCACTCGGTTCACTCTGAATGGTAAATCAGCCCGATCCACACCAGCGACCCTTGCCTGGGCAGAGCCTGATCCGAATAATCGAATAGCGAGGTTCTGATCCAGGGCTGGCCAGCCCTGCTTCTGGAGAACAGCAGGGTTCCACCTCAGTTCTCAATAACTCCATTGAATCAATGAATTCCTGGTCAACACAAACGTTTTTCCCCAGGTCTTTAGTCATTGATCATTTAAAGATATCAAGAAATACCTGCAGGACTGTGGCTCTCCAGGATCAGAGTTGGCCACTCCTGCTCTAATCAAACCCAGCCCGTAGTCTCTTGTTCCCCCCCCCCCCCCCCCCATGTACAGTAAAGCCTTGTAGCGAGATGCTGGTATGAGACCCTACCTCGACTGCGACGCTGGAAGGAGGCACTGCTGTGTACTGTTGGATGTAGGTTCCTTGCATAGTCGTGGTGGCCGGCATATACTGGAGAGGAGAACAAAGATGAAGATCTGATAGTGAGGATTACCATGGACCGGATTCTGGGTCAGCAATCGCGACAATGAATCAGACGCTCATTACTTTCAATTTATAATTCGATGTGTGCATTTACATAAAGAAATATTGAATGGCACATTAAGACATTTATATTTACACATTTATCACTGTAAAGTTTCTTTTAGTATTTCTAAATTGATCTGTGATTTATAGTCACAGATGATAAATTGAATACCAGAAAGAGATGAGTAAAGATGTTTAAAATAACAGTCAAAGGCGGCATGCGTCCCCTCCCCTTTTTGCCTGTTTTAGCCAATCACAGGACGTGCGTCATCCACATGGATGACCTCAGATGCTAACACTGACGAGAGTGAAAGGAGAGAGGCGCCGGTTTCAACGAAGGACATAGTACTAGCGAATACAAATACAGTAATTTGACTCATTTGATTTTTAATAAATGTTTTTAATTATTATTAATTTCTAAAAAAGTCAGCCAGAATAGAATAGTAAGATTATTCTACTGCTGGTGGCTTAAGGGGACCCCAAGACCTCTGCTTTTTTTATTTCCTCCCCATTTGTTTTGACCATCAGCCACCACTGGTGTGAATCTTTATGCGCTGGCCGCTGTCCCACTCTACACAGTGATGGCCCTGAGGTGGCCAGCTGACCCCTGCAGTATGACGAGGAGGGGGTGGGCGGGGGGCAGTCATGTGACTCACGGTGCCAGTGCTGCCCATCGAGAGGTGGCTGAGCTGCTGAGCCAGGGGTCCCATCATGGAGGTGGGCTGGATGGACATGGTGTGGTCCATGGTGGGAGTCAGTACTGTGCCCTGGAGAAGAGAACCAGCCGTGAGCAGGAGCATTATCAAAGGGGACCCCTGCATAGCAATCAATACACCAGCAAGGACAATCTTATTATTAGAATATCAGTGAGACTTACAGCAGGCTGCATGAGGTATGATTGGTGATGCATCCAGGAGGGGCTGTGGACCTGCGAGGGAGACCAAATTAAAAGTTACATAAAGGAATACTGAAAAGTTTGGCTAGAGCTTTTACTGTGCATTCTGCAGGGGGAGCAAATTGCAAATATATATTTTGCATTTTAATTTGTTTATCATCAATTTAAGTAATAATATAATAGTAAAAAAAAAAATAGTATTTTAATATCGTGCAAGCGTAGTTTTTAAAGCCTGGGTTAAATAAATCTCTGTTTGCAAGCCATGATTTCACAGAGTGTTGCACTTCCTTGCTCATACAACCAATCCATACATTAATATAATGTCCTTCATGTGCAAGCATTCCAGGATGCCTTACAAAAAAATAATAAAAAAATAAACAGCAAACCAAAGGAGCTTCCAACTCAAAGGGGTGCGTTTTGATCTTAGATTTAAAACTTCAAACACCAGCCCGTTGTAAAGTGAAACAGATCCTAATGCTCTGACCTGGTAGGAAGAGACAGGTGAGTGGAGGTAGGGGGAGATGGAGGTCTGTGCGATCATCCTGTTCGGGCCAATACTGTAGGGAGAGGAATAGAACCTGCAGGATGGAGAGATGGAAAGAATCATCACCAGTCAGCATTGCACCCAACTAAACACCCGCCATAACAGCGTCAATCAGTCATGCAAGCGACATCCCGTTTAAAGAAAAGAGTGTGCTGCATGGGGCAGGTTTTTCTATTGCATTCTGTTTTTATGCAGATGGACGGAAGCATTTGGAATTAGCCCAGCGTGTGTGTTTTCCAAGTCTTACCCATTCGGTAAGGCTGTAGTTGGGTCGTACGTTAGCGTCATTCCTCCCTGCAAAGAGAATAGCAGTGATTAGCTACTGACGCAGCCAGTAAAAGTACTGCATACGTGTTAATGCTGTGTATACAGGTAATAAAGTAATACATTAGTAATATGATCAGCTGTAGATAAGATCACAAAGGTTGTTCAAGTGAGAAGTGAAAACTGAGAAAGATCTCTTCGATCTCTGCTTATGACTCGTTGCTACTGACTAAGAGAGAAGCATTCTTATTTCAGCGTGGCTCATTTTATAAGGGAGTTCAATTTTATATCATTATTATTTTATTATTATTTATTTCTTAGCAGACGCCCTTATCCAGGGTGACTTACAATCGTAAGCAAATACATTTCAAGTATCACAGTACAAGTAATAAAGAGCAAGATAAATACAATGACTTTGGTCATCAATCCCTGCTTGAACTGCAACCGCTTTCCCAATGGAATATCGGATCCATAATAACCGACACTAACCAATGCACTGAACGCTACTATATATAGAAGCAAAAAAAATAAATGGTATAGCCTCTTCATAAAAGTCTTGAAATACAACTGGAAACAGGCATTGGAACATTATTATATATGGTAATATATGCAATATATATGCAACTTTATTACTAGTGAAAGTCTTCCTATGCTTACAACTGAAAACATGCATGTACTAATAATATAATATAATATAATGTAATATAATACAGCACTCTGCCTTTAATGCACTTTAACCTGCACTTATCTGCTCCCTATTTTACTGTATTTAATCCTGCACTGAACCTAATCTGTAGTATCTTGTATTTCACTTGCACTCGTATCTAACACTGATGTATCTATCAACACTGTTATCTGCTCTTGAACTGCCCCGATATCAAATCGTACTGTGTTTTGTATTTGCTCTTATTAGGACTGAAGTCATTGTATTTTGTATCTTGCTCTTAATTATACTGTAATTCTTGATATGTATTTTATTTTGTATACAACTGTAAGTTGCCCTGGGTAAGGGCGTCTGCTAAGAAATTAATAATAATAATAATAATAATAATAATAATAATAATAATGCCCAAGGCTCCACACAGGAATTGACTGGTGACTGAATGTTTCATTGAGGATCACAAATGAATTAATGGGTTGTGCGTCTCTAAACACCGCTGGTCTTACCGTCTCCCCATCCCTGGTCCAGGCTCTCCCGTTCTGGATGTACTTTCCTTGATTCTGTCGCTTCTTCTGCCCTCCGTCCGCAAACTTACACAACAAGGGTTCCGAGGGAACTAAGGAGGGGGGGGGGGGGGGGGGGGGGAACAGAGTGAAGCGTCACGGATAGGCAGTGTAGGAAAGCCTGAGGCTGCAGGCCCTCTGTTTGTCTGCGTTCTCTGAGACGCAATCTGAGAGCAATGCAAGTACTCAGACAAGACCTACACTGCTGTTGTGGGACAGAGGCGTTAGTTTAGGATTAATGAAGTATTAAACATGTTTAACCCTTTAAAGGTACGCGGGACACATGTGTCCTACAATTAAACGATGCTAACTTTCTTATTTTTGCAACGAGGAGCACGAAACAGGGATTCCAATTTACTGACGGGTTGGATCTAAATGGTCAGTTTCCTCCTCGTGATACTCGAGTCCCCCTCAAATGTATTTTAAGAAGAAACCGTTTGAACCACAAGCGCTTAATTCCTTGTGTACCTTCAGGGGTTAAACGTTTAACATATTGGGAGCGCTTGTAACCAAACACAAAAGCCATCAGAAGAAACCCATTATCGTTATAAAGTACTGCAACACGCATTTAATGAAGCATGGTAAAGAATGCAAACTGAATAGGAAACAAACTGGACTACACTGTGCACTGGCTGCTAAGGCTAACACCTATATTGGCCTGCATATTAGACAAAACAATTAACACTTGTGCTTCTCTATATACAAAAAGACTGCGTAATTTCTACAATCTCCACATTATGCTTCCCACTGAGCAGAATGAGGGATCGTTTGCATTTCTGCGCAGCAAGGAGTCGTTTTTGACTTGCCTGGTACCCCCGGTGGGGTCTTTATGTATTTGCCGTTAAAATGCTGGATGATGGCTTCGCACTTCTCTGTCGACTCCATCCTGAAATAAAACAAAAGGTATTTAAAACGACAATAGCAGCCTTTGGTCTGTGGTAGTGTGGTGGTGTAATACCATATCTAGTCACAAGATGGCGCTGTTGCATTCCGTTAGTGGTGCCTCCTCGTTCATAATGGAGACAGGCACAGTTCAATTTCAGTTATGAAAGCAGTTATAGAAGTGTATTTACGGATTGCTCTTTGAAGAGGTTTGCCCTGCAGCGTCTGTACTTCCCAGGAAGACTCATAGGAAAAGCAGTGATGGGATTCTGAGAAGTTGCGTCTATAAGAGTTTTCAATGAAATCCCTGAAGCCTTCTCAGGCTTTGGAACTTGTAGGGTTGGATACATATTGTTTTAATTTGGACAGGAATAAGGGAGTGGCCAAAAGATTGAATCAATGAGATATGACCTTACATTACTGTAAGAAGGCAGTTGTATTAAATGCACACCAATGCAAATGATTATAGGATTGTTGTATAATAATGAACTGATGAATTTGATTTCAGTTTTGTCTCCTTCAAAAATTAGGAGTTAATTAAAGACTGGAGTCTGGTGTGATGTGATGTTTTTGTTTGACACTTTCTAAAGATTTTAATGACAAAAACGCTTGATATATCAAATTAAGTACTTAACCCATAAATGGTTTTATACCGTGGGGAGCCTGCTGTGGTCCCAGGCAGCGCCCTCCTTACCTGGCGAAACCCACTCCGCGGCTGGTCCCGTTGGCATCGCGCAGGATGCGGGTGGAGATGACCTGTCCGAAGGGCTTCAGCATGCCCTCCAGCTCCTGCTCGTCCATCGACACAGGCAGGTTAGAGATGTACAGGTTAGTGGGGTCCTGCTCCTGTTGCTGAGGGGACGAGAGACACAGCACAGTGAGAAACACGGGTTCAACTGTGTAGAGCTACAGCAGTGTGCACATGTATCAGAACACCCCACTGCTTCTGTATCAGAACACCCCATTGCTTCTGTATCAGAACACCCCATTGCTTCTGTATCAGAACACCCCATTGCTTCTGTATTACAACACCCCATTGCTTCTGTATCAGAACACCCCATTGCTTCTGTATCAGAACACCCCATTGCTTCTGTATCAGAACACCCCATTGCTTCTGTATTAGAACACCCCATTGCTTCTGTATCAGAACACCCCATTGCTTCTGTAGTTTTTGTGTATATGAAATCAAACCACTGGAACTGAAAATCTGGGAATATACAGGCAAATGAGTGATTGTCTGACTTAACTGATGACTTTAATAGGCCACACATGCAATTAGAATAGTAAGATAAAAGGAACACAGCCACAAATGGTAAAATGATTTTTTTAGAAGCTGTTTAAGATGCCTAATTAAAACAGGGCTACATTTTCAAAGCGTTTACTCCAGTCTTTAATTAAAAAAAAAGCTGCAGGTTTTATAAAACTACAGCCAAACAACCCAAGTTCTGCAATTCATAGACTTTTATACAAATTGAAGCGGTCTGCTTATCAGGTTTACATCATCATGTACACAGAATTGACTCCTTTAAAGAAATAAAAGAGTTAATTAAAGCCTGGAGTAAACACTTTGAAAATATGGCTCAAAGCGGTCTAACATTTGGCCTATTGTTTCTATATCACTGATTACTGTGCAAGAATGTTAATTCTCTCCCCCACAGGTTTTCATGCAGGTAGGTGCATGAAGGATTTAAATGACCTGAGGTGCTGCGATACATTTGCACAGTGCTGTATATCAGACCCACAATCTAACAAGGACAATGGTTTCTTTATATGTCCTTTTACACTTGAAGAGCAGAGGTCAGGACTATTTGTATATCGTAACCGATCTAATAGCCAGGATCAACTGCAATCTAAAAAGCAGCAATCAGGATGGGTTGCTTTGTTGTTCTGGTCACAGAGAAGTAAAACTAATTACAAGTATAGCCTATGAAAGTCATCCATTAAATTAGACTTTTGATAATTTTACATGATTTTCAGTTACAGTGGTGTGATTTCATATGCACAACAAATCTAAACTACAGAAGCAATGGGACTATTCTGATATATTTGCACACGGCTGTATACACACAGCCCAGTTGTGTCCCACACCAGATCTAAAGAGCTGCATTTATCAGCAGGGCAAGCAGAGGTCACCGGAGCCCAGAGAGAGTGGCCTGAACCTGGGGCTACCAGGGCCGGACAGGGAGGCTCCACGGAGCTCTTCTGCTTTAAAGGATCATTAATGCAATGATGTGATGCACTTCTAGGTGTCGGATACACGATCAGACTGTTTACGGCTCATCGTGTGCCAGGCAGAGCGGACCGGTTTCTTTGTGGCAATAAGACAACACGATCGCCACTAAACAGCAAGGCATTTGTCAACTTTGTCTAGTTAGGACTTTACAGTGATCTGTCGCAGCCCCGCTATTAAAGTATCTGTTTACTAATTAATGATCCTTTATCTCAGTATTGCATTGATTAAACAGGAAGTATACGAGCAATAAAGCAAAAAGACATACTGTAGTATTCGTAATTCAAAATACAATGCAATGCAAGCGTTATACATAGGGGGTCTACGCCACTGTTAAGATCATAATGCTGATATTTTCGCCCTGCATTCACAAGAGTGCAGCATGGTTCTATTTCGTGTGCTCTGTATGGAGCATTCTGGGGGGACTAGGTATTAGGATGCTGGATTAATAGTTTATAGCATTTGGATCCACCGCAGTGTCGATCATTTAAACAGACCTGTCTGTGTTACATCCAAAACTTCAGATATGAAGAGCAAAAACAGACCCTTAAAACTAGAATGTGTCTGTGTAAGAAAACTCGCATGGCTATTCAGTGTAATGTATAATGAACCTCACAGTGTGTGGGATGAGCTTGGTCTAGATCTCTTCTGCATTAGACAAAACTACGCAGTGTCGTTGGTGAAAACAGGAAGGTAATTCGTAGAATCGTAGGTGTGTTGACTAGATGAAAATAGAAACAGTTTCATAAACAGCTCTGACAAATATCCATCGCTGGTAAACAGGGCTGTGCATTTATATGAAACCCATACAATACCAATGCAGTGATACCATGCAGTATAGTATAGTGTTTTCTTTATAAGGTCATTTGATAGGATTTTTTTACTGCTTCGATTCATTTTTTTAAAAATATGATTTATGGGATGAATCATACTTTTGTTATCCAGCAAATTCAAAATGAAAAGAATTTTAAAATATAAAAAAATGAAACTATATTCAAATAACCCATATATGTTTTTGGGGGTCTATACAAAGGGTTTAAATGATTAAAAAAATAATTTAAAAAACCTTCAATTTCATTTTGTAATTAAAAAGGCAGCTGAAATAAATGTAAAACTTTTCATTTATATACAGTATAGTAGACTTCACTAATCAATAACCCTGGTAGTCCAAACTGACCTACAGTATAACGTAAACCATGCCATTGTGATGACATTCCTGCAGTAAGCAGCTGTAGAAACCAAGCTTCACAATTCTGGGATTCATCTGTCAAACATTCACAACTGTCTCTGTGTTTCGATTCAAAACGGCTGTTCCTCATCTCTGTTGAAATATAGAAGTATGAAAAACAGACCAACTAGACAAAGCATTTTTACTGCCCGCAACTCGCTGTCACTATCAGCACTCGGAACAGACCACTGATCTGAATCCGGTCCACTGTATATAAAACAAACAAACTGCTAGTGCTGGATTCTACCACTGCGACACGAATCATTGTGCAATTTCCAAGAAGCAGGGCAGGAAACCGGGGGAGGAATTAGCAACTAATCACGGCGAGGGAGGGAGAGAGAGAGGGAGAGAGAGAGAGGGAGAGGGTATTGGCTGTACTTGGCTTGACCCTGTTCCCTATGGACCCTGTTTCCTCACTTTCATTTCTCAACTTCTAAAAAGTCAAGCAAAGAAAGGCATGTGTGTGCGCATGTGTCTGTGCGTGTCTCTCTTTGTGCATGTGTGTCTCTGTGTGTGTGTGTGCGTCTGTGCACGTGTGTCTGTGCGTCTCTCTGTGCGTGTGTGCACGTGTCTCAGTGTGTGTCTCTGTGCGTCTCTCTGTGTGTGTGCGTGTCTGTGTATGTGTGTCTCTCTCTGTGCATGTGTCTGCCTCTGTGTGTGTCTCTCTCTCTCTCTCTCTCTCTCTCTCTCTCTTTCTCTCTCTCTCTGTGCATGTGTGTCCGGGTCATGTGTTAAGCAAACACTTGTGAAAGCAGGGAAGTGCACCCCAGCTGTGTCTTAATCTGAACCCTGCCCTCTGTACTACAACATAAAAGCAGCTCAACAGAAAAGTGCTCTTCTGGCAGGACGCACACACAGCCTAGAGCTTGTGTCCCTAGTAAGCATTTCTATAGGATAATATGTCCAGCTGACCCCGTCTCACCCAGGGTGAGTGATTAGAATGGTTCAATACCAGCCGCTAACCCCAACCGTCCAGGGCTTTGTTTCAAACAGGCTCTAAATATTTGTTTTTTAGTCAGCATTGTTTTCCAGTGCACGTGTTAACAGACAACCCCATCTTTAAAAGTCTGCAGCTACAGTGAATTAGCTATAGCAGGGCTGTCCATGTGTGGCTCTTCTGAGGTATCCCATTTAAGGACATTTAAAAAAAAAAACTGCAAGAACAGTCTAGTCTTGGGTAGAAACAAGTACAATATGAATGAGCAGAAAACTACTGAACCGTTTCTGTGTAGTTGCCAGTAATAATTAGTTATTTGAATGACTTGTCTTCTTCATTAAGTGTTTGTAGTGATTGACGAGTATCTTGTTGGATCCTGATTCTCCTTGGATAGAGAGCAGATTGCTTCTCTCTCTCTCTCTCTCTCTCTCTCTCTCTCTCTCTCTCTCTCTCTCTCTCTCATGATGTATTTTATAAGAAATACAGTCCTTCCTTTAAAAACTAGTATGTGCCATACTTATTGTAAGGTGTGTAACTACAGCCATTAACAATAATGTGATCTTTGTTATTTATAAGTGTTGGCACACCAGTCTGCATGCAGACACATGCACACACACTAGCACTCACACATACTCCAGGCAAACAATTAGAGAAGTCTCGCTCGGAAACAATGCAAACCTGACAAAAAAAAAACATAACCTTGGGAGACTTTGTAAATGAATAAGGGGGTGAATGAATAGATGTTTTGGATGATATTAGATGACAGAATGCACCAGTCAGGCATTCTGCAATGTTTGTAAACGGAGAGCACTGCATTGGTGTGATGGATTGCTCATTGTCTTCTTTAGCGGATATCTGAAGAGGGGGCAATTATCTATTCAGGGAGGTGAGTGCACGGAAATGCAAACAGTTCATTAATCTGTTCCAAAGCAAGCTGTACAGTAAAACCTGTCTAATCCAGCATCGACAGGGACCAGAGAATTGTGCCGGATTATACAGTGTGCTGGATTTCAGAGGTAATGTAAAATCTAATACTATACCTCAACATATCAATAAGAAACTATTTGAATGCTTTGAAAAACTTATTCTAGAACATACAGCAGAAGTGCTGTCCAGGTATACTCTGTAATTCAAGGATTTTAATGAACGTTTTCCATGCAATTTATTTAATTATACATTTAGAAAGAAAAACCACATTTATAATGTTAAATGTCACTGCCTGCCCTGCAAACACCGCATGAACAAACGTTCCTTTGCATGTGCAGGTTTAGTTTAAAAGACCTGTTTTAACATTATTCAGCATTGGGACTATCACAAAACCTGGAATGGGTGAAACTGCTATGCAACCTGAGTTTTATTTCTGTCCCTGGTATCAGATTGTGGGGGTAAATACAGATGTCGTTCCGTCTGCACAACCGTCCCTCTGTATGTCACAATTTTACATGCGCAACAGATACAGTTATTCCACACACTGTAACATTTTGAAACACACTTTACCATGACACTATAATGACATCTTAAATACCACTTTCATTAAACTATTTTTGCCATGCCATTGTATAGACAGAACAGAAAAAAAGGCAGTCAGGCAGGCACTGAAGGGGTAAAACCCACTAGCAAACGAACCTAAAGTTCCAGCATTGTCCTGTGAATGGTGTGAAGGAATGGTTACACAAGCGAGCAGACTGGAGTGTTGCAATGGGTCAGGAAGAGGAGGGGTTCTGAGACTGTATCTCACAGACACTAAATGAGTTCCCAGTGTTGGGACACAGTGTCACGTATTGTCCTGGGCTCTTTTACAGCAGGCAGTGTAGCACGCTCCCAGGGCTGCCTCAATGGGGCTGGCTGAATGGGATCAGAGGATCGCTTTAATAGGACTACAAGAATCCCTTTCACGGGGGCGAGAGACACCCACACAAAGGCGCTGGCCAGTTAACAGGGTGATGGAGAGAGTCAGGCTGTCTGCTCTCTGTGTCTTCATCGCGCCACAATAAACAAGACCTGTAAGCTGGCTATAAAGCCACTGCTGCAATGAAACAGCAGGAACCTCCATCAACCCTGTGGGCAGTGTGTGACTATAACAGAAGTGTGATTGCATTAAGGGGTACCTATCGCCTTGCATTCTGCACTTCAGTGTGGCACTAAGCAAGGTTTTAAAATCCATTTTAATTCACTCACCCACTTTCTTTTTTTTTTCTCTTTGCTTGTATTTTATACTTCAGATTGGAATATGCAGGCATCAGTTCAGATTTACCAGGAGCTAGAATTTCAAACTCCTGGCACTGGTCTTTTCAATAACGGAAGTTCTGAAGCCCTGGATTGGGTGCAGGGTTAGGCCAAGTTTCAAGCCTTGCAGTGCTAATGCTGCTAACGCTACTAGGAGGTAAGCAAATAGAACTTAAAAAGCTGGTTAGCACTCCTTTAACAGAGGTATTTTCACAGGGTCTTGCGTCACCACTTGGTGGATCAGGTAAAAAAAAAATACAGGTTTTCCAACCATGCACAACCACAGTATTGTTCTTGTAGCAAATTTTAATATCTGGCAACGATATAACCTTCATCAGCTCCACCAATTTAAGACTAGTTCAAAGCTGACTTCAAATCGGATAGCTGTTAGAATCTGCGTTGGTGAAAGCATGTTTTTATATACATGTAAAAACAGGAATACAACCTTAAAGATTACCTTGGCCATCTGAGCCTGAACGCCGCTGGATTTCAGAGCAGTGACAGCCTTCTGGGCAGCTGCAGGGTTGTCGAAATCCACAAACCCATAACCTGCGAGGGTACAAGGCATTCGCAGTGAGAGACGACAGAAACGGGGCATTCTGTTAGCCATCCGATTCAAATTGAAGGATACGGTCCTGGAGGGCTAATCCACTCCAGGTTTTACGCAACTTAATGAAACTACTTCAGGGTCTGGATGGGAGTTTAATTGGTCCAACAAGGTTGGAACAAAGACCAGGACTGGAAGAGCCAACTTTGGATACCGCTGATATAAATGAATTGATTCCCCTAGCCTAGGGAACTCCTAGGCCTAGGAGTCATTGGGAAACCATTATTACCTTTCCTTCCTTTCCTGTGGAAGCAGATTTTTATTATTATTATTTTTTTTTTATCAAAGAACTATCCAAAACGTTTGTCTACTAGACTTAGTTTATTTATTTATGTATTTATTTTTTAATGCCTTTAAGGAGCCGGAACTCACCTTTGCATTTGTTGGTAGTCTTATCCAGGATGGCCTTTGTAGAAACGATTTTTCCATACCTGCCAAACAGAGATAGAGAGAGATGCTTAAGCTAATGGTTTCAAATGGACAGCTATGGCTAGAGCCCCGTGAAATTCTTTTTATCTTTTATTAGTTTTCGTTTTATTTTTCACAAATTTCGTTTTATTTCGTTTCATCACAGATACACATTAATAAAACAACTCAAATAGATGTATAACAAGAATAGCATAGTATACATCATGTTTTAACTACATACATATTTTTTATTAAACGTTATCAGATTTTTTTTTTTTACATTTAGTTACCAGAATTTCTCATTAGCGGCAGTAATGGTAACGTACAGTCGCCCACTCTTTAATTAACTGCCTATTTATAGTAAATACTGCCATCTATAAAAATACATTATATATATATTTACACTGCCCTACTATTGCGGCTGTCATAATAATTGCACGTACAGCAATCTACCCAATAAAAAAATCAGATTGGAATTGTATTTCAATCCCATTCCACTGAAGCAGGGCTCCAGTATACAAAACAAGCTTGGGGTTTCTCAGTATTTAAACACCAAGCAAAGCAGATTCATTCATTCGAAACCAAAACAGCATTTGCTCCACTGCAAAGTTTGCACCACTTGAAATAAAACAAAGAATTAGCATACTACTACAAAATACAAGCAAACAAGCCATATTTCCATAAAAGGAATACACAGCTAATGCTTAACGACGGTATCTTTTGACTCCCGTTCCAGCTGACATTTGCAAAGTCTGCACATCATTATTTTGTCATCGTCAGCTGCACACATCCCCTCTGCAGCGTTGTTGAATTGTTATGCGTGGTTTAGAAACACACATCTCTTCTCTTCCATCATGATTTGAATTCCCAAACGACTCGCTTCAAATTATACATCTAGAGCTTCCGTTTCCCTTCAGACCGTGCCCATGGTAATGGCTGAGCCTTGACAACTACGATTGAAAGTATGTATTTAAAATATTTTTTGTATAAACCTCCCAATTTAAAAATGCCATTCTAAGTTTGCTTTATAATGAATTTTCGTTTTATTTCATTTTACATTTGCATGTCGTTTTATTTTGTTTTATACTTGCATGTTGTTTTATTTCGTTTTATATTTGCATTTCGTTTTATTTAGTGCTATTTCGTATTTGCAAAAAACACAGGGCTCTAGCTATGGCCAAACGTTTTACATCACAAAACTATATGAACATAATTTAGAACTTTTTTTTAACATCATGTAATCAAAGAAACTACAAAATGATATCACAAAAGTCGACCAGAAGCCATAATAGTAGTACAGCATTTCGAAATGTCACATTTTTCAAGCAGCAAAATTAGCTCATTCTATAGGGTGACGCAAAACGATGCAAACTATGACCCGATTTTCCACGTAAGACTGACAGTGGCACGGACAGACCGGTGGTTATCCTAATACCAGTGGGCTTTATGGTGTGTTGGCAGGAAAAATGGGCAAGTGAAAATAACATAAAACACCTAGAGGAAAAAATGACAAGGGTAGGAAAGCTGTTTATCGCTCACATTAAAAGACTAGAAGACCTTGATTTAGGGAGCAGTGGTGAATAACTATAAAACAATCCCTGCTTCGGTGATAAAAAATACAATGGTACGTTCCAGCAGAGTTATTCATTTTAGAGCAGCAATCCTGAGGCCCAGCCCTGTGTGATTCTCAAATTCCCAGTTGTCATCACGTGCCGTGAAACCCAATAATCCTCTGCAGTCCTGTGCAGGCCGGCATGGCACAGCTCCCTATTATAAGTGAAGGGGGGAGGACAGCCTGGCTCTGTGTCAATGGCACACTCACTCGCACAAACACATGCCTTATTATTATCAATACAGCCCAGCTGCAGGCAATAGGCCCTTGCTTACTCCTTTCAGTGCTGCAGACATACCTCCACGGTGCTGCATAGGGAGGCTGTGTGGTCCAGTGGTTAAAGAAAAGGGCTTGTAACCAGGAGGTCTCCGGTTCAAATCCCACCTCAGCCACTGACTCATTGTGTGACCCTGAGCAAGTCACTTGACCTCCTTGTGCTCCGTCTTTCGGGTAAGACGTAATTGTAAGTGACTCTGCAGCTGATGCATAGTTCACACACCCTAGTCTGTAAGTCGCCTTGGATAAAGGCGTCTGCTAAATAAACAAATAATAAATACATAAATAAATACCTGGCCAGGTATGCTAGCACCTTCACTGGTGTATGTTTCCTTTTTATATGCATTTGAAAGTATAAGGCATCGGTATTGTTTCACCTGCTGTAAGTTTCCTTTCGAACTTCAAGGTCAGAACTATCAGGAAAGTTGATTTTTTGTTTTCTCTTTTTCCTGAATTGGTTAAAGGTATTTGTTTGCTTGGTTCCATGCCTTGAGGAAGGATACCAGTTTTTCCCTTTGCATAAATCTATCTATTTCCCTGCTCTGAAACAGGATGGAGGCTGGACGCAACCCGGCGACCCTGCGCACCGCAAGAGAGCGTCTTAACCACAATGCAAAAAAGCCGAGCTCGTCTGCATTCGTGATGTCACAGCTTCTGACCTCATCTCATCTGTAACAGCAGCGTACCACACAGCACTGCCTGTTACATCTACAGCAGGTAGGGTCTATCCTGTATCAGGATCTTGTTTTCTTCTCTGTGGGACTGATTTTATTGAACTGTTTTGAGATCAAAGATTGTGTTGCTCTGGCTTCGACTATTTTTAATTTATACAGATTCAAGCTTTCTTTTCTGTTTGCTGTAACTATTAGAGTTCATATCTAACCATGTTCTAACATCTTCAGGTTTGAACAACACCAGTGGCGGGCCGACTAATCTGATGAACAGGAGCGGCGACAGCCTTGTTAAGAGTGCTACGTATTTATTAATGTTTTGCGGTTGTACAAATGTACTTTGATTAACTCTAAGGATGTTTAAAAGATCCACTTCAAGGTTTGATTCTCTGGCCTCTCTGGTTTCCCCAAAACCCATGGAACACCCCCCCCCCCCCCCCTCCCCTTGGCTCGAGCGTCACAGCCTGTCAAACATCATTCCAGACAGTACGAGAGCAGGGAGCATGGCAAGCTGATGACTTGATATGCAGGCTCTCGACCTGGCTGCTAACAATGGCCCGTTTGTTCAGTGGGGTCTTGATCAAAGATGTGCTGTACTGCACACATGAGGGAAGGGCCAAGAGCACTCGCTTTACTCTGAGAGCAATTGGCTTTGATTTACAGTGTTTGTACATTCCTTATTTTCAGTTGATAATACCTTTTTTGTTCCTGCAGGATCTTCTCATAGTTGTCCAGGGTTTAAATGTGTAAAACAAATGTTGGTAGCATTAAATCAAGTTTGCAGAACTCTTTCTCAACTGTTTTAGAGCAGGTTTATACTAATGTCTTAAAGCACTACCTTGCAAGTGTATTACAAACACTTAGACATGACCTAAGACAGAAAACAATCCTTAAAGTTTTGTGATTGAAGCCCGGGCTTTTTGATAAACAGGAAGTGTGGACTAGGGAGGAATGCAGTAAGCAGTAAACACACAACAAGCAAATTATGTGTGAGCAGGACAGGGAATTTATAGCAAACCCGCAGTGAATTAAACTGATTCCAAAAGTAACTGTAATAAACAACTTTCTCAATCGCGTGTGTGTGTTTGAGAGAAAGGGAGGCTGTATGCAATACAGTGAATGAGGCCAACAGGGAAAGAGCCTTGCTAATTCTCTGTTCTCATGTTTGTGTGCGAGCACTTCCTGTGGAAAAGGGATAAAGCCCTTTGTTGGTAAAGAGAGAGAGAGAGACAGCTTCGTCCAGGCAGCGACAGGAGAACTATTTCGGTGTCAAGGAGTCGGGAAGGATCTTGTAAAGCTCTGGAGCTGGAATGCGGAAATGCTGGGACCTTTGACCTGGTTCTCGCTGCAGATTCCACTAGGTGATTTGGGGGGGGGGGGGGGTAGACTTGGGCATGGACTTTTATACTTTGACCTACTTGAGTCCCTGCCCTCCCCCCCTTCCTAAGTTTAATTCCGGTCCTTCCCAGCTGATAGTGCCCCGGTCTCTCTCGCCTTTATGGATTTCCTGTCAGGACTGGGTGGTCCCTCTGGGGCACTCAAAGCCAGATGTGAACTGGTTTTGTAGCCTGACTCTGACTGCAGGGTTTCATACACCAAGCTCCACCGCTAGAGCTTTCCTCCCCTCTCTCTCTCTCCCTCCTCAGACAGACAACGCACAGACAAAAACATTTTTTTGTTTTTACTATAAAGAATGCGGCTATTATGTAATCCTATTGTCACGGAATCAAGGGCTCTTCAGAAGAATACTTAAAGGGGTAGTAACAACTTTCTGCCAAGTACATTTTTCTGTTTCGTCTTTACTGTAAATCATGGTGAAGCCCATTTATCCAGACACCCCCCCACTGTAGATTCACACTCCCTGTGCAGCAGGTAGTATATTAGTGGGATTCTAATACCTTCCACAGGCAGTGAATCTAGAGTATGGTGGTGTCGATATCCTAAAGAAGTCTTGAATCTACCTAAGGAGGAATGAGAAGGGACTTGTTTGCTATTGTCTTAATCAGTGCGCTATCTGAAACATCTGTCTGCTTGGCTTTATTTATTTTTACCTTCAGCTTGTGATTGAGTGTTTTGGAGTAAGAGGTGACCATGTTATATTTAGATCACAGATTTTTTTAAATGTACAGTAACATTTTAAAAGTCGTTGTAAAGTCTTATTGTCACGTATAGCCTTGTCCCTCGTTTATGCTGATCCAATTAGTTTTGCATTAGACACGCACTAAATCTCGCCCCAAACGTTTCATGTGGTCAAACAAGGAAAGAACAAAAAAAAATCCAGCTGGGCCTATCAGGGTATAGTTTGATCAAAGTATAGCAACGTTTCAGCTAGTGCCTTTGTCAGTGTCACAGCTGGCTTTGCAAAGGAAAACCAATAGAACTTCCCTTTTTTTCCCCAGACAGAAGTATTTAGAAAGGAAAACAGAGTTTCTGTTTCCAGCGCATGTCAGAGATTACCATTTCAAACGAGGTTCATCCCAGCAAAAGAGAAGCTTGTGAAAAAGGATAATGTTTTAAGAAAAATGTACTGAAACGAAAGTGGCAGGGAGAGAGAGGGAGTGCACTGCTAGTGTGTGTGTGTGTGTGTGCGTGTGTGTGTGTGTGTGTGTGCGTGCGTGCGTGCGTGTGTGTGTGTGCGTGTGCGTGAGTGTGTGTTAGGGGCTGGTTAAACACATTTCCATCACTGGCCGGGGAGGCTGGCTCTGGTTCTGGCTTGTGATGTTTTCTTTGCTTTCAGCCTCGACTTCTCGGAAAGTCTGAGTCGCCTTTCCGAAAGTGAAACTGTTGTTTTTTCCACCAGAGTTGTCAGTCATGGACCTGGGGCCTTTGATCAAACTATTTCTATGGATTTTTCTTTTTTTCTTATAGGGGTGCTGACAAACCTTCCAGAGGCTGTATGTACATCCACCCCTCACCCGCCCTCTAGGCATTCCCTGGCTTTGAGCTCTGAGCCATTTTAAACATGCGAAGGTCAAATAAGGATAAGAAGCCACAAGCCCCCCCTGTACACCCCTCTGTTTGCTGTAGCTATGGAAACGTACTAAGAATCTATAGCAGAGTTAAAAGACAACACCGCCCAGCCCAGAATACAGGCAAAAACCTGGAAATTAATGAAGGATTTTTATTGTATTGTAAAGACAGCTCGCAAAGGGATTTACTATAGCTGCCGCTTTCCTGCTATCCTGTCTGCTTGTGGTTTTAACAGTGACATAAGCACCGTGACGTGTGCTACCTAACGTTTGCATCTGGAAGCTCACTGTATTGTATACAGCATATGCAACCAACACCCGAGAAGTGATGCTATCCCAGAACAACACACAACCTGGAGTGCATTATTCCTATTATACAATGGCTCACACTGTAAAAAATAGCAAATCATGGGGGCTCCCGAGTGGCGCATCCAGTAAAAGCACTCGCTAGAGTGCAGGATGCGCTCTATAGCCTGGACGTCGCCGGTTCGAGTCCAGGCTATTCCACAGCCGACCGTGGACGGGAGCTCCCAGGGGGCGACGCTCGGCCAATTGAGGGGGGAGGGAGGGTTAGGTCGGCCAGGGTGTCCTCGGCTCACCGCGCACCAGCGACCCCTGTAGTCTGGCCGGGCGCCTGCGGGCTTGCCTGTAAGCTGCCCAGAGCTGCGTTGTCCTCCGACGCTGTAGCTCTGAGGCGGCTGCACGGTGATTCTGCAGAGTGTAAAGAAGCGGGCGGCTGACGGCACACGCTTCGGAGGACAGCGTGTGTTCATCTTCGCCCCTCCCGAGTCAGCGCAGGGGTGGTAGCGGTGAGCTGAGCCTAAAAATAATTGGGCATTTCAAATTGGGGAGAAAATAATAAAAAAAAATAATAATAAAAAAAAAAAAATAGCAAATCATAAGACTCATTTCATATGTTTAAAAGTGATTACAACTGTAGTAAAGTATTAACTGTGATGTTCTAATAGTATATCAATGCTACGGCTCAGGGGCGGTTCATTTAAGCGTCTGTTTAAGCCCGCTCTGAGCCCTACGTAACTGCTTATGCCATACGGCTCTCCGGAGGCATAACACTGTCGTAGAACTGTATTAAGGTGTTCTATCGTGACAGTTTTCAAGTCTATATTTGTGTCATTTATTCTTATTGACAGTTGTGGCGTATTGATATGTCTCTTTTGGTTTTCAGTGAGGAGGTTGCCGGTACTAGAACCGTGATGTTATGCTGGGATAAAATCTGGGGCCTAGTGCAAGGCTGACCAATCAGAGCTCAGGAATTTTTCTGGCCACTGTATAATAGGTTTTAACCGATAAACACTGATAAAACCAGTACTTTTTATCCCATGAACACCGAAAGAGACATATTTTGTGTTCACTCCCCCCGATCCACGGTGCTTTGCAGACTGTATGATAACCTAAAATTATTTCTTCTTTTAGTATTTCTAAATAGGCTTAATGTACAGAACAATGTTTATGTAATATATTTTGTGAAGCCTTTCTAGGGTAACAGTATGCCTGCAACTATAGAAGTAACACCAAGTTGAAACTATGAAGCCTCACTGCAACAGTCCTACCGTATTGTACAGCATTCAAGGCCACTGCTGTAAACCAGGGACACACATCCTTGGCACTCCCAATACATTCCATTGCAGGACTTTGTTCCAACCAGATGCTTCATTATTTAAGTGACCTCCAAGGTTGGAACAAAGTCCTGCAATGGAATGGATCGGGAGGGCCAAGGTTGCCGACCCCTGCTGTAGACTATATATCCAAAGTGTAGACAAAGTGACTTAAAGACTTGGGGGTGAACTATGCATCACAACTGCTGCTGCAGAGTCACTTCCAATAGGACCTCGTTTGTTTTACGTCTCATCCGAAGGACGGAGCACAAGGAGGTTAAGTGACTTGCTCAGGGTCACACACAGTGAGTCAGTGGCTGAGCTGGGATTGAAACTGGGACCTGGTAACCAGAACCTTTCTTTAACCACTGGACCACCAAGCCTCCATAGATCTCAGCTTTATTGTATTGTATATGACATTTTCATTAGCTAGCACAAATATTTCACAGACCCACAATAGACCTATTTATAGCCCTTAGCTCACATGTTGGAAACATTTGTGCCGGTGCCTCAGGGAAACTCTAAATATACCGTAAAGCTCCTAATAAAAGAGCAAGCTAATAATAATAGTCAGCTAATGTATGCCTGGGGTGTTGAAGGCCTTTCCTATACAGTATAATAATAGTGCAAAGTCAACATGCATTGAGCCGTTTTACTCAGACAGGATCAGAGTTCAAAAGAAGTAAAAAAAAAATAACAACAGTCCTTCCTGTCTATGTCACTGTCTAAAACTGGGAGGGGTGAATGAAGTTCAGGTCGTTTTTAGCAAAGAGGTGTTGGCACAACGAAAAACGCTTTGACTGGCTTTCTCAGCGTCTTCAATGCAAATTCAGAGATAAAACATTTTGACTAGAAGTCTTTCTCGGTGTCTTGAAATGAGTTTTGATTCATATTCTTACATCCAAGGAGTTTGTGCGCTCTCCACCCCAAATAATACATACAGATGGTCTTCATTGTCGCGGGACAATTCAGCTTAACTTCCGAAACATTTAAAGACGTTTAAACATTTTAACACATCGGAAACGTTTGTAACCAATCACAACAGCCATTACAAGAAGCCTTCATCACTTTGTATAATGGAAAGAACGGTGAAGAAATATTTTTATAATCTGTCCCCATATGAGTTCAGCATGCTTGAAAGGGTTCTATGCCATAGCTGGCCTACTGTTGACAACAGTGTCGGCGAAATCTAAAACGATTAACGGACTATTGACACCCCTAGCTGGGGAGGCGCTGGCGTGGGCACTCACGGCTGGCACAGCTTCACCAGGTCCTGGTCGGTGGTGCCCGGGTGCAGCCCACGGATGTACAGGTTGGTTTTGCTCAGCTGCTCCCCTCCTCCGCTGCTGCTGTTACTGCTGCTGTTCGTGCTGGGACTGGGTGGCGCCATCTGCTGGGAGGAGGACACATAGATCTGCTGGAAACACACAGAGAGAGAATATAGGGGGTGTGACTGTGTGACGCTCATTCAATCTCGAGTCCCATTAACTTGTTAGAAATCCCCAAAACTGAACCAGAAACTGCTATTAAAACGCAGTGCTCAGGATCAGCACACAGGATAAGACATACAGGAATTGAACAAACTCCATAACAGTGGCTGATTTATGTGTAATTTACTGTATAATAGAAGTTACTTACGACAACTGTGGTTCTGTTGTGGTTTTTAATTTGCCACGCCAGCATTGCACTGTGTACAAGACAGCTAGGCTCTACAGCAGCTGTACATATTCAGTTTATATAAATCAGGTGCACAGTCAACCAATATGTCTATAGAGATCGGAACAGTTTGGAACATGTATATACAATTTCAGTAAATGATGTCATTCAGTTCTAAGCATTAAAAACAACAGCAAAAAAAAAATGATAATGAAATTTGATGAGCGCTGCCGAAATTATTTCCATACACTGAAATATTGCTGCTAACAGTGTGATCTGCACAGTACAGTACAGCACAGTCCATCGCTTGAAAGTCATTTTGAGACAGCCTGATCAAAGCTACAAAACTATTTTAGACGTTTTGTGTACGTGCGGGATTATAGCCCAATCAAACCGCTGAAAATCGGAAATAACAAATCTGGTAAAAAAAAAACCCCAAAAAAACACAAGCTATTCACAGCCACAGCTTCGTATTACCCCGTGTGTATGCTCTGCAACGATGGAGCCAAAAAACATGCAACAAACATTGCCTGAGTAATTCAGTCTAAATTCTTTCCCATATCTCATTCCTGGTTTCTGAAAGATCAGGCACAGGATTCCTGGATTTCTCCTTTCTTCTCTAGCAGGGGGGGTGGTTGCTGGCTGGCAGCGGGCTGTGTGGGGGTGAGAAAGAATGTGAGCAATGCTGTGTGAGGGCTAACCAGGTGTTGGAGGCACACACTGTCCAGAGCGGAGCTTCCAATTAGAGATGGTGAGGCGAGAGGGGAGTTAGATAGCTTCACAAAGAACAAAAAACAGTTCACCGCCGCTGAAGACAATGTTAACAAGATACATCGCCTACATTTATTTCATATACCTGTTTAATACAATATTATGTTCTGTATGATTCTCCATTATTGTTTAGGCTCTGTTTATTTGCCATGCTTACTAACTGTTTATTCTTAAAAGAGGAGTGTGTAAAAGTGAGGTGGGAAGCATATTGCGGTTGCACTAAGGCCCACAGCTGAAGCATCTGTGCGACACTAATATGCTTCCCTGCAATCTTGGAAATCTTTACAGAAGCGTGTTTTGCTGGAATAGCTAGTAAGCATGGCAAACAATGATCTAGACCAGGGGTTTCCAACCCTGGTCTTGGAGAGCTACTGTGGCTGCTGGTTTTCGTTTCAACCAATCTCTCAGTTACTTAATTGACCCAATTATTGGCTTAATTAGTCAAGATTAACAGGTGTTCCACTTTAGCCATTGATGATGTAAAGACATCTAGGGCAGCAGTGTGTAGTGGTTAGGGCTCTGGACTCTTGACCGGAGGGTCGTGGGTTCAATCCCAGGTGGGGGACATTGCTGCTGTACCCTTGAGCAAGGTATTTTACCTAGATTGCTCCAGTAAAAACCCAACTGTATAAATGGGTAATTGTATGTGAAAAATAATGTGATATCTGTATAATGTGAAATAGTGTATAATGTGATATCTTGTAACAATTGTAAGTTGCCCTGGATAAGGGCGTCTGCTAAGAAATAAATAATAATATAAGACCTGCTGGATAGTGGCTCTCCAGGACCAGGGTTGGAGACCCCTGATCTAGACAGAACAGTAGGTTCTAATAAACCTGAATCTCATTCCATTTGTATAGTATGTAGGAATGTTAAACAAGTAGATTATTACTGAGTTAAAGATCGCCACTGTTTAGATCATTAAAAAGGCCTTCTGTTGGTAGCATTATCCAAAACGCTTGCCTGCTTGATTTTACTTCTGTAGTTTTACCTCTGAGTTAGCTTTCAAATAATCCACAGAGTCTTTAGAAATCCAACTGTATCACGTCCCTAAAATCTGAATGTATAGCAGCATAGATGTAATTTCCTGTCAACTGAGACCTGAACTCAACTGAGTTCAGCCAAACCAGACACGCTGTGAGCAAAGCCAGCTGTGTGGCGTTATCCAGCTGTGATTGGCGGAACAGGAGGAACAGTACAAAACATTCTCTTCTGAGTCACAGCACAGATGATAAACACTCCCGTGTGTGTCTGTTCAAGGGGCCCACGAGAAGATTACATGGGAAACGTATTGCTTTTGCATCCTTTCTCCTGAAAAGACACCAAAACTCAATGCTGCTACGTTACACACCAGCCCGATTTGCATTACAACACATGTGATGGTCCCAATGGGGTACATGTATGTTGCATACCAGGATCAAATGATAATTTAATGTTAAAAGGCATGAACCGATTGAATAGATGTGAATTCTGTTGCTTCTGTTGTTTGGTTCTAGTTGTGTAAAGGCGTTCAGGAAGAAAACTGTCTGGGTTGAAATGATGGGTTATTGTGAAACATTTTAATACTTGGCTGTTGCACCATTAAATTCAAAGTTAACTGGACCTGCTCCCCAGCTTCTCCGTGGGCTCAGGGAGCAGGGGGCAGCGCTGTGGTTTTCTTTTCCAATTTATTTCAAGGGTTCACAGGACTACAAAATATTACATTTTCTCCTGGATCGACCCAGCCAGGGACAATAGGAAGATTTGTTCTGTGTGACAAGGTTAGTGAAGACCTTGCTCTCGATATACAACCCTCGGTCTAGCTCAGCTACCTCAGCAGGGGGTAAAAGACCACACTGGGGCAGCTGCTTACAATAACACAAGCTGGTATTTCAGTAACATGCTGCCCTGCTTACCCACAAAGGATTTAAATAACACGTTACAGGTGACAGCGACAAAAGAATTAAAGCAAGTTAACATAACACTGAAGTTAGAGAAAATTACAATGACAGGTAGATGCCAGATAAACATTTTTTTACAAAGTAGCCTGTCCTCATAGGAGAAGAATGGCAGTTAACTGGTAAAGAAAAGGAATTCCTTAGGCAAGCTCTGCTTCTTCCTGTAGTTATAGTGGATAGTCACATCCCAGGCGCTGCACAGTCTAATCTGTTGACTGTCTCACACTGCAGGCAGTCTGCCCTACCCTCCCCCCCTCCAGTTCCCATTCTAATTGCCACTGTGTAATCCTTCTCACGTGATTCGTGACTCACAAGGATCAGGTCATTACCACTGCACTGATGAACACAGGAACACTGAAGAACACAGGTTTCCCCTCAACGAGGGAGTAGCTTCCAAAAGACAAGTCTAGAGACAAGGGGGGGGGGGGGGGGGTAATTTGCAGGGTTTATTTGTTTTTTCATGCCTCCTATATAGACCCATTATTTGTCCTACTTTGAACCGATCTTTGAATGGGAGCACTGTCATTAAACAATCTCTTCTTTATATATGTATTTCATCTCATAATGCTGCAGATACAAGCTGCATTCTTCAATCTCTTTACTCCGTGTAATTGTTTAAGGAAAAAACACACCCAATAAAGTTTATTGGTTTATTGGTTTTTAACTAGTAATTCGTGAGGAAAAAACGGAGTACAAAGATTGCTGATATGCCGAATGAAATTTAGAAACGTCTGCTTCCTGTTGTAGGTCAGATTCACTTTATACTTGTTGTTTGTGTTCAGGAGCAGCTATTCAGTTCTATGCCTCATTTCCACTGCGGGACCTGGCCAACAAAAATACATTTCAGTGCGTTTTCCAAATGTGGCCAACCTCGGAATGTCTTGCCTTGCATCAAAAGGTCACTGGGGGGGGGGGGGGGTTGTGGGATAGTATTGTGCTGTGTTTTTAAAGAAACCCATAGCAGTACTACAAAAAACAACTGCCGAGCAATGGATGCTGCAACTGAAAGAACGGTCGTCTTTTTATTTTCGCTCTACACACGATTTTAGACAGCCTTCTCAAGATCCAATTGTCCAGAGCCTCCTAAAAGAATTCGGATTGAAAGTCAATCTGGTTGTTCTGCATCGGAAGACAGTGATGATTATCAACGGTTTCTGGATGACAGAGTCAGCCCAGAATTTTCGTTTCTTCGTTCTCCCACATCTCCCACAATTATCTTTTTTGGTCAAACTTCTCGACAGCCATTGCAGTGGTGAAAAAATCTTACAATGTGTTGCTCTGTTCTCCTGTCGGCTTCTTATTCAGCACATGCCTTCCTGCTAAGTAATGATGGAGTTCCTATCAGGTACGCTACAGAAAACCAGGCCAGCAGTGGAACACCCTTTTTAGGACCAACAGTGGAACAGGATACTAGTTACCTACCACAGCTAAGCGAGCCAAAGTACCTTCATAGAATTAATTAGCAGCAATGGGCTTATTCAATTCAGGAATATTGAAATAATTCCACTGCTTACCCTCTCAGCTCTACAAGCAGGACAGCAAACTCAATCCTGACCTGAGCACCCCTTGCCATTCAGCTGTGGGCCTCTCTTAGTCAGAGACTGCCAACTGTGCCAGAGGCCCGACAGAAGAGCGTTCTGAATGGTGTTGCTCATAAATTTCACAGACTTCAGAACACATTGTGCAGTTTGAACTATCAGTGTATCTTCTGGCTGCAAGGCACAGACAGGAGTAACGAATTGCCAATTCCCAGTTTGAATAAAAAAAAAGTAACAGGCTTCACTTTGCCAACTGCACACTTAACAGTTTAAAATGAATATGCATTTGCATATACACCATTTGGATCATATAATAAAATTGCGTCAGCTTTGGAACATAAGCAATATCTGAGTAAATGTAACTCTGTAATAGAATCACGTACATGTAATTATGTAAACATTTGAAAATTGTGTATAGAAGTTTCGTTATATTGGATTAGCTGTATCTGAAAAGGTCTAAAGGCAGTGGTCGTGTTCATTATTATTATTATTATTTATTTCTTAGCAGACGCCCTTATCCAGGGCGACTTACAATTGTTACAAGATATCACATTATTTTTACATACAATTACATTATTTTTTACACATTATTTTTACATACAATTGCCCATTTATACAGTTGGGTTTTTACTGGAGCAATCTAGGTAAAGTACCTTGCTCAAGGGTACAGCAGCAGTGTCCCCACCGGGGACTGAACCCACGACCCTCCGGTCAAGAGCCCAGAGCCCTAACCACTAATCCACACTGCTGCCCATCATGACAGACAGACAGACAGACAGACTGTCTGTGCATAAAGCTGAACGGGGACCCTAAAACCTAGAAGCTGAAATATTTCAGTTAGTTTTCTGATTACTGCTAATGGCACCATCAGAACATCACAGATGTTAACTTTAAGTGCAAAACAAAATCGGTACAAACTCAATTGTAAAGCCTATACAGCAGCTATAGCAAATATAGAAAGCGGTAATATCTTTGGCTGCCCAATGATAAAAACATTAAGCGCCATCAATACCAGAGCATCACACCTGCGTTTGGTGATCAAAGCTGAGCGTTTAAGTATTCAACTATTATTTGTCCTGCTCCTACCCCAAACAGTAATTAGCAGGTACTGGAGTGCTGTCAGTGTTCCATTGTGCATTCTTCTCTTTACTGTGCAAACGGTATGAAAATGACCCCTCCCCTCCCACCTCTACTTCCCAGGGGTTCCTGCCTCGATATTCTGCCAGTGCTGTAAAATTAGCAAGGGCTGGAGTTAGCAGTGAACAGTGTTTGTAACTTCTCAGAATTTCAATGCATTAGAATTCTTGCCAAGCTTCTTTTTCGGTTGTGAATTTGTGTTGAGGTAAATCACAATCTATGAAGAAGTGCCAGGCAGGACCCTGCTGCTGCTGCTTATCTTTGAGTCCGGAGAAGACCTTTGATTCTATATTGGTATACCTGTTTATTCATTACCATGTATTATCTAGTAACACAAAATGAGTCAAATCTGCTAACGTGTTAGTAAACTAGTAGTTGACCCAAAAAGGTGCCCTAAAAAATAAAGATTACAATCCAAAAAGGTATTGCTAACCACTAGGAAGGGGTGACTGATCAAGGGAGGGGTGTATGAAGACTAAGATTTCCTAAGAGAAGTCTTTCCACCCAAATACATATTTTAACAGTTTTTTTTTTCAATCATTCACTCTCCGTTTGCTATCTTAATCTGTAGCCCCTCTAACTATTGTGACAGTATGGTCAACGAGACCTGCTTGTCGTCAACAGTACCTGAAAGGTTCAGATTATATATATAAAATCAGGATTATAGTCCAATGCAATCCGGAACGTCTGTAGTTTGATGAAGATTGGTGCACAAATCAAACCAGCTTTCAGGTTTATTAGTTGCAGAGTTTTCAAACCATACAGAATAAAAAACACAGTAAATTTGGCCCTTGTTTGCGTGGTGCTGTGACACATTCGTTCCTCAACGCCAGAGGAGAAATGCCTGAGCTCTCATTCAAGAAATGCAGTTCCTGTGAAGCCCACACATCCTGTCTGCAATTTTTATTTCCAGGCACAAGTGTAATATGAGACTTGGCTGCCGAGGGACGTCTTACTAACTGTAAACACGATGGGGAAAGAGGCTAGTCTGAAACGGAGCGAGCAAGCTCAAAAGGAACAAAAAACACAGTTGCTCCATTAAAAGAAAGCAAGGTTCCTACTTAGGAGGCTTACTAATTATTCTTCACAGTTTAATTAGCATTCTTCCCCTAGTTCTTCACTGGTCATAATATTGCTTTGGAAAGGAAGTAGCAATGTGCTATCATGCAGATTTATTTAATTTAACACTGTAAAAAGTATAAGATTATAGGATCACTCGGCACCCATATACTATTGAAATGATCAGAAGCCAGGAGTTTGATGTTCAATAAATAGCTTTTTTTTAGCTGCATGGACTACTATTAGTAAACCTACAGGCTCTGTTGTGATTTATTCATGCTGCTGTAACGAATATCCTCCTAGCGGCTGATGAGTTAATAATACTGCCATCATTAGACACCTGCTTGCCTCTTGAGCTTGCTCTTTAGTTGAATGGCGAGACGTTAGTCTTTGAGCCTTATAGTTTGCGGTTCGCCTTGCCTTTCCTTTCAGTTCATTGGGCTGAGACGCCATTACACTGTGATCAGTTCAGATTCACCAGGGCCCTGATTGTTCACACTCCTGTGAAGTTCTGAAGCCCAGGATTGGGTGCAGGGCTAGGCAGAGTTCCATAGCCATGCTGCTCAGTCTGTTTGAAAAAGCTACACGTCAATTTAAAGATCTCTTTATTGCAGGGCTGTTTAACTGATTGCATTCCTCCCACATTCCTCATGTACTGCCAATCTAAGGAGCTGTCTCTTACTGATGATATCAATCTAAAAAATGCATTTCAATAACGCAACACTGCTGTTGCTTCAGAGCACGGGTGTTAACCCTCTCGGAAATATGCATGTGAAAACGATAAGCTGGCCTTAAGTGTTTAAACAGTACTAACAGTACCGTGTAAAGGTATTTATTCATAGTCTAAATACGTTGGTACACATGTAGTCTCGTGCACGCTAACACTGTAGTAATTGATTTTAAACTAATGGGAGTGTTTCTTTTTATGGGTTATCAAATATGTTTAAGTGTTAAGTTATTTATATGTTAAACTGTAAACCTAAATCTGATAAATGTAACGTTTCTGTGTGAATCTATTCAGTCTTGAGCAAAGAAGACTACGCGGTGATCTGATTCAAGCATTCAAAATTCTAAAAGGTATTGACAATGTCGACTTTTTTGACCTGAAAAAAGAAACAAGGACTAGGGGTCACAAATGGAGATTAGATAAAGGAGCATTCAGAACAGAAAATAGGAGGCACTTCTTTACACAGAGAATTGTGAGGGTCTGGAACCAACTCCCCAGTAATGCTGTTGAAGCTGACACCCTGCTAACAACCAAACGAGCAAGATGGGCTGAATGACCTCCTCTCATTTGTAAACTTCATGTTCTTATGTTCTAAATGACTTCGGTCGCTGTTTGTTAGTCAATTAAATCAGCTTCAAATGAAAGCAGTGGAACAATTCTCTTAAAAAGAACCCCTTCCCCCAAATCATGTTCAATTCTACACTACAGCAGTACTCCCTGGGGTCCATCTGCTGCACTCTTCAATGCTAGTTTACCCTGTGCACTTTATCGGAATGTATATAAGCAGACCCCAGCTCTCTTCCTCCCCAACCTGGGTCTGGAACTTGTAAGCTTTAGAAAGCATTGTTGGTGTTTATTTTTAATTTTCCTAAAATATTGTTTTTGAACTAGGAATGCCAGCGTTACCCCCTTACAATGCCATGACTAGCGGTTCACCGAGTAGCAATGAATCCTGATGCTTTCTTTACATGACCCATCGTATTGTAATCTTGCTTGTATCGTGATGCAAAACCAAAAGCACAGTATTGTGGGGGGGGGGGGGGGGGCCTAGTGTTTGCAAATGTGCTTGTGGTATGCGCTCACTAAACACATGGCTAATTTAAATAGCATACACTGTGTAGGGGGTGCTGGTATTACTAGTGTATTATTATATGCCATGCTTACTAACTATTCCACCAGATATTGCTTCTGAAAAGAGCTGTTGAAAGGCTCCCTGTGGAATCCCCAGCGATGATCCCCGACTCTGCACAGCCAGGACTCAAACCTCTGCTCTTCAGTCTCTTTGTTCCAGGGTTGGGGGTCAATTCCTGTTTTTCAATTTTAATTGGCATGTTGGAGACATAATTGCTGTGATTGTTCCACTGCTTTCATTTGAAGCCAATTTAATGGACTAACAAACAGTGACTTCAATGTAAGTCACTTGTTGCCACAGTGAGAGGCTCATTTTAACAGAATACTGCTAATTGCAATTTTGATCAATGGTGTGTTGAAATGCATTTAAAGGGAATGGGAATTGGGAATTGATTTTTAAAAAGGAATTGGAAAACAAGAATTGACCCCTCACCCTGCCCTGTACCCCACGTGGTCGTGCCTTTACCAGTTGAGCCGCTTTGGGGGGTACCCCAAGACAAGCAGTTTTATTGCACAGTTCACAGTATCCTGCTGATTAAATTTGCGCAGATTAATAGCATGCTGAGAAGTTTACAGTATCTGAACCCAAGAAAAAAAACAATCTGCAGCTGGGGAGGGACAGTAAAGGGTGAATGAATGGATTGTAAGCCCGCTCTTTGCAACGGCGGATGGGAAAGCACAATCCTTCCTTTATTGAACTGTCTCCACTTTATTCAAAGCCATTCTCACAACAAGCACATTCTTTCAGGGTTATGCTGGCATGTAGACCCAAGCTCAGGCTTGTCCCTGACTCTCTGCAGTCCTGATTTACTGGATGAAACGCTGCTGTCACACTAGACCCGAACAAGCTGCCGAGCAGCCAATTTGTACAGCGTGACCTGCTTTTCCTCTCTCTCTCCCTCCCCCTTCAACTGCTGGGAAGAACGAGGGGTTTTCCTAAATGCTAGTACTGGAACAAAGTTCGATAAGTGGAACAAATGCCTCTTAATGCATTAGGTGGTGTGACAGGGTAGCGTCACGGCCCAAGTTGTTACCGGCTGGAAGAGAGACTCAGAAACCAGAAGCTGCAGATTAAGCGTTAGTGTGCAAGTTTATTAACAAAAACTAGACTAACAAACACTAACAAACAAAACAAACAGGCACAGCGGCCAAAATAAAAGGTTTAAACAAACAACACGAACATAACTCTAAAGCCCCTTTCACACTGGCACGCTCTACCCGGGTCAGGACCTGGTATCATGCGGGTTGGCTCTGCTTTTGATAAAGCAGGGTTGACCTGGGTGACAGACGCAAGTGCACAACGCGCGTATCAATGTCCCAGAAGCAGATTGTTACGGACGCTTACATCCAAGCTTCTCTGGATCGAACCGTCGGCCCACATGTTGATTAGAGCAAATGTTTCTTCATCCCTGCTGCAATCTGGCTCATGCTGTGTCTCAATCAACAAAAATACGGCTAACCAGAATAAACAGAAATGCTCCTTGCGGAAGTGAAACCTTCACGCAGACGCGGCTGTTTGTTATTGGGTCGGCTCACGAATGGATGTCATGCCTTTTTATCTCGCTCAACCCGGGTCAAAGTGTGTCGACCCACATGCGCTTAGACTAGTAAAGCACACTGTGTGGCGGATGATCAGTTAACAAGTCCTGTGTTTGATATGATAACAGCGGCCGCAGGTGCAGTGTGACAGGAATGCTCCCTCCCCCTCCCAGTTACAGGCAGTTATACATTAAGACAGGAAGCAGCCTTGACTCTCACAAGAGTCGATGACACAAGCTCTCCGCTCCGGGGAACTCGCTGTGCATTCAGCTGTTTTGGAGGAGTTTGCGCAGGGGGGAATTTAAAGCTGCAGACCCCCCTAATCGGGATCAACTTGACCCTATAATTCAATCCCTGGTGGTCAGTTTAGGGCGCTCATTCAAAATGTGGACCCTTCTGCACTGATCCTGTCTGTCTGTCTCTATCACACCCAACATGGTGAACCACCTTGAATCTTCTCCAGACTTCTACCACAACATAAGCTTCTCCCTTACAACCTTCTGGTCATCTCTATATAGCCTCTAGAGTGGTGAGCACGATAACTGCATTGAATTTACTCCAAATGTTTTTCATAGCCCCCTATGCCATTCAGGGTTGCATAAATTTTATATAAATACCTATTTAATCTCGCTTGGATAAAGGCATCTGCCAAATAAATACAATAAATGATAATAATCTATAGCTTAGTCTGAGGTTATGATAACCCTTTGTACAGTACACATCTTCACTGGGTTTCTAGATGAATTCACCCATGTTGTAAAGCCTTTTGGGCACTTTTGTAAAGAATATTGGTTGACAGTCCAGTTTGTTTGTGTTCCCCAACAGTTTAATCCCATGAAGAGTTTGCCGTGATGGTCTGCAAAACAAACAGGCATGTTCTTGCAGCAATAGTGTAGGTGGTTATAAAACACCAGGATAAGATACAGCAGCAGTAATACTAGATCATTCTGCTAACAGTCTGCCTACTTCTTCTAGTAAATCGTGTTACTGGTTTTGGAGTTGATTTCTGGAAAGCCTTGGGGCTCACCTAGTACCCTATAGCCTGTTTTGTTGGACAAATGCCAGTCAATGGCACTGGCATGACATACGGTTTTGATTTCGCCCTGGCACTGAGGGTCTGGTATCCCATGCCAGTTGGCTGGCTGCACCCAGTGAGTCATTTTTTGGGACTCCGAATATATGGGCGCCTATTGCCATCTGTTCTGCACTAAAATATCACCTAAGGGAGCTATTCCATAAAACTTTGGGAGACTTGGGAAGAAGTCATCAATTTTAAAATAGGCAAGCCCAAGACTTGGGTGATTACCACTAAATCCTGGCATTACCAACAGTACATATGATAATATACAGAATAGTAGTACAGCTACTAAATGGCTTTAAAATCAAAGAAAATACAAAATGATATCGCAAAAGTCCACCAGAAGCAATAATAGTAGTTCAGTTTTGATAGATGAAATGGTAGCCGTGTCAGTCCAGAGATGATAGACAAAGAGAAGGAGATGTGATCCCTTTTTATTGGACTAACTAAACAATAATTAATCACACGCTTTCAAGACCTCAAATGTAATCAATCTCTCTTTCCTACTTTCACCTGAAGACGAGATCTTTGAGGTCTTGAAAGCTTGTGATTAGTTATTGTTTAGTTAGTCCAATAAAAGGGATCACTTCTCCTTCTCTTTGTCTAGTATGTTAAATTTTGAAATGTCCAATTTTTTGTTAAGTATATGGAAAACTATGAAGCGGTGTCTAATCAATATGTTAACATTATTTAGCGGGTTTCATTCGAATTTAGTTAATTATAGGTATTGCAAAAAATACATGTGTGTGTGTGCGCCCGACCCTGATTTTGATGTGATTCACCCATCTGAAATTTCTTGTATCAGATAGTTTGTACCAGATGGCTTGTATCAGATATTTTGCATCTGGTTACATGTTAAAAACTGCGCAGTGTAATCAATCTTGTCTAACTATGCATCATAAAAAATACAATACAGATTACTGTAAAATACCGCTGACTCAAGGTCAAAGTGACCAGAAAGCGCAGTCATTGGGTGGCTATTAGCTAGTATTGTGCATCTCCCTATACTGTATAAACTACATCATGAAAACTGCTATAGAAAGGCAAGGAGGCACGTCCTTAAATGTCCCGCCAGCAGCTCAAATTCTAACTTAGCTTTAAACGAATTACTGGGAAATGCTGATAAGCTACTATTAAAGAGAGGGCGAAAAACAATTAAGCAGCAAGGGCTGATTAGAGGCAGCGCAAAATCTGGACAGAGATGAGAGCAGTTCAGCGAAGCAGTCAAGAGAAAATGGGATGGCAGACAGATCGGATTGATTGGGGAAGCACGGGCAATGCAAATTAACACTACATAGCTTTTAAACAGAGCTAGTACTTAAAGATAGTAAGAGAGACTGACTGGCGCCTTTGTGAAATCACGATCCTCTGCAACCGCCATCTTCCCTCCATCAGTCACCAGTCGTTTCTGATCTTGCATATTTAGAAGATGATCCTTGGTTTTTTCAGTCTGAGATTCAGAGGATCCGTTTAGATATACAGCTATGACCAAAGGTTTTGCGTCTCCCAGTAGAATTAACAAATTTTGCTTCATGAAGTCGAATGAAACCTGCTGAATAATGTTACTTTAATAATGGTATGGCTTCCGGTAAACTTTTGCAATATAATTTTGCAGTTTCTTTGATTACTTGATGTAAAATAAAAGATCTAAATTATGTCATCATGTTTTTTCTTTTTAATTGTTTCAGTTCTAAAATTCTAGGTGATGTACCCATTTTACAGCCAACAATCTAACTGCAGTTGGCCTTATATATACTAGACAGTCACCATCATGTAGATCAAGTCTCTTTATTTCTTAATTCCAGAGATTGACAATGCGGTTACAGTTATAACCTCCCGTTGCTGCAAGTGGTAGCAGTAGCATACCTGTTTGTCTCACAGAGTAATGGTATATATTCCAGATTGATATGAACTTCAAATACAACCAGCTTCAAACACTGACAACTGCCCTCTTTGATGAGTTTCACAACAAATACACTTAGGCTGCATGAAATGTTAAAAAACATCAGTGAAAAGAGATGCGAGGAACTGGTTGAAATGACCACAGTGCAGACTATGTCTCCCTTAGCTTAGCAACCTCTCTGTTGTAAAGATGCTGTTTCCCATATGTTTTTTTTATAATTATCGCCCTGAACACACCTGTTTAGTTCAGTGGCTAGGAAGCTTCAGATTGAGAGGCAGCTGAAACTACCCAAGATAATGTAAACAAACTGGCAAGTCAATAATGTCCGGTTTCTCAGGAAACAGTTATTAGGAATGTTTTTGCAATTCCTGCACCCTCTGCAATTCTGTATTGCTGTTTCCCACAGTTGCAGAGTGAGCAGAAATGACTGTTTCACACCCACTGTGGATAAAACACTTCAGTAGATATTTTAGGTTGGAAAAACAACATTTTTACTGAAGTAGTAAGCATGGTAAATAATGCTGAAACAATAGAGAATGCCAGAGAACTCGCATACATTGATAGGCGATCAGACAGACAATATTGTGAAAATGCAGATTGTATAACGTATACCTTTAACTGCTAAAATTACAATGTAGCAGCATCTTTCTACGTTCGTAATTGAGATTCACCAGATCACAGATGTCTTGTTTAAATCAAATGGCCATTCATAAGCTTCTTTAACATGTCATGGGAGGCACTTAAAAAGAATTGTAAGGCAGTAACAACATTAGTCAAGATTTTACCTTAAAATTACAATTCAGCGTTTTTAAAGTTCTGTATAGTTACAAAGCCTAAGAGCCCAGGGAGTTGCCTGTCTGTCAGCTATCAGGGCGAATTCAGTACAAACATCAAAATAAGCTCCCAAGATATAGCCATGGCTATATATAGCTAAGGTGTCAGTTCTGGGAACGAATGAAAATGTGCACCTACAGTACCTGTTTTGCAGGTGGTATTCTGAACGGAGATTTGGAATAAATCATGTTGAGAAAGGTCCCAAGGTTTTCTTGCCAGAGTGCCAGAAAAAATATATTAAAAAAACACCAACGCTGATGTGAGCCAATTCAGCTGTTAAAACTGACTGGCTGCTTTAAAAAAAAAAAAAAAACAGTGTGTATTCCCTCCCACTATTTCTCCCCCTTCTCTTCTCTTAAAAATAACTGGCAAGCGGTTTGGGAAAACAAACCTCGTACTGGTGCTCAGGGGGTTGGTAGAAAAAGAGAAAGGAAAAATGTTTCAGTACGTTTTTAAAAGCTGGTCCTAGCTCAAAAGCTCCTCCCAGTCGAACTGAACCACTGACGACGCTAAAAAGGTGAGTTTTGTAGACAAAAAAAAGGGGGCGTGTGAGGGGGGGGGATTTTATTTGAAAGTATAGAAAGATCCCGGCAAAAGATCAATGAAGGACAGGTCAAAGGTGACTGTTTCACCTGAGGTTTACAAGCGTCGCTTGTGCTTTTAAAGGTCGCTGCCTCTTCTATAGAGAAAGTTTTGCTGTGGGTTGCAAAGCCAACACCCCTGCTGTAATGCAACCATTGTTTAAAGCCAAAATGCTCTGAATTCCAGGACATTAATCTGTGCAATCTGAGCTCCTGCCAGCAACACAGAGCAGAAAAAAAGAGCACAGTTGGTTACTAAAACAATCTTAAACAAAGTGACACTGCCGGCAACACACTACAGTACACAGCTTTGTGTTCTCTTTTGTATAGAAGGCTGGGGTGCAAAAAAAAAGCACAGGGAACTGTCAACGTGTACATTACACCCCTGACTTCGAAGGTCTTATTTTGGGCTATTTTAAAGCTTTTTAAAAATAGAAGACAAGTATTCGAACGTTCAAACAAACGCTGCTTGAAAAAAAAAAAAATGACCATGTTTGTGTTGGTTTATATAACGGCTTATAAATATGCAGATGAACCCAATGCATGAATGACCAAATAAATCACCCATTCTACTGTATAGAAAAGTGTTTGGTAGGTAATTTGATGGGGGACCTGTAGGTGTTTTTCTTTACTGGAATATGGTACTGAATTTACACTTTTGTTTTCCAGTTTGTATAAAATTAAAGAATCATATTTTAAAGAATATTCAAACCTGAAAATGTTATGCTGGTCCCAGGACCAACTGTTAGGTATCACTTTTATAATACCTATGCAGTATCGATGAAGGAATCTGCCAAGTTAATATAATCTTTGACACTGGTGAAATGGGGTTCAACCCTAAAATTAAAAATTACATTCTGGACAAGACCATACAATGAATACACAATCAGAAATCACAAACTACATTGTTAAATGGTACAGTTTATACCTATGTTCCCTTTTAGCAATGTACAGCCCAGCTTTGCTAAACTTTTGAACCTATTCATTCATGATCAAGACTTTTAACAGGAACAAAAGTGTCATGAAAAGATTTTTACATTCATTTGAATAGGATTTTTTTGTATTCTTAAAACATGGTCATTTTAATTTAGCGAGTTCAGGCACAATTTTATTACCATTTTTCAAAAGTTAGTTTTACAGTCTGTTAACCAAATTAGTATGTAAAATGTATACTGTAAAATAATTTCAACTTTTGACAACTAGTTTTTTTTTAATTTAAAAATACTAAATTAAACTTCAATTGAATGCCAAATGTTTCAACTAGAAGTGTATTTTCAAACGTAGAAAAATATTCTGTTGCATACACTCTGCATTGAAAAAGACTTCCAGTCAAAAGATAAGACATTGAATTTAAGTTTATTAGTATTTCTAAATTCTATTGAGAGTTAACTAGTTGGATGGCAGTTTTCTATAAAAATCGATTTGATTTCTAATAATAAGTTAATATTTACCAGTATGCTGTAAGACCACGCAAAGTATTCAAGATCAACAAATTATATAAAAAAAAAAAAAAAAACAGTACGAAATGCAGGACAAACGGACGGCAACAGTTACAGTAAATCTGGTTCAGAGTTAAATTAGCAGACTGCCAAACATTTGGAAAGATTGTGGTGATGGCTGGTGAGAAAGTGGGCGTGATTTGGGCACAAACCAGATTTGTCACCGCTTCAAGCAGAGGCACGAACCCTCGCATCAGCCACGATGACGTCTCGCATGAGGTCACTCTGTTGGCAGCCGCTGAGAATAACTCATACTTGATGTTGTTTCAAAGTTTATTCACTGTTTCTTCAGCGCGGTGTAGTAATAGTGGCAGAACGTTCTTCTGCTTCAGCTTGCAACCCTTTTCGTGTCTTTTTTTTCAAGTTTTTTACTTTGTGATGCAAACGGAAACGTGGACAGGCCCTTAGAGTGGACCAGGGTTGAAGGTGCAGTATTTCAGATATTGAAATTATTTTCCTGACCCTTACCTTTGCAATGCCCCCCTTATCAACTGTTTAACTCAACTGTTCTAAAACTAAAAATCAGAAACGGCAGTGTTACTGCCTTCTATTATTCAAAAGCAACAAACAAGAAAATGTGGACAGTCTTCACAACAGCCTTCAAATACAACTGAAAGCATGCATGTGCTGATAATGTAATATAGAGGGTGAGGTTCCAAACAGCCCAGCGGAGTGATGACCCGAAGGGATAAATTCATGTTTCATTGAGGCTCTGTGCATTGAACAGATGACTGTTTCATCTCAACTACAGACCGTTCCCCTGTGGTGATCAATGTAAACCGACGAAGACGTTACTAGAAAAGTTTCTCATAAGACTTCTTGAAGTGTTGAACTTTTCAAAGCAAAATGTATTACAAGTGAACAATGGCAGCGGTAGAAGTTTTGTAGTAAAGAAGTGGAAAACCTTTTTTTTTTTTTTTTAACTTTTCCATTTTTTTGAGCTTGGGCAATCACTTGAGAATTTATTTCATATGCCATTTTATAGCAGCAATCATGGGAGTCACGTGACAATCACGTAGGAGACACAGCGGTTGCATTCTGCTTGCAATGGCTGCTGGGAGATTCATTTTCGCTTCACCAGTCGCTTCAATTCTGTACCCACCATTGTTACAATGACCAGATAACCACGGAAAAGATGGAAAACAAATTAAACCAATCAAAATGAGGCACAGCCGTGGCACAAAACCACTTGGTAGGGATTTCCTGCTCAATCTCCTTTTTATCACAGCGACAAAGTAATATTAGCATGTATTTCAATAATGTTGGTTTGGGTTCAGCATGTCAGAAGTGTGTCTCGTGGGCTAGGATTTTAAAATGAAAGCAACCCAAAATGAATGCATTTTGTCGTTTCAACCTTTACGAAGCCAATGTTCGCACAGACTTTGCAGCAACAGAAACAGGTTAAGATTTGGAATATGACCCCACTCCCCCTCCCCTACCCCCCTTCAGAGAAAACAGTGAGGTTACCCTCTGCTTTAATTTCATTAACTTGGCAGAGGAAAAGGGGAAATCAAGGGGAGAGGGCAACATCAACAGTGTAATTTAAACCGGTTGCCATCTGGTTTTGAAATTGCTCCATGCACAAAGGACCTTTTTCTTGTAGGGTTATTTTGTTCCATGTCTCCTTTATTTATGCCCAAGCCACAGGTATGTGAAAGGGACATGTTAGAAATCTTCAGCACAGAGGTGCCCCTTGCCACCTGAACTCGTTGTGACCTCCTCATTAAAGCACACGGGCCAATCAAAACACAAACAAGCTTGTTCTCACAGCAAAGAAGGGGACAAATCTCCCCTCTGACAAGTTTTCAATTGAATTTTTGGAAAATTAGCAGGAAACGTGTCAAACTTTCTTTTTATGGTAAACCAACCACTACAGGATCCAGACAGAGAAGAGAGTAAAATGCATTCAAAACCTTTTCATATAAAAATAATGGTGACAATCCGCAGAGTTGACTTTACCAGGCATTAAAACAAGTATAGTACTAGATACTGCATTTATTAGAATGGCGTTCATTTATAAATCAAACAGGTACGGCAGGAAGCGACTAAATTATGGATATGACATCTACCTACTGGCTCAACAGAAATAGTTCCGTAATAATAATAATAATAATAATAATAATAATAATAATAATAATAATAATAATAAGAAGAAGAAGAAGAAGAAACTGCATAACTCCTAAGTTAACTGCTGGTTTTACCCAGAAGTCCAGTCACTGATGTAGGGCCTTGAAGTTCAGGATATAGTTTAGAGTGGTATCGGCAACTACAGGCAGAATTTTTTTCAGAAAATAAAACGTTATTTACCAATTGAAAGTGGCAAACAAACGTTCAGGCCCTGGGAGTTTATAGCATCTGTTAAAATAAATTGCGTCCCTTAAAACGTTAAAAGTAAATAAATAAATAAAACCTGTAAACAATTATGTTTTGCTTGTATGAGGTGTGAAATGGCGTTACGTGTTGGCACGCACAGTGATTTTAATATATATATATATATATTTTTTTTTTAAAACAGCAGACGGGCATGAAGGCCCTTGGGAACACGACACATATTTAGTTTCACAAAATCTACCTCGCCGTGGCACTCCTGTGGAGTTCACTGAAACATATACCTAAACGTTTTAAAAATAAAACACAAATGGACTAAAGATAAACACATCTCTTCACAATCGAATGCGTCAGGGTCGACGTTACCTTCGGTGTCTTTTGGAACATTATTATCTGCATTGCAAAGAACCCAGCAGAATTTACTTTCAGATAAAATCTGTTCATTCATTGAAATGTATTAAAAACAAAACAAATGATTAACCTACTTTTTTAAAACGATATTTTGGTTAAATACTATTCTAGAGAACATAAAATGGCTAAAAAATTCTAGTGGTGAGAAAAGTTTAATACATTTGCCGACGTCAAAATATCCAAGAACGTCTCTGTGCATTTAATTGTCTGTTTAATTTGATAATATAACAATGTAAATATTTTTTTTTTTTGGTCCCTTTATTAGTTTCGCTGACACAGCGGTGCATTCCATTACTTTGTTTTAAAAAAGGCACGTTTACAATCACAATATTTTGGAGAAAAAAAAATCCAAAAACTAGCGATTTCTTTTCATATAACTTAAAAAAAATTTAAAAAAAATGCCGGTCACAGAAATAAAACTAAAGTTTGTGTTTTTTTTAGTTTTTTTTTTTTTTTTTTAAAGTTGCAAATCTTGATTTCTGGGTTGGGAAAAAAAAACTGTTCTTTTTGTACGTTACACTATTAAGTGTTATAATGTTACAGTAAAATAAATTCGTTTTTAGCATGCCCTGTTTTTAAAGGTAGGAAATATTACTGCATATGTCTGGCGTTTTTTTAAAACGTGTTGTCTCATTTGTTGGAAAATCTAATGCAAAACACATTTGCCGTTTATTTGGAAAAAAAAAGAACCCCAAACATGTAACATCCCGTTTGATAGAAGCGTGCTATTGTGCAAATACGAAATTCGTTTCAGATGTTTTTAAAGGGCGGCCCGTTTTCCATCAAAAACAAAACCTGCGAATTCCTAGTCTACCCCCTTAGCTTTAATACAACTTTGACTAACTTTCCCTCTAAGCCCACGGAAACACCGATTTGTTTCAGTCTCAGAACTGTCAAATGTGTCCGATCCTATTGCAATAATCGACTACGGTACTTTCACATGATGTGCTGTCCGTTTCCCTGATTTCTATCACATATATACGGTCATTTATAAAAGAAAACAGAAAGAAAACAATCCTATGACACATACGGCACGGGTATACTACAGTATGGTACTTAGTAGCAGCTTTACGAGAAGAAACCAAGTTGCCTTTTTTTGTGAGCTAGTAATAACTACTGCCTTTCAAGGACACTGCAGATCATTGGAAGACGGCAAATCCAGGCTCTGAAACCACCCAAATGAGCCGTGCTGGCCGGGCAGGACACAAGGAAGAGTATAAAATGCAGGAATGGTTTACCTTTTTGATGTTTCTGTTGTTATAGCCGTTGTAGGGACTGAATCCTGTCCTTGGCGGCACAGAGAGCAGCATTTTCTCAGCAGAATGTCAGGAGCGGCGGGCGAGAGCCAGGGCTGCAAGCTGACGTCAGCTGTGGAAGTTCAGGCAGGAATCTGGGGGAGCGCTAGAGCGCTGGAGTCTCGCTGCCGCCGCACCGCCGGCAAAGCAGCGCACACGCCGCCGGGTCCTAGCGCCTCTGCGAGGCAATGGAGATTAGGGCTGCGCGGCTAAAAACGTAACCCACCCACAGGAACTCGTTGCCTTCTGTCTAATAAAGTCTGACCTCGGAAATGTCACCCCCATTTCCACTATTAAAACATAGTGTAATTATTTAAATAAGGGATACATATGTCAATTATGCCCTGGTCACATTTATAAAAAAAAAAAAGTCCTTGGAAGTCTTCATCAATCATTCAAATAATAATAATAATAATAATAATAATAATAATAATAATAATAATAATAATAATAATAATAATAATAATAATAATAATAATAATAATGAAGTGTGGCCAAATCCATTTTTGATTGCACACTGTGTACACGTATATACTTCATTGTAATTATAGAGATCATGCCAAACATAATAATTACATTCTAAACTCTTGGAATATGGAATTTATGATAGAACGTGCATGCTTGCGTATATCATTCGGGTTATATCTTGGAAATAATAACACGTTATTATGAGCATGTTTTTAATACTGAGATGTTTTACAAATTAATATTGTGAACTTTAATATCTGTTTTATCAATTCACGTGTGTGTGTGTGTGTGTGTGTGTGTGTGTGTGTGTGTGTGTGTGTGTGTGTGTGTGTGTGTGTGTGTGTGTGTTTGTATGTCTTTTAATAAAACTATGAGACCACAAAACGAATGATCCTGCAACGAAGTTATTTCTCGCTAGTTTTGTACCGTTGCAATTGTTTCCTTTCTCTTCCAAAACCTTAAAGTACTTAAAAAAAAAAGGCAAACATATGTTCATCCAGAACGCTTCAGGATGTGTGCCATGGTCAAAAACAACATGGATGTATTTGTATTGCCTGCAGGGTAAAGACGGCAGACGTGACTGCAAACATTTGTCAATTGTATTATTTATTTTTAGTTGCAGCTTCTTAGCAGCTGTGTTAATAAAACGATGCGGTTTTTTTGTTATGTATCTAGGTATGTATTGTTAGATATTTACAGTACACGCCTAAATGCGTACACATATTGCATTTGTGCGTAATGTGACAGTTGAAAACCCGGTTGGATGACAGTCAGCACTCATATAATACATTGCATGAAAATTCAGTTCGGCGACGCTGTTTGAGAAATGTAAAGAATGCAGGTGACGAGAATTACAGAGCAGGTGTCATACATACATAGTTACAAAGTGACACGCCTTGTTGACAACATGCTTCTGGCGACGAAATAACCCGTTGGCAACACGCAGGGTGTGGAGCCCTGGAGATTCAACGTTTTTTAATTTGGTTGACACACTATATCTGTATTTACGTGCAATAACCAAATCTTACCAAAAATGTCCTAATCCTTTTATTTGCATAAACTGCTTACTCAGGATAGTTCTCCGTATCGATTATCACATCATCTTTTTCTGTGTTTATGTAATTTGATACATTACATTTAGACGTAGCTTTTGCAAAATTAGAGTACGTTATCATAACAATGTAGTTAAAGAGGAGATTTAAATAACAGGTAGATGCCAGTTAAAACTGTTCCGAAAAATGACAAAGCAGCCTGTCCTCAAACGAGGACAATGGCACTAAGGATTAATGTTAATCCCTTTTAATCAGGTAAAGTCATTGTTGTGTTTGGATCATTGCGCCCTGCTTACTAACTATTCCAGCAAAAAAAAAAAAAATCCTTTTTCTGAAGTGAGGTGGGGAATCAGCATTGAGAAATGATCTATGTTTATCTGGAGAAACAGCCGTGAATCATTCATGCATACTAGAATATTGAAAAGGTCAAATATTAGATGACATGGCACACTATTACATCGTTAAAGGTTGCATTTACACATTTTTATTACAAAGTGTAATAAAGCACAGTAATAGCTTAGTAATAGCTTAGTTTAGCGCTGTAAAACACACAGAGGTATGGTAAAGCATGTTAAAATATGATATAAGCACTGGGACAGCATAGACAAGCTTAAATGTCCTGTCGTAAACTTTTATTAGGGAACTAATTATAAGGATTTCATAACCCGTAACATGAAACTGAATGCAGTCATGTGCCGTTCTTGATGAAAACAAGCAAACACGGCAGCATGACCCAAGGGGATCTGTGTAAAACAGGATGTGAATCGGTCACAAAACGATTCCGACACTCAATAGCGTTTTAAATGTGTTCTCTGAGGGGGGTTCTCTGGCTGTTTCAAAGCGGGAGCAAACGACAGCCAAACGTTTCGCTGCTGAGATTTCAAAGCCAGACAACGGGGCCAATCATTTACATCCAATTCATGTCAATACAAAGTGTTCTCTTTCATGTTCTGTGCTGAGCCGTGTCATGCTGGCCACGTGTGGGGTTTATAGAATTAGTACCATATTACAGTTATAAATACGCCCGATGGCACTCAATTTCCCTTGTAAATAATGAGAGAAACGCAGTTCTGTACAGTAGAATGGGTGTTATTTATTGCAGACCTCATTATACATTGTTGTCCATCATTTTTAATATAATAATCCATCGCATATCCGACTGCGGTGGGACCAGAGTAAGGGCGGATATGTAAAAAGTCGGATAAACGAATTCTGTTCTAAATACCATTATACACAGCTGTAACAATTACTATATTCACACAATTATTGTTTTGAGATTCAGCATTTATCAGGGAGCGCCTCTAAATCTCTTGTTTAGAAAGATATAATGCCTGTGACGGTAGCCGTCTGCCGTGTGGGTGCGTGCATTCGCTGCTGAGTGACAGGCAGGAGAGCGAGACGGAGGTTGAAGTTGATACGCCCCCCGCAGGCGAAGAGGATTTATTTACATATCAACACACTGAACCGCTCAGGTGACACTACCAGCAATGGCAGTGCACGGAGCACATAGAACACAGTGTAGGAAAACCTTTGTAGGATCGACAATCTCTGGACTAAACTTCTCTGTTCAGTAATAACGTTGCTGAAGAGGTTGATCATGGCGGACAAACGGTTAGGCGGATATGCGACGGATTGCTAGTCATTTCTAAAATCTAATAGTCATTGTTAGATACATGTCAAGCAGTGTTTGGAAATTCAGTACAATTTCTCTAAGGGTAACCTCAGAGGTGAAAGCTGATATCAGTGTATTTTTCCCCGATCTTAGCAAACTGAGCTAACACAGAACCTTACAATTACAGTGTTTCCTCAATGCTTAACCATTTCATAATTCACCAGTTTGGTTAATTCACATGTTGGCAGACTATCTGACTATCTGACTTTATGTGTAAGTCAGATAGCGAAATAGAGTGTAATAAGAGAAGTGGACAGATCAAGCACATGTGCAGATGATGAAGAGGAAAAACTCAGGTCTCCCTAGCTTATAGGTCTGAGAAGCTTGACGCTGCTATCCTCTCTAATCATGTAATGTTATTAAAGCATTCTTTGTCTGCTTTTTTCTGTTTCCCTCCCACCCACTCCCCTTTCTGGGACATCAGAGGCTGATCCAGTGAGGAGAGGAGCGGGTCGCGCTGCAGTCAAGGGCAGAGGGTCCTGCGATGAGGGTGGGGACTAAACTTAACCCTTAACTCAGTTGGGATGAAATCCAGCAGACACAGGGAGTCCCCAGGACCAGGGCTGGGAACCACTGCTCTATAAGGTGTGGGGCAGCCAGGATGGCACTGCCAAGGCACAGGGATGTCAAACTCAGTTCTTGGAGGGCTGCAGTATCTTCTGTCTTTCGTTCCACCCAAGCTCTCAATCACTTAATTTGTATCATCTTGTATGGTCAGAGGCGACCTTACCCATGTTTGACGTGTATGTCTCTCTTGCATCTGAACATAAAGTGTGTCTGGAAAATTATTATCAATTGCAATCAAACTGTATGACATTCTTTATCACTATTTATTTATTCAAATCTGTGAATCTGTCCATCTGTCTATGTGTCACACTTACATTTTTCCATATTTATAAAGGTTTCCCACAGTATGTTTGCATGGTATTTTATTTGGTAGTTTTACAATGCTTTTCTCATGGGTAGGCGTACACTTTGCATTTACCTTAGTTTACCCTGGTTTGCCATGTTTATTAATGTACTTTATCGTACCTCGCTATTCTTTAAATGCTTCCTGTTGCTCTACCATGCTTTCACTGTGCTTTATTACACTTTGCTATGCTTTTACTATGGCAAACTTTTATAAGGGTTGTGATGTTTGTTTTTTTGTATTCCATACAACCTTGGTAGTGACAGATAGCTTTTAGTTTGTACCGCTGTGACTTGGAGATATATAACTGATACACTGATACACTTTAATGAGGAAAGACTATATCAAGTCCAATTACTTTCTGTGGGGTCGGTTTAACATCAGAATTCTTACTGTCATTGCTGTCCAAGCAATATGCCACAAGAGAAAGCCATACCAGTCCCAGACACTGTTTTACATTGCGATGTGAAGTTCTGCTTTTGTTGCTGTCTGTGTTTCAGGCAGAGGGCTGCAGGAATCCTGCCAACACCACAGTTGGGAGTCAAGTGCCCTTATTGTTGTCTCTGAAAGCATAGTTATTTCCCCTTACTGGCAGTATTTGCTGGGCAGGGTCTAACATTGCTGAATGTGCTAAGTAGCTTGATTGTGGAGAGCACAGAGAGAGGGGTATGATCTGATTGTAAACCAGAGGGGTTGCAAGATTCTTTTTAATGGTTTTGTTGGGGTAGCACTTGTCAGACCAGATTGTCATGATAATAAGTGTTTTGACTATCTCCCCAACCTCCACTCTTTCTTTACAAAGCTGTAGAATGAGTAAGCGATTAGATTAAGTGCTAATCTGAGGAAAGTCGGGTATAAACAGAATTCACAAGACTTTCACAATATAGGATATAGGATTTGGCTTTTGAAAGGATGTGTTTTAAATACCAGAGTCAAGAGGCTTAAATATCTGCTCCATGCAATTCTAGATCACAGTTAGCATATGCTGGTTGGTGTTGAAGTTTTCTGTTTCAGGTTTATTTAAACCAGACTGTTACTTATTAATGACAATGTATGTCTTTTCATTTACTTGAATGAAAAGTATTGGTGAAGATCATGTTCACCATGTGTAGTGTGTCGGAAAGACGGACATTATGAGTGCATGAAGGATTCTATTTTTTGAATGAGGACCCTAAGAAGTGACTGTGATAACATTACATTACAACACAGCTATAGCCTGGCTGTAATCTGGTACTTTTAAAAAAAAAACTGCTACACCATAATTCAAAACCTGGTTGCAGGAAGTAACGGTTCAGTTCATTGTCCTGAGACTTTTTACTTCTAGTTTTATATGGTTAAAAAAACATATTCTCCTCTCTTCCAATTTCTTTGCACTGGAAGCCTATGTTTTAATGCAGTGCTACTGCCTTTGCATTATGGGCAATATTAACGAGTACTGACTGTGAGTGATGTGTTTGTAAAATTGTTTTAGAAATTGTTAGTAGTTTGAGTTTCTTCTAGTGTCTGTGTTGCTGTCTCTTGCTTTCCAACAATGAAGCAATAGTCCTCCTCCCCTCCCTCCTCCCCACTCTGCTCTCCACCCTCGCCACGGCTGTCTGATCACAGGCTGGGAATGTTTGCTGGCAGCTGGGGAGGGGCACGGTTGGCTGTATAATACCTCCTTCTGCAGAGAGCGAGAGGGAGAGACTGTGCAGTACTGGGTTTTGTACGACAGCTTTGTGGTATTACTGCAAAATGCTCAATGCAGTTAAGCAGTAATAGAGCAGGAAATAACCTGACGTGTTGTGTATCTGTATCAGATTCTTCAAAATGTACTCTCTGTTCAGTCAGGACAAATCATGATTTGTGAATGTAATTGCACCCGTTTCATAATACATTTTTACTCCAAATTATATTTATTTTGCATGTCTTTTGAACTGAGATTTACTTTTAATAAAATACTATAATACCGTCCAAGCCCAGTATAGTTTCCTACACAATAGAGTAGGGTTGGCAGTGCCCTGCGTTTGCTGGCTCTGGCACCGCTTTGGTGCAGCTCCGTACTGCTGCTCCAGCTCCTGGCTGCTTTTACCTGGCTCGGCTTCTGAGACACAAAAAACTAGGATGCTATCATTATTTATTTAAAGTTTTTTTTTAATTGATGTTGTTTGGCTATAAATATTTTTAAGTGTTTTTTTGAGTAAAAGAGATACAAATATAGAAATCTGTTTTTAAAGCTTTGTTGTTTTATTTACTTTGTGCAGCTTTTTTTGGTACCTGTTTGACAAAATCAACATATTTACAACATAAAAACACCGGTAAACATAACAAAGCAGAAAATAGTGTAATAAATAAAGAGAAACAAAAAATATTTTTCCTGTTAAAAGTTAGGGCTAAGCAAAATATTAAATACTAGAGAAAGGAACATATTTATATGAGATTATTAATGGGAAATAGTAACACAACATATTAAAGATAAACATTATTTCCATTTAGTTTGACCTGTTATTTTTGTACACTCATGTTCAATGATGGTGCCTCTAGCAGTTACTCCCTTTGTCTGACACTGCGTGACTTTTTCCAGTTTCCCCTTCCTCAGTCCTTACTCAAGGATAGGTTATGGTTTATCAGAATGATTTTTGCATCATTTGCAGAATTCAGTCTTTTATTATTATTATTTATTTCTTAGCAGACGCCCTTATCCAGGGCGACTTACAATTGTTACAAGATATCACATTATACATTATTTCACATTATACAGATACACATTATCTTACATACAATTAGCCATTTATACGGTTGGGTTTTTACTGGAGCAATCTAGGTAAAGTACCTTGCTCAAGGGTACAACAGCAGTGTCCCCCACTGGGGATTGAACCCACAACCCTCCGGTCAAGAGTCCAGAGCCCTAACCACTACTCCACACTGCTGCCCAGTCTTGTTCTCTGATCCATGATTAGGTCCCCTGCTTTGGAGAACAGTCTTTCACTTTGCATTGATGTTGCAAACAAAAGAAACGACGTGACAGCTGTGCCAAAAAAAGGCAATGAATCTTTGCAATTTTTCCAATAAGCCAAAGGGCAGGAGTCCAAAGGCTCTATCTTCTTTGCTGCATACACCTTCAGCTCATTGTGCAAAGCAGATCCTTCCATGTTATCATCGTCTTCAGGGCTGCTGTCAGAAAGCTCACAGATGCTTTCACGTGCTCTCCTGGGTGGAAGTGGATCACTTTCAGCAGGTCCACACAGAACACACAAGCCTTTGGTCACAGTTTCTTTTTGCTCATTGTCAAAGAGATCGAGGAAAGTTGATATCTGACAATCAAGGCAATTCTCTAAGCTTGATCACCTTCTTGAGATTTGACTCAAAAGATAGTCTTTCCTCTTCAAGCCAGATTCAGATTTACTTCCAAGCTTTCCAAGCAACTCCAGTATAGCTTTGTCAACATCTCGTTGTTTTTCTGATGACATTTTCAAACTCCCAGTTGGCATTCCAAAGAAATATTTTAGGCTGAGGTTGCTGTTTTTTCTTATTTGTTTTTTTGTGAACATTTGAGTGATGTCTTTCCAGGTGCCTTTTCTGTTTGAAAGACTTCTCACTCAGACTCTCATGCACAGCTTGCACGGTGTTTTGTCCGGCTGTAAATGCTGAAAACAACTGGCCACATCTTTATAACATTCCTCCCTGTGCCTCAGCCATGTTGATATGGAGAATGCCGAAGTGGTACTGATGCAAAATGTTAAACTGGAGCATCTGTGGGTGGGGGCTAATGGGATTGTCACTCAAAAGTTGAAAGACAGGTTTCTCATCTTAAGTAAACAAGTAGTTGTGTGTGGAGTCAGGTGATTTTTGGGTTGGTCAGAAAGAGGCCTTATCTTAATTTCTGTGGCAATTCAGGTGCATGGGGCCCCATGACTCCAGTATGTGACCTTAACTCCCTGGCAACCAACCTTTGGCCAATCAAAAGTCAAGACATCATTTCTGAAAAAAGATTGCTGTAAAATAAGGTAAATTAAAGCAGAGCAAGGTTTTGGTTAAAATGACATAATTTGAAAATACTTAGAAGTGTGTAGAGTGTAGAGTGAAAATAGACTTCTTTTGCAAGTGTTTTACAAGAGATGTGCACTGAGATGATAGAATCAGTTCTGGGACTAAGAAAGCGAAGGTGTCGTAGGATTAAAATTAATAAAAATAATGTGTTATTTACTAATAGCTGGTGGGGGAACTGCTTTCATAACAATACCTATGTTACAAGTTACTAAGTTACATATTCTGTTAATTCTAGTAAACTGGAGTTAATATAGCAGTGTGTTTAATGTAAGGTGGAAAGAGTGGAGCAGCTCCAGGACCTCGATTCCGGCTCCAGGCTCCGGAGCACTCTGGTGAGCCTGAATCCAGCTCCAGCACTCCAGCTCCAGCTCTGCTCCGGCTCCGGGTCTTGAAGCTGGCTCCGGGCCAACCCTCCTATATAGCATGTAATGCAGTATATTAATGGTGTTTTTGGAATGGTAATTTTCAGAAAGAAAGAAAAACGCTATACCTGTCCGTTCTCAATATTTAATTTCTTAAAAATAATTCAGAAAATACATAATTTAATTAATTGCTTTTTATTGTAGTGTATTTTTTTTTAACTAACGCTGGTAAATTCAAGTAAAACTTTCATGTAAACAAAGAGAAAGAGAGGCCTAGAATCTGAGGCCTCAGGCTCAGGTAACACCTCGAGGGGTCAGGGGGTCGGGTGGTGGGGGGTATACACACTCCGGCTGGGTTGGGGAGAGGGTTCTGGCTGGCCAGCTCCATTCTGTTCTCACTAAGGCCTGAGAGTTAATCAATGTGGATTTACAAGCATGATTGTGTGGCCAGTGGAAGGCCTATGTTGCTTAGCAACAGCAGTGTTGATGTCCAAACAGAGATTCTGTAAAGTGACTCATGCCTATCCTGACCAAGGAGTCCCAGCATGATTTAATAGAACAGTCCCACTCTTGTTCCTCAGTCCTAGTCTCTGCCTCACAAACACACACACACACACACACACACACACACACACACACACACACACACACACACACACACACACACACACACACAGAGACCTTGGTTTATATGAGTAGGCATGCTGACCAACCAAAAAATGTAGCATTATCAGCAAACATCTATGGAGGTGAAACTCGCACAGCACTGGATACCAAAACACAACATGACAACCATGCTGCATGATCAGAATGGGGAGACATCCTGCACTCTGACTGGATATGAGGGTAGATACATAAATGGTTGCATAATAGTACTAAAACGTGACTTGAATGGGAGCAATTTTCTGTAAGTTACGAATCAGATATATAATTTAAAGTATTAGCTTCAGATGTTCTTTTATTTGTTTGATCCTCATTTCCCCTTGTCTTCTTTGATGTTTGCAATCAGTGAGATTGGTTCTGATGTTCCAATATTAAAACTTGTCTATATTCGCTTTGAACAAGCTTTGTGCTTGTCTGGAGAATTCTAACTGACAGGCACTGACTGCTTAGGAAAAAAAAAATGACGTTGCTCCGTCTTGATTCATTTCACGACAGTTAACTATTAACTGATACGCAGTAAGGTCATTCACATTTGTCATGCACACACAACTGTACCTAACCTGCTTTGAATGTATTTTTCTCCGATATAGTCCTTACTTTCTCCTTCCACAGTTAAAACCGTTGAAGCAAATTATTCATAACTTATTTTTGTCTGGGAGGAACTGACAGGTTAATCACTATAAGCACCTTTTAGTAAAACATAACTGCCCCACCCAGTCATTTTGCTTACAGCTAAAATCTGCAACCATTGGTATTTTCCTAGAAACCCACAAAGATTCTTTATTGTCTAAGTGTTATCCTGTGTCTCCCACATGTAATACAGAATCACTATGGGCTTGGTATTTTCATCCTATCTGGGTCATTCATCAACTGGGGGACTGCTCTAGAAGTAATTTCACAAAACAGCATTCTACCTGTATAATATCTTTATTTGTATATAGCGCCTTTCATAGTGGACCACCATCACAAAGTGCTTTACAGAGGTAGGCTGTGAACTGCGCATTATATGCAGAGTCACTTACAATAGGACATTGATTTAACATCTCATCCGCAGGACGGAGCACAAGGAGATTAAGTGACTTGCTCAGAGTCACACACAGTGAGTCAGTCAGCATCAGAGGTGGGATTTGAACCGGTGACCTTCTGGTTACAAGCCCTGGACTTCAACCACTGGACCACACTGCCTCCTTAGAATAAAGTTCAGTAGGCAGAATGGCTATTTTTACACTGAAGAGGCGTATGGATGTGAAGTAAAGTCAAAGTCAAGCATTCCACTGTTCTAAGTTCAGGCCACAAAACGAATTCACTTTTGAAAAGTAAATCCCTCATCAAGGCACTTATTGTTATATAGTCTCTGCCTGCATATATAAAGGATACTCTAGCACACATCCAGTATAGTGTATGTACCATAAAGAAATAGCCGCACTTAAACAGTAAGTAGCAGGGTTCAAAAAATATATAGTGTTATACGTCCCCACGGGTTGCTACAACTGTTTAAATAACGTACCTGTCATTTTTCTTTTCATTGTTAACATCCTGACAACTTTTTACACTTATAAGTTTCAAAGCTCTTTTCAAAACTTCTGCTTTCCTGCACGGAGTGATTCAAAAAAATAATTAAAAAAAAAGCTTAACAACAGGTGCTGTGGCTTTTCTGTTCCGTACCACATCATGGATCGTTATTGCTGTGTTACCTGTTTGACAATGTGGGCGATAATCCTTACACTATCAGTGCACTAGAGCAGACATTGTGAAAACAGCTTTGAAACAGACTTTAAAGTTATAAGTGCAAAAAGTTGTCAGGATGAAAAGAAAAATGACAGGTGCGCCATTTAAACAGTTGTAGCAACACGTGGGGACGTGGAACGCTATATTTTTCTGGACAAGTGTGGCAGATTATGTTGCTTGTGCTTCTAAGTACTAAGAAAATGGATTTCTTTAAAGGTTGCTATTACTAATAAGCGGTATAGATTTCAAAGCCTTGGTTCTAAATCCTTTAAAGGGAGACAGTGAAAAAAAAAAAAAAGAACAGGAAAGTGTTGGTTATATCACTGCTTTAAATAGGAGGGCGTTGTGATAATGTTGCTGGGGCCATTAAGAGGTATGAAAATGATTTTAACCCTTTCAGTCCTGAATTATTTCTGTCAGACTGGGACCTAAGAGTCCCGTGAGGCTCCAACGTGATTTCTGATGGTGCTAAGGTCCCCCCAGGACTGAAAGGGTTAAAGTCTTGCTAGTGCTGATGAGTAGTATGGATTTTAACACCTTGGTTTCAGATCAAAATCTTCTCACTGTGTAGCTCACCCAGGGAGCCCTATCTGACTGCCTGTAGTGTAATGAGAATCCTTTGCTTGACAGTGCTGGTTTTGAGTTGCAGCTGACACTCAGCAGTTCATTAATGGATCAGTGATGGATTGATTGATTTGACTAACTGCACTGTGCCTGGGGGAACCTCACTCCAAGCCCTGTAATCACAGAGATGCTCATTAAGAAAAGGGCTTTGAAGAGTCACAGGTGCAGGGAGCTCCAGGATTAGAATCAGTTTGTGGGTGTGTTTGTAATTAGTTTGACCATATGGCTGATGGGTCATGGGGGAAATAGGGGACAGGGTTTTTAATCACCATTCAGGTTCTCTGAAAGACTACAAGTACCACAATGCATTGCGGTTTAGGTTACATAACCTTTCAACCTGGGGTCCTGTTCACAAAACGGTTTTAAGGAATGTTACAATGCATTTACCCTTATGTTTTTTAATCTGCTTCAACAGGCCTCTCTGTGCTTTACAATACATGTCTATGCTTTACTATGGTCTCACGGTGCTTTATTACACTTTGCTGGGCTTTTACTATGGGCGAAACTTTTATTTTCTCTCCTTTCTCTTTCTTTCTCTCTCTTTCTCTCTCTCTTTCTACTCAGTGTCTTGATGCTGTTTCTTTTCCTCTTCAATGACATCATATCCAGTCTTGCTGTCAACAGCCTCTCTGAATATGGAATTCCACCCCCCCCCAACCACCCCCCCGACCCCGACCCCCCCGCACAGCTGGAATCCATTTGGAAAGCCTCTTGTCCCTGAAACCCGAGGCTCTGAACTCAGGCTTCATGTTTGTACATACCTGGGATTCCTTCAGCACTATCAGCACTGTGAGCTCAGTAATTACCTTGCCATGAAGAAAATGAAGCACAGACAGACATACACCAGCGCTCCAGGACAGGCGCCGTGCTCCCACAAACATTGACGTGAATAAATGACGTTTTTTATTTCTGGTAACACTTTACATTAAGCATCCCTTATTAGCGTGTATTTACATAGTAGTTACTTAGAAATACATGTGTACTTGGACATAATAATGTTATTATGCATAGCTACAAAGTACTTAACATGTAGATCTTTTTGCATTTGTATCAGAAAAGGGTTAGGGTTAGGTTTAGAGTTAGGATTAGGGTTATATCATGCAAAAAATGTACATATTAAATACATTATAAATACCGGTATGCATAATAACATTGTCATTGTGCAAGTACACTTCAGTCCTTCACCTCCCACATTTTACTCTAACTCGTACACATCAAATCATAGTGCAGCAGCAGGGAGGAAACACTATGCTTCTGTAATATGACTGGATGTGACACATGTCAATAAACTGAGATCTGGTCATGTGAACACAATCCCTGCCAGGCAGGCACAGTGCACGAGTCAGCAGCCGCTGAAGACAGAGAGAAAATAAAAACAGTACGGACGCGAGAGCGAATGCCCTAGACTAGCTGTGAAGAATTTCCAGGGATAAATATCACGATTTTCTTCCTATGCATCGGGACGCAGAACATTTGCTAGGAAATTGGGACTGTCCCAACCATACAGGGACTGTTGGCATGTGTGGTACACATGTATTTACTATGTAATTACACAGGAATTGAAGACACTTTATGTAAAGTGTTACCACACTTATGTATTATGACTAAATGGAGACTAGTGCTTTTTATCCCACTATGGAAGAATTGGAAGAATGATCTTAAAGGTAAAGCACATTATAGTTCCACTACAATTACTTTGTGTCTCTGCTGCTGCATGATGGCCCCTTTTCTCTTAGGGGGTGAGGGAGCAGTTCAGTCTCCGTGCCTCAAGCCTGCCCTGGACTGGAGGGAGCACCCTTTCTCTTAGGGGGTGAGGGAGCAGTTCAGTCTCCATGCCTCAAGCCTGCCCTGGACTGGAGGGAGCACCCTTTCTCTTAGGGGGTGAGGGAGCAGTTCAGTCTCCATGCCTCAAGCCTGCCCTGGACTGGAGGGAGCACCCATTCTCTTAAGAGGTGGAACAGTTCAGTCTCCATCCAGTTCAGTTTCGTCTCCACGCCTCAAACATTCTTGTCTTAGTAGACGTATCCCACAGAAATATCTTCAAATAAAGAAGGTAAAACCTGAAAATCAGATGCTGATAACCTGGATCAGCACTGCTGTGCGCTGGTAAATCACAGTGACAGATGTAGAACAGAACAGCACGCGCTGAGCGTTGATTTATGAAACAATCCATCTTGTTTCAAGACAGGGTTAGGTAATGTTGGCTGGGAAGGCGGTGTTATTCCCAACACATGACATCATGCGGGAGATCAGACTGGCGATATGTGCCAAATTTAGGAGGGGGAGTGGGGGTGACACTAATACTGACTGTCACATGGTGCCATTTAGTGGCATATATAGCCTGTGATAAAGCCTCTCTAGTCAGGATAGCCCGGGTTTCGATCACCTCTTTTGTGTGGGAGCGCCAAGAAAGTCTCAGTCAGTATATACTTTAGCGTGGTTTGCACACTTTTATTAATTTAAAATTAAGCAACAAACAACAAACAAAATCCTAGCTTCCTTGGAGCACGAACTTACGCAGTGTTTCTGTAAACAAACCTAAACCTAAGGCGGGGAAAGTTGACTCCTTTTATCCTGTAAAACCAAACCCATATCTTACAAATACCTTTCCTTTGTCTTTAAGTTTCTGTTCTTCAAAACCCACACTATATGGCCTTTTCCTGGTAGCGTCTACTCCCTTACACAACCTCTCTCTCTCTGTCTCTGTATGTCTCTGTCTCTCTCTCTCTCTCTCTCTCTCTCTCTCACTCTCTCTCTCCTACACGCTCTCCCATTCACGCTGGGCCTACTGCCGTCACTGAACCACCTCTCTGCCCTGTCACAATACACACACACACACACACACACACACACACACACACACACGCACACACACACACACACACACACACACACACACACGCATACACACACACACACACACACACGCATACACACACACACGTTTCTGAAATACTGACTGCCAAGAATGATAAAACATTTTGTATCAGTCTTGGTAGAATGGATTTTTAAAACTATTTTGTGTATTTATATTTTTGTAAGCAAGGGTCCTGGGAGACAGGAAGGACCCTATTTGTTCTGCATCATATTTTGGGGTACTTTTGCATATCCAGGATACTTAGTAATTTAGTAAGTAATTTGGCTGAGTAGGGTAAACACTCCACATGGGAAATGATTGAAATTCCCATGCAAGTAATTTATTTAATCTATGCAGTGCAACACACAAATGAACATCTAACACACTGTACAAAAGAGTCATCTCCTTTGCAAGGAGCGTATATGTCCCTGTGTGCAAGGGCTTATGTCCCTGTGTGTGATTACATCACCTACCAGCCCTGCTGCTGCCTTCCCCCGTGCACATCAAGAATTTAGAATGACATTAACATTAAGTGGAGATAGACTTGGGACAGAGAGAAGGAGATGCTTCTAAACACAGAGAGTGGTGAGGGGATGGAATGGGCTGACTAGTCATGTTGTTGAGGCAGAAACACTTGGATCCTTTAAAACACGTCTTGACAAAGTTCTGAGATGAATCAACTACTCGGAACCGGACAATCCTAGATGGGCTGAAGTAAAATCTTCTTATGACATTCTGAGTGCGAGATCCACAATCTCTGCAAAATAAGTGTAGCTGCTACTAAAATGTTCTTAAAATGAATCCCATGATATCCTGGCACTAGAGACATTTCAATGTGGTGTTAGTTAGATGATATTCACAACGATATTACGCATGCATGCCTGTTTTTTTTTTGCATGAGCCATTCAGAAGCTATTTCTGTGCGATACTATTGGCAAGTCAACGCCACTCTCGTCAGCGTTAGCTGTTTGGTCCCCCAGCCACAGTATAGATGTACGAAATTAACATGTTCTGTTGTCTGGGAGAGTTAGCCCCACAATGAGTTTGTACAGCTGGGTCATTAATCCAGGGATTATGTGCAGATGTGCTGGAGTGGTGCCAGCCATCGAGCTCTGTGCTGCAACCGGGAACATGTGTTTCAATGCAGAGGGCTTGGGCCTGTGTTTGTACTGGCGAGCTGAGAGAGTGTGGGCTGCTCTGTCTAAGAACATGGAATCCTCTCGCTAGCCATGAAGAAAAACATAGAGGGAATTGAGAAGAAACTAAATCCCAAACACGTCCCTTCTGTTTAAATGGGCTGCTGCAAATGCAAAATATAAAAACTGCATCTCCCTGTTGCAAGACTGCCCAACTTTTATTTATTTAACCGTTGCTCGATTTAGAAACACTATAAGGACTCTGATACGTTCAATGACACATGTTTCAACTAGGCGTTTATCATTGAATGCATCACATTTCTTTTTCTTTTTTTATCTTCTCTAGCCAGGATGGGCTCTTGAGTTAACCCAAATCGCTACTTCAAATTTAGCACAGGGAGGAAGTTTAGAACAGAAGGTAGGAAGCACATTTTTTTCTTATAAATAGCTAGCGATTCACGTCCAGCCCCTGCGTCTCCATTCAAGTCAATGGGCTGAGATGCCAAATTAGCAAACAGGACAGACAACTAGGCCAGAAGCATCCAGATTAATGCAGTATTCAAGCACCTACAGCTATGGCCAAAAGTTTTGCATCCCCCTATAGAATTGACTAATTTAGCTTCATAAAGTCGAATGAAACCTGCTGAATAATGTTACGTTAACATATTGAATTACATACTGCTTTTGTAGGTTTCCATATACTGTACTTAACGATAATTGTAAAATGTATCATGAAATACTGTACTACTATTTCAGTAGACTTGTGATATCATTTTGTAGTTTCTTTGATTACATGATGTTAAATAAAAGATCTAAATTATGTTCATATATGTATATTTTTGTAATTACCGGTATGTCTCAATTAAAATTCAAAACTTTTGGCCACAGCTGCACATTTTGTTTTTGGTATAAAACTAAAAATTATCTGGTGGAATCGTTTTTGACAGCTACTGTGTTCACACCCCAGTCTATTTGCCCATTAATGTGAACAGCTACCCCATATCCAAATCAGAGCCCTTTCCCCATGGCAACGGCATCAACAAATACAGAAACTGACGGGGACATTTCCAGGAAGCAGGACTGATGTGGCTTTTAATCTCTCTGCACCAGCACCAGATCATAATCCGCCAGCACAGATTTATGACAGTACGTGTTGCTTTCTTTTTGAAGTGCCAGAATATACAATGTAGTGTATATTATTTGCATGACGTTCATTTGAACTCATTTCCATCTGCACCGTGAAACCAAAACTTAACCTCATCAGTTCCATCTGCAGTGTACAATCCAATCTGCAACACAAAAATCAAACGTGTGTATCACAAAATATATCCACAGTCTTCATGTGCTGGGTGCTCATTAGGTAACTTCAACCATCAGTGCGGGTTGGAGAGATCTGCCAGCCCTGTAATCCTAACTGGGGCTGAGGGAGTCCCAACTGAAATCGATTCCATCTGCTACTGATAGAAACAAACAAGTCTGATTTCAAATCGATTTCAAGTCGATCCCAGTGGCAGGTGGTGAAGTGGCTTTAGCAAGCGTGAGAGTGTGTTACAGTGGCCCAAAATCACAGAAACCTTCAAAAATGCAGAACACACACCTCTCCTCTGGAACAATGCGCCAGGAGCTGTGTGGCTCTACTCTAATTTGTTACTCATTCAATGCAGGATGAAGGTCTTTAAACCAATTAGCTGCATTCTTAGTCTTTGACCCGAGTGCAAAGAAAAGGATGGGACAACAAATAATGAACAACCATCCCCTAATTCTCCATGCAGAACAAAGGATTCTGAAAACAAACATGTAAGATACAACTTTATAAGAACTTCTCTACCCGATTAAGTTTCGCCCCGGAGTGGGGGATGTTCTCCAGGGTTATCCTGGGTCCCTTGATTACTCTGGAAGCTACCCTAGTTGACTTTACTCAATTCCACCCAACAAAGCTGCAGTTTAAAACACACATTAGTGGTAGAGTTAGACAAACAAACATTACTGACTTTTTGTAAATCCTACGAAACGTTGATTTGACGTGTTCACTTTTGAGCCTTGATGTTTATTAAAGTCACAGATATTTTGTGGATACTCTCTGTTGCACATATATTTATTTTAACCAGTACCAAATGCTAGCAAGTGGTGCAAGGCAGAGATTAAAAGAATCTTTTGACAAAAGAAACCTTTTGACTTTCTCAATGTCTTCAAATCTGCCACTCGCGACTGCCACTCGAGCTTATAGCAGTAACAATCTCATTTCCATATAATTATAACAGGCTTTATCTCCAGACCACTAACCCTCAAAGGCAATATTTAATTCCCTGGAAAGTCCCCTGGACCTTGAATTATTGCATAAACAGTAACATCATCAACCTCCCTTAGAAAAGTTAACCATGGTCAATATGCAATTTTGCAGTTTGCAAATGCTTTTCCCAGGTTTATATTTTGCATTTTGTTTGTTTGTTTTTAAATATGCTTTACCATACCCCTCTGTGCTTTACAATGCTTCCCTATGCTTTACCAGACCCCTCTGTGCTTTACAATGTTTCCCTATGCTTTACCAGACCTCTCTGTGCTTTGCAATGCTTCCCTATGCTTTACCAGACCTCTCTGTGCTTTACAATGCTTCCCTATGCTTTACCAGACCTCTCTGTGCTTTACAATGCTTCCCTATGCTTTACCAGACCTCTCTGTGCTTTACAATGCTTCCCTATGCTTTACCAGACCTCTCTGTGCTTTACAATGCTTCCCTATGCTTTACCACACCTCTCTGTGCTTTACAATGCTTCCCTATGCTTTACCAGACCTCTCTGTGCTTTACAATGCTTCCCTATGCTTTACCAGACCTCTCTGTGCTTTACAATGCTTCCCTATGCTTTATCATGCATTCACTATGATTTACTACACTTACTATAATACACTTTTATTAGGATTAGAATATTATGCATCAGAAACTTTAGCATAGTTAACATATTGGGAATCAGGGTTCAAATTAGAAATGATAACATTTGAAATTATTACAGAACTGCTCTGGAGCTCGCAATGGTTTGGTTTGACCTGAAGGAGGGGTTTGCTTTCCACAGATGAACTCTAAGGAATTTTTTTCTAAGTTGCGTAACAGTGGCAAGCATATTAGTTAAGATCTCAGCATGCCTCGCATTTCACTTGGCAGAGGGTCTGCACTACAACCAGCTACCAACAATAATGGCTGCAGCTTTTCCCATGGGCCTGAGAGAGGCTATAGCCCTGCAAAACCATGTCCAGTTTTCTCACTGAAATACCAGGGTGTCAGTTTGCTAGCCTGAACACATTTAAATACAGAAAGCAGAGCTTGCTGCAGTTGTATACATTCTAGCAAGGCAATTTAGAGAAAACTGCTAGCCATTGTACCATAAGGGTATTATTATTTATGCTATATAATATTTCCGGGAGGGATCTTTGCAAATAGTTAATTTCCAGGTTAAAAATAGGTTAAATATGTAAGATTATTTTAGTAGCATGTTTAATAACTAACATTAGCTAGCTGGAAATGGGCATATATATATATATATATATATATATATATATATATATAGAGAGAGAGAGAGAGAGAGAGAGAGAGAGAGAGAGAGAGAGAGAGAGAGAGAGAGAGAGAGAGAGAGAGAGAGTTAGATTGATATAGTTTTTTGCTCAAAAGAGCCAGGTCATTCGTGTTATATAGTGCATATATCTTTTGTAAAAACTGGAATACCTAGGTAAAATGTGTCGAAATGATCTTTATCTCAGAGGAAAGAGAGTAATACTGCCCCCTGCTGAGGCACTGCAGGGTCTTTTTCCTTGGAGCTCACCCCAGTACGTTGTCCTTGCACAGCTGGTTGGTGAGGGACGCTCAGAGCTAGAGGAATTCTCAGCATCCAGTCCAGTTTTTTTATTTTGACAGCATTTATTTTGTCTTCGGATTCATAGCCTGTGGTTTCTATGTGTTTCTACAAAGGCCTGCATACCATGTCGCACCCAGTATAACAGAAACATCCAGCAGCAGTGTGCAGTGCAGAACCACAATGGTTTAAGTATAGGCTTTTTACATGTTTATAAACAGCTCAGCATTTTGCTTGGAGGGTTTAGGTGCAACGTTGGTGTTAGGTCCCCTTTGTGTTTGGGTTCCACAGCTTTGCTTTTGCAGGGCTTGGCCGAAAAATTAGAAACACCCGCCATAACACGGTCAGCCAGGACGTCACTGAATCAATGCGACGAGCCTGCAAGGTGTTTAAATTGTTCTGCTTCCAATTACCTTGAGGGATGTTGGTATTTAAATATTTAAGTAAAACATGTACAAAGTCAATGTGTTCAAATCTTTGGAATTTGTTCATGATTATATATTGCCCAATTAACATAAACTAAATCGGTTCACACTATAATGTGAACATGACAAAACAGAAACGTTTTACATTCTGCTTGGAACTTTGAAGACAGTCCCTAACCTCAGTTTGAGTCACTTGTACATAACAGAACAGATCAACAAAGGGCCTTAAACAGCTGGTAACATATTAACTTCTCTGGGCCCTTCCGCTACCTCTAGTTTTGTTTCTGTAGGTGTATACATTCTTTCCCATCCTACGCTTGAAGTATGCAGCCTTTGATCACTTTAAAACCGCACAGCGCCACCTACAGTTTTGGAGAGCAAGGAGGAACTACACAGGAGCCAAAAATAAAGGGTAAAACACACCTGGTAATGTTTTCAAACAGCAAAGCAGCTTAGCACATGTAGACTGTACATTTTTAACCATGGGTCTTATTGTAGAAGGAACATGATTATTATTATTAGTAGCAGTATTAGTATTACTATTATAGTATTATATTAGTAGTAGCAGTCGTAGTAGTAATAATAGTTTTAGCACCCTTTTTGACAAATATAAAACCAGATATTAAACCAGCATCTAAATCTTCTTATGAAGAGAAAGTATATTTTCGGTAGTTATTTTTACTTTGCAATGCACATCTTGAATCTACATTTTAAATATCTAAAACACAAAATAAACGTGACTGTTATCTAACTGTACAACGTTCTACATACACTACATGAAGCTATTCATAACATCTGTAACCTCCAGACCCTCATCTCTCCCTACACCCCCACTCGATCTCTCCGCTCCACCTGCACTAGAAGACTGGCTCTACCTCCGCTGCGCTCCCCTGCCTCCCGAGCCCGCTCCTTCTCCACCCTTGCTCCGCAGTGGTGGAACGACCTTCCTACAGATGTCAGGACTGCCCAGTCCCTGACCACATTCCGGCGCCTCCTTAAGACTCACCTCTTCAAACAGCACCTGTAGAACCCCTCTGTTGACACTTTCACCCTTCATTTAAATGTGCTTTATTTTGCTCTTATCTGCCCCCTATTTTACTGCATTTAATCCTGTACTTCAGAATATTTTAATCTGCCAAGTGTTTAACCTGTAGTATTTTGTACTTAATCATATCCTGATGTAACTTTCACTATTTAATCATATCCTGATGTAACTATCACTATTATCTACTGTATTATTGAATTGTGGTTTGTCACACTTGAACAAAAATTATTGTATTTCTTGCTCTTATTGTATTACTTGTATTGTAACACTTGAATGTATTTGTATTTGCTTGCGATTGTAAGTCGCCCTGGATAAGGGTGTCTGCTAAGAAATAAATAATAATAATAATAATAATAATAATCTGTGATGGGTTAAGAGGGTCCAGTCAGTAATCCAACCTCCTGACCAAAAGAGGGCGCTGAGCCAGCTTCAGGTTTCCTTCACCCGGATCATGTGACCGTGACGTCATTCACCTTTCTGGGGAACGCCATCTTGGTGAAGGGGGCAGGGCTTGTGCGCAGGTCTCGGTCTCTCTAGTCAGATGGAAATTATAAACACCTGACGTAGTTATATTGTGTTTCATTGACTACAGGGGGGAACACTCTACCTTACTTGGGGTTGGTCTGGATATACTGTAGCTAATGAATTGGTGAAACTGTTCTCTCGGGTAGGAATTCCTAAGGAAATTCTCACAGACCAGAGAACCAATTGCATGTCCAATTGCATTCAGCAATTATATAAAATGTTACAAATTCGTTCGATTCAGACCTAAGATAATCATCCTCAGATGCATGGGCTGGTCGAACGGTTCAATCAGTCCTTAAAGAAAATGCTGCACCGTTTTGTAGATCATGAAAAACCCGACTGGGCTAAACTGCTTCCCTACCTCCTCTTTGCAGTCCGGGAGGTGCCTCAATTCTCGACGGGGTTCGGATTTATTATTGGTAAAGGTAAAGTAAAATTGGTTGCCACCAAAGCCCAGGTGAGATCACTATTGGGATTGGCTGGGTATTACTGCCGTTTTATTCCAAACCTTTCCACTATAGCCGCTCACCTTACTAATCTCACCAAGAAAAACACTCCTAATAAGATTAGGTGGACAGCCGGCCCTTAAGTCTATTAAAAGGTATTTGAGTCTTGCATTAGTTCGCCCGGATTTCTGACGGGAGTTCATCCTCCAAACTGATGCGTCTGAAGTCAGTTTGGGGGGCGGTTCTGTCCCAAGAGAAGGATGGAGTAGAGTGGCACACTACTACCCAGAGAACAACATCATGCAGTAATAGAGAAGGAATGCTTGGCGGTTAAGTGGGCTGTACAAACTTTGAAGCATTATCTCCTGGGGCGTCCCTTTAAAGTGGCTAAACATGTTGAAGGACTCAAACTCCAGCAAGGAATTCACCTGAGGCAAAACCGCTGGTCTCTGAGAATGTATTTATGACAGCACAATGTCAGTTCATGGGGTCTGAAAGGGTGGTTTGTATAGTCAATGAATTCCGTGTTTTGAGTGGAACAAATTGGAATTTTGTTGACTTGTAATCACCCATTTACTGAGTCAGTAGATACAGTCGTGTGCAACTGTATTAGAACCCCTCAAGATTAGTCATTTATATCCTTTATATACAGACCTGCATGTAAACCTCAGGGGGGGAGAATTTCAATTCTTAGTCAGTAGTCAATGGTATACTAGAAACAATAGGCACTCGTGTGTGACAATGTTAGACCACTTTGTGCTTTAATTAGGCATCTTAATAGGGAGTTTCTAATACAGAAGCAATGGGTTGTTATGATACAGAAGCAATGGGGTGTTCTGATACAGAAGCAATGGGGTGTTGTGATACAGAAGCAATGGGGTGTTCTGATACAGAAGCAATGAGGTGTTCTGATACAGAAGCAATGGGTTGTTCTGATACAGAAGCAATGGGGTGTTCTAATACAGAAGCAATGGGGTGTTCTAATACAGAAGCAATGGGGTGTTCTGATACAGAAGCAATGGGGTGTTCTAATACAGAAGCAATGGGGTGTTCTAATACAGAAGCAATGGGGTGTTCTAATACAGAAGCTATGGGGTGTTCTAATACATTTGCACGTTGCTGTATGCTATTGTGTGTGTCCGCCATTGGACTGCCATTGCATCTTTGTGATCCATATTCAATATATATGTCCAACTCATATTAAGTAGCTTCAAAATACATTTACTTTGATTTGATTGGTCCTTTAACATTGTATGATGGTTTCATGGCTGATCTAATTGCTTGAAGACTGTTTTGTTGTTAAGGTGCAGTCACTTTAAATTCTGGAGCTGCTCTTCGGTTCCTGCCATAGACACATGTTTCGTAGGCTAGATTAGCCTAAGTGTTATTATATTAGTCAGCGCCAGCGCCATCTAGTGTTCAGTAGTGTATTACCGTGACCCAAGGAGGCAGATCACTCAATGGCTCTTATGTGGTACAGAACAGCAAATCCAGAGCACTTATTATTATTATTTTTTTTAATCACTCTTCCTGCTGTGATTTAGAGGACAGATCTCAAACCCCAGTGCACTAGAGCGGACATTTTGAAAAGAGCTTTGAAACAGACTTTCAAGTGTAAAAAGTTTTCAGGATGTTAACAAGGAAAAGAAAAATGACAGGTACGTTATTTAAACAGTTGTAGCAACACGTGGGGGCGTATAAATGCTTACGCTTTAACATATCAGAAACCACAGACACATGAGGAGATACACTTTCCTTAAAAAAACACAGACACACAAAAGATAAATCGTTCTTTGTCACTTCCTGTTCTGCTGGTCAGTTTTACTCCAGCGGCCCATGATCAGGCCATGCAACCCACAGCAGAGCAGTTATCGGGATTCTGTATTTGAAAAAGGTACTTCGTACTTAGAAATATACTGTTGCTGTGGAGAAATCTAGCAACGGATGTTCTAAACCTAGAGAAAATATACTTCTTTTCTAAAGATACACACCGGTATTCAGAATTCACCGAGCTCTGGTATAATGCAACTATTTATTTGCCATCTTTAGATAAGAAATCACAGTTTATTCTGGATCATCACAAGATTATTTATTTATTCATTTTCTTTGACGATGTGCATTGTATATGATGAAATATTTTTTTTGTAATAAGCATTGTTATTGTTTTTGGATTTGATTATTATGCACTAGAATATTATTCTTTAAAAAATTTGCACAGTAAACCGTATGAATGGCAGTGGAATGTTCATTATGGAGGTTGTCGTGGAGACCGTATTGCACGTTGTGACAGGCCAGTGTTCCGTTGAGATATTCGGAGAGGTTTATCATGCAAGTCATCTTTGACTGGCACTGTCAAGGCATGGGAAGGTATGATAAACGAGGGAAAGCTCTGTTCAGTATCAAGCAGGGTGGAAAAATCCATTCTAGCGCTTCTAAATTAGAGGGATTCTATAGATCATGTTAAAATCAGCTATCCAATACAACATTGTATTAATTAGAGAAGAAAGTCTGTCTGAAAGTTTTATATTTCATCTAGGAATTTTTATATTTTGTATATAAAGTAGGGAGAAGAAATTGTGTCGAAAGCTTTGATGGTGGTCTGTTAGGTGATGGCGTCCTGTTTTATTAAAATAACAATAAGATTATCTCACACAACGACAATTTAACTGTACCATTTTTGTATATAATCGTACGATCCTCCACATATTTTCAATTATGCTCTAATATTGTTTCAGCTCCCCTTGGGCCCTTGTTCCATATAGCTGGGGGGGGCTCTCCTTAGCAAGTTTCTTAGCTGGGGGGGGGGCTGGTCTCACATTAACCACTGTGGGGTTGCATATTAGCGTTCATTGTGTCAATGCAAAAATGTGTTTTTGTGTAGCACAGTTGATGCGAGTGTGGAGAGGAAAGGGTTAACAGTTAACGCTTCATGGTTCTCCAGTATTGATGTCATTTACGGGTCAGAGCCAGCCTCTTTCTGAGGTTTCATGCTCATTATAATCAAAACATTCCATAGGAAGGTTAGGGGCCTCTTTCACAGCCCCTCTCACAAGCACCCAAGCCTGCGCTTCGTCTTAAAGCTACAGCAACACCGACAAACAAGCATACACACACATATTACTGATTGAGCTCAAACAGGCACTGAATTGCATAGTCACCACTTCCAAAAACAGCTATGGCCAAAAGTTTTGCATCACCTAGGATTTTAGGATTGAGGCATAATTTAAAAAAATAATTTAAAAAGACTATATGAACATAATTTAGATCTTTTATTTGACATCAATGTAATCAAAGAAACTACACAATGATATTGCAAAAGTCTACTGGAAGCCATAATAGTAGTACAGTATTTCATGTTAGATTTTGAAATGTCACATTTTTCAATTGTCAGTTTTTCGTTAGGCATATGGAAAACTACAAAGAGGTATGTAATTCAATATGTTAACGTAACATTTTTCAGCAGGTTTCGTTCGACTTTATGAAGAAAAATGTGTTCATTTCTCTGCCTTAGTTGTACGTTATCAATGTTAAGCTGTCAAATGATTCTGCTATAGCAACGGGCTTGTTTGCATTTGACCTAACAAGAAAACAAACAGCTTCATACTTGTCTGAATAGGTTTTGATTTACATTGTGGGGGAGTCATGATCTGTGTAACCACAGGGTCGCTTGATCTCTCATAGCTCATAATGGAATTCAGTTTCATAACCTTCTCTGCTCAGTAACCCTTGGGTAATAAGAGATAACAAAAAGAAAAGAAAGCATGCATTGGTACTTTTTAAATATCTTACCTGTTTTTCACTCTAGGTAGCTACATTACCTCTGCCCCCTTTATCTTTGCTGGACTTTAAATTTGAGATATTTAAAATACAATGTTTTAGCGGTTGCCAATGCTTCCTGGTACCTTGTCACTTCCTGTGCTGTCACCCATGATACAGGAAGTTATTAGGCTGCAGCTATTGTTTTGTTTTTTGGGGATCTATGGCATTCTAGCTGAACATTTGAAGACACTGAAAAAGACTTCTAGTCGAAACATTAGTGGTTGAATTTACATTGAAGACGCCGAGAAAGACTTCTGGTTGAAGCGTTTGTCCTTGTGTTAACAACAGGCATACCAACTCCACTTTGCTAAAACCGACCTCAACTTCATTCACCCCTCACAGTTTTATTTATTCAGCTTATTTTAGTATTGTTAAATTCTGAGTGTTTAATAGTTATATGGGTGCTATTTAAGTTTGCTTGAAGTCTGAATAGAGTAATAAGGTAAGATAAACAATAGTTCAATATTTTAACAACATTTGCAAGTTTTTCTTTGCAAGTTTTTCCTTTCCAGCAGCCTAACTTTGGCAGCCTGACTTATTTCCATTACTACAGAAAATCTGGATAAAGCCACAAGAGAAATGAACTGGATGGAGACTGACTTGCTCCCTCACCCCCCTAAGAGAAAGGGTGCTCCCTCCAGTCCAGGGCAGGCTTGAGGCTTGGAGACTGAACTGTTCTCTCACACCCCTAAGAGAAAGGGTGCTCCCTCCAGTTTAGAGCATTTGGAAGCTCACAGTGTCTGCCTGTGCCACCCCTGCTCAATTATTTATACAAATATTAAAACTGTTTCCGTGGGTGTGGTGGGATCTTTTCACTAGCAACGGGGTCAGAGGTTGTGCTCCAATGGAGAAAGTGAGATTGCTGTACAGGAAATGGCTGCCAAACACACATCTGGCTGACAATAAACAGCAGGACAGAGCCCCTCCTGCCCCCCACCTCCCACACTCTCACTCCCACACCCCTCTGAAAAAGAATGCCTGATACGGCAAAATCACTATACTATAAACTATAATAAAAAATGTTTATTTAGAAATAAAACATAAACAACTGTATAAATACTGCAAGCGACCGAATGTAACAATATACCAAAGAACAGTCACAATAGAGTGCAATACCGGAAACTTACCACACGATGGCAGCAGTGTCGTTGGGATCTTTAATCCCAACCCCAGAAAGAAAACAGACCTTATTTTGATTGACAGATGATTGTGCGAACCACAAGTGAAAATTCTGCCAACCGGGGAATCAATTTTCCTAAAGTCACTGGGCAGCCTAATGTTCTCATGGTTGTTTATTGCAGGTTCCTAGCTACTTCCTGTGCTGTAGGTCAAATCCACACCAGCACAAGAAATGATTGGTTCACGGTAATCGGCAGAGCTGTATTTGGAAATATCTTGAAAAAAAGGCACACCAAGAACTTAAGCACAAAGGTTAGCTAATGATGAACGTACTATTGCTGATAAAGGTATGGACATTGAGCCTGGATAGAAACTAAACACCTTTCTAAAATCAAAGCAAATAATTAAAACCAACACCTATTGCAGGTTCTCAAATTCGTAAGAGCTGTAGTATAGGTATCACGTTATGTGTAGTAATGCAAACTAATAAAACTGAACTCTGACCCCCAGCAAAGATCAAGGCAATGTTATCCAATGAACCTTTGCCAGCCACTGAAAGCAGAGTCAAGCCAGTTTGCATACGTATCAGTGTTTGGTATGGAATCACAACCTCTTGTGTTTAATTAGAGGGAGTCTGCAATCTGGGGCTGATAAGAAAACAGGTCTGAGCTTTGGCTTTGTAAGAAGTGTTTGCAGATGGTGGAGAGGTCGACCAGAATAAATAGCTCCCCCTGCCAAGAAGATAGAGCATCCCCCGCACACAGAACAAATGTTTGAACCTGGTTCAAACCAAACAATCACGGGGGGGGGGGTATCCTTGTTTTGAAAAGGAATAAGAAATGATCCCATCTATCTGCGAGTGTTTTTCAAAGGAAGTCTGGGTTCACAAGTTAAATGAATTTGGTGGGCTCAAATGCCACCCAATTTGGTACTGTTTCGCACGGTCCTTTAAAAAGGTCGACCCCAGTATTTTGGAATGAGATTTTTGTAGTTGTGCATAAAAATGTGTCTTATCATGATCTTTTTAAGACAGGCATGCTTTGGCCAGCCTTGGCAGGGGTCCACTCATGTGGACCCAGCTTTCTCTGTGCCCAGTCAATAAACAGGCAGCTCTGAGGACATTTCCCCAAGCTTGGGGGAGGGGGCTGCCACCCATATAGAAAAAGGACTGCTTCACTGCGCCACAGATCAGCCAAAAAAACTATAGTGACCCGCAGAAAGAAAAATAAGAAATACTGCAGTCTCGTTAATTTTACAGCACTTCCTTTTGTTATTTCTGGATTCATTTGGAAATCCAAATAGTTAGTGGAGTCTCCAGTGACCTGCCTTGTAAAAACACAACTGCTTGGGGGTGCAGGGTGAGTCATGCCTATGCAGATTGAATCCTGTTTGTGAGTTGAGGAAAACTGCCTGGGTGCAATTCATCTTATCATGGTTTAGCGTCCCCCTACTGGTTGGTTAAAAATCCAAGCGTGAAAAAAGGCAATTGGCTTGGCAATGGGACAATTCTGTCGGCTATCGAGTTAATGATAGATGAATCAGGCATTTCAAATTGGGTAGAACAACAGGTAACGTTGCTAATTTAGCATCCACTTCCTCCTATTTCAAGCTGGACACATTTGAACATTGTCTTTTGAGAATTGTACTCTGGAATAAAGGTCTGATAAATCTTACATTCATGCAAGTGGAGAAAAACACCATTAGTTCACACAAAATCACATTTTAAATACCATGACCAGAACCACACTGCCTCCTAAATATGTCTCGCAACAGCTATAACAATAAAAAAAAAGTAAAAACCAGACGAGAAAAAGCGAGCCAGCTGGTTTGAATATAACTTCTTGTGAATTCCCGGATAGCATGGCCTTGGGATTCACTGTTGAAGGTGAAAACGCAGCATTGCTCCTTTTGAGAGTGACGTGCCTGCAGTGTGTTCTTCTCATTTGGCGCGGCGCGACAGAGAGATTAATGTTCCGTGTAAACAAACAAGAGGTCATGTTTCTGGTCCCAGGGGTCTTTGCCACATGTTAGGCCTCTTGAAAGCGAAGGGAGGTGCTTCTAGTTACTAAACATCTGGATCAAGTGAAGAGCTCACCCCCTTTTTATAACTCTTAGTCACTGGCGCAAGTCTCTTTACTCCATTTATTTACTTAAGAAAAAAACAAAGGCATTTCATTTCGAGCTTGCGAGTAGTTTATTGTTTTTTAAATAGTACTCTGTGAGAAAAAAAAAAGATTGTTGATATGCAGATTGAAAGTTAGAAAAGGTTGCTTCCTGGTTGTAGGTCACATTCACTTCATGCTGTGTTGTTGTGGTTTTTTTCTTGTCTGTATTGAGGTGCATGTATCTGAGATCGCTGCCAGAGATATATGTAACGGAGTCTAGATCATTCAAAGCGTCTTTATAGAAGAGGCAGCACCATCTAGTGGTCATTGGATCACTTTGTATTGCTGTCAATCCACTGCTGTGCAGTGCAGTAGATGGTGCTGGTGCTTACTGAACTCAGTCACCTTAATATAGACTTGGCAAAAAATAGGAAAGAGTGCAATAAGAAGCACTCAGAACGATTGCAAAAAAAAAATGTTAAAAAAATGCAACATTGCTTAGTGTATAGACACATAATTATTATTATTATTTTAATTCTCAGGATACTGTGTAACATTGAAAGCTCAACATGTAAAACATTAACAATCTTCTTTTGGCTTTGTGAATTTCTTCAGTATTCAGTATTCACTGGTGTCCAGTGAATCAATGCTCTGTTTAGACTCCCCGAAACCACGCAGGGAAAACGGAGCAATTCCTGTCTCCAGTTTAACCAGGCTGTTAATATAAATAGCAACACAAACTTCCTAGATTTGGGACAGATCTCCTTTGTGTCTTTCTCATTCACATATAGTCAGGCTTGCAGAAATCCTGCTGTCCATAGCCCTGATATGAAACAGAGCCACTTTAATAGGAACTATTTGGAAACAGTGACAATGTTATAGAAAGGAGATTAACCATGTGATCGACAGTATATAAGACCTAGAGCGGTTAGCTGGACGGAAGTGCACAGACAGCTATTGATTGGTCTACACGTGGTTACAGTGTATTTGCCAGGATATTGTTATCCCAACATTGTTACCCTGTACTACATTTTTAATAGCATATAGTCAAATAAGAAAATTAAACTATAGCTATATCTTAATGTGACATCGTTTCCGTCTGATACAAAGACAATTCAGATGGCTGTAACACAATATCAGGACCTGCTGTATTATAATATACACTGCAGCCTAATCACTGCTGACACTTTACATGAATGCATTCTTTAAAGAGAACTGTTCAACGCTATAATCCCATCTGTGAAACTGTATTATAATATGCTCCTCGTCGTATATTATTCTCTTTTGTAATATAATATAATATCATATCATATAATATAATGCAGTGTATTCTAATATGACAGCAAATTACACTTGATTTTAGCCCTGTAGGCCACGACACGTGGCTCCCAGCCTGGGGTAAATGGGGGTGGGGGGTGATGGGTTCAACCTCAATGACATTATTCCCCTACTTCATTACCAGCCCTGTCAAATCAATCAGTGTTGTCTGCTCATGTTTTTGCTGGGAACCTCATTCTAGTTTGCAGTGTAGTTCTGCCTGCCTGTCTGTCTGATAAGCTCGCTGTATAAGTAGTCTTTACTGGATTGTTAAATTGCTATTAAGTTGTCGATTTTTTCTAAGGTTTAAAGCAGAGCTAACCAACGCTCCCAAAATCCATAATACCGCCAAGGGTAGAAGGATGTTTTAGCAATTGGACAGTCAATCAATACCAGGCGCTGGAAAATAATTTGAGTCGAAACGTTTGTCATTGGATTTATTAAGCTTTCTTTCGGTCTTTCGAAATATCAGATGGCTAGCAAGCCCAAGACTTTCTGATGATCAAAAGTCTGTGCGCTGTTAGATAAAACGAGCCTGATACTGGGGTTATCAGTGTGACAAACAGACCAGGAATAGCCTGCATTCACTACTCTTCAATGGTAACTCAGTAATGGCACTACAAAAACAGAACTTGAGCCGTTGGTAGGGTGGTACCATTGACCTGCCCACATTCGAACATACCAATGGTACCATATTAATAGAAACCAACATTGTGTTAAATTCAACGACAAACCTTCCAGCTTTTCTCAATGTCTTCATGTTGATACCAGTGACCTACCCTGAGAACAGTGACCGATAAGTTGTGCGGGGTTTGTTAGGAGGAGCTGTCCATCAAGGGCTTGTGTCTTCTCAGATCCAGGGTTATAAGGTGGGTGTAATTCATATTATGGTTCAGAACCCAGAGATGAAAGGCTAGTGCTTTGGCCCACTGTGCCACATATCTGCTCTTCAAAGACACGGAGGTTCTTGTAGGAACTGTGCGGTCTGACTTCAAGTGTGCAAAATAGAGGAGCTTAGAGTTCAAAGGCAACATTGTGAGAGCGGATAAGATCTTAACACAGCTTTCAAAGCAAACCAGACATTGCCCTGAGCACACTATTAAAATGACTTCTCGTAGATGCATCGATAAGTTTTGAATTCTTTGAACTACATTTCAGAATCTCAAAATATGCTTTTTTTTAAGGTAGTTTTGCAATAGAAGAAACAATTATGTGCTTTTGTTGTTTTCTTAGCTTGTTCACCCCTTTTTGCCCCTCTAAATCCGAGCCTAATAATACTAACTCAACACTGAAGCAACAGTAATCAGATCCATTCAGAATTGTTGCACGCTCCATCAAATATATGCAAATATAAAGCAACTACGTTTCTAACCCAATTTCCCCTTTACTTCTTATATAAATAGAAGTCCCTCTATACTGTATTTACATTTCAAGGCACTGTATTTATATAAGGAACCCATCCAGCTGAAACTATACCCGCCCACAGCAGTTATAAACCACTACCTTCCTTCAAAGTCTCGTCGGAGGCCCGCGCAAATTCGAGATGGTGAACCGATGCCCACCTTGTGTTTGTTGACTTGTAGTAACCCTTTTCTCATGGCGCCCTCGGGCAGGAGAGGGATCTGGAGTTTAGATCTGAGCAATGCCGCTGCCAAGAATGGAAAGTACACAACACGGCGCCACACCTCGATCCAGCTGTAATTATTACATTATTCCTGTTTGCGTACATGAGAGGCTGGCAGTTACTTTCCTGTCTGACAGGCTGTTTCCAAGTCTTTCCCTTGTTTCAATTAAATTCCAGGCACTATTCTGACGCAAAGTCTACAAAAGGTCAATGTTGCCTACAGGTGATGGCCAAAAATTAAATAATTACTTACGGAAGTTGGTTAATTTTTAAAAACTAAAAGATGATTTTTTTTTTGGCTGCACTAGAGTATATTTCACTGGTGTCTCTTTCTGAATTCTCTATATTTTCATCTCCCTGCTTTATTATATCTTGTTGATGGTCCCGTTTGTTTACAGTCTCCCCCAAGGTAGGTCGTTGTAGCTGTACTGACACACACAACCCCCTTAAAACTCTGTACAAAAAAAGTTGTTTTAACCAATAGCTGAGATACACAGGTAACTTCTGACCGTTTCTCTTCTAGCAATTGTGAGGCTGTGTGGTCCAGTGGTTAAAGAAAAGGGCTTGAAACCAGAAGGTCCCCGGTTCAAAGCCCACCTCAGCCACTGACTCATTGTGTGACCCTGAACAAGCCACTTAACCTAGTTGTAAGTGACTCTGCAGCTGATGCATAGTTCACACACCCTAGTCTCTGTAAGTCGCCTTGGATAAAGGCGTCTGCTAAATAAATAAATATTATATAATATTGTAGCTCCCAATATGTATTTACAGGTCATGGCACTGACCGACCACTAGATGGCATTAACCCATTATATAAAAATACAGCTGTTCTTTCCATTCACTGGACTGGGTGTGACGTTACACTATTTGGGTGTGCTGTCGAGACATCTTACAATACTAGTAGTTAGTTCAGAGTTGCAACGTGTTTATGTTCCTAAATATGGAATAAGGTCCCTTTTAAAACGTTACAGTTTATGGTAATACCTGGAATGGATGAAACTGCTGTGCAATAGGAGTCTTATTTCCAGCCCTGGCTCTTAATTCTATAGACACTTTGACTGAGCGAGCCTTGGTTGCGTAGCTTGAAGTTTTATCTTAGAATCTATGTTTAGGTTTTCAACAAATCCCACCCATTCTGCAAACTTTTTATTTATTTATTTTATTATAATAACGGAAAAAATACAGATGTCATTTTTATCACAGATATTTTATTTCTCCGCATACCAATATAATGTAGAAGTTACTCCCTGACTCGTATCCAGCGGCGGCGACAGCTTTATGATATAACTGCTTAAGCAAGCTGTGCTGGCTGTTGCATCCCTCTGCCAGTGTCTCTCTGTGCCTCTGGACTTTGTGCCGTTTTAATAAATCGATTAAACAGACAGAGACATGCGATCTAACACATCAGCTAGGTACTGATGCCTTGGCTATAGGATAAAGGCGTGACAGCACAAGACTGATAACCCTACAGATGATATCACAACACACCATGATGAGTCTAATTCCCTGCCCGCATTCCAGCTGACTCACTGAACTTGGAATAGTTAGACAAGGTAACTGGAATAGCTTTCCATTCGTTTTTACCCATACCTCCTTCTGCACAGACAGTCAGTGGCATTGAGTGGAAATTGACTTCTGATACCTCATTTGATGGACTGAACCTCACAGTATGGGGATCCATTGCTTTGGTATCAGGACCTCATGCACTATTTGTTCAAGGTCCATTGTGTTGCAGTTGCTAGTAATGTCTGCTTATAAGTTCAGTCAGGTTTCAGGATGAGGCACTGGGATTGTAAGATCCAAAAGGATGTTTCTGTATTAGGCTGTAGTGCTATAAGCAGTTTTTTCGGGGTAAAATTTAACAAAGGTTTGATAATTTGACAGTGGATTTCATTGTGGTTCATGCAATTGGTTCCATTCTACCAGTGATAGCTTCATTCTATTGGAGCTGCATGTGTGCTGCCATTGCCTCTTTGGGAAGAAGCATGTATTTAGAGTCACTAATTTGGCGTTGGAGATCATTTGGGAAGGACTGGTTGAGCTGGGCTGTTTGGGCGTGCAACACAGAGTTAACGGAAGCAGCCTGGCTGGTCTGTCAGACTCCCAGAGGCTTTTGTTTTCACACTACATTTTCGGGAATACTCACTGTCTCAGACTGGGTTTAGACTAATTCACACCTTGTTCCAACCTTTTTTTTCGTTGCTATTTTCTCACACGATTGCTGCCTGCGTGTGCTCTTTCTTTCTTTTCTTTTCATGCTTTCTTTTCATTCCTTCTTTCTTTCATTCATTCTTTTTTTCTTTCTTTCATCAGGGAGGCAACAAATAAGCATTACACTTCATCCTACAACACCGGGCCAATAGGAAAACCACATTTCCTCGAGGAAAAACACTGACAGGTCATATATTACAGCAAAGCTACATCTTGATCTGTTCCCACCACTATTATCTCATTTTATCTTGGCGAAAGTCCAATATTAGCATAGAGTAAATAACAGTTACTCCCATGTAATAAAAATCATCACACTCTCAATTATAACACGCTTGTCTGATAATGCCTGCATCAATTTCCTTAGATAAAAACAATGACTGACATAGAATATGATGCATATGAATCTCAATACTAAAGAGAAATTAAATCGCATGAACAGACTAGTAAATAAGTCAAACTTAATGCATAATTAATAACAACTTAGAACAGCCCCCCAAACTGCTGCAAGGTGTTCTTAATGAAGTAGTCCTATTGTATATTACTCTAATAAAAATGATTGCTGCACCACATCAAGTCCAGTTTTACACTTGAACATATATCAGTGCTGTCTGTCCAGGATCTTGAAAAAGCAGGATAATAAATAAAAAAAAACACAAAAAACCCCATTGTGGGTTACAGGAGATATGGATTGATGCATTCTGCTTAACTATCCGTGCCTATGTACTGTACATGTCTCGAATTCAACTAAAACCATTAAGATGATTATACAGTTAGTAGTGAATTATTTCAGCTTGTTACTTTATAGGATTTTAATGTTTTTTTTTTAAATTTATGCTTCTGTCCTCCCACGTTTTAACTCTAAGACAGGATCAACTTGAACTAAACTTATTTTAAGTAGATCTTGTATTAAATGCACTTCACCCACCCTAAGAGAGTCTCACGAGTATTCCTATGGTGTAAGAGCCAGGGTCAGCAAAACTTATTAAATTATAAATGCTTAAGACTACACTGGAATTCACTACATAAATAAATGATCAGTCTGCTGAAGAGTTCACCAGTAACACTATGGTGGGTGTTTCCTCAATGGACTGCAAGCCCCTAGTTTTTTTTTTATACTCGGTAAGTTTACAAAGTACTATATTAAAGTATCTGTGTACAGCTTTGGCCAAAAGTTTTGCATCACCCTATAGAATTAACACATTTTCCTTCACAAAGTCAAATGAAACCTGCTGAATAATGTTACGTTAGCATATTGAATTACAGACCGCGTTGTAGTTTTCCATATACTTAATGTAAAACTGACAATAACTTAAAAAAGGTGACATTTTGAAATCTAACAGGAAATACTGTACTATTATGGCCTGTCGTAGACTTGCAGTTTCTTTTGTTACACAATGTTAAATAAAAGATCTGAATTATGCTCATATAGTTGTTTCTTTTTTTAAATGATGTCTCAATCCTAAAATTCTCTGTGATGCTAAACTTTTGGCCAGAGCTGTACAATACACAAATGCACATGTGCCAGCTTAGTACAGTACAGTAACAAGTGGTTTGAATTGGGTAGGTCTGATAACATTTCTTTGAAAACTATCCACAAATAGGGAGGGAACGGAAGATCAAACTGGATGTGACTGAATTACTACACATCAGTTTCTTAGCATTAACAATTCAACCAAGACTTCAAAAACTCCAAGGTAAAACTTGAAGAAAGTCCAGCAGTCAAAAGTTTTGACGAGCACCTTCACCAGGTTCAAGTATATTACATGTGCACATATTCCATCACAGTTATTGAGTACCCCTCATAAGAAATGAGGGGGTTGATGTAACCAGCCTATATTCCACCAGGATAAACCGCAGTTCTGTTTTAGAGCATTTTACAACCTTATCAATGGTTATCCAATACTGATGCAAACCCAAGTGCTGCAAAATGCTCTTAAACACAAACGAGGCTTAAGCATGTACCCTTGGAAAGCTGCAGATGGAGTATTTTGGCTGGAGTCTTCTTCAGTTCAAAAGGATTACCTGATGTCATTATAACATAATATGAACAGTTCCCCATAGTAAAAGCATTGCAAATGTAATTAATCATAGTGAAAGCATGGTAAAGCAGAGCTAAGCACTCTAAAGACTAGCGAGGTGTAGTAAAGCATATTATTAAGCATGACAAACCAGGATAAGCTAAGGTAAATGCATAGTACATATAACCATGGGGAAAACGTGATAAGCTTTTTATACGGACGTTACATAAGGACAGTAGTGATACTGACACCGTTTTGTGTTGTTATTTAACTTTGTGGCTTGTGTTTTTGAAAAGAAGCTCCAAGCAATAGACAGGTAGTTGACAGAAAATCCCAACAGAGCCATTTTCAATGGAAACAAACCGCAGTCTACTGTTGCATTGATCCAGCGCCAGACAAACGGCAACATCGTAAACAAAATTAATGAATCTATAAACTCAGTAAATGAAAAAAAGTAAAAAGTTCTTAGCAACTTCTAATGTTCTCTGGGGTATTGTAAACTCGCCAAATGTTCCTAAAATGTTCCTAAGTTGCAAAACGTAATCCTCAAATACAACTACTCTATTTTATGCTTGGGCATTTCATTGTACATGTTATATTATTATTTTTTTTTTTAAGGATGGTCGGTGCTGCGTACGTAGCCTGCCTGCACGGCAAAGCGTTACATTTCCATTGCATATAAACCTGCCCCTGCTTTAAAACACGAGAAAAAAACAAAAACCATATGCAACCCCTCAATTCTATTTACGGGTCTGAAACTGGCGCCATTGCAGCTCCACTGTGGAGCCTAGACATTGCAAAGCGTGGGCCGCAGTGGAGCCAACATGGCGAACTCACTGCTGCAGTTGCATTAATGCGTGTCCCATCAACCCAAGCGCCTGCGCAGTGGCAAGTGCCGCGTAGCTCTCCTGGTTTATTCCAAATACCATTGGAATGAGTGACGTCACTCCCCAGCCTGCTGTGTTGTGTGTGTCTCCCTCTGTCTCTCTCTCTCCATCTCCTTCTCCGCTCAATCTGTAACCACCAGCAACAGAGGCGGTGGGGTATCGAGGAGAGAGAGGCTTTTTTTTCCCCCACTGCTGCAAAACAATACAATCAACACCACCTTATCCAACAGATTTACTGTATTCCTGGTTACCGTTACCTTTATTGATTTGGATATAAATAAAGCTACATGAAAAGGAATCCAGACGAATCTGAGCCTTTTGAGGCTTATAAAAAAAACATTTTAATTGCTTTTTATTTTTAACCCCCCCCCCCCTTTTTTTTTTAACGTGCTGCTTCCTTGGAGGAGAACCGGGGGAGAGAAACGCTGGGGTTGGGCTCTGAACATAGAGTCGGGGACTGGAGGTGGTTTGTAATTTGTATCTGTGTTAAATTTGCACAACGATGCTATCTCCCAAGCCAGGACTGGCGGCTTTGGGAATATTTTGCCTCGGATTTGTGCACAGTTTAGAGGTTTTTCCACCCGCCACAGCTGTTGACGGTAAGCATCATTCATTTTATGTTGATTTATTACATGTTTATTTATTTATTTATTTATTTATTTATTTATGTTTATTTAAACAATATCCGTGGTTGCGATTGCAAAATGTACTCTCGTCGTAAGTGAATGCTAATGCAGGGTACCGCTACATAACGTTTAGTGTAACACAAACCGGTAGAGGAAAGGTGGTGCTTTGTGTTAAAATGTAGGATTTTTCTCTTACACATTGATATCCAAGTCACATATTTACATGCAAACGCATTTGCTTTGTCTGGCGTCTGTAGAGTGTGGTGTTCTGCTCCCCGCACAATAAACAGTAGCGTTTGTTTTTAATAATATCACGTCATGTTTGAAAACCTGCTTTAGGAATGTTTAAATTAGCCTCTGTAACGAGGAACGTATTTTTTTTTTTTCTCTGGACAGTCCGCCGTGAGTCTTGCATTGTCTCATTTTATGTTGCACCCCCCCACCCCCTCCCTCCGTCCCTGAAAACAATGTAAATACATTGCAACACGTATCTGTATTGTTTAAATGTTTTTAAACAAACAAACCCGATACTAAGTTATCATTTGAAAGCATTCCGCTGTGGCCTGGGGTTTTGCAATAGGTGTCTCGTTAGCAAGTAGCCTACAGTATAAGTGGCCTGCCAGACGTTTGCATGAAGCCTGGCTCGACTCTGTGACACTCCATTCTATAGTGCAATCATGGCTGTGGCATGGTTTATGCAATAATAGTTGGCACATGTTTGAGCGGCAGATCACATAACAGTATCATAGCCTGCATTTTAAAAGTGCGTTTAGATGTTTAACCTGGACTAGGTTGTATATGCAATGCCGAGTGAGCATTGAATGCAAAACAGTGCTTTTGCAAAGGGGGTGGAGGTGTTGGGAAACAGCACAGGAGTTATTTTACACATGCAGCACTGTAGTCACACTGTGCTATGATGATGCATGTGCGTTTTAAATTAATATGCATGGTTGATATTACGATAAAGTCTTTTATTATGGGGGCTTGCGAGTGTCTTAAGTATAGCATGTTCTTTAAGGATGACGGTAGACCGAATTGCAGGGCTGCATCAGTGCGCCGCTAGTGCGTGACATGGCACTCAACTCATGGCGAGAAGGGGGCGAGGGCTTGCACAATATCACAGAGACGACAAAGAAATGGTAGCAAATTAGCTTGTATACTTTTCAGAGGATTGAATGTGTTGCCAGTCACAATTTTTTTTATTTGTAACCACGTTGCTTCACTTGATTAGGGCAACGCTACTCTCATGTCACTCCCTCGCTACAATGTATTAGTACCACTTCCCAGCACAGCTGCTCAAGCGACTACATACGCACCAACTAGTCACTCGGTGCAGCAAACAATTTTTTAAGGGAGTCGCATGTAACTCAGTGTCACGGCTTTAAAAAATCTCTCCTGTCGGTAAATCATGATTTTAGTAGAGTAGCAAAATAATAATTTTTTTGCTTGGTTTGAAAAAAAAAAAAACTCTAGACCGTGCAAAAGAACATGTCTGCCAAACCTGTTGAGTATTTTGTGACCAGGCTGAGCTGTAGAAGCGGTGTACTGGGGGTCCTTCAGACCAAGGAGGGCTGCAATATGTTCTGGAACGTTCTGCAACAAATAGTTGTGATTTTTCTGTAAGCCCGCCGAATGGGGAATCTGTGCAGCTTGATTTTTGCACTCATGTGCATCGTTTGTTGATTACGAGAGGGGTCATTTTTAGAACAGCAGGGCCGTGTTACTTCAACCTCGAGACGTTCCGTTAAAAACTGTGGATGCAGCTCCAGTGACATGCCATGCTACTGTATACAAACGTGTGCTCTTAATGTATATGTACTTTAACCTGCTTAATCCTTAGTGTCGCAATTGCAATAGCAATAAAACCGTCGGAGCTGAACATTTATAACGTATGGCACGCTAATGAATTCATTATTTTGTTTGAAATGCATTATGCAGAAAATTCTACTAGGACTACTCGTTGCTTCTTCCCACATAACGCCCCTGTAAAATAGCCTGAATATTTGTATGTGATAAATGCATACGTGGATAAATAAACCCTATTCAGTAGGAAATGCATGATGACTAAATAATAATAATAATAATAATAATAATAATAATAATAATAATAAATGCATGCCAGCCTTTTAAGTAGTTCAGTATTTCATGTTGCAACCATGCGGATTTAATGAGGTTAAACTGGGTGATCAACTAGTAGTTTTCCACTAGTTATAAATGATTAACGTTCTGGCCGAGTTTTTTTGCTCAAGTCTTATGTGCAGAGCAGTTTTGTTTACCCCCAAATTCCAAGGTTTACCAAACCTTTAGTTTAATTTGAATGACCTAATATGTGTGTGTATGTATGTATATATATATATATATATATATATATATATATATATATATATATATATATATATATAATATACCAAAAGCATGTGTTCCAACTATGTGTCACTATTACCTCCAATAGTTACTCCGAAATTTAGGAAATTAATTATTAGCATGCGTTTTTGTTGTCTGGGGGGTACCAGAAGTTGCCAAGACTTTAGAAAGCATATATTAGCACAGAAAATAATGCTGACTAACAGAACTTTGAGTGCTGAGCTGTCAATGGTTAACGATTGCACAAATACATGCATACAATGCTTTTACTTCTCACTTTAAGAGAAACTGCATGACTCAAAGTGCAAGTATCAGTAGCTACTGTAGGTTCAGGAATTTGCACTGAACACGTGAAACGGCTGAGCACATTAATTATACACCTTTTTAAGTTGCCACAAGTCAACAGTCTGTACATAGAGCCTATGTCTGCTTGGCACAGGTTATTATTGACATTTAGTGAAAGAGAAAAAACTCAGATAAACATGCTATGATTCATAGTACATCAGGGCTTGAAACTCACGCTAGCCCTGCACCCAGTCCTGGGTTTCAGAACTTCCCTTGTTTAGGTATATTATTAAAATGACCAGGCGCCAGGAGTTTGAACAATCAGACCCCTGCCAAATCTGCTCTGAAGTGATCACGCTTCTCGCAGCATGAGTAAGGCATGCAGGAGTCTGTAGGATTAGTAATAGGGGTTGTTCATGCAGCAGAAGGGAAGAACCTCTTTATTCTCCAAACACAGTCTGCTGTCTCCTGATCATTCGATGTAAGTGAGGGTAGCTCTGAAACCCAGGACTGGGTGCTGGGCTAGTGTCTCAAGCCATGGTCCATATTAGATGAATTGTCATCCATTGGGCACAAGGAGGGTTAATCAAGAGACCTCCATATATATCACACAACGACAGCAGTTGTTTCAGCCCTGGGTTTTGGAAATGACATTGAATATGTGGAAAGGCTATCATCAGAGCCTGGGCAAGGGGTGAAGTTGATCCAGAACACACGGGAATTCAGTTGAGTTTTCCCATTCAAGCGAAGTCAAGCAGGGCAGAGCGGATTACATAAGCTAAGTTTCTTCACAAATCTAATTTTGTGAAGAAACTTGGTAAGCACATTCCCTAGTAGAATCTGGATCAGTGTGGAAGTACTAGTCTGTGCTCCCGTTCAAGGGTCCCAGTGATCTACTTGTAACATTGTAGGTATAACTGCAGAGAGACGTGGAGAGGTCTATAGCAACGATGAGCAAGGGAGTCCCTACTGTGTCTCATGTCAAGGTAGAATTGATTTCCACCGGCTTTCAGGATATAGTCCAGTGTGTCTCATCCAACTGATGTACAGGCATTAGCACAGCACGTCCTGTAGCCCTGAAATGAACTAATGCGAGCGAGTCGCCGGGGCATAGCACTGGCATGAGTCAGCAGCAGCAGCAGCGGGGACTGACAGAGATCCCAGTCGAATTCCTGTTGCTGTATTCTGTGTTAAACTTGCTTTCATGTGCTGCTGAAGTGGCTTTAGTGCAGAGTGTGGCAGGTCACGTTGGGCTGATGGGGGGAGCTTTGTGATGTTTTTCTATTCTTTTTAAGCTAAAAAAAACACATTAAGATGGGTCTTGCATGACTGTTACCGTAGATGTATTATTTATTATTTCCATGCCTTTGCTACAGAAAGGTCACTGTTGTAATCTTAACTGTTCAGTTGACTAGACCCTTTAAAGTTTACCTGTGATGTCACAGGGCTATAGTATTGTTTAAAGTGACAGTGTCAATTAAAACCCAGCACGTATTTTTGATATATTGAATACAGTGCTGCCTCTTTATTTTGCTGTCTGATCAGACATAAAAAAAAAATATTAAGAAGTGAGTTAGTGAGGAGCCCTTGTACAGTAAAATCTAGGACTTTTACAATGTATTCTCAGCATGGCTTAACAATTAAACAAACTTATCGAATAGTGAAATATCGAAGGAACACAATTAAATTACATTAAGTGCAACATTACTGTGCTTGCGGTAAATGAACGTGATTTCAAATACTGTGTACGAATCTAAATAGTGCTAAACGCTTTTTTTAAAAGTCAGCGAACGACTTGAAAAATGTTTAGCAAACGACAAAGACGGCCTTGTAGGATGTCTTTGCTGTGAACTGTGCCACCCAAGGAATCCTAATTATTGTATCCTTGTTGTGTTCAGTGCTTGTGTGCTCACATTTAATTGCTTCGCTTCTCCACCAGCAGCGCCTCTTTGAACTGTCCCCCCCGCCCCCCCCCCCCCACACGTTTAGCTTACAGTGCAGCAAAAACAACCGCTGACAAGTTAACACCTTTCTGTAACCTACTGTAGAAACAGCATACATGTAATCCTTTAGACACCTTGGCTTCATGAAAAGGCTGTGTTAGATTTGCAAAGCTTGTGCTCCAGGGCATCTTGTTGCAACATTTTATTTTTTTCCCACCAAGAAATTTGTACTTACAAGCCATCTTCATTACCTGTCACTACTAGCTTGAAACGGCTTCAATCATAACAAAAGATTTTTTTTGTAAGCTTTTAAAATCTATTGTGTGGAGCATTTTCTCAATTTGGGGTGTGAATCTTTCAGAGTTTAAAGGTTAGAAAAGTGTCAAATGTTTACAAATTTGCCTACCAGATTAATGATTGTCCATAATATGCAGGCCAAATACAGGTGCTGTCTTTCTGTATAAAATTTAAATGCTGCACACATACTTTTGGAAGTGATTCCTTTGTAGGAATTAATAGCATGGAATTGACTACTAAGTTTCTCATGCTGTGTTCTCATGATCAGCTAAATTTATCCTGGTTTAAAATAACATAATAAAAATCAATATTAAAATAACTGCTTTAATTGAAAGGAAGATTCCAACAGCTGACCACTAGACAGCCACACTGACTAACGTGGCTAATTTACCAATTACAAGGCTTCCTGTGATGTTTATTAAATTTGTCATGTTTATATGGGGAATAGGACTACTTGTTGCTGTGCAAGTAAAGCATGACTGATGAAATTAATTTCAAAGCAGCGAGCCATTGGCTTCCACCTGACGGAATTAACCCTTAAATCACCATTGCAGTTGACCGTCCAACACGAGCAATGTGTAAAATAAACAAAAATTAAAAATAAATCTGCGTTAGTTTAATAATGGTATTCTCTAGTTACAATGTTACACGATTCCATCAGGTAACTGAAATGTTTTGCTTCAGTGGCACAAGAAGGTGTGGAAGGTACCTGAGGGTTTTACAAAATGTAATGTCTCTGGGTACGTGGCTACATCTAGACCACTTTTTCCTCTTTTCCACCATACTGACTGATGCAACGTAATGACGAAATCCTTAACCCTGCCCCCTGGCTCGGCTCGGCTCGCAGCCAGATTCAGATGTCTGTGAGGCTGGAGTTTCATGGATTGGTTCTCGCTCGGCTCAACAAATAGCCAGTGGAGAACCACCCGTACCCATACCGCACCGAGCCCTCATGGGTTGGATGTGCCAGTGAAGAAGGGGGTATTTGGGTCCAGCATCCTGTTTAAATGGTCTGGCTGGAAAACAAACTGTGGTTTGATGGTAATTGTAGTTACTGTACCTTATCTGCATCAATTACTAACAGATTGCCTCTGGTATATTGCTTGCACAGTCTGAGTTCCAGGCTTACTTTACATATTTATAGTCTATTTGATTCTAAAAGTAGAAAAAAACAATTCCATAGTATTTATCTGTTAACACTGTTAGAATATTAAACCTGGATTTTGAAAGACTTTTTAATGGGAAAAGGCAGATTTCATTTCTACTGCCTATCAGGTTCTGTTTCTGAATAGAAAAGCTAAATAAGGGTGTTTGAAAAGGTCAGGCTTACTGTAGTCAGCCGCCTTCTCTTAACACTGGGATTATCCAGAATATTTCTCTACATCGACTTGGTCTCTTATGGCTTTGCCACAGTCATCCCATTGCTTGGGTTAAACGGCTCTTTCCTTGAAGTCTCCAGTCTAAAGATGTTTAATTACAGGCTTGACCAGAGGTGACTGTTTTGTGAATCGTCTCATCTGCGCAGGTTGCGTTTTTGTGTCACTGGGAGTATAATCAGTAGTAACTTACAGTAGCCTTTGGGATATTCTTTCAAAGCAGCTGTTTCTTGAAGTCTGAAAGATGCAGAGCAGCCTCATTGGCCCAATCTACAATAGATTTATTCAGTTTGATTACAACAGGAAAAGTTAATTGAGTTTCAACAATACCCTAACAGTTTTCACTGCATTGTAAACGGTACCTGCCCCAATAAACACCTGGTTTGCAATCTCGAGCCAGGAGGTTGGGCCCTAATAAATTACTGACATAGCCTAAAGCAAAAAATGACAGTCACGTTTCGTGGAAGTGATAGCAAACTGGTATTGCGGGACTGGAGGGAGCACCTTTTCTTTAATAGGGTTAGGGAACAGTTCATTTGTCATTCCTCAAGTCTGCCCTGGACTGGAGGGAGCACCCTTTCTCTTAGGGGGTGAGGGAGCAGTTCAGTCTCCATGCCTCCAGCCTGCCCTGGACTGGAGACATGTAGACTACTGTCCACTGGGAGATAAACTGAGACCACAGGATGCATTTCATCTGTGACCCAAGAAGTCAGATTCAGACTACAGAGGTGAAAGGATAGTAGATCAACCCACTTGTCTGTCGACCCCCACCCTGGTCACTTCTCTGTTTTTATTCTGTGCTTTACAGTTGAGATTTGGCACCCTAATGTCCTGTAAAGAATGTTGTTATACATCGGTCTGTCGTGTGCCCTGAAAGAATATTCTACTTTGTACAAGTTTTTTATCCAGTTTTTGAAGTTACATTAATTTGTGCTGAGTGATTTATATGTTTCTAAGTCCTTTTGATGTTTGCTAAATACTTCTAAGCATTGGCAGAGATTCCCTTAACTCTTCCTCAAGAAGGATGGAAATTGCATACTTCCACTGCCTGACTGTTTGAGCCAGACTTTTCTACAAGCTTAGGTAGACCAGCTAAGCTCGTAGAAGAGCCCGGAATGGCTCAAGACTAGAGGTTAAGTTGCTGTAAAAACTGTATGAGTCTTATTTCCATTCCTGCTTTACCTGCAAAGAACTTCATCCAAGTACTGCCAAAGGTTGATAAAAGGAAGACTTTAATCTTAAACCAATTTATGATCGTTGTCTGGCCTTGAACTAGCAACCAACTACAATAAAAACCCCTTCCACTCCCATACACCTTTAAGGTGGAATTAATTATTTTCAGTGCAAATCCATCTTGTCTTGAATGCAGTGCTGTTCGCTGCGTAATCTCAGATTTATGAAAGATCTCCGCCCTTCATAAAGTCATACTACTTTTACAGCAACGCGGAAATTCAGAAATCTGCATATGCCTCTGAACCGTTTCCAGGATGTTTGAACCGTGAGAGAATTGCATAATTGGGAGGAGACCCAGCGGTTGGAAGGCAATCGCTGTGTCTCCTCTGAGTCCAATGTACTGCTGTGTAGAGCAGCATCGGAAATTAATCATACCTGAATTAGTCATTCCCCATATTGATCTTGACTGCTGTGCAAGTGTGTTTATTTCAACACCTGCTTGCTACAGTAAATTAACTTGAAATTAAAGGTAGGTTGGGTGTGGAACAGCCACTGTTTTGCTGCTAGTTCTTCAGGGCTGACTTACTTTGTTCTCCTCTTTAACAAATAGAATGGTCTGTAATCAATCACAAGAACCCTTGTGTTGTTTTATACTATATCTCCAATGTTTTTAGCACCTGTATGTGCTCTATAATCGAGTGGTTTGAAGCCATTTACCTAAATCTCTTTTAAACCTATTGTGAAATCGGGCAGGTTAAAGCCTGCAAATGTGTAAATTACTGTGGGAAAAGAAACTGAAGATTAGTTGAAGATGCATCATTCTCTTGCTCTTCCCAGCAGGTAGTCTTGCATTGATTTTTTTTGTTCTTGTTGCAAACACCAGGCAGTCGCTGATGCTTGTATAAAGGTTGCAAATTGTTTTGTGTTTTAAGACAGATTTAGCACTAATCTAAACTGAATGGTTCCCTAACCCCATAAAAATAAGGATGGTCCTTCCCACAATATCAGTTTAGTATGCATCTCCCTTTACCTCTCCAAAAAATATCATATGTTTAATGCAATCAAATGAACCAGTTTCTCTAAACAGAAAGAAAACATTACTTGCCTGTTGACCTACTGACAAGCACCTTTTACCAGGAGTAAGAATGCATTAACAATGGCTGCTTGAAAAAGTGGGATATTTGTAACCAGTACTGTAGTGGTAGAGTATTTAATATGTCTTTGAAACCTCAAGTGGCAGCTATGTAAAATAGCTTATCATGTTACAGGAGAGGTTAACAGTGCAACCTTTGTTGTTGTTTGATCTAAAGAAGCATTAGAGCGTTAGAAAACATCCTAAACCACTAATCAAACAGCTTGCGCTTCTGCCGGTGGCTTCTGTGATAATGTGGGTGTTTTTCCAGCTAAGTGCACCTGTAAAGGTTAGGTTGAATGGCATCATATAGCTCAGGATGTCAAGAAAACTCAGTTGTTCCAATGGCCTCGTCTGGGTTTAAAAAGTGTTCAATACTTAACTTACAAAGTGAACTTGTCTGCATATCTCTTTAAACTTCTTTTGAAGGTGTATACGAGACTCTTTTGGGTATTTCCCCTCCCATAAATAAATGTACACATCTTCCAGAGAAACCAGGTCTGCTGACCTTATCATCATTAAATTTCAATGCAAAAAGTATTGAAATGAGACCGTATTTTTTAGCAGACAAGATTCGAAGATGGCACAAAACCTAAACTAGAGATGCGTAAATGAATTTGCATGCACGCTGACTACAGATTTCTTCCGAAGACAGCGTTTGGCATAACAGCAGGCCAGTGAGCAGAGCAGTACGTTCAGGCACTAGGACCTGGGGGAGGGATGGGATCTGTCTGCACTGGCTTCACCATGCTACAGCGCCCCAGGCAAGCACAGGCTTTAGAAAGCAATGTTTAAATCATTTTTTTTATTCTACAGTACAAAATAAAAACAAACCGTTTAAACCCAATTTAATTTAGCATGCAAACAGACCCGAGGCTGATAAGCAGAGTCTAGTCTAGACTTGAGGTAGTTTACAGGTGGAAGTTGGGAATCGCAGTTGAATTCAGGGTCCCCCCCCCCCCAAAAGAAAACAAAAGCCCTGTAGGCATGGTGGTGTGGTGCAAGGGGAGAGAGGAATTTCTAGTAACAAACCAGAGCGACTTTCAATTCTACAGCACATGTTTAGACTGTAGATCTCTCCATCTACCCCATCCTACCAGGCACCATGTTCTGGACCCTCACCTAATGCACTATCCTTGCACTACTAATATGTCATTGCAGATGTTACTTTTTGTAATCCTAACTTGTTGCACCTGGTTCATATTCTATTTTCTATTGCACTTACTGTAAACTACACTGTATTTAAATATCAAGCTTGCATTGTAACCCTGTACTGTTCTGTAACACCTGAAAGTCGCCTTGGATAAAGGCGTCTGCCAAATAAATAATAATTGAAATGTTCCTTTCCTCTGTCCTGACTCCACTTCTGGGATAGACCGCAGCTGCAGGCAAATAGTACAGCAACCAGACCCTGCTCGCCCATTGCTTTCTATGAGGTCAGTCTGTTCTGGTATTGCTCACTAACGGAAAAGATGACTCAAATTAACAACACCTGTTGTAAAACCACTGCTTACTGATGAGACACTTCACTTCAAAAAAACATTGTGCTCTGCAATGATTATTTCAGACAAACGGAGGTAGGTAAAAACATTTTAAAAAGCTGGCCCTATATAAATCCGGAGTGTCTTTATTATCTTGTAACACGGCATGGTAATGCCATTCTCCCTAGAATAATGAAAATATAAAAAGAACTCTGAAGAGTTTATCTGCGTGTGTGTCCGTGCGTAATGTGTTTGTGCGTGTGTGGTTTTGGGTTCAGTTAAACTGTCCCAGCTGCTGTCTGGAGCGCTGTTGATGTGCTGTGTACAGTGGTTGTCAGGGTGGCATTTGGAAAGGACAGGTCATCTTCATCTAGAAGACATCCACCTGTCGATCACCGGGCTCTGAGGACGTTTTTATAATAATGCTAAATGGAAACCTTGTGCAAAAAGAAAAAAGCATGGTGATGGAAGCAATGCAATAATTATTGACATTTTATAATGTCCTGTTTGTCTATTTTTTCATTCTAGTTTTGGTATTTATGATGTTACTAGACTATGCGTCAGTATTTTCTTTTTTGGTTTAATAAACATTTTGCAAGCTTTAACAGAAATGTTTTTGGTTTCATTTTCACTGTAGGTTTTACTTAATGATTGCATCCATAAGTAGAAAGTATGTTTGAAAGAATTCGATCTAGAACATAGGGATTTATTTTGTTACTGTTAGTGATGTAGTTTATTTAGCTGTCCATTAAAAGTTTGTAAAAACTACAGTAGGGAGTTAATGGTATTTTTTTTATATCAAGAAGAGCTCCCCGTTACTTGTTTTGGGTCTTTTTAAGCAAAAAGGGTGGACAGCTCTACACTGGAATAAGTGGTGTGGACATGTGCCCAATCCTAAACAGGTTAAAGTATATGTGTGTGTGTGTGTGTGTGTGTGTGTGTGTGTATGTACACTGCTGTGTAAAAGTTTTAGACATGTTGCATGTTTCTACCCTGCTGCATTATGAGCATCAACAATTTACTCAAAGCCTCTACTAGTGTGACACCTGTGCCTTCTGCCAGTTCTGCTGTCAATTCAACGCTTGTCTTCTTTCTATTCCTTAAGGATATTCTCTTTAAGCATTGTGCATCCTTGTTAGACAGCTTTTTGAGTCTTCCAGTTCTGGGTTTGTCAATTTACAGATGATGTTTCTCTGTACTTGTTGATTATGCTTCGGATACCACACCTTGAAAATCGAGTGATGCGAGCTATTTCACTTAATGTTTTTTCGTCTTTATGCAAGTCAAGGTTGTTATAATAGTGGAAAACACTGGTGGAGGTTTTGAGTAATGCTCATAATGCATCAGAATAGATAAATGCAATATGTCGTACGTACATACATACATAATAATTTTGGATGCATATTAACTGTTTGGAATTATTTTATTCAGTACGGTCTACTTGGGTCTCTCTTTGTAATAGTGCTTGCACTATTGAGAGGTGCCTGTGCTGGCCCTGCCTGCACAAAGTGAATAAACTAAACTAACACTGTCCCGATGGGAGGGTGCACACCCCTGGCATCCCTCTGTGCTAACCCAACCCATCGATGTGCAGCTGCTTAGATCTGCTCAATTCAGAATCCATGGTGGTATGACTGCAGGCTAGACACGTTGTATTCTAATGCCTATCAACTCTCTGTCATCTCCCTTCCTCCCTCGGCTCCCTGGCCAAAGCTTTTCAGTTACTTCAGAAGATGCTTTATCTGTCTTATTGCCTTACGATTTAAATACCATTACTGGCTTGGTGCGATAAGGTACAAAAAATATTATCTTTTCGCTACCGTTTCTCTGCAGCAGCAATTACTAAGGGTTAGTAAGGGAGTGTCGGGGGAGGCAGTAATGAATATTTAGCACATGGCCAGCTGTATAAAGAGCAGGGCTGACTGTTTTACTCCATGATAGCATATGTGACATTCCCAACTCCAACCCCCCTACCCACCCACTTTCCAAATGTACTGAAAATCAGAAGACTGGCAACCGTGCGATCACAGCTTGGCTGCTGACGGGTCTAGACCACCCCTGGTCTGCTTCCTAGTGCCACATTTTTCATCTGTATAGACAATTTCACTTTTATTAAAGTGACACAACTTCCATAGTCCATATTTGAATTCATATAGACCCCTGTCCTTTAGTGTGCCTAGTCAACAGTTAAGTCATGCTCTGCTCTCTACTTTGTCAGCCGCTCCAATGTCAATGTACCTCAATAACTTGTGTCCTAAGCCAGATTCAAACACTGCCCCACTAAGCCCCTCCGAACGTCATTGTTCAGCCTTTGTTTGGTGTTCATTGTGTTCAGGGAGAAGTACACAGCATTAGTTCTCAGTACACGCTAATATAAATTAATTGGCCGTACATTTCAATGCAGTCTAGCAATGCAAAGCTGTACAAACCCTATTAAGCCCCCTTCCTGAGTCTTCCTAATTTGAACTTCTTCAGGGAAACAAAGAGATCGTGTTGGGTAATTCAAGCTGTGGGTTTGCTGGTTTTTGCTTTGACTTTGTTTAGGCAACTTTTAAAAGTGAAGTTCATTTGCTGTCCACTTTCTGTACATTGCTTTGACTCGGCACATATTTGTGTGCTGCATTTTGTTGCCAGATGTTAAAATTAGGGCCCCCCTCTGTACAAAGCGATGTTTTCAAAAAACTAGAATTATTCACTGTAGAAGTTTTGCGGTCTAAATTTGTAGACAGCTTGGCTGCAGTTTGGAGGAAAAAAAAGGTGTGCCTTTTTATAAAGTCTTAAAATTCATACCATTTTTATTCCTGTAGAAAAATCTCTCAAACTTACAAAAGATTTTGTTTTAAATATATGCAAGCGCCTGAACCAACAGCAACGTCTTGTTCCTCTGTTTGTCCAATCATCGATCTTCAGAGAGAACAGAGATCTGAATAGGGGTATTCCATGTCAAATGGACCAAATCTTGGGGAGGTGTTTCTTCCATTTTATAGTTGACGATGATCCTTAAACCACATGAGATGGAGAAATAGGAAGGTGACATGTGAATGCAAAAAGACAGCTGTGCAACTCCTGCACAGTTGAGGTTTGTGTGTGGCATAAGTGCCCATTTAATGACCATTGACCTCATTTTCTCCTAGAAACATTACATTGGTTTTTTTCCCAGAGGCTTTTAGTGACCCCATAGGAACAAGAATACCACTACCATTAAAGAAAAAAAATATCAAAAACCTTAATTTTTGCAACATCCTTTTTAACACGCAATCCGTGTGAAACGCGAATGTGAAAACGACTTTAATATTTCAGATGCAACATTTGGTTCTTTTTTAAGCGGTTTTGGAATGATGTGCTTGTGTAGCAGTAAAAAAAACAAACTTCCTCCATTAAAATGAACAAAGTTAAGCAGATTTTATAATTGCATCACTGAGTGCAGCTGCTATTGAAGATCGCACGCATCCCCTTTTTTCCCATGGAAATGCTTTTCAACCTAATTAGAAAGAATAACCATATTCTTGGTCCCTAATGTCTGAATCGTCTTGAAATGGTTTATGGAAAGAGGTTGTTTTATAGTCACAGAATTACGTGTGTGTTCAAACTTAAATCTAATTAAATTAGATGCTTATTAGAATATTCTTCCATAGTTAAGCCTTTTGTGCACGTTTCTTGTTGACTACAAATTTACAGCCTCCAAACGTTGTGGGGATCTAAGCTTCCTCGTCATTGAAACCTACTTCCTCACCTTGTGTGCTAAGTAGCTGCTGCTGCTACAGTATATTCAGCAGTTGCAAGTTCTGTGTTAGCCCAGTGAGCAATGGTGGTGAACCAACAAGCCTTATATTTTGAAGGGAAATTCAGAACACGGAATAGTGCATACAGAGGCACCTGTTTTTCAGGCATTTGGCTGTCGACCCTCTCACTAAATCTTCCTTTATTGTCGGTATAGGGGAGCCAGCTGAGTGGGTGAAGCACCAAGCACTGGCTTTCCTCCACTGGTTCATGAGCCCTTTTAATGAATGGGCCATTCTTCACTGGCTGGGTTAGTGTGTGTGTTGCAGGCCAGGGCTGGGGAAGTGTCAAATTTCGCATGCGCTTTCGAGTTTCCTTCAAGAAAAAAAAAAATATATACCTCCTCCTCCTCCCCATTTTTATTATAAAATAAATATAAATAAGCCTGTCTCGGCAAATTCTTGCAGCTGAATTCACACCCCTTCTGTTTTTTTTGCCATTTTAAGCTTTGTAGATATTGCTTTCTTGCTTCTCTAAAGGACACTGTTAAGCGCCTCCCTTAAATGCTGGTTTTACTGTTTGAATGGCTTTGTCTTTTGTCGATTCACGCAGGTGATAAGGTACCGTTCTTGAATTCATGGGTGGTTTTTGTTCCGTTGGCACAGAACCACATGTTGTGGTTTGTACACCTGTCAGCAGATGCGAGATCATTTTAAGTCAAAGGTGTGTGTGTGTGTGTGCGTTATAAAGTACATGCAAAAACACTCAATCTTTTTAAAGACCTGCAGACTGTATGGTTGTAATAAGCCTAGTTAAGCATTCTTCTGATTTACTAGAGAAGCAGATCAGGTCTTTCTTGTAACCAATGTGTTACTGTAGCTCTCATAAAACAGGTCTGGGTGTTTGACAAGTAGATTAGTCCAGTCACGTATACAAACGTAGATTTTAGGAAGTAATCGAGGACATAAACTTCTGTATTGAAAGGGTAGATGTATATTGCCACTTTTACAACGATGCACTAAACTGGCCTTTATAACCACTGTAACTAATTCCAATCAGAACTATAAAACAAACAATAGTGCTACATTTCAAAGTGTTTCAAATGGAATGAAGAACATTTCTTTTTAATATAGCTTCAATCTTTCAGTCTGTCCAAAACTCTGAAGTACCTGCAGATAGGTAGATTGAAAGTTCATTGTCTCAAGACAGACTTACAGTCCAGTGTGTCTGAACTAGTATGTGATCCATGCATTTCAGCGTGATCATTTCATGCAGTGGTGGTATTCCATAGTTGTTGTGTTCTTGCAGATTCAGTGTGGGTGGAACATGGCTTGAAGGCCATGGCTTTTTTGTTTGAAAGATGTAGTGGCTCATTCCCAGTGTGTGCTGTGAACATTCTTGCAGTAAAAGCCTTGAAAGATGTGCAAGTCTTGTTTGCCTTGCCTCTTGCGTCGGGAATCTCTTGTTCCAGATATTAGCCCTTTTAAGACCTCTGTGACTAATTCAGATTGTCAATCTGTATAACAAAACATAGTTAGCTGGTTTTGTGCCATTTTAGTAGTGTTTGTTTTTTCGAGACAGCTGTGCGTGGATAGGAAATAAGCGTAACGGTTTGAGTCACTCCAGCGCTTGGAGCAATCCTGATCTTTTCCCCTTTACGTTATCTAAACTCACAGTAAAACCTAGAATAATTCAAACTGCTCTGCAGTTATTAGGAAATATAATTCATTCCCTGCCTAAAATAGTTGACACTGAATAGTGTCACTTTTAAATAGTTCTACCTTAAAAAGTGTCCATCTTAGGAGTGATTGATGCTCTCTGTCATCAGTCGGACTCTTATCTAATGAAGTCAGAGCTTGTGGGTAGGAGTAGAAATGGCTGTAAAACTTGTCTAGGGCTTGTTTACCCTCCTCCTTACCCAGTGTTTCCAGTGCACATTAATAGAGTGTATCAGTCTTACAAGAGAGTTTAGTCACCTGGCTGCTAATATGTCTGCATTGGTGATTATAAGTTTATATGAATAGAAATATGAGCTAAACAAGGTCTAGCTGTGAAGGGAACATTTGATTTTAACCTTATTTACTACAACCTTATAGAAACGCTGGTTTTGCTAGTCGTTCAAAGGGATCACTCTTTTAGGTTTAGCCTGGATGATATAAAGCCTGTTATTGCAGTTTATTACATCATCCACATTGTACTGTTCTACACAAAGACCTACTTATTATACTGTACCGTTTCAAAGTGTGTCTCTGTAACACATGTATGTTAACTATTTAATTGAAGACTTGTATAGTTCATTCCGTGCGTGCTATACTAAGCAGAGAATCTTCAGTTTAAATAGTTTTAAATCCACGTGTTGCAGAGATGTAATCCCTTAAGTTCATACCGGAATTGTTAACAGAGCTTTCATTTCCATTACTTCACTCCTTAGTTACGGAGTAACATTGAGAAGTACTTGGATCCTTGATTGCACTCAAGGCTTTGACCATGTGAAATTGACGGCTCTACAACCGAGAAATGTTTCCGCTCTGACTAATATTCATGTTGTATAACCTTGTGCAAAACTGCACTTGCAAAGATCCTTTTTTGTTTGTTTGGTTTTTTTTACAATGTAGATTTTCTTTTCAGTAGCAAGTGGAAATCAATCGAAGTAAAATGAAAAGTTCATCTGCTTGGGAAGTTTAAATTATCTAAAGATGGGCTTTTGTAAGTGCAGTAATATAGGTTCCCTGTGCCATGTGAAACACCAATCAGTCTTTAGATATGACCACATTATAGCTTACAACATACGTGTTCTTCTTACACATCTGTACAGAGGTTCTGCTTATAAAATGGAACTGCATTAACTACAATATGTAACGTGTCTATACAAAATAAATATAAAGCCAACTTCTCAACGTTTCGGTGTGTTTTAACATAGCTTTGTCAAGGGAAAGTGTGTTACAAACATTGGAGGTAATATATGCTTTTGATGCCATGGTAACCACACATTTATTTCTCTTTAAAATGTATATGTGTGTACGATTCAAGATCCTAAAAGAGATTTTGTGGATATCGCTGCCAGTAAATAGAACAGTCTTTTTCTCTCTCTCTCTCTCTTTCTCTCTGTGCCATGTGCTAGGCAGTCCTTTTGAGCCTGCTTGTGATCACAAGATTGTCTCCATTACTGGCTTCCCTGGGTTCTTGTCTTGGAGAAACGTGACTGCAATAATATGCTGCCCTCCCTGCCTCTTAGGATGTCAGTCACATCCCTCCCTAATGCAAGTCCAAAAAAGAAAAAACTAAAATATCGAGAGGGTGGACTGGAGCATGACCAGGGCCCTGCCAGCTCGCAGCCGAGGGCTATGCTTCTAAAACCTGCTTCTGTATCTTTTCTGGAACTACAAAGAAAAAAAGGGGAGAAAAAATGTTGCAACCTTTACAGAAATAAGGATCCAGTTAACAAAGCTCTAAGTCATGGTTGAAATATATTCACTGGCCAAACGGATCATGTTCAGATTCATTCTTAGAAAAGAGTTTGCAAATGACTGTCAAAAAAATGTCATGCATAGGAAGCCAATGCATAAATTACACCTGAAATTCTATTGTACAGAAGAGTGTTTCTCTGCTTTGTTTTTAATAGGTAATTATACACTTGCAGTTTGAGCTGAAAAACTTGATCGACACTGTAAACTGTATCTGTTCCATTAAAGCAACTGCCTGGTAATCTTTGCATTCCTGGTGGTTTTGTATGAAATTATAGTCTGTGGGCGGATTAAGCCAGTGCAAAAGATATATATTAGGATTGATTTAATTACAACAAAGATTTCCAACTGTCTCAGACCACACACAGGGGAAGCTCTTTCTCAGCATTCAGGTTCGTTTCAGTGCACATGTACTGTAGGCAGTTGGCAGCCGCTGCTCACCTGTGAGACTACACTTTTAAATGAATTTCAATTTGGAGGTTCCTACTGTACCTATTTTGAAGGACCAGCTCAGAACTGCGAGATTTGTTTTCTGTTTTAAACTTTAGCGGTTCAATTTTAAAGCAAGGGTGCATTTTCGAGGGATGGAAATAAGACTCCTGTTGCATAGAGGTTTCACCCATTCCAGGTTTTACTAGAAGCTTGATTAGCCACAGTGTGTACAAAGCTCAGGTGCATCTTAATAAATTCGTAGTAAAACCAGGAATTGATCAAACAGCTGTGCAACGGGAGTCGTATTTTCATCCCTGGTTTTCTGAAAGGAAACGGTATAAAATTGGATAATAACTACTTCTGCCTGTTTTTAAAACTGAGACCTTTACATGCTGGTTCTGTCTGTCACACTACAGGCTATCGCAGTAACTTACCAAGCTGCTAAACCCGTACGACAAGTTCCTGAAAAAACTACGACAAGATGTTGAAAAGCATGTTTGCTCTTATGAATGAGGATTTTTGGAAAATTACAAAAATGAGTTCACTAAACTGGCCTCCCTCATTAGCAAACCCCTTTATCAGCTTTGGGAAATCAGGTCAAAATCAGTTCACGACTGTGCTGGCTGGAGATGGTTTTGTAAAAGGCCATTTATTTCCCCTGCCCCTTGAATGTTCGGGGCAGCTAGTGAGCCGTCTGTCAGAACAGTAGGAGGCTGTTGCTGCGACTAGTTTTAATTTCTGCCCCTGAGCGATGGGATGAGTGTTCATTTCAGCTTTACACATTTCCGAGACCTTTGGAGACATGGAAACTACATTTCCTAGAGTCGATAAGAGCATTATAATAAACTGCAGCACACTCATACTGGACTGGGCATGGCTTCAAAGGTTTTAAAATAAAGATGCGGTATTCTTTCACAAACATTATGAGAGTCATCTCCACTGAAGTGGTTTACGGACCCTATTATTATTTTTTAAAGCTTTATACAATTGCATTCATTGATCAGATACATTTTGAATAGGGTAGATTCACTTTAAAATGCAATTTTAAATGGTCAAGAAACCGAGATCCCTTTTATTTCTTTATTTGAGGTTCAATCAGCAAGCAATTTCCTAGTTGAATACCAGATGATTTAGTAATTAGATGCAGTGAGATCACATAATGATCAAAAGCAAAAAGCCAAACAAACGTCTAGACTCTTCAACGTCCAACATAAAAACATGCGAGTGAATATTATATATACGAATATAAAATATGCATTGAGAAAACTTTGTTAAAGAAGATTTAGTAATTCATTTTTTTATTAGATTCTGACATTTCTCATCACAAAACAAATCCAAATGGAAAGAGCTTTGTAGCAGCGTGCAAGAAAAGCAGGGGTTTCTGGGTAGTTAGCTGTGTGAGGCTTTAAATAGGGCACTGGGGCATTTAACTGATTTAATGTTTAATTGAGACTCGCAAAATAAAAGCCATGGCTATCAATAATAGATTCATGGTTCTACTATTTATCTATTGATGAGAAATTCATGAGCTGTAGTTTTGTCAAGAACGTAACATTTCTGCACCATTTCTCCCCTTGTAGAAGAGTACAAATCCCATCCACTTGTTTTGTGTGGACCTTCCTTTGCACAACGTCTTAAGGAAGTGTCTTTTTATTTTGTGCATTTAACTGTTGGTGGTTTTAATTGGGTTCTGTGCTTTGATTAGCAATGTTTAAACAGCAGGAATCTTGCGTTAATTAAACCTCAACATCTTGTCCTTTTTGTTTGAATACTTCTCCCGGCAGTCGTGTAAAGAGTGTTGTATTTTTATTTTTTTTATTGTTAGGTGTTGATCTAACAATGACTCTCTCTGGGTTTCTCTTTGCAGCACCGAAGACATGCAGCCCCAAGCAGTTTGTGTGCAAAGACCAGATCACCTGCATATCGAAGGGCTGGAGATGCGACGGGGAGAAGGACTGTCCTGACGGGTCGGACGAGTCGCCGGATGTCTGTGAGTAACCCTACCTTATGAAGCTCTGCTTGCTGTGGATAGCACATTTGACCATTTATTCATCCCCATACCTAAAGCCTGCCCTGGACTGGAGGGTGCACTCTTTCTCTTAGGGGGTGAGGGAGCAGTTCAGTCTCCATGCCTCAAGCCTGCCCTGCCCTGGAGGGAGCACCCTTTCTCTTAGGGGGTGAGGGAGCAGTTCAGTCTCCATGCCTCATGCCTGCCCTGGACTGGAGGGAGCACCCTTTCTCTTAGGGGGTGTTCTTCTTGGTACCTTTTGACTTTCTGTGCAATAGTTCACATGATCCGATTGCAGCTAGATTACAAGAGTGAATAGAAGCACAGCAAGTGAGAATCAGAAAGCCGCAGAACCCCTTAACTGTAGCATTGCCTTTAAAATGTGTGCAAAAAAAACATCACCACTAGAAATTACTCCTTTCACTTTCACAGAAAGATACCTAGAGCTGTGGCCAAAAGTTTTGCATCACCCTATAGAATTAATTAAGTTTTTGCTTCTTAAAGTTGAATTGAAATGGCAGAATAATGTTATGTTAACATATTGAATTGCACACCGTTTTGTAGTTTTCCATGTACTTCATGACAAATAGAAAAAATGTGACTTTTTGAAATCCAACATGAAATACTGTACTACTACTATTATGGCTTCTGTAGACTTTTGCAGTATCACTTTGTGGTTTGTTTGATTGCATGATGTTAAATAAAATATATCAATTACCTTCATATATAGTGTTGTTGTGTGTGGTGTTTTTTTTGTGAAATTATCTCAATCCTAAAATTCTAGGTGATGCAAAACTTTTGACCATAGCTGTACATAGGTTGATACCAGACTCAATGGGAGACATTCCTCGCTTTCATTATTCTAAAATTATAAAAGTTGCTAGAAGATTAAAATCTCTGTCAAAACAAGACAAAGAAGTTTTCCATTTGGTGTTGCTCAACCCAGTCTAACTTTACCCAGTGAAGTTTATTAAGTCTAGACATCCTGTGGAACTGTCTTGGATCTGCGTCAAGCTGGAAGTTATTAAACGCTGGCCTGAAAGCTCTCTGGTTTGAAGGAATGGATAACCCTGGTATTTTAAACAACTGCTTTTCCATTTAGGGGGCTGGCTGAGTGTCTGAGAGGCCTACAATGCTGTCTCTGCCTGGTTAAAAAACAGACTCCTACTTTTATTTTTTTCTTCGAATAAAAACAACCCCTTATCCCACATAAAAAGAAGTCTAAAGCAGCTCTTTAAAAGTTCCCCAACAGCGTCTTTGTTTGCGACTTTGATTCATGTAGTTATGATCCCTGTGCTGTTTGCTTTTGTGTGGAATGTTAATAAACTTTTAAAAAAAAAAGTCGTCCAAGGAACAGTAAACAGTGTTGATTTTTTTTTTTAAATGCCTACCAAAATGTGGTGATTTAATTTATTTTTTGTTCCCTACCCCAGCTAATTTTAAGTATATTTATATGCATCATCTTGGTAATAAACCACATCCTTAAACCAAGTCCTGTTTATCTTTGGCCCCTGGGGGTTGACGAGGGAAGATCCTGAATATAATCCATTTGTTCAGGAAGGAGGAGGCAGATTGCTACGTGCCTATTTAATACACAAAGCCTCCAGACGCTACAAGGCTCTATGCTGTGTAGTTGGTTAACTCTCCCTTCGTCACAGGGCCTGTCTGAAGCCAGCTGTCACAAATTAAACGAGCTTGGTGGTCTTAACTTTATAGATATATTGAATAGCAGTTTATTCTTCATCACCACTTGGTTTGACACAATAGCCTGCAATGTGACCCCCAAAAAAAGTCTTAATGGCTCCCTCACCCCCTAAGAGAAAGGGTGCTTCCTCCAGTCTAGGGCAGGCTTGAGGCATGGAGACTGAACTGCTCCCTCCAGTCCAGGGCAGGCTTGAGGCATGAAGACTGAACTGCTTCCTGCAGTCCAGGGCAGGCTTGAGGCATGGAGACTGAACTGCTTCCTGCAGTCCAGGGCAGGCTTGAGGCAAGGAGACTAAACTGCTCCCTCCAGTCCAGGGCAGGCTTGAGGCATGAAGACTGAACTGCTTCCTGCAGTCCAGGGCAGGCTTGAGGCATGGGAGACGGAACTGCTCCCTCCAGTCCAGGGCAGGCTTGCTCAGCATCGTGTCTGTGCACCCAAATAAATCACAACATAAATGAAGGTGCAGTGAAAATGAAGTTCTGAAGACATTTGTTCTTGCGTAGATCACAAGGAAACCTGCAATGAAAATGTATTAGATCTGCTATTTTCATATGGGAGACTCTGCCATGTCAGCAATTGTGATACGAGATATCACAAGGTGGTAGAGCAAGTTAGTAATTTCAGAGCCTTTTATTAATACGATTTTAGCTCTCGGTGCTGTTTTAATAAAAGGGCTAGCTATTTTCAGCAAAGTATTTGGCTATTGCCCATTTCTTCCAAATAAGCGCTGTGTTAGGGATGGCGCAATGTTCACACAAGCTGAACGGGTGAAATGAATGCACACACACAGGTCAAAACTACAGGCTATTGGCAGTAACAGCTGATTCAGTGTTTCCTCTGGCAGATCACCAAGGCATCTTGATCAGGACACAGTGTTTCAGTCCTGTGTTTCAACACACTCTACAAAGCCATAACAGCTACTGTGAGAGATGCCGTATGAGTGTTATGATTTACAGGCTGAAAGTAACAGGGTGTCCTGAGTGAGCTTTGGCTAATGCAAGGTGTGTTTGCTTGTTGTCTGTTAGTTTTTGTTTCCCAATCCCCCGGTCATTGCACGCCACGAACAAACAAGCTCTTTATTTCAAACTGATCTTAGTAATGTTTGTCTGGTGATGCATACAGAACAGTTTCCGCAGATTTCTGAAGTTAGGGTTTTGCAGGGGTTGGAAGGGAATTGGAAAAGCTATGCAAGCACAAGAATAAGTTATATTATTATTATTATTATTTAGTCATTTAGCTAGCAGTTGCTTTTATCCAATGTAACTTAGAGACTTGGGGGTGAACTATGCATCACAACTGCTGCTGCAGAGTCACTTACAACAGGACCTCCATTTTACGTACTTCGTTCTTGCTGTGTAATTGATGCTTTTTAAAACGGGGTGTTGCCTTAAAAAGCAGTAAAAAATAATTCAATAAAAATACATGAAATATAAAAAAAGGGAAATGTCATAAAGTTAAGATTCTTTTTTCGGCGCTACGAATCAAGCTGCGCTGACGAGTTCCGACGTCTCGTTGAGTACTAAGAAAGCAGCAGCCCACTGCCTCCATCTTATCCCAATCAAAGGATTGAAATGTCAGACAAGCAAACTCAAAATAGCAGATTATCCCGAAGCAGACGAGACTTCGTATAATGATGTTCTCACCTTGTAAAGATGCCATCCTGTTTGCTGGAGGAGGTCCATGCTAGAGCTGAAGCAGGATGTGCCACAGACAGAGTTCAACAGAGAATAAACAAGACACTAAAACAATTAGCTCTGAACAATTTAGGTTATTTTCTCTCCAAGATATACAGTTGTAGTTGGTTTAACAAGGTGTCTCTTATTGTAGAAAACAATGAGACAAAATGACTTCCAGTAGGATATGAGACTTCTTATAAATCACAAAAACACATGGCACTCCCCACAATGCTACGAACATATAGAACATTTTGAGAACATCAAAATTAAACACAATGTTTTTGACCTTTTTCCGCAAGGCAATCCTCCCAACGTGAAACGCTAGTGAACGTGCTTGCCTATTGATTGATTGATTGATTGATTGATTTTATTATTTTATATAACTAGGTAATTACATATTGAGAAAAAAGCCCAAATATGAACAGGGTCTTGGAGAGATGAGAACATCCGGCTTTTACTGTCAGCACTTTACAATAGCTAGATAGAAATACAACTATAATAAAATGAGTATAAACCAATATAAAAGCAGACACTATCAGATTCTTCTTTTGAGTCAAGCTATAGTGGCCTATGCTAAAAAATAAACATGCATGCTTTTTAATGAAATGTGTAGTTATTTCTCATAGCTGTGGTGGTTAAAGATTGTGATAATTACAACGAAATGGATTCTAGCCCAGCTGTCCTCCTGTGGCTGAGCAAATAGAAAAACACAGACGACTGACAATCCCATTGACTTGGCACTACAGAACTGCACTTCACATTACTTTTATGCTGTATACAGCATGCATAGTATTAATAACTTATGCCACACAACTTTAGCAGCTGACATTTGCACAGCAGATGTAATTAATAAATATATACACATACACATTGTTTGTTTTTTCTTTTATAGCTATTTATGGGTCTGAGTGCCTGGCAAAAGTTGTACAGCTATAACAAACCTGACTCAAACAGTAAACTGCGCATTACTTGCCAAGATAAGCAAACATCTTTGTATTGCCCGGGGGAAACCTTTCGGTGAACTGTTATGCCCTAAAACATATTAAACATGCTGATGTAATGGCCCCACCAGCAGCACAGAGTGTGCAAGTGGGAATAAATGCATTTCAAGCTGAAATATTGGGTCATATCGCAATGATGATTGTAGCTCTGAAAGTGGCTCTTGCACGTCCAAGATGATTCAGATCTAACGGTGTCCGTGAAACTTCAAACGGCGCGTGTTTGTAAACCATCAAAAGCCACCCACTGAGTCCTAGGGGAAAGCGTCTGAGAAAAGGACAGAAATTCAAACCTTTTAAAACTTTGCTGCTGCTTTACAATTGCTTTGAAGACGAGGAGAAGTGTCTCCCAAACCTCTAGGCTTCCATTGCCAGCCAGCAACACTAAATAATTCTGATGCTGGCTTGCAGAAAAGTAGGTCACTGGCAAGATGAGGGTATTGCAGTATCCACACATTCTCTAGAAATTGATCCTTAGAACTGCGTCAAAATAAACCCAATCTGCGTGATGCACGGGCCGGATCTGCAGGAATGGTCATGCGGTACTCTGGTCATACAATTCCCTGTACTAACAGAATAGCCAGTATAGAGTAAACCCAATTGGCAAAAATAATATGAGTTTAACTTTAATCACAAGTGATGATTTGAACTTGCCCCTTGGTGGATAGATGTGTAATCCATTCATTTCAGTACAATGCATAGGATTGGAAGGTCACTGAAAATGAACTGCTCTGTCACCCCAAAGGCTAAACTGCTCTTGCAATCCTTTAAGAGAAAGGATGCTCCCTCCAGTCCAGGGCAGGCTTGAGGCATGGAGACTGACCTGCTCCCTCACCCACTAAGAGAAAGGGAGTGCTCCCTCCAGCCCAAGGCAGGCTTGAGGCATTTATGCCTTGAAAGGGATAATGTGGGGGAAGATCACATTCTCGCAATTTTGTCTGTGGTTAAATGGAGAGGGTTCTTTTTTTCCATGATTTCTGTAGTTAACATTTTTGGGAATGCTAAGCAGTTGTGCAGTGTGTAAGGCTGGGAATCGATCACATTATCCAAGGTTATCTCTCCATTACTCGTCCTTGAGTCCTGGCATTGCTGGGCTGGGATCCGTTGTTCCTCCACTTGGGGCAGGAACGCCACGCTTGGCAGACTCCCATCAAAGGGAGCAGAGGGCCACCGCAGAGCTTCAGACAGACGCAATTCATGTTGCTGCAGCAACACCTGAGATCGATAACTCTCTGATTGCATGCTTTCCAATCTCTGTTATTGACGAAGATCTGCATCAGGTGTGGTGATGCATTAAACCACTACCTGGCTCGCAATGATGTGTTGTAGTCATGCGGTAAATGGTTATTAATACAGATGGATGTAAAACCCTGAAGCAGGGAGGATGTTGTGCATTAGTTAAACCTCAGTCTGGTTCATTTTGAAAAGCAGAGGACTTCAGTTACTGAGGCAGGAGATTTAGCAGAAGCATTTTAGAATGAAGTGTTTTTTTTTTTAACATCATGTTTAACACTGCTTTTTATTTGAGACTTGTTTGGGCTGGAATATGGTCTTTTTTAAATAAGCGTTCAGGGTTTGGTTTTTCCTGTGCTTGTGCCATTTATGATCTATCCTTTTTAACAACACAGCCTGAGATTTTGGTGAAAAAGGGAGGCTGATTTACTGGAACACGGTGCCTGGTGTTAAAATAAACAGAGTTTGATGCTTCAAATACAAACCAAAAGCTTGTTGTTCTTCTGTGAGCAAATGGTGAAATAAAGCTCTCAGTTCAGTCACACCTCTGTGCATACCAACACCTTTCCTTGAATAGCAACTTGAAAGGGCCTGTCTGTTGGTTTTTACTTTGGGAAGCTGGCCACTGTCTTTATGGTGTGTTGGAGGTTATTTTTTAGATTTAAGTAGTTTTATTTTCCTTGTTTACAACCAAATAACAGGTTATGAACAAAGCACAGGAGGCTGTGTGGTCCAGTGGTTAAAGAAAAGGGCTTGTAACCAGGAGGTCCCCGGTTCAAATCCCACCTCAGCCACTGACTCATTGTGTGACCCTGAGCAAGTCACTTAACCTCCTTGTGCTCCGTCTTTCGGGTGAGACGTAGTTGTAAGTGACTCTGCAGCTGATGCATAGTTCACACACCCTAGTCTCTGTAAGTCGCCTTGGATAAAGGCGTCTGCTAAAAATAAAAATAAACATACACAAATTTCTATGCACATAAATATAATAAGTAAACAAATAAACATCATTATTATTATAATAATAAAAATAAATATAAGAATTGCTTAACCCTGTCCCCCTGCGGTTCCAGATGTCTAATATCTCTAGTCACTCGCTAAAGTATACAAGTGTTTAAGTGGATTAGGTGGCCGCTCTGTATGTGTTGATACACTAACGATGCCAAGGAGGTCCTAATATCTGATCCACCTTTGCTCAGATATTTCCATTTTGTTAACCAGCCTGTATGAGTCGCTCATAGGCTGCATTACTATCCAGATGTAACTGCCGTTGATGTAGAGAGAGGGTTCCTTGGATTTCCACCCTCCCACCAATAGTTTTCTCCCAATCAATAGCACAGCCTGGATCCAGTCTGCTTTATAGGCAGGAAGGTGTGCTAATCTGGAGGGGTCACCCAGAATGTAAAGTCTGTGGCAGTAAGGAATGTCCATCTTAACCACATCCTGCACGACTTTGTGAACCTCCAACCAGAATTTTTTAATTCAGGGGCAAGCCCACATAATGTGAACCAGTGTCCGCTCCTCTGCTTGACTCTTTCAACAATTTGGAGAATCCTGTAGGCCTAGTCTATGTAGCCTGGAGGAAGTCCAATAAAATCTGTTCCAAGTCTTAAACTGGAACAGTCTGGCCCGCAACTCTCTCTTGACATTGGCCTAATGTTTTTTCTAGAACATTAGACCATTCTTCTCCAGTGAGAGAAATATTTAAATCTCCCATACAGATTGTAATGCTGAAACCGATGCAACTGTGTCATTATGTCAAAGTTTCCTCTCTACTACTGCCATAGAGGCTTTAATAGCTTTTAGCCTGCATAGATCATCCTGAGATTTCAGTACCGCACTGATATTTGCAGTGTCCTTAGCGATATTGTTTGGGTCAGGCCGTGTTGACATTTTGTTCCATTTCCGACTCTGTTGGCTGAGGGGGATTTTTTTCGCTTTTGTTGTTTTGTATTTTTTCTTTGAGGGGGTGCAGTCTGACTATTCTGTTGGCAGCCATTGCATCTCACAAGGTTAGTTTGTCTTTTGGCGTTTAGGGCTGCATTAATCAGGATGTTTTGTTTTTTTTCGATGCGGGGGTGCGGAGCTTCAGAGTTAGGGAGCCATCTTCTCACCGCTGTCACGTGACTTCTCGTGCTCTCTCACACAGCTGCAGCCACACCGGATGCTCCATCTCTTTTGTCTTTCTATTCCTTTTCTTATCAAACTCCAGTCAGACTCCAAGGCTGTGTGGCTGGACATGGATAACATGAGGGAGACTTGGTGCTGTCAGTATTGACGTAGCAGTCAAACACTTAAAAGGCATTAGAATACGCGAGGATGCTTTTACAAGCCCCAAAGGGAGAGAGTGTGGCAGTAGGGGGAGTTCACTCCGTCGCTGGTTCAACTAAAGAGTGCCACCATCCCAGCTTGTGACGAAGAAACATTTGTATGTTTTGGGAGAGGAGGGGGACATCGTTTGTTTTTTTTTATTTACCCTTTCAGTCCTTAATTTTATTTTTGTTGAGCTGAAGAATAAACTCATTTTTTGAGTATACACGAGAACTGGACAAAAAATTGTTTGTACAGATATTTGTACACTACCTCAGACACTATCATATTTCCAAACCGTACGCAAATCCTGCTCTACACAGTGGAATGTTTGGACTGTATGAGGGAGAAGAAATCTTTGCACTGAAGGAAAATCTTGGTCAGTCTTACACATAGACTCTATTCCCAAAATGTATAAATTGGAAATTGGTTTTTGGACTAATATTTTCTTGAGTTAATTTCAACATTTAATAGTATGAGCTATGTCTAGTGCTTTCCAGGTGTTGCCAAATTTAATTGACTGCTTTTGTGAATACCAGCCTAATGTCTAAAATCTCCAATTTTTTTCATTCAGTTTGTTTCATTTTTTTATTGGTCTACTTCCATTTTAAACTAAATTAAAGGAAACTGCAACTCCCATATAAAAAAAAACAAAAAAAACTTTTATTGGTTAAAAAAAATCATTAAAAAAACTACGCATTTCAGCTTAGCATTGCCTTCATCAGGGTACAAAGCAGACAAAGGATGGGCAGAACAAGCAAATTAGCAATCAATTAGTTAATAAAGGTAAACCATTAATGAGCGATACATAGTCAGTCAATTGTTACAAAAAAACAAAAATCAGGTGTCAGTGTTACATGATTAAGTATTATTAAACTACATTTATTAGACTAAAATCTTCATTTAAACCTCTTGGTTTTAAACTTTGGCATCCAAAAAAAGGTGGCAACTTTTTCGAATCCAATTCCATTTCCTCAAAACCATGGCAGCAGTGGTACCCCAAACTGGGAATCCACTGTAACAAAAAGGTAACATTACAAGCTGTAAAGACATGCGTGTAGAAAAGTCTCCAAAGTAAATAAACGAATGCAGTTGTTATACGGCACTGCATTTACATAGAACTTGACAGCAGTTAAACCCAGCACTGGCTGTTACAAACCCCTGTAGTCACCACCATAAATGGCCCCTTTATGTAAAACCGGAGCGTTGGACTCGTATTCAAGGGCGTTATGTAAGCGAAACAATGACATGGGAGCGCTCCCACAATCCAGCAGTGTGGTCGAGCCAGGGGGTACGCGACTGCAGGCCACCAGTGCAATATTAAGTTGTTCTGGTCCACCGGTCTCATCCTTTTGCCTCAGAAATGACTCTATTTTGTCTGCTCAAACACTTTTATTGCTTTCTGGGCCTCGGCCAGATGAGTTGAGGGGAAAGTATTTGTTCATTGCGAAGGGCTGGCCATTTTTTTGCATTTATATTGTTTGTTATGCACCGATTCATTTCTGAAGAGTGGATTGGCAGAACTGGAATCTGAGATGGAGCTGTAGCTCCACAATGCAAGGAAAGAATGTGGTGTTAACAAGCAGCACGTTACCTCACCTTAGCTGTAACCTGTGTTGCCTTGCCCTGTGAAATATGGATTGCTCTGAAGGGTAACACTTTACATCAAGGGTCTCCTAATGACTGTGCATTTACATAGTAGGTTCTTAGTAAATACAGGTGTACTTACACTTAATTACAATGTTATTATGCATTGTTACAATGTACTTAATGTGTGCTCTAACCCTAACTCTAAACCTAACCCTTTTCTGATACAGTTGTGTAAGTCCAAATCGATTTACACGTTAAGTATGTTCGAACAATGCATAATAACATTATAATTGTTTAAGTACACATGTTTTTACTAAGTAACTACTATGTGAATACACAGTAATTTGAGACACAATGTAAAGTGTTTTATTCACAAAAAAGGAAACTGAGAATGCATTTCTTAACTTCTACTCAAGTATTTGCAGAGAAAGAGAGAGAGAGAGACAGAGAGAGAGACAGAGAATTTCTCTTATAAGCTTGGGTGTATCCATATCAGACTCCCATCTGCAACAGTGTTTGTTTTCTGTCTTCCAAATACCCCATTCATTTCAATCAGAGCTGGGATGGCAATAAGACTCCTATTGCATAGCAGCTTCACCCATTCCAGATTTTACTTCGAGCTTGATTAGCCACAGTGTACGGGTAACAGGCTGAGGTGTATCTTTCAAAACTCCTAGAAAAACAAGGAATGGATCAAAGTGCTCTGCAATGGGAGTCTCACGCCCATCCCTGCAGAGCCTGGCCTGGATGTACTACAGTGTACTACAGTCTGGTTTCTCAGCAGTAAAAGTTCACATATAGCTCTGCGATACGGAGAACACAGGACACAGCAAAGGCAGTGCACTTGTTCGAATCACAGCAGGGTTTTCTGTAGCACTAAAATTGCATCAGCAGCCCAAGACCACCAGCCAATGCAGCATAATTCTGAGTGTCTGCTTCAGATAATTCTGGATTGAGCTGAGCTGATCTTGCTTGCATTGTTGTAATGGAAGCTCTTCTGACGATCTCACTATAGCTAGTGCCACTGTCACTCTTATTTTTGTTTACTAGAATAATATACATATATAATAATAATAATAATAATGATTATGAAGTGGAGTGTGTGGGTGTCGATAGTAAGACATACATGAATATATTTTAACGATATTCACGTCTGCATTAAGAGATCAGCCAGTTCATTAGAATAACTCAATTAGCATAATTAGCCGTGCTGATAGGTCTCCAGAATATAATTCGCTGTATTCCGTGGTGCATGAAGTATTCCCTTTATAACCACCCTGCTGAAGACTGCACTGTCTATTGCATGCTATAAAAACGAATCCATGGAAGTTGTAGATCTTTATAGCCCTTTGTAATAGTGAAGATTTAGTACACTGGGCTGTGCATCGCTTCTGTGCCGCCTTTGACAGCTGCCACTGGATATCACAATTAGATTAAAAACAAATATTGAAAAGAATGTGTAGTTGGGACATGTTTCTTGTGTATTCTAAAGTTTAGTAGGAAATCCTAATATGGTATGTTAGCTATTTGCTTGTTGGTTATGCAAATTGCTATTATTATTATTATTGTAACAGATCGTCTTTATTATGGGTTTATCATGGGTTAAGAACTGCACTGAAAAGTAAGCCCAGATATATATTTTAATTATGACCTGAAACTTGTACGTTATTTCATGGACACACACTGCTGCATGGATGAGTCTGCTGTTTGTAACCTTATCAGGTACACCAGTGTCTGTTGGTGCATGCAGGTGGGTTCAAATGAAGAGATACACCATTGTGGTGGGAAGTGCAGGAGCTTTTAAAATCTGTAGCTTTTTAATTGTGTTGTTAATCCACTGCTGTAACAAACAGGTATAAATGGCTTGGATAAAGCAATGAGAAATGTCCTCCAGTACAGAAGAGGAAGTCTCTGCCTCTACCTCAGCGCGCAGGCAGGCAGGCAGGCTGATGAAGTGTTCTCCCTGACAGCTAAGGAAAGAGCGCGAGGCAATCTTTCTCAATGAGCTGGTCTTGGATGCCGAATAGAGAACAGATTGTTTCCTGGAGAGCTGTGAAAGAACGGAAGGGCTGAGGACACTGGGGCGCATACAATACCAAAAGCACTTCCTTTTTATTTGGATGACCTAAACCCTTTTAAAGATTCGTTTTTATGGCCTGCAGCATCCTATCCTACCTCCAAAAAAAAAACCTGTTTACCACTGCATTTAAATTCACGCTATACCCCCTTGTGTGGCGTGTCCCATTTAAATCTATGTTGAATTTGAACATAGTCTAAAAGAAAATGCATTGCAGTGAAAGACAAATAGATTTGACTGGATTTTTTTCCAACCTTAATTTTGTCGTCAAGATGACTTCTAATGTGTAGATTTTAGAGCATATAATGTCATACACTCCTAGCCTCCAGTAAACATTTCATTTGGCTGTAATTCAATAAAACACCAATTACAAAAGCAGAAAAGATTGCTCTGCTGGTTAGGGCTCTGGACTCTTGATCGGAGGGTTGTGGGTTCAATCCCAGGTGGGGTACACTGCTGCTGTACCCTTGAGCAAGGTACTTTACCTAGATTGCTCCAGTAAAAACCCAACTGTATAAATGGGTAATTGTATGTAAAAATAGTGTGTAAAAAATAATGTAATTGTATGTAAAAAATAATGTGATATCTTGTAACAATTGTAAGTCGCCCTGGATAAGGGCGTCTGCTAAGAAATAAATAATAATAATAATAATGTAAGTTAATCTTCAACCAGTCCCCTGCCCTAATATGTGTCTATCAAGTATGTTTATTTAATACAATAGTTGTATAATAGTACTAATCTGTTAACTGACAGTTTTTTTTTGATAATATAATAAATAGTAGTTTGATTAAGCTTACATGTTATCTGAGTCATTAGGATGTAAAATGTACAACCATGTTACAGCTACTAAAATATGAGTCACAAATTACAAAGCAAGCAGTTTCCAAAAACAACTATGAGTAAGAGCTGAAATTGTATACAGAAATACAAAGTAATACCCTGTCTGTTAACTGTTTTATGTTTGGTTTATGAATGGATTTGAGTTTTAAAGCTAAGGAGCAGCTGTAAAAGATTGTATTGGCTGACTATTTCAACTTTGTAAATCGGTTTCTTATATCACTCTGTGATATAAGAAAATGCCTTGGGCACCAGTCATACTGTAGTACTGGAATTCACAATAGCAATTTGTGGTCAACACTTCTTTAAAATTTAAGAGGTGTTGACCAATAGTGTGTGTGTGTGTGTGTGTGTTTCCGTGTTTCCCCCCCCATCACTTGTGTGAAAAATGGTGTTAGTTATGATTTCATTATTTATACATAACAGTGATGCAGGTATTGGCATGCAGTATTTTCTTCCCTTTTCAGCATTTGGTTTAACCTTCCAAAAGGGAAAAAAAATGACACATAACTTGGATTCAGGTCTAAAGCCTGATTTCTTAGATGTTGATAAAAAACATAAGGAAAGATTGCGAGAGTATCCTGCCAGAAATTCAAAGACAAATCAAATCTGGTTTGGATAAACTACTCTCTCTTCTCCCTTCCCCCTTCCCTCTTCTGCCTTCCCCTTGGCTAATTCTCAAACAAGGCTTCCTTTCCACACCCCCCAGGGCGCCTCATCCTTTTGGAATATCTTCAGACACAAATATTTCAGCTAGGTGAAGACGGCTCGGGTCTCAATAGTCTAGTAGTGCCAACAATCCATATCAAAGTGCATCTACAGTGTAATACAGTGGATTCATATCTGCAGTATGTTTTTAGTGCAGACGTGTCAGTAGATATGACTTCTGTAAGAAGGGAGATATCTCATTACGAAGTCATATTGTGGCAGGGAAACAAGTCACGGCTATATGCCAAAATAACATCCAATGCATTCATTAACTGTGAATCTATTTCTTGACTCTGGAGACCAGTTTAGATATTCACTTTTAGCCTAGATAAGCAGATCCTAAATATTTTAGAAGTAATCAAAATAGCCTTCAAACATTGCAACAGGTTTATAATTAAGGACTTCGTGCCACCGACACTATTTAAAGTTCTTACTTGCTGAGATACATGAGCTGGAGGCCTCAATATACAAATTACAAATATCTATTTAACCAGGATAGAACCCCTGAGAGATCTATCTATCTATCTGTCTGTCTCTATCTATATCTCATTTACAAGGGGGTCCAAGCAATAGATGGCAGCAAGAAATAACACTGATAAAATTAATGGCAAAAAGAGACAAATCATTCAAACAGGACAAGACAGTTAAAACAGTCATACAAACAGTAATACAAAACAAAAGCATAAAAAAACAATTCAGTCTCCATGCCAATTTACATGATCCTGGTTTGGCAACCCTGATCAGATTACAGATATTTATGAATTCCAAAGATGAGATGCTTCATATACAAAGACTCTTGTACTAGCCTACAGATGCCTTGACCAGACTGCACCCAGCTACCTCCAGACCCTCATCTCTCCCTACACCCCCACTCGACCTCTCTGCTCCGCCTGCACTAGAAGACTAGCTCTACCTCCGCTACGCTCCCCTGCCTCCCGAGCCCGCTCCTTCTCCACCCTCGCTCCGCAGTGGTGGAATGACCTTCCTACAGATGTCAGGACTGCCCAGTCCCTGACCACATTCCGGCGCCTCCTTAAGACTCACCTCTTCAAACAGCACCTGTAGAACTCCTCTGTTTGTATCCTGGGACACTATCACCCTTCATGTAAATGTGCTTTATTTTGCTCTTATCTTCCCCCTATTTTACTGCATTTAATCCTGTACTTCAGAATACTGTAATCTGCCAAGTGTTTAACCTGTAGTACTTTGTATGTAATCATATCCTGATGTAACTATCACTATTTAATCATATCCTGATGTAACTATCACTATTATCTGCTGTATCATTGAATTGTGGTTTGTCACACTTGTACTTTGCTTGAACAAAAGTTATTGTATTTCTTGCTCTTATTGTATTACTTGTATTGTAACACTTGAAATGTATTTGCTTACGATTGTAAGTCGCCCTGGATAAGGGCGTCTGCTAAGAAATAAATAATAATAATAATAATACAAAGGCACGTTGGCCCATGTTAGATCTCAATTTGGGGATTTTAAATGTAGGCACATCATTTGATCTCGACACACAGGTGGAGTTACATGTCTCTAACTGAGATGTAAGGTAACTTAGGGCTGCTTTCTTGTGGGCTGATGTTTGTGAACCACAGTCAGTCTTCTAAAGCATTATCACCTTGCTTTAAAACACTCGGTATGAAAAAAACAAAGGCGAGCCGCCTACGTTAATGTGATCAACAAAGAAACTGCAAACTTTATTTTAATTCATTTTCTTTAAGTAGCATTGCAAAGCTCTGCTGAGCTTGACTCCATTCCCGTGCATGCATGTGCGAGTGTGTGTGTGTTTTTAAATTATTATTATTATTATTATTATTTATTATTATTTATTTCTTAGCAGACGCCCTTATCTAGGGCGACTTACAATCGTAAGCAAAAACATTTCAAGCGTTACAAGTAATACAATAAGAGCAAGAAATACAATAACTTTTGTTCAAGTAAAGTACAAGTAAATGGGTCTGCAGATGTGTTTTTTTTTGGAGGGGAGGAAGCCAAGACAAACAGTTTGCATTATTGCGTGGGCAGACAAGTAATGCGTTTGAGCACAGTCAATTCTGTTTTGTACTTTGATATGAAAGTAACTCCCAGTTTAAAACATGAATGCAGTTTGCAGAGCACCCAACTCAAAACAATGTGATCTAAATGGAAAGGAATGTTACACTGGGGGTCCAAATTTAATGTACAGATGCTAAATAATGATAATTATAATGAAGTACCAGTTGTTGTTATTATGGTAAACCTGATTTTGTAGTTTTCTGTTTTGATGTTAATTAAAAAGCAAATTCCAGCATTGCCCAGGCATTCTTTCTGACTGGAGGGATGGTCTTATGCCAAGGTGTCTCATTTTTTTTTCCTTTACGTTTTTCTCAGCCTCATGCACAGGGACATTGTGTGCGTTTTGAATGTCGTTTGTTCCTCTGCAGTACATTCATTCATTTGCCCTTTTTTTTTTGTCTTGTTTCTCCTCTCGCAGGTCCCCACAGTCGGGTTTCCAAATGCCCTCCCAACGAGGTACAGTGCATCGGCACGGAGCTCTGCATCCACATGAGCAAGCTGTGCAACGGAGTGCCGGACTGTACAGATGGCTGGGACGAGGGCCCCCACTGTCGAGGTATGGGGGTCTCTATGGAGGGAGACTACAGGAGGGGTTCATTTTGGGGGTTGGGGGGTTTGAGGATCAAAGAGCGAGACAGATTTAAATCAGCCAGGCCAAGCCACGGTAACACTCACTAAAATCGGATTTCGTGGTATGCAGTCTGAACTACACAACTGCTACTCTTGGCTTCACGTATCTTTCAATCTGTTTATTATTTCAGTATGCTTTTAAATACTTTCTTTGGAGACATTTGGGTTTGCTCAAATTCTCCCAGTACTTTGGAGCAGCATTTATGCTGGGATTTTTAAGAAAAAAACAAAGACAGGGCAACTCCAAATTGAATAAGGGCTAAATGTTTTTTTACATAGTGCGCAAATAATCTTAAGCCATTAAAAAGTAAGTAGCAGGGTACTGAAAAATATAGCATTACACGTCCCCACGTGTTGCTACAACTGTTTAAATAATTAACCTGTAATTTCTTTTCATTGTTAACATCCTGACAACTTTTTACACTGAAACCTTTTGAAGTCTGTTTCAAAGCTGTTGTCAAAATGTCCGCTCTAGTGCACTGATCGTGTAAGGATTATTCCATGATGTGGTATGGAAAAGAAAAGCCAGAGCACTTGTTGTTTATTTTAATCGCTCTTCCTGCAGTGATTTAGAGGACAGATCTCAAACCCCAGTGCACTAGAGCGTCCATTTTGAAAAGAGCTTTGAAACAGACTTTAAAGTTATAAGTTTAAAAAGTTGTCAGTATGTTAATAGTAAAAAGAAAAATTACAGGTACGTTTTTTAATGTTGTAGCAACACGTGGGGATGCATAACACTATTTTTTGGAACCCGGCTACTTTAAGTGTACTGGAAAACCCTGCAAATTTAAAATAAGAAATGTAGTTTGTGATTGAAGCAAACCCCTTGATTGCTAGGGTTGAGAGTCATGGTTTAAAAGCCATCCCTTGTGGCGCGCTAATGCAGGGCTGGACCACAGGTAAACACACCTGTGCATTTGGGAATCTCCTTAGTAATCATGTACCTGGTGATAATTAGCAGTTACAAACAACGTACAGGAAACCGCCTTCAATTACCAGGAACCCAACTAGACGGTGAAGCAGAAATCAATGTTTACACTTGAGAAGTGAGCTCAAGAATGGCCCACCGTTTAACATTCTTTCTTCTGAAAGATCTACAATGTGTATTTTTGGATGCAAACAGCACACATGAACTGCTTGTGTTTATTCAGCGCCGTGTCAGGGTTAAGATCATTGCATGATGGAGACTATAAAAGCCCCATTCACATTCCAAGAGATCTAGCTAGCGAGATAGTGCCTGTCAGTTGATCGGGATCATGGGGAAATCACATGCCGCTAATCTGTAGAATTACCAGACCTGGATAAGGAGAGGGAGGCAGAGGTGGGCAAGCATGGGACGCTTACCGGCAGGACGACCCGCTGCCAAGTGTCAACAAGGCCATGTCGCAACAAACTGTAAGCCAATCCAAACCAAGGAAACTACAATGAAATCAGGAGCACATTCCTCACTTATCTGATCACAGGGGAGCCAACAGCAGCTACTGTCGGGAACGTTGCTGCCACTAAACAGCTTTTAATCCCCCGCTTTAGCAAAACCACTGGAGCCCCTCATGGTGTACAGCCACAGCCACACCCACCCATCTGTTCTGATCATCATCTGCACCATATATAGGTACTACTCAGTTCACATAATGGAGAACAGATCCTTAACATGGCTTTATTCCCAGGCCTTTTGTAGGTTATCCTGTATGCCTTTTTAATAATGCTGTGTGCTATTTCATCTCGGCTTGTACTACAGTTTGCTCGGAATGTAATAGTCATTGCAAGCAGAATTGGTGCCGGAGGCTCTTGGATTGTAATAATGAGCTTTCAGAGCAGCTTTATTGTATCTAATACTGCGATAAGGCTCCGGATCACTTCCTGTAACTACATTAGCTCAGAATCTGGAAGGTTTTCATTTATGTGAGAAGTAGGTGTTAACCCTCACAAAACAAGCAATTGATCCTCCAAAAAGAAAGATTTAGGATTGTATAGATGTGGAGACTGAACTGCTCCCTCACCCCCTAAGAGAAAGGGTGTTCCCTCCAGTCCAGGGTAGGCTTAAGGCATGGAGACTGAACTGCTCCCTCACCCCCTAAGAGAAAGGGTGCTCTCTCTAGTCCAGGGCAGGTTTCTCTGGTCTGGTACCCAGTAGCATGCTTGGAAATCCCAGAATGCACCACATACATATTCTCATTGACATGCTGAGAGCACAGGCAGTATGACCTCCCACCTCTTTTCTTTTTGCCCTCCTGGCTATGGCTGGTAGCCACTGTTCTCTCTCTCTCTCTCTCTCTCTCTCTCTCTCTCTCTCTCTCTCTCTCTCTCTCTCTTTTTCCTCTGCTCTGCGAGAGTAATGAGACTGCCTGCTAATCTGACATTTCACAGTGTGTGGAGATTACCAAGCAGAATGAGGCATTCTCCAGCCATCTCTCGCATCGCCAAGGCTGAACCGCCACAGCTAGTGCGATACATTTCTATGGGCCTGCATAGCTGATTCAGCGTTTTTAGTCTCAGGGCTCCAGACTGCCACTAAAATGGTCACAAATGTGACTACATGTTTTTGGCAGCTGTTTTTTGGGGGTTAGGTGCCATTGGCGCCTCTTACTTAAAAAATGCTGCCTCTCCCTTTTAAAAACACGTGCCTATTTATCAATGCGCTATGATGTTGGTCTGTAAATAAAAAAATAATGAAACCAAGCCAGCATATCACGTGTTTCAAATTGAAGTGCGAAAAGGGAACGTATACAAACGTCTGGAAGTCCAGAGGAGATATTAACACCAGGAGAAAATGAACTAAGATAACCCCAGTTTCATGCAACTGGAGTGAATGCAACTCAACGTCTGCGGGTACTGTTGTGTAAAAATGTACCGTAAAACGAACAGTTGCATTCTAGACATTTAGAACAAGAAGAACAAAACAACAATACAAATGCACTAAGGGTTGTCTGCTGCACACATGCCTTTATCAAAGTCTCCATAAAATAAAGGAAATGATTACAATGAAGGGCTGAGACACAGCAAGAAGGTCAAGAATTTAAAAACAAAACAAAAAAAAAAGTTACCTAGTTTTGTACTCAAGCAAGGTCAGCTGTCGCAGGGAAAAGGGAGTTTCTTTCCCAGACTGACCATTAGAAGAACAGTGAAAGCATAGAAATACTTGGGACTGTAACTGGGACTTGTACTCCTTCCCTGACACTGAGAGCCAGAGCAATGTGCTACTGAAGTAACTGCTGAGAAAAAAAAAAAAATTTCAGGGACTGAAATTGAATGCAGCGGACTTGATTACTGTAGAAAACCTGTCATTCACAATTACTGAAAAAGAATGGTTTGGAAGTATCTAAAATATACAACGATCTGCTTGTAAAATATCTAAAATATAAACATGCTGTTTGGATTGTAGTCATCAGCTGCAAAGATGAACCATTCAGCAGAATGAGTCAATAAACAAGCGAGTACTAAGTTACTGTTTTAGTATCACCTTAGTGTCCTAGCAAGTCGTTGCATTTTAAGCTTGCTTGTGAAGTGGTACCCAACAACTGGATTCGGCAAGCCTTTCTTTTGGGGTTTTTTTTTACCTAGGAGCCATTGAAATACTGTACTACTATTATGGCTTCCGGTAGACTTTTGCGATATCATTTTGTAGTTTCTTTGATTAGGTGATGTTAAATAAAAGAACTAAATTATGTTAATTTAAAAAAAAAATGATGTCTCAACCCTAAAATTCTAGGTGATGCAATTACAGAAAGCTTTTTTGAGGTGCCTTCCCCCTGTCAATGAAGATGAAGTGACAGACAATAATGGAAAGGCTCTTCTTTCACTAGAAGTGTTTGGACACTCTTTAAATCCTGTTTGCTGATATTTGTTCAAGGTTAGTAGCACTTCCCTGGACCCCCTGATGAATCTGGGCTGGGTCCGTCAAACAAAGTCAAACAGATTCCTAGCTGAACTGTGACCTTTTCATTTCCGTGCCAGTAATATCTCGGATGGTTTTAGTATCACATTATAACACCATTTGAGGATGCACGTGTCTGTTTTGCAAAAGCTGTCTTGCACAGTTTATCTTCAGGTCATCTTTGGCATGAGCGTAGAAGTTAAGGTTGGATAGGGGTTGCTCTTGGCTGTGAAGCTGTAGGGTTTTTGTTTTGAGATTAAGAGCGTTACAAAGAAAGGCGACCCAGCGGAAGGCAATTAATCACACAATGCACTGAACCCTATTACACCCTATTAAGTTATGAGGAATTCGCAGGTATCTTGAACTGGAGGGCCATTCATTTGGCAGTGATTGAGAGTGTAAACAAGGCTTTGTGATGAAGCAGCTGTCTGAAGCAAGGGGAAGGGGGCATGTGGAGGCAGGAAATCAAAAACAAACTGCATGACAGCAGTCTGGCATTCGAGTGAAACCTAGATGTAAATATTTGAAGAACAATCTTGATTTGATTGAACCCTTTCAGTCCTGGCTGGGACCTCAAGGGAGTCCACCTTATCTTAGCACCGTTTTAATCTACAATTTAAAAAAAAAAAAAAAAAAAAAAGAATTGGTAAGTTTTGCATTCTTTAGCTTGACAAAAAAGAAATCAGAACTGAAAGGGTTAAAAAGGATGACTAATTAACACTTTGCTTTTTTGCTGTCCGTAGCAAAATTCTTCATCTGATGTTTCATTGTTAAACGCAGACCATTTTGGCATCTTGTTCAAACCATGAAACCGCAATAGCGCGCAATCCATCTCTTGCATTCACTTTCTGCATTAAGTTTCAGGGAGATTAATGGCTTCCTGCTTTTGTTACATTAGTTTTAAGCAGGGTAATAACCTAGGCTTTAAAAAACATATCTTAACACATCTTTCATGCAAGTCTATTTAACCTGCTACCGCACTGTAGATTCACAATGCTGCAGCATTTAATATTAAACTAATTATTTGATTCTGGGCCCTGTAAATCAATCAGCAGATGGACTAGCACAGTTTCTTAAACGGAACGGACGCGCTGCAAACTAAAAAGCTAAAGCAGGGGTGGATGAGGTGGGCTCTTCCACTCCTTGTCTTTTGTTCCAACCCTTTTTAAAATAGTTTTAATTTAACCAATTAAACCTCAATCCAAACCTGAAGTGATTTGGACTGATTTTCCAAAATCCTTTTAAAGTAACTTCTTGGATCCAATTGTAAAGCCCAAAAGCACATTTTTATAAAAATAAAACTTCCAAGACGCTTCTCAGAACAAGAAATGAACTGCACTTTCCTGCTTTTGTTTTTTTTCCAGTGTTAGTTTTATACTTTTACTGCAGGAATGGAAATAAAACTCCTATTGCATAGCAGTTTCACCCCTTCCAGGTTTTAATACAAGCTTGATTAGATACAGTGTACAGGTAACAATATTAAATTCATAGTAAAACCAGGAATGGATCAAACTGCTATGCAATGGGAGTATTATTTCCATCCCTGTACTATTCGTTTTTATTTCTCTCATAAAATATGTATTTCTTTTTTTCACTTCAAAGAAGTGCTCCTTGACTTCCAAGAAAACACAGCTTCCACTCTGCTGTCTTCACATTTACAGAGTTGACTCAAATCAGGAATTCATTGCTTTGTTTTCTCTCTCTCGCTCTGTTTAAAATGGTCTTTCGATCGCACACGGACTCTGCTCTGAGAAACTTACCTCCCAGTAGTCTGTGATATTCTAATTAGCTCATTCTTAGGGTTTAAATATTTATAAAGAGCACTCGATCCTCAGGGAGCATTGTGCTCAGTGCAATCTGTTTTGTTCTCAAATGCTTGGAACCTTGTCAGATAGAACCAGGATTATCTTTATGTTTAGATGTGCCTGATGTCTGGCTTTGGGTTTTCTTTTTAGATATTGTGACCCTCAATTATTTATCCTCATTTTGCCCATAGTTATATCTTGAAGAGCTTCCAATTGTGTTGAAACTTGAAATCGGCCAGGGTCGTCCAATCTCGGTCCTGGAGGCCATTTTATTCCACTGCAGGCTTAACCGTTAAAATGAGACCATTAACTACTTAAGGGTCCAAATAATTAAGAACCGGTCCGGAACAAAGACCAGGACTGGAAGGGCCAACTTTGGCCACCCCTGGTATTATTTATTATTTATTTCTTAGCAGACGCCCTTATCCAAGGCGACTTACAATTGTTACAAGATATCACATTATAAATTATTTCACATTATACAGATATCACATTATTTTTACATACAATTACCCATTAATACAGTTTGGGTTTTAACTGGAGCAATCTAGGTAAAGTACCTTGCTCAAGGGTACAACAGCAGTGTCCCCCACTGGGGATTGAACCCACAACCCTCTGGTCAAGAGTCCAGAGCCCTAACCACTACTCCACACTGCTGGTATAGATGTTCCTTAGTCTACAGAGTTGTCATTGTGACCTATCATGACATTTGAGGTGCTACAGTGCCTTATAATATCTGAATTTAAAAATTATCCATCCATCGAAAAATGTACTCCTACATGTACCGTGAATCTGAATTTTATTTTTATAAAGTCCAGTCTCAAATTCTGAATTTAAAGTAAGCGGCATCAATTTTTTTTTTTCTTAATCTGCCTCTCAATATAAATGTAGAGTAGGTGGTCACAGGATCAACTGATTTGAATGGAACGAGGAAAGCCATTTGATACCGGCAGTTAGGATTCTCCAGACAACTGAACCCAGAACTACTCGGCATGATTTAAAAACACCATAAATACTAATGATAATTTAAAAAAAGAACAGCATTTAAAATGGTCTTTGAAGAGACTTTACTCTGTAACGTTTCATATATTGTTTCTATGCGGGATCACTCTGTGGCAAGTATGAAAACTCTTGCTCCAACCTTCAAAAGGAATGAGGGTATATATGTGTCAATTGAGCTTAGAAATCAATACAGACATATAGAAAATCATATAAACCTAGAAAAACTATGTTTCCATCAGGGGCTCATAATAACATCACAGTTAAATGCCTGGAAGCTTTTTTTTTTAGTACAACTACCTAGTTTTTTAAATAAAAAGTCCCTCGGTCTTTTCTCACTCTCACCCAAGCCTAAACGCAGGCTGTCTGGGAAGAAGAGTTGTGAGTTTGTCTTGGCTGGGGAACTGCGTTCGGTCTCTGAAATGGATTTGATATGGGCTCCAGTGTTTGCCTCCAGTTACTCTGCTCAGCTGTGCTCAACAAAGGACTCTTTGTGCACTGGAGTATGCTTAGCTTTGTATAATGAGGACCCTTCACCGCAAAAAAACACAACTCTCGTCCCAACCGCTAAACCCAATTCATTATGCGCTAATTGATCAATCGGACTCCTTGTCAAGATTTTTTCTTTCATAGGTCAACACACACAAAAAACAAACAAATAAATTAAATAAACAACTGACAGCTACTGCTGCAGGCCTCCAGGACACCCTTGCACATGAGATCTCTATAGATTCTCTCTTCAGAATCAAAAAATACAGGGATGGAAATAAGACTCCTGTTGCATAGCAGTTTCAACCATTCCAGGTTTTACTGCAAGCTTGATTAGTCACAGTGTATAGGCAACAAGCTCAGGTGTGTCTTGGTAAACTCATAGCAAAATCAGGAAAGGATCGAACTGCTGTGCACCAGGAGTCTTATTTCCATCCCTGCAGAGCCTGATATGGATATACTATGATGGTCATAAAATAAATGCTTGTTGAGTATTTGCATCCCTGACTTACAAGACTGAATTGGACTTGAATGTGCAACGTCGCTGCAGGTCTCCACCGATATACTGAAATAACTTTGCCCCATGCTTCCCCCTCTCTATCCAGCTCTTGCCTCAAACTGCACACACTTCGGCTGTGAATACAACTGCTCCCTGACGGTGAACGGACCGGAATGTTACTGCAGAAATGCACACGAGCTGGCAGAGGATGGCAAGGCCTGTAAAGGTGAGTGCGTTCTGTCAAGGTGTGGTTAGAATAAAACAATTCATGACTAGAGGCTGGCCTCACAGATCTTGACACTACCAAAATATTACCTTTACAGTAATCCAAGATTTCTTTGAAGCCAGACGTAGATCTATTTTGGTAGACCTAGTGTGACTTCTCTGCAGAATGTAATAAGGTAGAAACAAGTTAAACAAACTGAATGCAATGCTACCTTTTGAACTGGTAAAGTCTGGAGACCAAAATGCACTAACATATTTGATTAGTAATCAGGATGTAGTGTCATCTTATCTACAGGAATAAAAGCTATTGATGCATAACTTTCATACTGAGAATAATGCGTTTTGGAATTTGTAATTGGTAAGTTTTTTGATCTGACCTCCAGGCTGCTGTTTGAATGGTTTTACACCTTGATGCAGAAAGCTTCACCTGCAATACATGAACTCAAACTAACATGTGCTTGCCCTGCTGCCTTCAGTTGGTAACGCAGCAATGTCAAATGCCTGATTTTCTCCCACTGAATTCAAGACTGTTCAATGATAAACAAGCTGGTGCAATCTTAAACTCTCTTTCAGCTCTTGCACTTGCAGCTTAAAATATCTCAGATTGAACACTTGCAGTGTTGGCACTCAACACAACATGAATGAAATACTGGTACGACACTGGCTGAATTCAACTGATCCCTGTTTGTCTCCGCTCAGATTTCAACGAGTGCACAGTTTATGGGACCTGCAGCCAGACCTGTGTGAACACTGAGGGGTCGTACACCTGCAGCTGTGTGGAGGGCTATCTGCTGCAGCCAGATAACAAGTCGTGCAAAGCCAAAAACGGTAACTTCCCCTTTTACTTCCTCTCCGAATGGCCGAATGGTCTCCATTTCCCAAGCCTTTATGTTATTACGTTGTGTTCTTATTTTATGTTTTATTCCATAACACTTCTGGAAGTGTCATCTCCTCTTTTGATGAATAGACATACATGTATGGCCAAAAGTTTTCTATCACCCTTTAGAATGAACTAATTTTGCTTCATAAAGTCGATTGAAACCTGCTGAATAATGGTACATTAACATATTAAATTACATACTGCTTTGTAGTTTTCCATAGAAGAACATAAGAAAGTTTACAAACGAGAGGAGGCCATTCGGCCCATCTTGCTCGTTTGGTTGTTAGTAGCTTATTGATCCCAGAATCTCATCAAGCAGCTTCTTGAAGGATCCTATGGTGTCAGCCTCAACAACATTACTGGGGAGTTACTTAATGAAAAACTGACAAATGGAAAAATATGACATTTCGAAATCTAACATGAAATTGTGTATTACTATTATGGCTTCTGGTAGACTTTTGTGATACTATTTTGTAGTTTCTTTGATTACATGATGTTAAATAAAAGATCTAAATTATGTTCATATCTATTTTTTTTTTTGTTTTAATTGTCTCAATCTTAAATTTCTAGGTGATGTAAAACTTTTGGCATTAGCTGTAGAGTTTATGCCAGCTGATTGATTTTTCTTACAGTGATGTGCATGCAAACCCTAACCCAGGGCTGGTGCTGCTCTCTGATCCTGCCCTTGTTTTTCACCCCCTTTTCCGTTGCTTTGCAGAGCCGGTGGACAGGCTGCCCGTGCTGCTCATTGCAAACTCCCAGAACATCCTGGCTACCTCTCTGAGCGGCACGCCAGTGCCCAACCTCACCCCCACCAGCACCAAGCAGACCACGGCCATGGACTTCAACTACGCTGAGGAGACGGTGTGCTGGATCCACGTGGGAGACAGCGCCTCCAGCACCGTCCTCAAGTGCTCCAGGATCCCCAACCTGAAGGCTTTCGCAGAGGAGCGGCTCATCAACATCTCTCTCAGCCTGCACCGTGAGTCCATAGACACACAATCCCCTCACCCACTTTTATGATCCCTGCATAATGAAGTGGCATAGACATTCTTTACAGAACCAGGGCTGGGGGACGCAGTTGGAATTTAAGTGGAGTCAGTCCCTTCACAGAGGGTAGGAGAAACTTCTTTACACAGAGTGGTGGAGGTATGGGATAGGTTACCTAGCTATGTTGCTGAGGCTGAGTCATTGGGATCCTAGATTACCCAGCCACGAGGAAATGGACGTTCACTGATGGGCAGAATGGCCTCTTGTTTGTTAATTATAGCCATAGCTTAGAGAGGCAATTTCTAACATTTAAAAGAACTGCTATAACAGACAGAAAAGTACAAATGGACTGCTTGCAAAACACTGTTAACCACCCATTAACCAGTTAAGATAATGTGTCAGTTACAGATTACATTGGTGGCAGGCCCAATTTGACACTGGATCGAGATCTTAAGAGTACAGAAACAATTAAAGTAGAAGCATTCATTTCTAAGATAATGGGTTAAAAACTTCTTTGAACTGGATTTTGCTGTGAACTAGAGACAGAGGACTCCTTTTAAAAGAAAAGCATTTCTTGGAAAGCAATATATTGTACGACAAAGGTTTCACAGAGCTTTGTCTGTTAACTGTTTTAACATCTGTACACAAGGGGTAGTCAATAGCAATAAAGCACAACAAAGAAAGATGTATGCATTGTATATTTATACATTGCTGAGATTTTGATGAATCCAGTGGTTTGGTATTTGTGGCTTTGGGCTATCTGTGTTGAGGGAGTTCACCCCAAAGCTGAAACAACATAAGTGAAGCGCCTGTGGGTTGTCACCATTCATCAGTATGGTCCCATGGGACATCCAGAGTCAGGCACACCCTTGAAAGATAAAGCACAATGAATGCTATTCTCACAGTTAGCGATTCAGTTATATTTAAGGTTTTTTCAAGACTGTTTATTTGCTATCATTATAGCAGAAACATTTCTCTCTCTTTTTGTTGTCAGAAGAAGAGGCTAGGTGGTTGAAAAAGAAACAGGAAGAAATATATTCCATTCTGAATGACAGCATATTTTCCACTAAGCTTTGGCCTTGATAGCAGTTTCCCCGAAAGCCAGATGTTTTATGTTTTTTGTCCTTTAGTCGAGTTAAAAGTATGCAAGTGAAAAGAAACAAAAAGCAGTGAGACTTCTGTTTGATTTGTACGCCTAGAATAAACCAACAATGCAATGAAAATTAATACATTCACTGTACAGCCACATATTACTGCAGTTAAGCAAAAACACGCTTTAACACAGGATTTACAGGCGATTTGATTTCTGATTTGATTGCTGATTTTATAGCATGTGTGTGATCGTCGGTGTCGTGTAATCTGCTCATTTTATTTCAAGTACATGCTTGTGCTTGATTACATGTTTGCTTTGCTCATTTTGTGTTCTGTTTGAAAAAAAGTTGCTCAACACCCCCCTGGCAATGAAACACAAACCAAAAAACAAACCAAAAAAAATGAAATCCTTCCAATTTAAGGGAATTTTAACTTAAAATCCCCTTTCTATCTTTTCAGCACTTTGTTCTATTGAAGATTTTTAGTTACTTTCATGTGTACTGTACTGCAATTTGGAAACAAAAAGAAGGGAAAGAGTGGAATTAATTGGAGTTCTTTTTAAATCATAAATGGTATTGATAAAGCCAACCCGAAGACACTACTCGGATGTGCTGATGTTATGAAACAGGGTTTGTTTTTCAATCCTTTGCAAGGGCGTTGATAGTGTTTACATTCCTCAGAAAGTGTGCTAACCACAGGAGGCAAAACATCCCCCTATTTACTGCTTTTGGAAACCTGATAGAGGATTTACAAGCGCTGTGATTATCCACTGTAACAAGCCTTAACCAAAGCAAATTAAACTGTTGCTCTCGTCAAGTGAAATGCTCAGCCTGTGTCGTCTGCTATGGAATTAATCTATTATTTAGCAGTTGAAAGTTGTGGCGAGAGTCTGCTTGTTGATAGTCTTCCTCAGCGAGAATGTTTGTATAATGAGGAGATTTACAGACTCTTTGAGGTTAAGTTATAGCGCTGTCCAAGTCTAGCGGAGCCTACAATGCTCCAACAGACGACCTAATTAATGGACTTGCTTATTAGTGATTTTCTAAACTGTTTCTTCTCCAAACTAATTCAATAACAGAGGATTAAAACGTCTTCTTGCCTTGTTTACTCAAGTCCGAAGATTTTTTTTTTCAAGGAAATTCCATTCATTTCTCTTGGGGGGTGGGGGGTGGGGGGTGATGGGCGTTTTTAAAGTTCCTATGCTAGTCACATGGACCCATTCGACCGGAGGCCCATTAAATACATCATTAGGTATGAACAAGTCAGAACTATGAGTGCTCGGGGTATTTGGAGTAGGAAATTATGAAATGGAGTAGTGTCGGAAACTGGAGATCTTTTAATGCTCGTCACTGCCCTGAACCGGCATTCTGTGGCAAGGAAATTGATAGACTGGATCCATGTTACAGATCCCTCGGCCTTGTCTTTAGCATTGGACATGGTGGCACTCCACAAAGCATGCTGGCATTTAACCCTGCATGCTGCATGCAAACTACTACATGCTTTCAATTACTTTGCACGCCATTACTTTTCCCTGAGGTACACTAAGAATAGACAGACCCAGCAAAGGTTTGATAAATACACAGCCCTGTTATTAGCATACATTTACATCTCTGGTACAAGGATTATTTAAGCAAGCAAAGGCATTGTCGTTTTTTCGCACTAATGACGGTTCATTCTGGATATTGTTGGAGTCTATGTGGTCTTCTATTTCTGTTTTGATGTTCGTGCATTTTAGTCTGTTGCACGTCTCAGTAGATGCAAATCCTGCTTGGAAAGAAATACAGAGATTGATAACGCAGCCAGCAGGCACATTGAAAGCAGGAAATCAAATTTTAATGAATGAGGTATGCAATTGGAACCTGCTGTTTTAAGGGAGTAGACGTAATAGTTTTTAAGTTGTGTGAACAGCAGCAAAACCCATCAATTTCAGACACATGGACGCAAAAACAAACCACATTTAATGCATCTAACGTTATTAGAATTAGGTAATTCTGGGGTAATGGGGTTAGTATCTTCACAGTCGGAAATTAATGCATTGAAAATTTGTCAAAAGGAAATTGCACATATCAGTCTCCACACATTACATTCTAGCTGTCGGTGATACATTAATTATGCATCAGTATTCACTGGTTCAAGGTGGTAATTTTGAGAGTTTTTTTTTTTTTTTATGAGTCACAATAATTGCAGCGGTGGGGGATAATCAGACCTTGGATGCATAATTTGTTATGTACTTTTTTCATCTTCGCTTGTCTAACCTCAAGGTGCTAATGGTAGGAATTGTGTTGCTCCAGTTTCTGTGCCTGTCCATGTTGAATTTCTGCTGCTGCTTCTTTTCTCTTTAGCTTGCTCTCCTGTCCGTTTAAGTGGGGTGGGGAGTCGGAATTGAAACCGAATTGAAATGATTTATGAGTGTGCTCCACAGTGCGGGACTTATTGCTATAGGTTTAACTGTTAATCCTGGAAGCCTGTGCAGTTAGTATTGTATTATCTTTATATTCTTGGCCACAACATTAGCTGCATACGTTGTTTGTCATTTCATAATCCAATGCGCGTGTGATCATCTGTGTTACAATTTCTGTTTTTGATAATTTACAGCTCACCCCTGTCTATACAACACTCAATAAGTGGAATCTTTAGAAATACAAAAATGAACTGTCAATGTGAAAATTCACTGACACAAAGGTCAACGATAATCAACGTTTTCATTACTTAAGAAAAAAACAATTTTACTAGGAGTGTTTGTTTTAATATTTCTAAAGATTGCAATTCGTCCGCATGGAATACGTTGTTTAAATGCTGGGTACTATAGGTCACTGCTGTTGCTCTGGGCAATTGTCGCGACAAAAGTAAACTCACAAATGACTCAGCTAGTTCTTGTAATTGCTGGGTAAATGACAAACTTTCTCCAGCAAAGAGACCCACATTGGAATAAAGATATTTCCACCACTAGTTGTTTCTCCTGGGGTGGCCCTCGAGCGATAGACTGTGCTGCTTGTAGGGGTGTCTCCCTGCCTGCCTCCCTGCCTGCCTCCCTGCCTCCCTGCCTGCCTGCCTGCCCTGTGTGTTGTCAGGTTACTGTGTCCTTGGCAGAACCCCAGAAATTCGAATCCTAATGTTTTTTTGGCAACATTTTTTTCCATTTTTTGCTGTTACTGTAACTGTTACCATGTTTTTTGCATTCCTGCATTAATAAAACCAACAGAAAGGGCTCCTCATTTAGATCTGGAATATGAGCACATGCTTCCGGAAAAAAGAGACCCCTTAATCCGTCAAAGAATGTCTATCCCAGTCTGAAAATCTGCTTTGAATGATGCACCTTACCAGCGGCAATTGAACAAAACTCCTCGTATTTGTAGTGGGATTATAAAAGTTTTGCAGCTTAGGCATTTATAGGTTTAAGAAACAAGGGTCTTTTTTTATTACTCCTTTTAGGGTATTTAATGGCCACAGCTTGCGTTTCTGTAACGTCAGTACTTTTTAAAGCAAGAACACATTATTTATTGCTCGCTTATTTATAAAAAATAAACCATTAGGCAATGCAGACACATCATTAAACTGTACACAGCTGGATGCAAAACTAAAATGAACCTAGCACCCTGTCCTAAATAAATGCCTTATAGTGTAGCTGCATGATCGACGCCTGTTTATTCATGCTGTGATGAGTGTGATCAGATCAGAGCAGGTTCACCACCTGGGCAATTCAAAAATACCTTTTTTCCATGCACCACTCAACCCAGGTTGAAAACCCTGCTGCCCTGATACTGCGTTTCCATGTTAGTTTAGTCAACCCGCATTGGCTGCCAATCCAAGCTGCTCGGATTTTGTTTTGGACCCTTTCCCAAAGCGGGCCAAAGCGGGATGGGTGGAAGTACATCACAACGCTGACCAATCATGTGACGAGGTTTCTCAGTGCTTTTAATATTCTCGAACCGTTTTTTAAAATAACAAAAATCTCCAAAACATTGTTAGGATTATCGGAAGCAAAGCAATATCGTCCATCCTTAAGTTTTTTAAACTAATGAATGTGACCTTTGCCCCAAGGCTTGCTGGGAAAGAACCGCCAACATCTGTCTTTTCACTCAACTCCGGTAGACTATCAGTGGGGGTTCAGGAGGAATGCGGGAGAACCCGGGAGAACCCGGATGAGCTTGGATTGGCCGTCAGTACGTGCTCATGGAAATGATGTATAATATTCCAAACCCAGGAAAGTCCTGAAACCCATCACTGGGTGCAGCACCGATGTGAGTTTCAAGCCCTGTCGATGCATTTAGTCATTTTAATGTTGGCTCTGATCTGGATTGGAAGCTCTGTTTAAAACATCATTAACTTTGTAGTTTTAATTATTTTCTGTATTGGAAATTGTCTGAGAGAGCGACAAGGTGAACTTTTTTCATTTAGCACAGACATGTGTTTATTTTCAGCGAATGGAAAATCTAGTTTGATGTGGAGAGCACATCATTTTTAGCCCTGCTTCATTCAGTCCCTACAGAACCCCAGAAATGGAGTTTAAAATAATGCTGGTTATTAAAGAACACCTTTTGGTCAGCTTGGTACGGCCTCACAAGTAATCCCATTAAGTGATCATGTGCTGTAAAGAACAGGAGATTCATCACAGAATAAGCAACACGTTTCTGCCTGAAAGTGCATTTGCTGCATTGTTCGGTGCTAATCTCGCTCTCTGTTTAAACCCCATTGAAATTTAAAGGGTGTCTTAATCACACGGCACTTTCAGTAACTGCTAAATGGAGAAACTCAAAGCAATGTCAAAACAGACAGAATAAATGAATAAAGCCACATATTTAAATCCTGCATTTGAGTAAATATGATTCCAAAAGTGCCCGAGAACATAATGGATCTTGACATTGTAAGGTCTATTACAGGATATCTTAGTGTAACCTTTTTTGATTGCATTTCAAATAGTCATGCTATCGCGATGCAAGTTATACTCCCTGTTTGTGTCTAAACCAATTGGAAGTTTGATGGCTTGATCTTCTGCTCAGTATCACAACACTATTTTAAAATACATCTGAGCTGTGTGAACCATGTTCTCTGGCAGACATCAGGACAGGACGACCTGCTCCAAACACACACTTATGTTTGCAGAAATGCACACTTTTAATTGAAAACACATGTGTCTCTGACAGCACTCAAATCGGTGATTGAATGTTGCTGTACAGGGAAACTAATGCAGGGTCATAAACCAGGAGAATTTAATGGCTGTTCCTGTCAGGAAAGAGCCAGGAAAATACGTCCTTTTTAAAGGTTAGAATGAGTTGTATTGTCACTTGGCCATTTATCAGACAAGACCAGCCCCGGTTGATCATACTGTGTATAACCAAGGCCATGCAAATATTTTCGGGTTTCTATGATAAAGAAGTGAAAATTGTTAGTCTACAGCTATGGTCAACAGTTTTGCATCACCTAGAATTTTAGGATTGAGATATACTGTATTCCTTCGAATTTAAGATGCCTTAGAATTTAAGACGCAGCCCAAATTTCCCACCCTCAATTTGAGGAAAAAATAAAACCTCAAATAAATATGCATTTACAAAGATGCAGTCTCAATTATGCATATGGAGGCAGTTTGTGACAGTCTGCTATCACACAGCATGATTCGAGATCGCGCAGTAATGTTTTGGTTCGTCTTTTCTCAGGCAGTCAGTCACAGTCTTTTGTTGGCGATTTTAATACACGCATCGCTGTACTGTACTGCTACTGTAGACAGGGTGACCAGACGTCCCAATAAAATTGGGATCGTACCGATATTAGGGGCTTTGTCCCGCGTCCCGATTTGAGGTACTGTTGGGACGCCATTTGTCCCGATTTTTAGAGTAAAAGCTGAAAACCCAGGCGTAAAATGTGACATTTTTATTTTCTCGTTAGGACATTTCGTATACGTGGCTGCTGTACGGGCTTAGGGCAGGCACAGCTGTGAAAAGGGGGAGCGAAGCTGGAAAATGAAGTCTTTCTTTTTCACTTCAATGCTCAACCTGAAGACGTTACACGCTGTTGTTGTGCTTGTGTGTTTATAATGTGGATCTGCAGCGGCCACGCGAAACTCCCCTCTCTACAGATTAATCGAGTATCTTGTTAAATAGAATATCTTTGCTTAACGTTCAATTTCTGCAAGTGTGTCACATGATACTTTTTTCCTGTTTGTATACTCTTAGTAAATGAATGGTACAACCAAAAATATGTTTTAAAACAAACAGCGTTTAATTTAACAACAGTTTATAGAACGGCATAAACATTATGCATAGACAGATGTGATCGCACTGTTGTTTTTCCAAAGCTGGTAAAGGATTTACTCATGAGTAAGGGCAGTACATGTGCTTATTAGAGTTACTGTATCCTATTTACAGCGCATCTACTCAAACAACATGGTTGTAATAAAGCCCCCATAAATTACCCCTATCACGTAATTACGTGATCATTTGTTAACACATATTTACGTGATAATTCCCTATCACGAAATTACCTGATAGTCATCACGTAATTACGTGATATTATTTTTTATGTAGAAGCAAAAAAAGTTTTATATATGAACATCATTTAGGTATTTTATTTAACGTCATGTAATCAAACTACAAAATTATATCGCAAAAGTCTACTGGAAGCCATAATAGTAGTATAGTATTTCATGTTTGTTTTCGAAATGTCACATTTTTCAATTTGTCAGATTTTCATTAAGTATATGGAAAACTACAAAGCAGTATGTAATTCAATATGTATATGTACATTTGATATGGCAGGCAGTCAGTAAGGGGCAATCAATCTATACGTTGATGTAAATGCTGCTCTCAATAAAGCCTTCTTGCAGGTAGCCAAGGCAATACCCATAGTTAGTTGCCCTTCCAAAAATTTCAAACCCAATTTGAAATGTGAGGTTTGGTAAAAGAAACATTTTTGTATCGGTTGATGCAAAAAGTCAGAAACAGTTCCCAGAAACCACAGACTGCAGCCAGTTATCTTTTTAGTTCCCAAAAAGAAAGAATGAAAGAAAGAAAGAAATATATATATGGTTTTAATTTGTTTTAGTGTTTGTGGGGGAGGGCAGTACTTGGCATCCTGACAGTTTCCATTTGCTAGAGACGGAGAGAGAAACATTTATCAAGCCAAGAACTCAGGGGGAAAAAAAAAAAAGCATTACTTGGAAGAACATGCTGCGTGATTGCTGGATGACAGCTACCGTGTGTTACACACTATTTCTGCTAATCAGTGCCTTCAGACTTTGGAACGAGCAACTGGAATCCTTTTTAAATCCACTTGGGAATTTACTATTCTGCTTTTTTTACGATTCAAATATTGCTGCACAGCCAGGTCTTCATTTCAAAATCCGCAAAATATTTGCTCTATGAAAGAAGTAAAAGGCTGTGGTTACCTTTGGTATACAGTAAAATTTGACCCCCCCCCCCCCCCCCAATTTGTGATCAGTGGCACTGTGTGCAATGAGACCAACTTCTCAGTTCCTGTAATGCGAATCCTCTATCTTTTCTAGCAGAAGACAGAGGTTGACTGTATATATTAACGTGCATTCAGCAAAATGGAAGGCCTGCTTCCAGTAGAAGAATAGCACCAACACTAGACGGTACCAAATACCAGAGTAATGGTGGCGATTAACAATTGTTTAAAGAGAAGGGGGTTATCGTGAAAGAGACTGCCAAAAGAAAAGGGATTCCAGCTGTGAAAATAGACAAAGTAGCAAAGGCGTACTGCCCTGCATTATCCAGCTGCTCTGAGCTTCCCAAAGCCCCATCGCTCTCCAAATAAACTCGCGGCCATAGCTCTGAACTGAATAATGGCTGTATTGTTGAAGGTGGTGGTTGAGGGGGTGGGGTGTGTGCTTATATGGATTATCCTGCATGTTGCTTTCATACACGGAAAATGATTAACATGCCTTAAAATCCCAGAGGATCAGGATGCACATATTTCAGTATGAAGTGGCTCTAATTTTATTTCCTTTTCGCTTTTAAAAGAGAGCAGTCAGCTCTTCTGTTGCTGGACAGTGCTCAAGGTGGCTCAGCGGGGTGGTAATGCAGTTCAAGAAGCTCGGGTTTGATTTTAGAGATCGGTGAAGGTGTGCCCTTGGAAAGGGAGCTGTATAATCATAGATAAGTAATTCACTTTTAGAAGTATTTGTCAGCAGGTATTAACTAGATCAAAACACACATTTTTATTGCCGGTCCAAGGCCGTAAACTGAAAATGGAAAATATGTTGCAAAACTAGCAAATGCACCTGTTTCGTCACGTGAACGTGACCTTTCATTAAACCTAACTTGAACTACCGCTGTGGAAACTGGAATATGTATTTCTTTGTCAGAGTTTAATCATAGATAACACCTTGCCCAGGAGTACAATCCCACAAGTCACTGCAGAGCTGAAGCATTTCTAAGGAAAGTTTAAAAAAAATTATCAAAAGGAAAAAATTGTGGTTTTATTCCATTTAATTAAAACCTAACCACTTCAAATGTCTTAAAGGTAATTATTCAGAAAATACAAGTTTGGGCACGCCCCTAGTAGATAGTATTTGAGGGTGGAGTGAGGGAGTAAATTTGGTGTTTGCCTATACTAGACCAAGAAGTTTATTTAGCTTTAGATTTCCAGCCAAAAGCCACGAGTCCTCCAATAGTGACCTAGATCTGTCTGTCCATGCATTTGTCCATCTGTGATACAGCATGTAGCTGGACAACTCATGATATAGAGCATGTTCATCAGCTATTTCATCATACTGATGGCTCTACATGAAGGGTAGGTGTCTGTTACTGACATAATTCTTATCCAATCAATACATGCTGGAATAATTGATTACCTGCCAGGAGGGTCCTGGCTACTGAAGAGGTATAACTATTTACTCTTAAGTAGCTCAGAACAGATTTACCATGGTCCTGATTTCGCTGGTAACAACACCCAACAAGCTACACAGAAGCAGCAACTAAGAGTGTCAGATTACATTCGTATAAGAATCAGTGTCTCTAAAATTAGAGTCCCAGGAAATGTGTCGATGTGGTTGTGAAATAAAACACTGTTTGCAGCAAAACTTGCTCAATTGCTTAATACCGTCCTCTCCCTTGTGCTTCATTACATTTGTTTTCATACATTGGGTCATTATTTGGTGCCGTCTTGTGATAGTGAGTCAGCCGAGTGGCCACACTCCAGAATTCACATCCTCTCTCTCTCTGCACACACACACACACACAATCTGTCACTTTTCAGGCTTGCAGAAATGTTTCCCAGCTACATTTACGAACCTCCTTCGCCAAGCATGTAAAAAAAAAAAAAAAAAAAAAGTTTGACTATTGGCTTTTTAAATACAGAACGTATTGCTAGCAGAAGAGTAATGACCACTGCTGGTTCCACCTTGTCAAGCAGTTTGAGCCTTTCCAGGTTTTACCGTGAACTTAATTAGTCACGCTACTCTGACAAGCGTGTGTTCCGTTGTATCGTTTGTTGATATGGGTCGCTTTACTATTGCACAGCGTCAGCCATTCCTTCCTTACCAATAGAGATGTTATGAGTGGAACTCCATTTTTTACTTTTGTAAATGAGGAGGTATGAATAGTGGCCCATCCAGTTTGGTCAAACCCACACTAATCATCTAAAGTCTGGGGGATGCAACCATGGCTATTTCAGTGCATTCCATTGCAGGGCTTTTGAGTGAACCAGCTTCTTAATTATTTGCTTGACACCTTCTGAAAATGTAATGGTGTCATCAGGGTACCTGGTTGGACCTTGCAGTGGGATGGAATGAAAGTGTCAAGGTTACCAACCCTGGATCTAAAGCTGAGGGAACACCGAGACAGTTTTTCAGCAACAGTGGCTTGAAACCTGGTTCCGGGAGACTGGGAGACAGAGTTTGAGGCAACGTTGCTGCATCAAACCCCAAGTCCACCCTGGTGTGCCATGCAGTAGCCTGAAACCAAGTTCTAATCCACAAAGTGGTATCGTGTTCCCTCAGCTTAAGATCTCCATCAAGTATAATTCTGATGACCTTCCATGATTTTAAAAAAAAATAATGCATCGCTGTTCAACTGGTAACTGATTTTGCTCATTACCAGGCCCCTCTCTGTATATTAACCTTAACCACAAACCAAGTCAGGTGAACAACTGCTTTGGCTAATGCCGTTACCCACGTTTATAGCAATATTGAAAGTATTATCTAAAAGGCTTTACCTCGTAATATATGATTGTGAATGAATAAATAAGGTCAACAGCTTCTGTTTAGATAAATAAATGAAACATCTATAATACAGGTGTGACAGGATAGCGCTGTGGGCACAGGTGTTAGTTCCCAGGAAACAGAGCAATTTAAGCACTAGAGTGCACATTTAATAAACACAAATACAAAGAAAAAGGGCCAAAATAAAAGGTTAAACAAAACAAAACTTACTGTAGGCTGGGCATCCGCCTTCGCTATACGTACACAGACACACCTCAAAACACTCCCCAACCTTCACCAGACAAAGCGTTTCTCCTTCCTTTTATACATGTGCCCACTCCCCAATTAGCACCAATGACCTAATTGGGGAATGGCCACACCTGTGATTTCTGATAGAGGTGTATTTAACCCCATCACTGCCAACCTTACATTCCCCCACACACACCATTTACAGCAGCAGGTGTACTGTTTTGTGATTTGTACCCAATTTGCTTAACAGTTGGATTAGATGTGGCAATGTCTGTGTTTGATTTCCAGTAAAGGGAGCTTACAGAGGGATTGGTGAACTCTGTTAACCCCAAGTGATATTCTGTCGCAATCGAAATCATTTGAGTGAATCAGACTTTTTTTTTTTTTTTAAACAAATAAAATTGGATGTGTTGCAACTAGCCTTTTCCTGGAACATTTTTTTTTCTTGGGCAGCCTTCACACAAAAAAAAAACAAACTAAAAACTAAATTGAATTGATTGTTTGAATTAAAATGTAACATTTCTGTCTAACGCCATTCTGATGACATCAACCCTAGCATTTTCTGGTTAAAAACATATATATATATATATATATATATATATATATATATATAAATAAAATTTTTAATAAAGCGGTCTACTTACTTTTATGAAAATTCACTTGTTTGAACCCCTGGGGGGCTGTAGTCTGATTGTGGGGTGTGCTATAAACATCAGCTCATTTTAAGAGGTGAAGCTACATTTATTTTCTTTTTTTTGTAAAACTCAATGCTTTTAAAATGCACACACAAAAAAACCTAAACCAGTGTCTGAAAAAGAAATGGATGGCTTTCTCAAAGACATGTGCTTTGAATGCTGTACGGGTCTTGGAGGGTAAATCCTACACCAATGTGGCTCCACATAGTCCACACTGCTCACTAAACCTTCCTGCTTCTGCAGCCAACGTGGAAGTCACAGGAATACAGTTTATAGATTGAAACAAGTACATACAGCACAGGGTTCGATTTTGATTCTTGAGTAATGCACCTCCCAGCTCTCCTAACCTGCTTTAATGAACTGTTTTAAACAGGAAGCCAGCATGCCGTACCGCTTGAGAACTGTCAGTTTACAGCAGTGACGCTGTCAGTCAGCACATTATTAACAGCTCCTTTGTACCATTAACCTCCAATATATACAGCCGCTTTGCTGCCAGGTTGTTTGTCTGTTTTACAGTAATTGGCTTCCCTACCACTTTACTACTTTAAAAGGCAAGCAAAACGTCCCTTGGCGTAAGTCTTCAACAGCAGCATATTACCAAGTGATTGAAATGCTCCCTCAACCCTTGAAGGATGTATGATGGAGACTAAACTGTTTCCACCCCTCCCAGTGAGAAAAGGTGCTCCCTCCAGTCCAGGGCAGGCTTGAAGCATGGAGACTGAACTGCTCCCTCACCCCTGAAGAGAAAGGGTGCTCCCTCCAGTCCAGGGCAGGCTTGAAGCATGGAGACTGAACTGCTCCCTCACCCCTGAAGAGAAAGGGTGCTCCCTCCAGTCCAGGGCAGGCTTGAAGCATGGAGACTGAACTGCTCCCTCACCCCTGAAGAGAAAGGGTGCTCCCTCCAGTCCAGGGCAGGCTTGAAGCATGGAGACTGAACTGCTCCCTCACCCCTGAAGAGAAAGGGTGCTCCCTCCAGTCCAGGGCAGGCTTGAGGCATGGAGACTGAACTGCTCCCTCACCCTCTAAGAGAAAGGGTGCTCCCTCCAGTCCAGGGCAGGCTTGAGGCATGGAGACTGAACTGCTCCCTCACCCCCTTAGAGAAAGGGTGCTCCCTCTAGTCCAGGGCAGGCTTGAGGCATGGAGACTGAACTGCTCCCTCATCCCCCTTTGGTTTTCTGGGCAGTTTTAAGAACACATTAACTCATTAGCTTGACAAACAGACTATTGACTCGTACACATAAGAGATTGTTATGAGCTTTTTAAGTATGTGGTGATAAAGTAGCCGTCAGTGTCTCTGTGGGATAATTCCTGCTAATCACTTAAATTGGCTTCGATCTACAATTCTAATTGTTCCCTGCAGATGGAGACAAGGGGCCGTTCCTCCAGCGTTCTCAATTAAGCAACTTTCTCGAGCAGCTCCTTTTTCAAATTGAAAAATGACAACGCATAGATATTTTCAAAGTGCTACCATTCACCCTTCTCTTTTAATAAGAGGTTTGAAAATCAGATGCGGAAAGAGTAAAGAAATTATTTGAATCTGTAAGCGAAAAGAAAATTATAGTAGACATTTTTCAATTTGAATGTGACATTAATATCTGTCGTTGTCTAAGCACTACTGCAGAGGCATTCAGACATGCCGTGAGTTCAAGGCGCGTTTAATATTGTTCTGATGGGGGATCGGTCATGACAGAGCAGATGTGTAGGAGGCTGTGTGGTCCAGTGGTTAAAGAAATGGGCTTATAACCAGGAGGTCCCCCGGTTCAAGTCCCAGCTCAGCCACTGACTCATTGTGTGACCCTGAGCCTCCTTGTGCTCCATCTTTTCGGGTGAGACATAATTGTAAGTGACTCTGCAGCTGATGCATAGTTCACACACCCTAGTCTCTGTAAGTTGCCTTGGGTAAAGGCGTCTGCTAAATAAACAAATAATAATAATAATGTGACTGAGCCCCTGGCTGTTCCATATTCAATCGGGTTTCTATCTAGAACAATAAAACAGATCTATCTTGGTGCTTTGCGGGGTACGTCTGATTTACAGCTAAGAATATGCAACAGATTGTCTCTCTTGTGTTTCTTTTAATACTGGGATGAGGTGCAGCTTTTAACTCCCATTATTTTTTTAATGAGAAAAGAAAAAAAGACGCCTGTTACAATTACAGGCACTTTCAGAGGGTCCTCAGAATCGATTAAATTGAGTCTTATAATAACCAAAGGCAGTTTGAAACATGTATAGGAGGCTAGGACTGTGTGAGAACGTGTTTGGTGAGGACTGGTGTAAAATCAAATCAGTTCTCGTGACCACCATGTAGTGTCACAGATGGATGGACACGGTCATTTTTTAATGTGGACCCTAACTAGAAAGTACAAGTATTTAATTTCATTTCATTTAATTTAGGTCTTTTAACAATGGTTATTTTTCATTACCTTGAAAGGGAGAGTTACGCTTCAGAGTAAAAGCTATGAAAATCACCCTAATGCATTGGAAAAGGTTTTCGTTAAAGACTTGCATGCAGTATTTAGGAAGACTTTAAAGATCATTGTTTCACTTGTACTTAATCTGCTGTGGCTGTATTGAAGTGTTATAATGAATTCCTTTTCTTTTGAATTACGATACAGCGGTTGTCTTAATGGGAATCAGTGCGGTGCGCGTCCTTTTCTCTGGAAATGAAAATGCTTTAACATGAGGGAATTAAAAAAAAATAAATAAAAAATCAGCCAGGGAGATATCGAAGACACAAATGACATTATGCTGTAGCTGCAGGCAGTTTATGAAAGATTCTGCACACGTGTACAGCAGATTCTTCTTATGACAGCCCATTGACTGTGAATTCTAATTGTTATGGATCGTGCATCACAGTGACCCGACCCCTTTCTGTCCCTTTTCTGTCTTCAGATGTCGAGCAGATGGCCATCGATTGGCTAACAGGAAATTTCTACTTTGTGGATGATGTTGATGACCGAATATTTGTGTGCAACAAGAACGGGGACACGTGTGTCACCTTGCTTGACCTGGAACTATACAATCCCAAGGGGATAGCCCTGGATCCAGCAATGGGGTAAGTGTCTGTACTTTATAAGCCTTTCTTATTGGGATCCCCGATTAGAAAAACTGAATTAAATAGCTCCGCTAGGGACTAGGCAGTGCCTCAAGTCTTTTCAAACCAATTCCCATCCATTCTCTACTCTAGTCAAAGATCCTGCAGTACGGTAGCAGTCAGTTAGCCAGGAGTGGGTGGGGTAGGAAGGGGTGGGTGCGTCTCCAGCCACCTCTCCCTGTGCTCCAGCCCAGCAGATTAAACCACTGCTCACTTGTCACATGCTGAACAGATTACAGCTCCCAAACCACAGGAAGCAGATGCCTTTAGGAGGTTTAAGGGAAAAAGAGTAATAAAGCAAAACCAGACTGCTGAGTCAGTCCTATCTTAAACAGCTGTTCCAGCAAAAGGAGAACTAGTTTTGGGCTAAATGGTTTTCGGGGAAAGGTGTTCTTGCCCAATCTTGTCTGTGCATTGCATGGTATAGATGAAGACCTAGCTGATGGGGGAGGGAGGTTTTCTGCATAGTCAAGGGCACACATACTGTGTGTGGGTGTGTATAGAGTACAGCCACCACAATATGATTCTGCCAAACTCGCTAAAGTATAGTAAAACCTAAGTTGTCCGAACGTTGATTTTAACATACGCTTATCTGAACAACCTTGATAATGTGCAAAACTCCTCTCTCCATTTGTCCATGTGGAGGAAATAGCTTAGATGTGTTTTTACAGTAGAGTACAGTAATGTTGTATTTTTAATTATTAGGTTGGGTTTCCGGAGGTTTTTCTTGCTCAGTGTGTGTTTGTCATAATTTTTCTTTGCTTAGTATTGTCATCGGTGCATTTTGGAAAATTGTGGTGGATGAACTCGATAACCCACAAACATTGCAGTTAAAAAAAAAAAAAAAAAAATGAAGCAAGTATAGGCTAAAGAAAACTAAAATGCGGGTTATCCTGTTTTTCTAGGACACCCCTCAATTGTGTTAACTTGCTCAGGACATTCCTTAACACAAGTTAAGGATGTCAGAGTCTGGGTGTATATTGAGGCATCTGTCTGACCTATGTCAAGCTTTCATTTTTACATATGTGTATGTACAGCTATGGCTAAAAGTTTGGCATCACCCTATAGAATTAACTAACGTTGCTTCATAAAGTCGAATGAAACCTGCTGAATAATGTTAACATATTGAATTACATACCGCTTTTGTAGTTTTCCACATACTTCACTAAAAACTGACACAAATTGAAAAATGTGACATTTCGAAATCTAACGTGAAATACTCTACTGCCATTATGGCTTGGGGTAGACTTTTGCGATATCATTTTGTAGTTTCTTTGATTACATGATGTCAAAGATCAAAATGGCTTTTATTTTAAAGTAGGTCTCAATTCTTGGTGATGCAAAACTTTTGGCCATATCTGTAGGTCACTTTTTCATGTTGCTCTGATTTTACTTGTGTAGCCTCGGTGAAGGAAGGAGGTTTCTGATGTGCTTGTTCTGAATGCTCTCTGCAGGAAAGTGTTCTTCACTGACTACGGTCAGATCCCTAAAGTGGAGCGCTGCGACATGGACGGACAGAACCGAACCAAGCTGGTGGACAGCAAGATCGTGTTCCCGCACGGCATCACGCTGGACCTGGTCAACCGGCTGGTGTACTGGGCCGACGCCTACCTGGACTACATCGAGGTGGTGGACTACGAGGGCAAGAACCGGCACACCATTATCCAGGGGCTGCTGGTGAGTGGAGGACAGCCTTCAATCTGTCTTGCATGCAGGTTACCGTGTCGGCTACACGTTACAAATAATGACGGCAAATCCATTGCGACGTTTTTTTTTATCTGTGAAATTTATTAGAGAATAACCACAAAACATACGCTGTTTGTTTCACAGATCCCAATTTATGTCTTGGTTTACAAGTCAAAGGGAAGTCAAATAAAGACCACTGAGCCAACTGGAATAAGGTTTTAATGCAGAGTGGGACATTTTGTCCTGAAGCCTGATTTGCTTAATGGAATGTACCGTGATCCCAGCGTTTCCAAATTAAACACAGGGGGCAAGACTAGGGCATCAATTGCTCCCTTTTTATTAGGTTTGTTACTCATTAGGAGAGCAAAGCTATTGATTTGTAACTGCGTTCTACTGCTTTGCTTTCCTGATTGTATTAACAGTACTTTATATACTATTCAGCTGTCAACTCCTCAGAAGTAATGATGTTTAATTAAGTTCCTGCTCTTAAACTGGAGGCTGTGTTAAATAGGCACTGTGGGTTTCTCTGGTGCAGAATGGAACTGCTTAAAGATCAGACTGTACATTATCACAAAGGACTGGGAACATCTCACCCACCCACATATGGTTTAATATGTAGGCAAAATTAAATGTTCGCTCATATGTGGGTAATAATGATTTATGGTGATGCAATACCATAAATAAGTGGATTATTATTATTCTTAATCATCTACTCGGTAGATTCGGCTTCCTTTTTTATACCATTAAGGGGCCTTATATTGTTTATGAAGTAGTTTTAGATAATAAATAATCCATACCCTAGATTATAAAAAAATAAATCCTATTGGCAACGTTTAAAAAATAAGGGCTGAAAGGGCTGCTTGGGTTGATGTTTGACGGCATATCGCTTTTGCTGATCATCAAGCAGGGATGGAAATCCCATTGCATAACACTTAGATACGGTAACTTGAATGAGATTTATCCATACATGACCGTGGTTCTGTTCTCCTCCAGATTGAACACCTGTATGGGCTGACTGTCTTTGAGAACTACCTGTATGCCACCAACTCGGACAATGCCAACATGCAGCAGAAGACCAGCGTGATCCGGGTGAACCGATTCAACAGCTCTGATTACCAGGTGGTGACACGCGTGGACAAGGGGGGTGCCCTGCATGTGTACCACCAGAGACGACAACCAGAGGGTGGGTTAACTACTCCTACCCCATCGGATTTCCATTACCATGCCTCCATTGCAAGGATGGGAACAAGACTCCCATTGCATAGCAGTTTGACCCTGGTTTTACTACGAGTTTAATAAGACGCACATGTGCTTGTTAGCTATATACTTGGGCTAGTCAAGCTCATAGTAAAACCTGGAATGGGTGAAACTGCTATGCAGTAAGAGTCTTCTTTCCATTGCCTTACCAAGCAATAGCATCCCTGTCGCCCCACCCTTTTCCTCTTTTGGTTCATTGCTTGTTTTTTTTAGTACTTCAATTTAGAATATGCATAGATTTCAATGAGAACACTGCACTAGTTGATAGTAGCAAGTCAGCCCCTGTTTTAATTTGAGTCAGCACTTTAAACTCGAGTCACCTCATTTAAAAGTGGTCGTCTTCTTCTGCACCCTTTGAAAGTTTCTATTACTCTGAATTGTGATAATTAGTACCTCAACGCTGTAGTGTGCAAGTTTATTAGAACACTTCGAGATCTGCCATCCTTTATATGGTATACCTACCTGCATGAAAACCTCAGGGTCAGTGATATAGAAACAGAAGGCACTCGTGTGAAAATGTTAGACCGCTTTGTGCTTTAATTAGGCATCTTAAACAGCTCAAACAACTTCAAAAAAGCCATCAAGTAAATTAGATAACTTGCCTATTTTGACAAATGTCCGATTGGTTTGATATCATATGCACAACAAATCTAAACTACAGAAGCAACGGGGTGACTCGATTTGTTTTAAATCAAGTCATCCTCCCTGGTGAATCAAAACCTTGCATTTGCTGTCTACTGTACATGTCATGCGTTTTGCCACTGCAAAACAAATCAGCCCACATCTAAATGTAATATCAACTTCCTTTATATTTTGCTGACATCAATACAATGTGAATTTGTGAAGGTCCCTCGCACAGTCGTGTGAATTTACCTTATTAGGGAAATAATGAGGGTGCACTGTACTAAAATGAAAACACACAGATCCTGCGCACTGATTTGATTAAAACTCTGGACATCCCTAGCATGTTCCGTTCATTCTAGTATTGTAAAAATGACCACTGCTGTAGCCCCTTGGCTCTCAACACTGAAGTGGTGTTACTGTTTGCTGTGGTCTATAGTAAATGTCACTAGTACAGAGAGCTCAAGCCTGCCATCTGAATGCACTGACCCCAGTGTGCTGGTATTCAGCCCGTGCTCTGAGGATGCAAGCTGGGGGTGTGTGAGTGCAAGCGGCGAGCGAGCGGGATCTCCTCCTTCGTGCTCTGGATCAGGAAGCTGGATCAGCAAGCCATAGGCTTGTTCTTTATTTTTATAAAGTGGTTCCCAAACGTTAAGTGTTTTCAAGTATACTTGAAATGTGCAATATTGCAGCTGGCAGGCGCATGCTTACGCCCTGACCAGGGATTTCTCTTTTTTTTTTTTTTTTTTTGCTTTCTCAGCAACGGGAACTGAGAATAAAAAATGATCTAATCTGGTCAGGCCAAGGTGATTTTTAATTTCCTCAAAAATGCAGTTTAAGTTATCTGCAGATTTTAGAGTATGGAGCCTAAGGGATTAATGCCTTCACGCTTGAAACTTTAAACCACTGCCTTGCAAGGTTTGATCGTTCGTCTTTTATTTGATGCATTCAACTGTTCGTATTTCGAACGCCAATCTCCCCTTTCTCCTTGAAAATAAATCGCTGTAATATTGAAATGTCTTTTGGCTGCTCTATACTGTATAAGGGCTAACGATAAAGGAAAATTGCAATATACTGTACACACACATGCTCACATGCACATACAATTTATGTGTGTAATTTTGTTTCATTTAAGTCGAATCTTCATCAGTAGCAAGGGCTTGCCCTTTTTTCATATTTTATTTGTTTTTTAAATAGACAATTCATTTTACAATTTTTTTTTAATTACAATTTTAGTTTTAGACTCTTAATTGTTCTAATTTCTACTAATTTCCACAATTAAAATCACATTTTTGTAATTTGTGTTTTATCAAATTCTGTATTAGACGTTTTTAATTTAAGGTTTTAACTACTTTTTTTGTGTGAAGCGTTTTGGGGTCCTTGTGATGGAAGGCGCTGTAGAAATGTGAATTGCTGTTGGTTTGTATGTGTGTTGAATCTCCACCTCTGAGCTGTCCTCTCTCATCCTGTGCAGTGAGAAGCCACGCTTGTGAACCGGACCAGTTTAGCAAGGCGGGCGGCTGCTCTGATATCTGTCTGCTGGGGAACAGCCACAAAACTCGGACCTGCCGCTGCAGATCAGGGTTCAGCCTGGGCAGCGATGGCAAGTCCTGCAAGAGTGAGTACCACAGAGCCAGGGGGAGCGAGCATCTCCATTGAAACGTGCACTTGCACTGTTGACTCTTATGCACAACGACCTCCTATAGGGAAGGATAAAAAACGCTTCTAGTCTTTATATGGGGACATATGGAAGACGCAAAATGCATGATGACCTCATATGAGGATGCCGACTCCCCATACAAAGCAATGGAAAAAAATTGCAAATGTTTTCAATGAAAAATATATTTTTTGTATGTCCAACACTACAGCTATGGCCAAAAGTTTTGAATCACTTAGAATTTTAGGATTAAGACAAAATAAAAAAATTAGTAAAAAAAAAAAAAAAAAAAAAATATATATATATATATATATATATAATTTAGATATTTTATTTAACATCGTAATCAAAGAAACTACAAAATGATATCGTAAACCATAATAGTAGTACAGTATTTCATGTTAGATTTCAAAATGTCACATTTTTCGATTTCTGTAGATGGAAAACTACTAAGTGGTATGCAATTCAATACGTTAACGTAACATTATACAGCAGATTTCATTCGACATCACGAAGCAAAGTTCGTTCATTCTGTAGAGTGATGCAAAACTATTGGCCATGGCTGTAATTTTTTCCCAGCTATTTTCAATATTTCATGCATGAAAGGGTTAATGGGTTGATTCCCGCTTCCCCTCCACTCAGAACCTGAGCACGAGCTGTTCCTGGTCTATGGCAAGGGGCGCCCGGGTATTATCCGGGGGATGGATATGAATGCCAAGGTCCCTGACGAGTACATGATCCCCATTGAGAACCTAATGAACCCCCGTGCCCTGGACTTCCACGCGGAGACCAGCTTCATCTTCTTCGCCGACGCCACCAGCTACCTGATCGGCCGGCAGAAGATCGACGGCACGGAGAGAGAGACCATTCTCAAGGACGGTACGTCACAGGCACCCAGTACCAACCGTGGACTGGTCCCATTTCCCACTGCTGGCAAATTGCCTGCTTTTGTACATTTGCTATGGAGATGACAAGTTGGCTGCAGTTTGCCCAATGGAAAACATATGTAGTCTTTTTAAATACTTTTGATAAATCTTCCATACACAGATACCTATGTTATAAATGAGGATGTGTGTTGTTGTTTTTATATATATATATATATATATATATATATAGAGCATTGTATAAGGATTTGTTCACTGGAATAATTATATTAAATGATCTTCAACTACTGTACCTGACTTTTATATTTTAAACATTTACTGTTGTGGTGATTTAATATGAATCTGTGGATGAAGAAAGCCACACTCTGGCACTAGTTCTGGACAGTTTGGTTAGTTTTCTAGCCCCACCTCTCTGTGTTTTCCCCAGGGATCCACACTGTGGAAGGGCTGGCTGTGGACTGGATGGCGAACAACCTCTACTGGACAGACGATGGCCCCAAGAAGACCATCAGCGTGGCCCGACTGGAGAAAGCCTCCCAGACCAGAAAGACCCTGATTGAGGGCAAAATGACCCACCCGAGGGCTATTGTTGTGGATCCGCTCCATGGGTAAGGGGTCTCCTAAACGTCCTTTCCTCTGGGCGAAGATGGAGATCAAACCAGCAACCTCAGCATACTGTATTCTTTCAAAACAGCAGCCAATTTCCTAATGGACCCTTAGAGAATTTTAACACAGTTTTTTTTTTTGCATTGTATTTTGCAGATTTACCATGCTTTCCCTCTGGTTATGCTTTGCATTTACCATAGTTTACACTGGTTTGCCAAGTTTATTAATATGCTTCACCATAACTCGCCATGCATTATAATGCTTACCTATGCTTTACCATGCTGTCACTGTTTGTTATAACACTGCTATGTTTTTACAATGGTAAACTTTTATAAAGGGAATATCGACGCATATTAACTACATCAATCAATGCATTGAAAAAACTTTATTCAAAAAGAAGCAAATGGGTAGACTTCTAAAAACCTCTTCAAATACAACTGAAAAGATGCATATTATTACACATAGTAAAATAGACATTGAAAAAAAACGTTCTAATCAAAGAGCAAAACAGATGTAGAATTCTAATCTAGTACACGAGACTTCAAACAGGGCCGGAAATAACCTGATCAAAGATAAATTGAGAATCGTAAAATAAAAGCCAATAAATCCAATGACTAGATTCGTTTTTCCAACTCTGTATTATAAAAGGCCTTTTAATGGAACTATATGTGCCATTCCTATCAGTATGAGTGCTTCTCATTGAAAAACCAGCCCCTGTAAAACTGTGCTTTGCTGGTGTCTCTTTAGCATGCGTTGGATCTCCTACCAGCCTTTATCTCCCAACACAACCCCTGTCTTGCGATGCTGCATTGTTTCAGTGGCAGGGCCCATTTTTCCCCCATTCTTCCCGACTTCATTACCTCTGTTCTTTTTATACAGTCTGTGATTAATGGGCTCCTTTTGATATTTAAATGTATCTTCATTTATCTCTCGCAAATGTCAACGACGGGAGTAAATTGGAAAATTGGCCCAGGTGAAACGAAGCGACGCGGTTGGCCACCTGCCCTGTCACTCCGATTACCACCCTCGCAATCTCGACCTGTTTGTCAGTCAGCGGAAATCATTAGTTTCCTCTTTTTGGCTATGCTGCTGTTCATTTCTCTGCAGATTTTTGATTATTTATCTACGCTCCCTTTCAACATTTTAAATGAATCATTATTTGTGTTAGCTTGTTTGCATTGACCGTAATAGATTTATCTAGCAAATGACAAACTAATCTTAGTGTAGAACTCAGAAACGCTGCGATGACTTTCCGGCTTGAAGGTTGTTGAAGCATGGGGACAGTAAATGGGTGATGTAGGCTCCAATCCTTACTATCAAGTCTTCTTTAAATACCAGTCCACTCAATCTGAAAGTGCAAGGAAAGTAGCCAGCTAGTATAGGTGTTGATGCTGCAAAGCGTTTTTGTGTGTAATTGTGCAATTTTGTGCACAATTTTTTGTGCACAAGATTTTGTGCCACTGTTGTAGCATGTCTATTTAAACTGCCTGTGACCTGTAACTAGATGGTAGATAGTATGGACATTGTGGATGACATGGTTATGCAACTCGTTACACAAGTTCACTTGGGTGTAACCTAGATTTTTGCAATAATGGAAAAATCACATGTTTTTTAAACTGTTTTAAATTTTATATTTGAATATATTTTAAATACAGCCATTAGCAACTTATTGCTAAATCGCATGTATTCACTGATCATATTATACACATTATTAGTTTGATTTATAGTTGCATTGTCTTCTGAAATATTTCTCTTTGAGTCTTATAGAAAGGATAGCAACCAGACACTGAAATACATCATTTTAAAATCAAATTATTTAAGATGGTTAGATGAATTGCATGAAGATTTAAAACATTTACTAAGGTTTCCAACTCCTTGATTAGCACTAATCTTGGACTATCCATGTTACCGTAGGTAAGGTAGTTTAAGATTTGAACTCCAGTTTAAAGAAAAGCCTACTGTTCACACTGGAAGGTATATCAATTGTGATTGTAGAAATCTTAAAACGGGTCTAGCAATACAAATCACTTAAACACGTATTTGAAATGTACACATTTTTTAAATCAAACACTTTTGAACCTTAAACCTGAAACCGAACCAATTCATGTATTTTTAAGTTCCCTTATTTGACACAAAAGACAAACCTAATTTCACCCCTCTATAAAGAAGCTTGCCCCTGATCTACGGTATTGACAGGCATTACTGCAGTGTAAAACTGATTACAGCTAATGCAAATTGCTTGTAAAATCCGCCATAATTGAAAAGCTGCCCCTGTGACCCTTTTAAAGCACGGGGCTCATCGGCATTGAAATCTTTAACAAGGATCCGAGCGCTTCATGAATACAAGTGATTTAGTGTTTGCAGAGTCGTCTTGTCTGCGGGCTGGAATAAAAATGTTTTTGCACATCAGGGCTTATACAAATACAGATTTAATCCTTGTTTGATAGAGTGCTTTGTTACTCCCGCTCCTGGAAAAAAAAACCAAAAAATCATCACAGTATTTGACTACAGTTTAGGTAATTACATTAACATCAAACTTTGGTTGAGACTTTATTAGAACCAAAGGTCTAGACAAGCTTTTTATTGAACACCAGAAAAACTTGTAATCCGTGCATTGCCTTTTATTTAAGCAGAGATTAAGATCTGGACGGTAATTTTCCTTGCACAATAGCTGTTTTAGGCATTTAAGGCCTATTAGTTAAATCCATTTATTTTGTTCAGATTGATTTTAGACTTCTTTTGTACTCACTAATTGATAAAGGCAGAACTAAGTCTGCCCAATTTAAGACATTATGTAACTCATATTCTCGTATCTCATATCCTTATCCTGTTCCTGGGCTAGTCATGTTAAATTGCCTTGATTTAAAGGCAGAATAAGGAACTGTCACAAAGAACACTTTCTGTTAGTCCCTTAAGGGAGTGAAGGTTATAGGAAGTGAAATTATTCTCTGCATCTTCCTTTCACTCGGCAGATAAGTCTTTAAAATCAGATGGTATAGATAAAGTTAACCCAAGACGCTACTACAAATTTAGCACATAGAACAAGAGGGCATAAATGGAAGCTGAGTAAAGTTTAGAATGGTAGGAAGCATTTTTTTGACACAGAGAGTTTTAAATGCATTGAATAGCCGGCCATGTGAAGTAGTAGGATCTAAAACACTGGGAACATTTTAAAAAAAGACTAGATTCTGTGCTTTTAAATGAGTCCCCCCTAGTCGAGGAGACTGGTGTGCTAACAAGCCTTGATTGACCGAAAGGCCTTTTCTCGTTCTCAAACTTTTATGTTCTAGATCTTGTAAGTGCAGTTATAGTAAACATACTTTTCATAAAAAAGTACTAAATTTAAGAATGCTTGCTGTTTGGCATCCTCTCACGTAGTCTCTTGTTGTTTGTACTTTCTAGCCCATTTCACTGGCTAATGTCAGTCATTAGGGGAGGCAGCTGGTTGCTTAATGACTGGAAAGAAAGTGTTGAAGGCATGGTGGGACAGTTGGACCCTTCAGGTGAAATGAAGTGTAAGACTAGCTGGTTACCTTTTGCTTGGACCGTATCTGATCACATCCTTCCTGGTTTAGGTGGATGTACTGGACGGATTGGGAGGAGGACCCCAAAGAGAGCAAGCGTGGGAAGATTGAGCGGGCTTGGATGGACGGCTCGAACCGCAATGTCTTCCTCACGTCCAAGACTGTTCTCTGGCCGAACGGCCTGAGTCTGGACATCCCTGGTGGAGTCCTGTATTGGGTGGACGCTTACTACGACCGCATCGAGATGGTCTTTCTCAACAACACAGAGCGCAAGGTCAGCAGCTGGGAAGAATGCGTTGACCTTTCAACTCTGCTTCATGCTACCACTGGTGGGCCTGCAGAGTTGAAAGGTCACGGCATGATTACTTTGGAATTGTGAAGCTGGCAACTAGGATTTTACAGGCTCAGATAATGGCTGGTGGATTCTGAAGCCCATGTAACACCAGGCAAACTTCCCTGGCTACTTTTTGATGCATTTGGTTGTAGGGGACATAAAATGCAATTTTTACGAAGTATCTCAAATCAATGTTGTTCAGATATTATAGCTGTTCACATGATGAAAAATTGCTTAATGTCATCTGCAGCAATTTGCAATAGAAAAAGCTGCTTTGTGTTTCATAGGCTGTACACAGGAACTCAGAACGATGTATGGGAAAAGTTTGACATTACAGTTCATACAGATAATAAATACCTGTGCCATTACCTGCATAGGTCTCCCATTGCAGGGTTTAAAGGAAACGCACATCATTCAAACATGGAGTTTTAAAACCTAGACTCAGATATTCAAAGCTTACTACGGACGGCACCTGTATTAATTCTACAAACTTGAATAAAAAAAGATATTATTTAAGACCACTCAAGCACTTAAGTTCATTGTTTCTCCTTTTGTTAAATAAAAAGCAGGTCCAGAATTAAAATTACAGATTAAATGTATATTTTTGGAAGCATTCAGTATTTTTTATTGGCACAGCTGTTCACAGTTAGGCATTCCAGGTTTAAAAGGAAGACTTGCCCATTCCTCCTTTCTTTCCTCGTGCTGCAGACGGTGTACGAAGGGAACGAACTGAACCACGCCTTTGGCCTGTGCCACTACAACAACTTCCTGTTCTGGAATGAGTACCGCAGCGGCAGCATCTACAAGCTGGACCAGATCACCAAGACCGTCACCCTGCTGCGCAACGAGCGTCCGCCCATCTTTGAGATCCGCATGTACGACGCCCAGCAGCAACAAGGTATCCCACAGAGAAGAGGCTTACCAGCCAGCTCCTGAATCAGCACAGCTAGCTATACAGCAGGGTGCACGTTTATTAGAACACCTCAAGATTTGGCATTTATATCCTTTCAATACCTACCTGCGTGAAAACATCAGGGTGAGAGAATTTCAATTTTCGGTCAGCAATCAGTGATATAGAAACAATAGGCACTTGTGTGTGAATATGTTCAAACACTTTGCGCTTTAATTAGGCATCTTAAACAACTCCTGAAAAGCCTCGTACATTTTAGCATTTGTGGCTTTGTGTTTCTTTTCTCTTGCTATTTTAAATGAATTGCATGCTTGGCCTATTAAAGTCATCAATTACATTAGACAGGCACTAATTTGCCTATTTGGACACATTTTCCAAGATTTTCAGTTCCAGTGGTTTGATTTAATATGCACAACAAATAAACTACAGAAGCAATGGGGTGCTCTAATACATTTGTGCACTGCTATATTTAAGACAGGACTGTGCATGTGTGTGCTTCTCAATTGCATTGATATGCAGATCAGATTCAAGATACCTGTTCAAGGAATCGATTACGCAATCCTCTATATGTTCTGCAGTACATGAATACAGGTGTAATTTTATACAGGCAAGTCATTGTTATTGAATACCAAGAAAGCAATCCTCAATTCGTTCTCTTTGGAAAAGCCTCATTCCAACCCTTATTGATATGGACAGGCAGTGGCTGTTGCTGCTGTGTCTGCCTTTATACGAAGTCCTGAGTAACGTGCCGTTTGTCATGGGAAGTAGGTTCCAATGCCTGCAGAGTGAACAACGGAGGCTGCAGCAGTCTGTGTCTGGCCATTCCTGACGGGAGGCAGTGTGCCTGTGCCGAGGATCAGATTTTGGACTCTGACAACGTCAGCTGCAAAGGTACACCTCTTCGCTTTCAAGTACTGTGATGGCAGGCTGTTTTAAGTCACTAGTTTCACTACACTGTGTTAGATGCCAAGTCATCAGACTTGTGGCTGTCCCAAGATTTTGTGTGAAGGGTGGGATCTTTCAAGTAGTATGTGATATTAAAACCATACTGCAGTTATTTGGTAACGCTGTAAGAAACTGAGCAAAGCAGATCAATGTTTTCTGTTTGTTTTGAGTTTATGTATTTTTTACTGTAGATGACTTTCTCAGTGCCAAAGTGGATATTGATTACCTAATGTAACAATGGTACATTTTTCATGGCCCTTGTCACAAATTCAAAGTGTTATGATAAACATTGTTATAATTGGACACAAAAGGTGTCTGGTACAGTTTTAGATATATCACTGTTAAGCAGAAGCGGTAGCATGGATTACACAGTAGAAACTGAGCCAGGTTGTGGGGCTGTATGAATCTTGTCTTTTGTGTTTGATCCCCAGCAAACCCCTCCTACATCCCTCCCCCTCAGTGCCAGGCCGGAGAGTTTGCCTGCAAGAATAACCGCTGCATCCAGGAACGCTGGAAGTGCGACGGAGATAACGACTGCCTGGACAACAGCGACGAGGCTCCTGAACTCTGCCGTACGTTCACCCCTTCATCTGCAGGGCTGTTAGAAACGAGCCACTCAGAGCAGGGAGGCATAGTGCAGCATACCTGCATGTACAAACACAGAGAACCCCTGCACACATGTAGCACAACTGTGGTGGAGATCGTGGAACAGTAAACGGCCATTAATTAATTTCAAACTTGATTGGAAATTCCCTTCAATCACAAACTTGATTCAGAGATGGATTCAAAGATGGAAAGAAGACTCTTATTGCATAGCAGTTTCACCCATTCCAGGTTTTGTTACAAGCTTGATTGGCCACTGTATGTAGGTAACAGTGTGTTTGATTAAACTCTTGTAAAACCAGCATCAAACTGCTGTGCAATGGGAGTCTTGTTTCCATCCTTGGAATTACTAGAAATGAGAGGATTTGTCTTTTTTTAATCTTAAACTTCTCATCAGTAATGAAATAACTTTACTAGGCATTGCCATCTATAATGCAACTCCTTGATGCCACAAGCCAGCGGTGTGATGCGGGCGTCCACCAACTCAATCCAACGCGGCCCTTAAACGGTTGCTGGTTCCATGCGACGTCCCGTCAGTTACCAATCCCATTTTGTTTGACCCACAACAGATCAGCACACCTGCCCTTCGGACCGCTTCAAATGCCATAATAACCGGTGCATTCCCATTCGCTGGCTCTGCGACGGGGATAACGACTGCGGCAATGATGAGGATGAGTCCAACACCACCTGTTCAGGTAATGGCATGCTCCGCTCAGGCCAGATCTCTTCCTTATTGTATCCCTATGAAAACCCCCTCTGTCCATGTGGTTTAATCTGCATTGATGTCTTTCAAAAAGGAGCTAGTTCTTTACAAAACAAATGCTTCGTAAATGTAAGGGCAGCAGTGTGGAGTGGTGGTTAGGGCTCTGGACTTTTGACCGGAGGGTCATGGGTTCAATCCCAGGTGGGGACACTGCTGCTGTACCCTTGAGCAAGATACTTTACCTAGATTGCTCCAGTAAAAAACCCAACTGTATAAATGGGTAATTGTATGTAAAAATAATGTGATATCTTGTAACAATTGTAAGTCGCCCTGGATAAGGGTGTCTGCTAAGAAAGAAATAATAATAATAATAATAATAATAATAATAATAATGACAGACATTTCGACTAGATGTCTTAATCAATGGCTTCGATGTTGAAATGAGTTTTGATTTGCAGGCAGTGTCACTGGGTGATGTGCACTCCATCCCTGATTTGATAGTGTGAAGGATCACCTAATAAGCAATGTCCCGTTAAGAGGAATGTGTATGAGGTGATTTAGCTTGTATTGGACATTAGCCTTGTAGGGGTGTGAATGGCACTAGTTACAGCTGGTCACCATAGGCAAGGAAAAAAAGTCAGGGGTTCTTTTTTTTTGCACTTTTATTCCTTGAAACTACCCAAAGTGCCACCCCCCTAGATACTGCAGCTAAATTGAGAGTGTTTCTCTCCCCAGCACGGACGTGCCCCCCCAATCAGTTCTCCTGTGCGAGTGGACGCTGTATCCCCATCTCCTGGACCTGTGATCTGGACGATGACTGTGGAGACCGGTCGGATGAGCCTTTATCCTGCGGTCAGTAGACCACGTTAAGCTCTTTATCGAAGCTCCCGTTCTCACCTTTCACACATAATGAGAGACGCTGAGAGACGCTGGGAACAATGATCAGCTTTGACCCCCAGTGTATCCATGATGAGTCTCAATGTACGGTCAAGGTGTTACATTCATAACACCTACTTGTATTTGTGCTGTAACCCCCCCCCCCCCCCCCCGAAGTAGTCAAATGAAGCCTCAGTTCTGAATTCTAGTCGCTACCAGCTTGTGTCGACTCCTGAGGAAAGGGTTAAAGGTATTTCTGAAATCCGTAACATCTGTTTGTTCTGGCAGCTGTGAAATGACTAGTTTGGCACTAGGCTTATAGACGAGGGGTCGTTAAACTGCAGATGTCTGGTTCTTCGAGTGTTTTCAGATGTATTGAGAAGAAAATATACGGTTCCACTTACAGTAGATGAGAGAGAATACATCCAAAGAATCTGCTATTCGTACTGCGTAAGAAAACAAACTTCTGTCTTCCCGGAAGGGTTGATTTGGAAATGTGTAAATAAGGGATTCTTTTCTGATTTCGTTTAGATAAAAGCTGTTTGTTGATATGAACTGATTATTTAGGCATGTGGTAAAAAAGGAGCTATTGTGCTTAGGGATAGGGTTAGGGTTGTTCTTGTATACCCTCAGATAATCAAAATAAACAGTATTACATCCTTTAGATTAAAAACAAATGCTTGAATATATGTTAAAATATGATGCATTTATAATACCAAAAATGAACTTCCATCAGTTTACTGCAATTATTATTTTGAACCAAAACTAATGTTTTAGAAATGAACGCTTTTATTAAACAATTCATTTTTCTTCTAAAATCAGAGATGACCGAGGACGCATTAAAATGTATATTGTAGGCAAAGCTGAAATTTCCTATTTGTAGCAAGCCCATTAAAAAAAGCTGCAGTCTGGTGATTTAGCTGTTTTAGCTGTAACATGCGGTATCCTCATTTTCCATTAGCAGCGTCTAGCTGTGTGACCCTTTTTTAAACTCTGAGTTTCTGACGTGTGTGTGTTCTGCTACGATAGCATTACAAAAACAATGCAGCCTTGCTAGTCCTGTCATCTTCTGGCATGGAGGGCATTTGTTAAGATGCTCGGTTTTTCACACCTCGGTGAAAGTGAATCAGCCATGGCACAAGGGGTGGGGTTTGATTGAGTAGACAGGCAGTTCATTGTGGCAAATATCTGAGCTCCATTAGATTGTGGCTAGGGACTGCTTTGTAAACCCATGTATCTTCGCTCAGTGCACAGTACAGAGAAGAGCTGCTTGCTGCACTTTTAGTCCAAATCCAGACCTAAAGTGGTTTTAGTTGTAACCAAATTATTTCAGTAGTCTGACCTGTTGTGCACTTATGTTCGCTAAATTGGTCTAAAAACACGTGTTGCAGTAAGCATTCATTGTAAAACACGATATCCAGTTCTACAGCTGATTAAACCAATTGAATGGGGCATGAAACATGAACCAGAACTCACAATCCTAGTGTAGTTCTAGATATCATGTTTTTTGCGTTTTGAGTCCGGAACTGAAAATGTACAGCATGTCATTTTTTTAACTTTCTCTTTATCTTTTTGTGTTGTCAAACACTGTTGATCTGGGGGTCTCAACCCATCAGAGTAGGCTTGGAGCATTGCTTGCCAGGCAATGCATTATGGGGGATGCGCCCATTAAGTGCTGTGTGGATCAATAAAGATCCATTCACATCCTATTTAGTGGTTTGTTTAAAACAGTCTTAATATGCTTCAATTAAGGAGATCAATGTGCTGTATTGGAAACTTGGGGAGGGGGGGGGGGGACTGGACGTATTGGAAATAGATGATTGATCCACAGGTTAAAGGGTTTGCTAAGATTACATTGTTGAATAAGATTGCAGGCCCATTAAAAGTGAACGAGAACCCAGCAAAGTTAATCTCTTTCTCGCTTTTCAAATTAATATGCAAATGACCTTGATTCTTCTGCTCACTCGCTAGTCCCCTGACGCTCTGCCTGCCAGCCTGCTCGATTCTGAGACGTGATTCAGATGCTGAAGACTAAGTCATAGCGATTTCTTATTTTAGGCGGTTTAAAAGAAAAGACAGCTTTGTAATTTGGTGTCTAATTACCTGGTTATCAGCGGTAGAACGGAATTAAGTCTGGGTGACCAGGGAGAAAAACAGGTTAAGACTGTTCGAAACACGTAGGTACACAGATACATTAATGACTCAACAGGGTCCAAGGTCGATATTGTATGTGTGCATTCAGTGTGATTTTTGAGAATTCAACAAAAAATCTTTTACATTGCTCTGCTGCTTCATACAATGTTTTTATCCATTTTCTTTTTATTTGTTTGTTTGTTGTTTCTGTGAAACCTTGCCACCCTTCTGGGATTGATTTGAAAATGTGTGTGGGCCTTTTGTAATGGAGAGAGAACAAAATACACTCTGTTGCAGATTGTTACAGGAAAGCGGGCCTCCAAAAATGGATCACATCCACCCACTGGCTATTAAATGGATCTATGACCATAATCATTTTTCATTAGTTCAGGACAAACCCACAAGACACAGAATTTGAGAAGAGTGATATTTGTATTGAAGATTATGGAATATGATACGGATGAGTCATTTGGTGTCAAACCCGCTTGATTTGAGGGAGGTGTAGGGATGTGAATCAGTAGCACATAATGAGGGGTACATGCCTGGCTTATTTATCATCTCCTGATTGGCTAGCAGATGATGTAATGACTGTGGGGGCGGTCCTTACTCCCGAACTAAAGTCATAAACTTTTATTTGGCACACGTTGGCATGATTTGCTGTGCTGGTTGGACAAACACCCATCTATTTTTTTCTTTTCCTCTTTGTGTTGCGTCCAGTAGGCTTGACATTGAATTATGAAGTTCCAGATGGTTTGGATCAGATCAAGATATTCAAGTGTTTGTGTTCTCTACTATTAATTCTTGCTTTTGTCCTTAATGCTTGTTCCATTTCATTCTACAGTATATTGATGCTAAAAGCTCCTTGGTGGTTAATTTTTCCAGTTCTCTGTTTATTAATGCAGCCTCTTTCTTTTTCTACAGCGTATCCCACCTGTTTCCCCCTGACTCAGTTCACCTGCAACAACGGCCGTTGCATCAACATCAACTGGCGCTGTGACAATGGTGAGTCCCCCAGCCAACCCCCCTACCTCCTTCCCTAACCTGTACTCTGCAGGCCTCCGTGCTGTACTGCGCTCACACAAGCGAAATCACCAGAAGCAAAAATGATTTAAACAAGGCTGGCTCTCCAGTACTTCACCCCGGGCAAACTTGAAAGAAAGCCTTTCAATTTTAATATCAATACATTTTGATTATTAAGGTAATGATGATCGTACAAAAAGACAACTTGCCAGTAAAGCCAGCCTCCAATCTTCTACAACTAAGCATACATTATTTAGTGTGTGTGTGTGTGTGTGTGTGTGTGTGTGTGTGTTACCAGTCTGTCTTCGATTTTATTTGATTTATTCTAGTAGTATACCATTTTTAGAACTCTCCCTCCTCACTCGTTGGTCATGGTTGGCTTTTGATTGATTTTTGCTTTGTTTGTACTGTGTCAGAGCTGCTTGTTGTAAAGGGTATGGCTGTATCACAGTTTGCATTCATCACACAAAGCAATGAAAACACAGCCTGACTTTTGCTCTTGTTTTCCTGGAAAGGGGAGATTGGCATTCACGCTAATCCACACAGGAAGCGTGACCTGCCTTTGACCCAGGGGGACGGGATCAACACAGGGGTCTGCTTTGGCTGGCTGGCTGAGCAGTTCACAGGGCAGTGAGGCCGTACTGAAAAAAAATCTATTGGTTTGCAGTAACCCAGTTTCCCCATCACAGTTTTAAATACATAAACCTGAAACGCTGAAATAAATCGGAAATCGTTTTCATGCAGTGCCAGCACCTGGTTAATGCATCTGCGTAGGGTGTCGTTATAAAGGATGTTAGCTCGTGCAGTTTGGGTGAGAGAACCATACAATGCAATATAATTTGCTTTTATGTAGTGCTCTTCACACAGAGCATCCCAGGGCACTTAATATTAAAACACTTATTTTTAAAAAAGTCATTGGCCAATCAATCCAGCTTAAAACCAACGCAAACATAGATTTCAAATTTTGATTTGAAAGATTTGACTGTGCCAGCATTCCAAAGAGCATAACAGCTAAAGGCCCTCGCCCCTCCCGATGTTTAGACCGCTTTTAGGAACAAGCAAAAGTTTAACGTTCACTGATCTCAAGGTGCGACTATAAAGGCCCCAAAACCATGAAGGGCCTTATAAGTTGTAAGCAGGCTTTTAAAATCAGTCCCAAATTTAAAATGAAGCCAGTGCAGTGATTTAAGAGCCTCAGTAATGTGTCGTCAAATAAAGCTTCTGTTTTTAATAAGAAGCACCTTACGCATGACTTGTTCTAAATCCCCAAAATTAAGATTGTACTCATGAGCTACTACTAAAACATAAAACCGTTTTTTAAACTTTAGAAACAGATGTATGTTCTGTGAACGGGGTGACTGATCTGTAGACAGGAATTTGGATGCGTCCTTTGCAAAAACACAAATATTTTGCCACATAAATCAACCCTTTACCGTAATCATAATAAAGGATTTTCTTTCCAAACACCCACAGACATACCCTTTCTAACCACGAGGTGTCTGTTTTTTAGTTTAACTCCCTGTCTGATGTTTTGTTGGTTTGCTTTCTCGTGTTAGTGTTTTTATGTTTCTTTAAAAGGAAGCTTGCTGGCAAAGCTGTACGGTTTTGTCGTCATAATTATAACCCTCCCGAATTGCCTCAGACTGGGTTTGTTTATTATTATACTGTGGTCAGTGCCCTCAGAAACATGATAATCTTGAAATGCTCACACAAACAGCAGCTTAATTTAGATATTTTTTTATGTGAAATTGCATCTAAACAATTGATAATAATAGTAAATGTACAGTAATTAATCAAAGTACTTTAGTATGTTCACAGAGTTATTTTTTTTAATAATTATACCTTTGCGTTTTGTCTTTGGACACTTAACGCATTTATCAATACAGATACTAGCGCTAAATTACAGAAGCTGTGTTTTCAACAGCTCAGTATGAAATCAGAGGTGAAGCTTTTCAGCAAAGACTGCTTGTTTTCGATGGTGCCTGCAAGCTCCCTGGAAGACGTCCTTGTTTGTGTTTGTGTTTGTGTGCACTCCGTGCCGACTCTCCTGTCTGGTCTGTGTTTCAGAAAAGGATTGTGGGGATGGCTCTGATGAAATGAATTGCCCGAACCCTACCGGTTAGTGCATAGATCAACATGCACCATCCTGCGCGCTGCTAGAGCAGGGTCTTACAGGGGTTACTTTCCCAAACCAGGGCGGGGTGGAGGCTCTGCTTACGCTAATAGCAGCTTGTTTCGCAGACCCTGATTAGCACTAATCTGGGATTGCTTAAAGGTATTATTAGGTGGTCCAAGTGCTAATCTGTAAAACCAGTCACAGGTGTCCTCAGGGATGGGAATAAGACTCCTATTGCATAGCAGTGTCAACCATTCCAGGTTTTGCTAGAGCTAGGTTGGCCATAGTGTATAGTTAACAAGCCCAGCTGTGTCTTACTCAACTCACAGTAAAACCGGGAATGGATCAATGGGAGTTTTATTTCCATCCCTTTGTCTTACACTGTCGCTGTGCAGTTGCAGCTGATCCAGGGGCTACCCGTCTGCATACAGGGGCTTATCTGCAAGCAGTTCTTTGTGAATGTATGCAGTTAATAGCAATAGCAGCTCTAAATCAAATACTTGGCTTAATGGAGCCATTTTTTTTTTTAAGTCAATCTATGTAATTCATAGCAATCCACTTTTTAGTCTAAGCAAACACAATTAAGTAATTGGTTAGTCTCTTTGGCTCCTCTGTTTTCAGTTTCTGCCGAGCTACAGTAGATATGTAGATTTTTTTTTTTTTGGAAGTACTTCCATGCTCAATGTATCGGATCTGGGTACATTCCTTCATGGTGCATGGGATGATCTATGCAGTTTCTGTGATTTTTTTAAAAATTTTATTTTATTTTTTCTTTATTTGCTTTCAAGTATAGATTCTATACATGTAGTGCAACTGTAGGTTGTAAACGCGCTGAAGAAGGCTGCTTCTAGATTAAAGATTACATGTACATGTTTGATTATTTATAGTTGACTGTGCTTTTAAAAGCTAATTGAAACAGTGCTAACTAAGGTATATTACAGCAGTTCCATAATGTGTTGTATGTGCTTTCATTTACATAGTGGAAATAAATAAATGAATGCAATTTATTACCAGTAGTTACCTTCTCTCATTTCATTGTGATATAATCAAATACAATGACTCCCAGCTTAGGGTGCAAAAGGCAGCATTAGTTTGCGAGAGGAAAACACATGGGCAGTGTTACAAAACTAGAAAACCCAAGAGGTGGATTCTTATATTAACCTTCTGAGTCTATTTAAATACACACTGGAGTAAATTACCTTTGATACGCAGTGGCCCATGTCGTTATCTCTGACAGCTAACCAATTGGTGAAGTCTAGAATGCTAACAATTTAGTACGGCAAAAAACGAGACGCCACCAGCCATTTCTAAGGGTACATGTGTAGGAGAATGAATCGCTGTTCTGTTGCAGATAATGACTGCGGAGACAACAGCGACGAGGCAGGCTGCAGCCACTCTTGCTCCAGCGCGCAGTTCAAATGCAACAGCGGCCGCTGCATCCCGGAGCACTGGACCTGCGACGGGGACAATGACTGCGGCGATTACAGCGACGAGACGCACGCCAACTGCACCAACCAAGGTGAGCACTTACTAACGGTGCGGCTGTGCGGCTGCATGAAAACGGAAATGTTCCTAGCGCAGTTTAGACTTGCACTCCCTAATAAGAGTTTCCCATAGTAAAAGCATAGCCAAGAGGTATAGCAAAGCATATTTAACCAAAAAAAAGGGGTAAACTGGTAAATGCATATTATAACCATGGGCGCTATTATAAGGGATCTTTGAACTCCGAATATCTGCCCTGTACTGTACACCTCAACAGTACATAAATGGACATGGGAAACCTAAAACCAGAACACTAGGTTAGTTAACCTTTCTGGAAGTGAATAGCCAATGCTTTCCCCAACAATTCTTTCCCCAAGTCTTATACGGTGGTCACCAGAAGGCTGCTCGGGCAGGCTGCCTGATATGGATTTGAAGCCTCTCGGTTGGGCAGTTAAGGGAATTGTTAATTACTTAGGTGTGGGGCTCCAAGCAGTCGAGATGACAAAGTAAAGATGAGGGATGCATCTGTAAATCCTTGGACACTTACTGTCACGATGGCCAGCTGTCATCCTCATTGATTTATTTATTTTTAACACAAAATCAATGGCCTGCGTCTAATAAAAAATGGTCTAAGAAACAGAATTGGCTTAACTGTCGCCTCTGTATCAATGCTCTGCTGGTTCAGAAGAGAGAAAATAAATTTTGCATTGCAGAAAACCTGAGAAGTAATTTTCCTTCTTGCAAGTCTAGATATAATTGCTCCATGGATCAGCCTATTGGAAATACGGTTTTTGGATCGCTAAGTTACCAATATCATTTTTATAATATGCATGTTGGGTCTTCAGGAAAAAAGAGCTGCTATGATCCATGCCACATGGATAATTGACTTGCACCACTTATTAAAATAGTTACCTTATTACATATCACACAATAGCCCATCAGAGTATCGTGAACTCAGTTCTTAGATTAAGCTTCACAGGTCTTCAAAGTTGCTGCATGATCATTGACGGGAGATTAGAACATGCTTCATCCAGCACTGTCCAGAAACTCACTGTGTATCCCCTCCCCCTCCACCTCTCTCCCCTCCTCCCCCAGCCACTCGCCCCCCCGGGGGCTGCCACACAGATGAGTTCCAGTGCCGCCTGGACGGGCTGTGCATCCCCATGCGCTGGCGGTGCGACGGAGACACGGACTGCATGGACCTGAGCGATGAGAAGAACTGCGAGGGGGTGACACACATCTGCGACCCCAACGTCAAGTTTGGCTGCCGGGACTCCGGTGAGTACCAAGACCCGCTGATCAGCCAGAGCGCCCCCGCCTAAGTCAGGAGTCGTGCTCCCAGTACTGCAGTGCAGTGCCGTTTTATTTAAACTACTGTAACTAATGAAGGGTGGTATTTCAGTACATTGTAGTTAAATGTGAGGAATATCTAGAAACTATCATCCATACATTTGGTTATACCACTATACAGCAGAATGCTACTTTGCCATTTTAACACGTGTTTTGTGTGTGTGTGTGTGTGTGTGCGCAGCGCGCTGCATCAGCAAGGCCTGGGTGTGCGATGGGGACAGCGACTGCGAGGATAACTCTGACGAGGAGAGCTGCGAGGCGCTGGTGTGCAAGCTGCCCTCCCACTCCTGCGCCAACAACTCGACCCTGTGCCTGCCGCCCGAGAAGCTGTGCGACGGAACCGATGACTGTGCCGACGGCTCTGACGAGGGGGAGCTCTGCGGTACGTACAGGAAGTACAGGGCAGGGGACTGTTTGTATGCGACACACAACAAACACTGTCAATATTACTGTGTATACAGATGACATGGCTCCCTCTGAGCTGGGAAACTGCTTAGTTTAGGAGATCCTGTGCAGAACCTGCCACTGCTGAAGTCGTTACTGACTCATGAATAATCAATATTGTGTGTGTCCTCCACAGACCTGTGTGCCCTTGGGAATGGGGGCTGCAGTCACAACTGCACCGTGGCTCCTGGGGAGGGCATTGCCTGCTCCTGCCCACTGGGAATGGACCTGGCTGCCGACAACAAGACCTGTCAGATCCAGAGCTTCTGCGCCAAGCACCGCAAGTGCAGCCAGCGCTGTGAGCAGGACAAGCAAACCGTCAAGTGCTCCTGCTACGAGGGCTGGGTGCTGGAGCCCGACAAGGAGAACTGCAAGAGTAACGGTGCGTCGGAGAGGCCCGCTGCAGGGGAGGGAGAATTATTATCCCCAGGCTGGGAGGTTATTGAGTCAGAATCAGGGGATATAAGGAGATGTCTCTCTATACTTATGCTGTACAGTGGCTCTACTTCATGGTGACGGAACATTATGTGGAACATTATTCAACAGGTTTCATTCAACTTCCATATAGATGCTTTCTCCGGAGTACTGACACCTGATCAAAATTTTTTTTTTTTTTAATGAAACGGAGATATTGTACAAGCTGCTACTTGTACTGCAACTCTGAGTAACCAGGAACTTTAGGCTACCGGCATTCCTTGATTTTGTATTTCCTTTTTTTTTCTCCTCAGATCCTTTCAAGCCGTTCATTATCTTCTCGAACCGCCACGAGATCCGTCGCATAGACCTGCAGAAGGGGGACTTCAGCGTGCTGGTCCCGGGGCTGCGGAACACCATTGCACTGGACTTCCATCTCAACCAGAGCGCCCTCTACTGGACAGATGTGGTGGAGGACAAGATCTACCGCGGGAAGCTTTCCGACAGCGGTGGTAGGGTCACTAGACGTCCCGCTTTGACCGGGACCGCCCCCCTTTTTTCCCCATTACTGTTCCGATATTTTTCCCCAAACCTTACAAAAGTCCCGGTTTTCTAAGAGCTAGATAGAACTTTTTGAACATGCACAGTCATTTTTTCGTAAAGTATATGGGAAACTACAAAGCGGTATTTAATATGTTAACGTAACGTTATTCAGCAGGTTTCATTCGCCTTTATGAAGCTAAATTAGTTAATTCTATAGGGTGATGCAGAACTTTTGGCCATAGCTGTACAACCTCCCCAAACCAAATTCTTACTATAGAAAGAAACATTCTCATTATGCAAGAGCTTAATTAGGATTTTCAAGCTTTTTCTCCAATGATAATTACCCTCTGTCTGCCATTTGACGCTTTAACTTGATTTGAGCTTGGAAGAGCCGAGGGAAAGAAAAGTACTGCTTTGGTATTCCGAGCCTGGGATTTTAATTGAGGCTGTCTAAACAAACGAGAGCGCCTGGCTGGCAGGGACTGCAGTGAATTACAGTCTGCTGTGTCTGGGTGTTCCTCTTGGATTGGATGGGAAGGGCGCAGCTGGATCCCGCAGAGACGATGGCAGCTGACGGCATCTGTGCAGTTGAGCTTCTCCTCCACAGAGTACACTGTGTCACCATGGGCACAGAGACTGCCTTGTTCCCTAATGATGATTGGCTCAGTTTGCTTGTAATTAGAGTAATTAGAACTCGGTAGACAGCCACAACTGTATAACCCCCCAACCCCCCCCACCCCAATTTTTTTTTTACATTGGGTTTTTCAGAAGAACTTTCTAAAGCTATACATAAGGACAAAAGAAGTTCATGTATTTTGCAATCCGGAAGCCTATGGTGGGTTGAGATTCTTGTTAGGAGTGTTACGGCTGTAAGTTTATCAGTTTGGTTGTGCCTGTTTCTCCCTGCTGCAGCTCTGACCAGCTTCGAGGTGGTGATTCAATATGGCCTGGCCACCCCCGAGGGTCTGGCAGTGGACTGGATCGCTGGGAACATCTACTGGGTGGAGAGCAACCTGGACCAGATCGAGGTGGCCAAGCTGGACGGGACCATGAGGACCACACTGCTGGCTGGAGAGATCGAGCACCCGCGGGCCATTGCACTCGACCCCCGGCACGGGTGAGGACTCAAAGTTAACTCTGCCCCAACACTAATAATCTCTTTTAAAATATCATGTGATTCAAACCATTCTAACGCAGATACACGTTTTGAGTCGTGCCACGTTCACTCAATAGCAATTCAGAGTCAGGTTGCATTCGTTGCAATGTATTGATTTGTTGTGCATATGAAATAAGAAAAGGAACACATGGCCACAATTATGTGTGTGTGTGTATATGTAATTATACACACACACACATTTCAGTTTTTTATTTTTCTTAAAAATATTTCCCAACATAAAACCAATGTCACCTTACAGTAATTGATTTTGAGTTCCAGTGTTTTAAAATAAAATATCAAACAGAACGAAATTTCAATGTACCATTTGTAATTCAGTAATATGAGAGAATTGATCAGGGGTCTGAATACTTTTGCAAGGCACTGTGTGTGTGTATATATATATATATATATAGCGAGCATCGCATTGTAAGGAAGCTGATTTCTTAGGTCCTTTAGCATCGGCTAAACCAACATGCCTTAAACACCACACACATCCAAATCAGACGGCAGCTGCTGATTGCCTGCAAGGCTGTGAAATGAGTCTTTAACTCAAAAAGCTGCACTGTGAATTTTAATGGAAAGTAATGATGTGCGCTGTGCCTTTTAATTAGTTTGTTTTGTCCGTCACACAATTGCGGGTTCCTGAAGGGTTTGCAAGAATCTCTCATTCCTTTTTTTAAAATACTCAATCTGTCCAGCTTGGCTGTTCCCAATTGGAAAGTTAAGGAATGAATTAATTCATTAATTGATTTAACCATGGGACTTCCAGTCCAGGTTTTTGTTCCAACCACCCCCCTTGCTTATTACATAAACCTCTGATGTATTCCTAAAGTACATTGCTTATTAAATTACTGTACTACTTTCATCATTTAATTATACTTATTAAACATGTAATGGAACCGCCCTAGCCTAGCATTAGGTTTTTGTTGGGTTTGTTTTTCTGGTTTTCCATCGAAGGCTCCTTGTTCGTCAGTTTGACCCTCTTTTTCTCCTCCCCCAGGATCTTATTCTGGACAGACTGGGATGCCAACCTGCCTCGGATTGAGGCTGCCTCCATGAGTGGGCAGGGCCGGCGAACCATCCACAAGGAGACTGGGAGCGGAGGCTGGCCCAACGGCCTCACTGTCGACTACCTGGAGCAGCGCATCCTGTGGATCGATGCCAGGTAACCTCAACTCACACACCCTCCCCGTAGCCTTCCTGTAACTTCCCCTCAAAGAGTAAGTAGCGGGGTTCCGAAAAATATAGCGTTACTCGTGCCCACGTGTTGCTACAACTGTTTAAATAACTACCTGTAATTCTTTTCTTTTCATTAACATCCTGATAACTTTTTACACTTAGCACTTGTTGTTACTGTGTGTTTATTAAAATTTGTATCGCTCTTCCTATAGTGATTCAGAGGACAGAACTCAAACCCCAGTGCACTAGAGCAGCCATTTTGAAAAGAGCTTTGAAACAGACTTAAGTTGTAAGTGTAAAAAGTTGTCAGGATGTTAACAATGAAAATAAAAATGACAGGTACGTTATTTAAACAGTTGTAGCAGCGCGTGGGGACGTGGAGCGCTTTCTTTTCCACAGCCCCGCTACTTGCTCTTTAACATCCTGTTCTGTAAACTGTCAGTCTGTTGGGGCGCTGCATTGGTATTCAGCCCTTTCAGAGCCGCGAAAGCTGCTTCCCTGCAAAATTGGCTTTGACTTAGCTGGTGATGTGAAAGTAACAAGGTTTTTAAGATGGGAATTTTGCCTACAACTGCTGACCAAAAAGGAAATATTTTTTCTGGAAGTTCTCACTTTTAATGGCACTGCTACGGTGTACCGTATATTTGCAAAAACAAACTTTTCAATTGCCACATTTTTTTTTTTTTATATAAGTGTGTCGAATCCAATGCAGTATTCTCAGTTTACTTTTTCCTTCTCTGGAGATCGTATCCTGTTTGTGATTGCAGTGAAACATTTGTCATCGGGGCAGCGTGCTGTAAAATACTGTCAGATCTGTTTTACAGAACCCTATTGAAATGCACTGTATTAATGAAATTGAACGCCGCAGGTCCGACGCCATCTACTCAGCCATGTACGACGGCTCTGGCCTGATCGAGGTGCTGAGGGGACACGAGTACCTGTCGCATCCCTTCGCTGTCACCATGTACGGGGGAGAGGTCTACTGGACGGACTGGAGGACCAACACCCTGGCTAAAGCCAACAAGTGGACCGGGCACAATGTGACGGTCGTGCAGAGAACCAACACACAGCCCTTTGACCTGCAGGTCTACCACCCCTCCAGACAGCCCCAGGGTAAGAACTCCTAGCAAGGGCAGTAGATAAGAATCCCATTGCATAAGAGCTATTCAGCTTTGTGATCTCTTGCTCATTGATGGCAAATGTGGGTCATAATTTGAAATGGGGCAAAACGATTACCCTCATTGATTCACAAAAGTTGCTCATCTTCCATTTTTTGTTTTCCTTTAAGTATGAAATCGTGTATAACTTCGTGGAAGACTGACATAGATCCAGTTTAAACAGGGCTGTACACAAATGCCAAATATGTTTTGAAGTACATTCAGTGTAGAAATGTCCGCAAGGAGAGAATGCTTGAAAGCTGTCATTAAGTCTAAGAGGTTTCAGACACAAGCCCAGGGCAGTGCTAGATCTGAGTAGCATTGACATCTTCACTCATGTGTCTTTACAGCTGATCTGCACCAACATCATGCTGAAGCCTCTGGCTATGGTGTTGACAGTGCAAACATGCTTTGGTTCACAGTAACTTGCTGGCAGGCATCTCACATCATAAGTGCCACTGATGCTAATAGCATCCAGCAGCTTGTGTCATTACTGGATCAGGACAGACAGACTGGCTCATGTAATGTTACTGTAATTAAGATTTGACTTATAATATTGATTAAATAAAGAAATATATGCAAAGACGACCTAATCTGTTTATCTATAACAGGTCTAAAATGGATTAGGTATAATGAACTGTATAAATATACATACCGTACTGTACATATGGCACAAGGCAATTTAAACTTTTAACCTTTCTGGTATTTCTTTTTAAACATTTCAAAGCGCCTGCTACCAGTGGTCTAGTCCTAAATCCTAAATCCTAAATGAAGGTACCGGAACACCACAAAAATAGCGATTTTCTGAAACCAGAATTATAATACAAATTTGTATACCGAACTTCTAGTAACACATATAACAGGTCATGCATTTATCCAATTTCTGGAAGTGTTTCCAGGGTCTCTCTCCATCTTGTCAGAATGCTTTACTTTATTTGTGTGTCAGTGGCTTCCTTTGTGTTTTGAATGGCTTGTGAAAAAATCAGTTTCACCACCAGGGTGTTCTCTTAGCCGAAGTGTTCTCTTAGGAGGTGTTCCTATTCACAGAGACGACTGTATACAGGTTCCAGCTTGACCACACCACTGCCCGCTACATTATTTCTCAATGCTTTACTTATCATTGTGATCTCTAGAGATTTCGTTGTGCTGTCATCCCAATCAATATGTTTTTATACAGTACATATTTACAGAGATTTGTAAGCTTGGCAGCCTTATTATAAGTAATGGAAAAAATGAGTTTTTGCAAATGTGACCTGGGAGGTTATTTGGATGATCACAATGGTTTCTTAATTTCTTTGAAGCAATCCAGCTTGCCCTTGTCACACATAGGCTCCATAATAAAAACATGCTACACAGCATGAGTATGGAGCAGCAGCAGTCAGGGACAGCGGTGTCTGGGTGCCAGCTTTACCAGGCACAGTGTGCAGGCCACCACACAGCCCTGACCTCCCCACCTGCAACAGCAGTCTGGGGGTTCAAGTCATGGACGATCCTGGAAGCCATGCAGATGTAAACGAACCATCCAGACTAGGCTGTAGAGTTTAAAACGTTCAACATTTTTCGTTTTATAGTAGCAGCAAAAAAACAATAACTTAGTAATATCAGTTATGTTTTTTTTTATTTTTTGCTCGACCGTTGAGTCAAAAATATGCACGTGTAAGGTTCATATTTTTCGTGTTCAAAATGTTTTTTATATTTAAAAAAAAAAAAAAACGGAACAGTCTAGTGGAGGCTTTATCAGCATCCAATAGATTTGTATCACATTCCAAATATGTTTCCTTACACCAAATTAATGCATGCTTCCTCTTTGCACCAGTGTTTTGCAGAATGGCTTGTAATCTTCCTTGTGTTTTTCATCTGTAGCCCCCAATCCCTGTGCTGCCAATGGGGGTAAAGGACCCTGCTCTCACCTGTGCCTCATTAACTTCAACCAGACCTTCTCATGTGCCTGTCCCCACCTCATGAAACTGCAGAAGGACAATAAAACCTGCTATGGTAAGTCCAGCTATTGACACCTCCATGGAAACTGCTCACTCAACTGAAACGCATTGTGGTATTGCCATTCTTTAGCAGAAGTCTTGCAGTAGTTCACCGGCAGTTCCGACCTCCCAAGTGGTTAAGCTAATGAAGGTTACAAATTCAGCCCACGTTTTGATCATAGACATTTGTCCATGTCCTGTTTTCTAGACCATTCTGTTATATAATATATCAGACAGGCAATCACAAGGCTTCTGTGTATTAAAACAGACCCTTCACCACAGAAATAACGAGCTTGCATTAGTTTGATCTCTGATAGTGTAACAAATGGACCAGTTTGAGGAGCGTAGGGTTCTAGTGAAAGTTTATTTGGTGCAAAATGCAGTGCTTTTTATTCTCAGATTCACCTGTGCAAAATATCCAGCAGCCTTCATAGCGTACAAAAAAGGGGGGTTGCAATAGGTACCCACACAACTTGCAAAACTTGCTCCCCTTTAAAAAATGTATAATTTTCTGAAATATAACTAAAATAGCAGCGTTTTCATTTTCACGAGGACTGGTTGTTTTTCTGTCAATTTCTCCCATTTTTAACTTTTGTTTTTTAACCCCCGCCCCCCCCCCCCCCATTTGCAATTCTTGCACCATTTATAAAAACATGTCATAAAACAAACTACACCCGTACAGTACGCTGGCCAGCTTTTATATGCAAAACAAATACACAGGAAAAAAAAAAACCCAATACGCATTCAGCTGTTACTCTCTTCATCACACAGTTTAATGGGATGATCTGTTTGTGACGTACTGTTCTACAGCTATGGCCAAATGTTTTGCAAAAGTTTAGGATTGAGACACAATTAATTGAAAAAAAAACACAACAACAAAAAAAACCTATAAACATAATTTTGATCTTTCATTTAACATCATGTAATCAAAGAAACTTAAAAATTTTGGCCATCGCGGTACATGCTGTGACTGGGGTCCCTGGTGAAGTGCTTTTCTCATAGTGTTTTGTCACTGCTTGGTTCTCGTTCAGAGTCTCGGAAGTTCCTGCTGTACGCTCGTCAGATTGAGATCCGCGGAGTGGACATTGACAACCCCTATTACAACTACATCATCTCCTTCACGGTGCCCGACATCGACAACGTGACCGTGGTGGACTATGACGCCCTCGAGCACCGCATCTACTGGTCCGACGTGCGCACGCAGACCATCAAGAGAGCTTTCATCAACGGCACCGGCGTGGAAACGATCATCTCCGCAGGTAACTCGCGTCCTTCAGTGACAAACACGCTTTACGGTTCACACACCATCTTGGACAACATCTGCAATACTAGATTTGTAAGCTGGGTCTGTGAAACCTGTTTGAGTGGTAAACACAGTTCCGTGTGTGTATTTCAATATTGATTTGGTCTCTTGTCCAGACTTGCCCAATGCCCATGGGCTGGCCGTGGACTGGGTGTCACGGAACCTGTTCTGGACCAGCTACGATGCCAACAAGAAGCAGATTAACGTGGCGCGGCTGGATGGCTCCTTCAAGAACGCTGTGGTCCAGGGACTGGACAAGCCTCACTGCTTGGTGCTGCATCCCATCAAGGGGTGAGTTCTGGCACACGCACAGTTATTCATGGGTCCTTCCAGTTCAAGAGGACCAAGGGTGGTTGACCCCTTTCTGGAAAGACCCTTGAAATTATTTGTCTAGGTCCATTCATAACATACCATACCAGTTTAATTTATATAGAGTGTCCTTCACGTGCAAGCATCCCAGGGCGCTTCTCAAATATAAACAGCAAGCCAAAAGAGCTCAAAGTACCAGTCAGTTTATAGTGAAGTAACTCAAGCAAATAGGCAGGGCCACCACCTTGAATAGCCTTGTAAGTGAGGAGCAGTGTTTTGAAATCAGTACGGCGCTTTACGGGAAGCCAATGCAAATAGGTGTAGTGTGTGTAAGTGTTCTTGCTGGGGCGTGTAGAAAAATGAGGTTGTCATGAACGTGGGCATTTTGCAAACTTCAGCCTCTCAATGTGGGGAATAAGTGACATACTGTAGCTCATCTGATGCTTGCCCACAATGTATTCCCTGGAATCCTTTTTTCCCGTCCCGTGTGGTTTTATATTTACAATCGAGCTGGAATGACCTCCATGTTCAAAACAGACCTACGTAAATCTTGTGTAGAAAGGCGATGTGTGTGTGTCTCTTTGAAGCACCTACTAGTAGCCTTCCGTTCAGTAGGCACAGTACGGATTTGTCAACATGCCTGTTTTACAAGCCTGCCTCTTTCTGCCCGACCCCCTCAGATAATATTAAGATAGCAAGGATAAAGAAAAAAAAAACAGCCTCTTAAAATGCTGACTACTCCAAGTTCTCAGGCTACAGGTTCCCTCATCTGTTCCTAATGAAAGAGCATAAATCAAATAGTGCTGCTACAGACGTGCTTAAATAGCTGCCGCTGTTCGGCTTCCCCCGGGGTATGTGGCTAGGGGCTTAGGGCTCTCTAGTCAGTGTGATTTTTTTTTGACAAACCTAAAGCAATACTGAACAGTGCACAGCGCAAAGCCATTCGTCATTCCTTCTTTTCTCTACGCATCTCTGCTGCAATATCAGCTGTCAACATAAAAAGTGATTTGTTTTTATATATTTTCATTCTATATGTACTGCATCATTAATCAACCAGGAGGGGATGCGACTGAAAACATGGTTTACCATCAAAGCCGGTGTTTACTGGGGGAAGGGCTGTTAAGAATGAATGCTACAACAGTCTCTTGCTGCACATTGGCAACAATTGCCATTGAGTTATATACACACATACCCCTTTTAAAAACGTACTTGACCAAGGAATGTTTCCGGGTTTGGCTCGGCCTGAAGCACAAGCAGATGCCAGTACTGTATGTTATTGTATGGTTGCCAGATCGGTCAGTTTGAGAATTGAAGAGCAAAAAAAAACGACACCCAGAAGGAAGTCGGTGTCCTGGTGAATCAGCCGTCCCTAGTCGAGTTTGACGTGCTTTGCACCCAGCAGCACGGGGTTCGTGTGCGATTCCAGTAAGTTCACGTAGGGGCAACTGTAGCCAAGAGGCTGATGTTAACCAGCTGTTGCTTTGGAATGAAAGCACACACACACACACACACACGCTCGATCGCTCTCTCTCTCTCTCCCTCTCTCTCCCCCCCCCCGTCCTTCCTGCATGTGTATCCAGAGCTCCCTAATGCGTTCCAGATTGAGCTAAACATATCTCTAAATATAAAATCTTGCTCCCTCTCCTGAGAAGTATTGCTCCAGAGTATTTAACTTGAGCTTATTTTACCTCTGTGTTTTAGGCCTAAAAGTTCCAACTTGTGCTGTTTTTCTGATGAGGGTGATATCCACAGAGGACTAATGAGGGTTATATCCACAGAGGACTAATGAGGGTTATATCCATAGAGGACTGACCACCGACCACCAAACCCAGGCCTCCAGAGGTCAAAGGACAGTGGATTAACTGTACCCCTCCTCTGTTAGAAGTTGGAACTAAAAACTTTGTTTACGGATGGATTCACCCTGTAATTAAAGCCCTTGAAACACGAGCAAACTTTTAGGCAGGGCAGTCTCATTTCAACAACTGGGGATAATTCTTTAAGCAGTTGGTAGAAACTGGTGTTTTGCGTTTCACGGGCTTAAAAGCACCAAGATCACACACTCTATTTCAAAAATTCAGTTTGTTTATACCTGGTGGTGCTTTCTCCAAACGGAATGGTTTTTTGAAACTCTGGACTGGCTCCACGCCCGTCTCCCAGTGACCCCGCTCCCCCCATCTCGAGACTAAAGAGAGCATCTGGGAGCGATTAGCCTGTTGTGTCTTTGATCCTCCGCTGTGGAGGATGTGGAGCAGATGTGTGGGGCTGCCTCAGCTGGGAAGGCATGAAACAGGCGTGTGGACCTGCAAGCCTTGCTTGTTGGGCATGCAGGACGTAATAAACTCAAGATGTAAACCTTCAATCTAGTGGGACTTGTTACGCCATGAAATGAGTGCATCAAATATGGATGACCAATTACCATTTCACTGTCAAAACTCTTCTAACTATCCTTAGATTTGACACAGTATTGCATTCATGCATATTCATGCATATTAATGAGATACTCGTAGGCAGTCGTGTATTTCTAAGAAATTATTATTATTATTATTATTATTATTATTATTATATTTTGTAGTTGCACTGTTCTTTCGCTCAGCCCGTATTTTTTTTAGGGTTTATAAGATCAATTGAATCAGCAAGAACTTGCACGGTTTTCATTACAATTCAATTAATTTGCCCGGTGATGCACTAAATTGTAAGAGATCCGCCAACAGTTATCATCACCACTAAATCTTGCAGCAAGGAAACAAGCTTCAGAAACCTCACACCTATTAATATCTACATCTACATTGTCTGGTTTCTAACCTTTTAGCAGTGACCTTCTTGCATACAATAACTGTTTACCATTACTTTGAGAAGATGTGCTGACTTACACAAGACTCAGGTGCTCATATTGCCAGTGCTCATATTGCCAGTGCTCATATTGCCAGTGCTAAGTTTATTTCTTGCTCCGTTCCAATACACTGATATAAACAAGATGTTTGTTTTTGGGGTTTTTTTTGCAGTAAACTCTACTGGACAGATGGAGACAACATCAGCATTTCTAACATGGACGGTACGAACCGCAGTCTCCTCTTCACCAACCAGAAAGGACCAGTTGGTGAGTTTCTTCAAAAATATTTAAAGAATAGTTATGAGGTCATACAGCCACTCCCTGGCTAGTAATTCCACTAGCTTGGTGATGGCGACCCCCTCCTTTTTTGATATTCAATTCCGTTCCCACAGCACACCCTGGTGGAAACGAAGGAAATTCAGCTGTCATTTGAACCTGTAAACAACTGTAGCTGAGCACTTTGATCAACACTGGGGCTAATCAAGCTCGTAGTAAAACCTGGAATGGGTGAAACTGCTGTGCATTAGTTCCATCCCAGCAATACAAGATCTTTATTGGTTCTACTTTTTAATGTGGAAGGCTCTTTCAAGTTAAAGATATTTCCTCATTGGTAAAAATTATTTACCTTTAAGTTTATTTAAACTTCAGGTGTATGAATGACCTTTACTTTTCAAGATACCTCAAGACAACACAGGTGTACAGCTATGCCCAAAAGTTTGGCATCACCTAGAATTTTAGGATTGAGACTAATATATATATATAATATAAATGATCTGACACACTGTTCTTTCCCCTCTCCTGTTCCAGGCCTCTCCATCGATTTCGTCACAAGCCAGCTGTATTGGATTAGCTCTGGGAACAACACCATCAACCGCTGCAACCTGGACGGCAGTGGCCTGGAGGTCATCGATGCGGTCAAGGGCAAACTGACCAAAGCCACGGCTCTCGCCATCATGGGTAAATTAATATTGAGTTGGACATTAAAAATATGAACCGCCTCCTCGAGCCTTCATTAGCATAAAGAGTGGGTTATATAGAGCAGTGGATCTCAAACTTTTTGGACCGCGCTCCCCTTCCCCTAGCCTGTTGTATTTGACCCCCCTACACATGTGTATATATGTCTAACATGCCACTGGCTTCTCTGTCTGTCACTGCTGTTGTGTGTTTTTTTTTTTTTTTTTTTTTGCATGAACCAGCCACCGATCCATCTTAAGAGCAAACTTCACACTGCAAATTACAGTTTATCGATTGTGTCCAATGCTTACTAATGTGCACACCGCGTAGTAAGCCGATAAACAACATACATCACCAGATGACAGCGGACTTCATCCAAGCAAGCTTAAAAGGCACCAGTCAGATGCACAGTGCCATCTAGAAACTTTGACATGCCAAGAGGTGTCAGTAGTAAGAATTAATTATGTTAATTAAGATGAATTAAGTTTATATATATGTTAATAAACTATATTAACAAAGTAACAGACAAACTAACATTAATAAACTGTCGAACTAAATTAACACAGCACCCTTACACATGTTAAAAAATGCAGCAGCAGCTCTAGGTTAATTATGAATACCTGTACAGGAGCAACATTCAAGACATGCACAAAATTATTTAACAGAATGTAGAAGCAACTCAGAATGGAAAACATCAAATTGCCCAGCGGCTTCAATTTTCTTTTTTTCAGGAGCTTGAAAAATTTCCAACTTTTTTTTTTTTTTTAAACAAACAGCGGCGCGTTTCACTGTTTGTTTGCATGCCATTTTGTAGCGATGAGGTGCACTCGTGGAAATCAGAACACAAAACCAGGCAGTGATGGGACTGTGGTTCTGGAAAGATTGAATAAACCATTTGAATTTTGAGTTTGATGATGATGAGCTATCGGGTTACAAAACAGTACTGTGTCAGCTGTGAACGAATCGCTATCAGTGCCAAAAAGGTGTTCTTTTAAGCGAAGTTCCTGTTCCTTTAGGCGGAGCATAGTTCTCTTAGCCAAAGTTTTCTCTTAGGAGGTGTTCCTATATAGAACAAGTACAATATGGAAAAAGAAAGTATGGTAAACATGGTAAATTACACCGCAAAATGCCTACTCATTCTGTCTTTTGGATTTAAATAAATACAGGTAGATTTACTAAAATATATCAGTCATGTAGAATATTAAACATTCTTCAATGCCAGATATTTCAATGCTTGATCTTTCAACACCTGTTATATGAAGCGTGTTTGCAGGATTTAACTAAAAATAGGATGAGTTTGGGCAGCAATGAATTCAGTATGGAGCTGATGAAAGGTCCATGAATATAGGCTGCTCTGTGTGCTGCAAGAAGTCTGAGAAATTAACTCTTTTAGCACTTTTACTGCAAGTTAACCATAGGATTACTAATAGAATACTTTCTTGACTGAAAATAACTGAATGATTTTAGACATACACGCATACCTATAGTTTTGAGTGATTTTCAGTAAGGTGGTCTTGAGTTAAATATTAAAGTACTTGAAATGTAGTGGTTGATTTTATATAAGGTGGATTTTGCCAGGGATGAGATCCTGAACTGCCAGTTGACTTTCTCTGCTTGTTGTGGTCCTCAGGTGACAAGCTCTGGTGGGCAGACCAGGGGACAGACCAGATGGGAACATGTGACAAGAAGACTGGAGCGGACTGGACCGTGCTGCGCAACAGCACCTCACCGATGATGCACATGAAGGTGTACGATGAGTCCGTCCAACTGGGTACGCAGCCGGGAACATGGAGAAACCTACTGGACCAGCCAGGGATGGAAATAAGACTCCTATTGCATAGCAGTTTCACTCATTCCAGGTTTTAATAGAAGCTTAATTAGCCACAGTGTGTATAGGTAACTAGCTCAGGTGTGTGTGTGTCTTATTAAACTCATATCAAAACCAGGATTGGATCAATCTGCTATGCAATGGGAGCCTTATTTACATCCCTTAAGGCTGTTGACATGAGACACCAAATCAATAAAAAGGCATGGGACAGGTTTTTCTTGTGGCTAAGATGAAGGCTTTCTTCCCCTAATTAGTTTTGTAGTGCAGTACAGTGCAACTGTTCAGTATGCTAGGTGTAAAAGCCGCTACATTTTCCTGTACTGTAAACTGTTAAATTGTCTGCACATACAGCAGTGGAAAGAATGGCAGAAGCCAAAGGAAATATAAGAAGTCAGGGAAGAGGGAATGGGAACATGAAGCTCAAAGGAAAAAAAGTGGAAAGACGAAAGAAACATGTTGTTGAATCCTGCCAGTTTTTTAAATAGATTTGGTAAGGAAGCAAACCACACCAGAAGAGTCTCTCAATTGCTAGTGAGCTCTATGCCAGTGTTCTAGCTTCTCAGTCAGCAGGGCCTGCCAGTCGCCAAGCAAGGAGTTCTGCACCTCAGCAGTGCTATATAAGGAACACTGACCCCGCCAAGTGGAAAAAGGAGGTAAGCTAGCTCTGCAGAAAACAATGAAGCTTGCCAAAGGCTTGGGCACAATAGAAGTAAAGCTAGCAAGAAACTGGCAGTGCATATAAACAAGGAAATTGTATGGGGGATTTTAAAATGAATTGTTGATCTCTTCAATAATATTTACAATATCAAATTTCATCGACCTGAAATCCTAACCAGGATCTATATTCCAACCAGATGGCAGGTTAATTAATCCACACACCCCCCCCCCGCCCCCCCCCCCCCCCACCGACCGTTTTGTATTTCGTCAACCGCAAAACCTCAAGAGAAAAGCAATGGCCTTTTATCCACCAGTGGATGAATATAAAACCTGCAGACCAACTAAAATAATCAGAGGTCAAACCCCACATGAATTATCCACATTTGATCTTGGTAAAACCATCCTCAATTGGAATTGGATTAAGGAACCGTATTTAGCATAATCGCTGGTAATTCCTTCTGTGTTTGCTGTTAGTGTGTAAATAAATAAATACATTAATTCATGAATTAACCAGTAGCAGAAAATACGGATCAAGTTGAGGGACTATGATATTTGCTGTGAGCTCTGAAAAGGTTTGCATAGACAAGCGCTACTGTGTACGCTGTGTCTTCTCCTCTTATTATTACACCCCATTGCAGCAACTGCCTGGGGTGAGAGACAGCTTGCAAATTAATCGATTTTCTCTGAGCCGCGGGTGGTCTTGAAATGCTGAGTTGTCTAGTAGCTTAGTTTTGTGTGTTTGTGTTCGAGTGTGGATGTTTTATGTATGAACCTTTAGTAATCAGGGGGTCTGTTTCTTGTATGTTTCATGTCGTCACCTTCTTGTGCAGCAAAAAAAAAAACAAGACTTATGATTCTATTTCCTCTCCTCTTTTACATGAGAGATCTGAAGTCAAATAACACTACCTATGGACTTTGTATGTTCTGAGGCTCTCGTCATTCCACAGCAAATCTCTATGGAAACCGACTGTGGTCCTTTGTCATAACATCAAAGAAACAAATCTTTTATTTATGCATTACACTACATGTGTAGCTCCTTTCATCATGGTGTCTAAGAGAGCATCAGACCACAGTTATTCTGCAGAATTTAACCCCAAACACACATTTAACCCCAAACACACAGGTAACAGCAAGGAAACCAGGCCGTGTCTTACCTGTTACTAGCTTTGTTAACCTTATTACTGCCTACCACTTTTATTTGTTATGGTAGTTCATTTTTTTAATGTTTAATCTACAGCTGTGGCCAAAAGTTTTGCTTCACCTTATATAATTAACTAACTTTGCTTCATAAAGTCGAATGAAACCTGCTGAATAAGGTTACGTTAACATATTGAATTGCATACCGCGTTGTAGTTTTCTATATACATAATGAAAAACTGACATTTTGAAATCTAAGTACTGTACTACTATTATGGCTTCCGGTAGACTTTTGCGATATTATTTTGTAGTTTCTTTGATTTACATGATGCTAAATAAAATATTTAAATAGTGTTCATATCGTTTTTTAATTTTTTGTTTTAATTCGTATAATTTTAGGTGATGCAAAACTTTTGGCCATAGCATTAGACTAGTTCTTAAAGTTTTTCCTAGTGCAGTTTGTGAGCAGTTCCAAGATTGCTAAGGCTCTGTTGCTGTGTGGGATTGTATCGAGTTCTCTGTGCCACTGCAGGTACCAACCCTTGCAGTAGGAACAACGGAGACTGTTCTCAGCTCTGCCTGCCCACCTCGGAGACCACCAGAGCCTGCAAGTGCACTGCCGGGTACAGCCTGAAGACCGGCCAACAGTCCTGTGAAGGTGAGCTGCAGGGCTGGTGTTGGACTCTGCTTCCAGAGTTTTGCCAACCACATTTTTTTTTTGTATGCTAAACTATGCTGTTTAAACTTACAATGAGTTAGCATGATGTGTTAGCCCTGTTTGGTAGTGTGCTTTCTTTCTTTTTGATCTGTCATGCCCCCCTCACCCATTCTTAGGTGTTGGATCGTTCCTGCTGTATTCAGTTCACGAGGGAATCCGTGGAATTCCATTGGATCCCTCCGACAAATCGGATGCCCTGGTGCCTGTATCTGGAACCTCATTGGCTGTTGGGATAGACTTCCATGCGGGTAAGTGATACCTGCCTTGGATTTTATACCAGATTATTTCTAGTTCTGAAATGTTTTTTAGCCCTGAGCTGTAGCTCCAGTATGGGTCACTGGGTTCCAGAGCCATGTTGCCTTGGTGGGCTTTCCTGGGTTTAACTCTTGGCTTGTCGACAGACAATGATACCATCTACTGGGTGGACATGGGCCTGAGCACCATCAGCAGAGCCAAGAGGGACCAGACCTGGAGAGAGGATGTGGTGACCAACGGCATTGGGAGAGTGGAGGGCATCGCTGTGGACTGGATTGCAGGTGAGAAGGGACCAAAACATTATAGTCACTGAGTTTCTTTAATGGGTGTTAAATGGGATGAAATAAGACTCCCATTGCATAGCAGTTTGATTCGTGCCTGGTTTTACTATGAGTTTAATAAGACACCCCACACGTGGCTGATCAAGCTCTAATGGGTGAAAATGCAACAGGAGTATTATTTTCATTCCCTGTAATAGTTTAGAGTAAAAACATTAGCTCAGTGTTATACATGTGTGTCTTTAGCATATGCATTTAAATGCTGTACGCACACACAGTCTTATACACAGATACACATTGCAGTAATTTATACAAAGTGATAAAGGCTTCTTAATATGACTTTTCTGATTGGTTACAAACATTCCCAATATGTTAAAAATGTAAACTTGCTTCACCCTGAAGCTTAAAGCTTTTGCAAATTAGATAACAGCCCAAGTTTCTTTTTACTTCTGTACTTGTGTGTTAGTTACATGGAAGCTGAGAGTGACAGTGATGGGTATTTGGGGTGCGTTTGTTGCCCTTGCATTTAAAACTCATTAATAACTAATGGCGCAATCTACTGCCAGACACCTAATAAGGATGCCTTGTGTGGACAAACACAGAGCTTTCTGTAGTGGCTAAGCAGTCACCGCAGAGCTCCAGAATTAATAATGGCATGTTAATGGATTTGTGTCACGAGCCATTAAGGGGAATGATTTGGTTCAACGAAGTTTGCACCATTATTCTTATTTGCTGACAGTTATTAATTCTAATTAATTACACTCGTGCACATAATTTCCAATGTGGTTTGTTGTTAAACATTTAAGTAACAATCAATACCCTTTGAGGAGGTGACACATTCATTCCTGTGTGTTAAACTGCAATGCAACAAGAGAACCCCCTGACCACCAAGCCTTTCTAAAGGGATTTAGAACATTTAGAACTAGAATATCTGATGCAAAGAACCCAATAGCCCATATCTGATGTGGATATGAAGTCTTTGTCATTTCTTTTCAGGAAACATCTACTGGACAGACCAGGGGTTCGACGTGATCGAGGTGGCCAGGCTCAATGGGTCCTTCCGTTATGTGGTGGTCTCCCAGGGTCTCGACAAACCTCGAGCCATCACTGTGCACCCCGAGAAAGGGTAAGAGTGACCCCTGCACCACATTGGGGCTGACTGGACAGAACAGGAATAAATTAAACACGCATGCTGTGACTCTGTCTTCAGTGTGTAGGGCCACCGTGGGCAGCCAGGGATGGAATTAAGACTCCAGGTTTTACTATGAGTTTCATTAACCACTGTGTTTAGATAACAAATTCTGGTGAGTTAAACTCGTATTAAAATAAAGAAAGGATCAAATTGCTAGCCAACGGAAATCTTGTATCCGTTCCTGGTGACAGAGTCTGCAAGTTTTAAACTCATCTGGTGGGATCATGGATTACCGCCACTAATTCCAGAAGTTGGGAGATCTGAGGAAATGCCTTTTACACAAAAGTGCATTTTGTACTCCTGTCAGTGGTGGCAGCAACCTTGCTGTGGTTTAAAAAAAAATAAATAACCTGTGCTCTCTCCCCCTGCCTGTTCAGGTACCTGTTCTGGACGGAGTGGGGCCAGTACCCGCGCATTGAGAGGGCTCGACTCGACGGCTCCCAGAGGGCTGTGCTTGTTAACGTCAGCATCAGCTGGCCCAATGGGATATCCATCGATTACGAGGTCTGTTGTTCACATGCGATACACACAGTCACTTTGATTTCAATGACATACTGTATACCATCCTTAAAAGTAGGGTTGTGCGCTGTTGAGTTCAGTAGTGCTATTGCTAGTACTGTATGTTTTTATAAGTGTTTGGTGGCTACTTCTGATGAAGTTTGGGGTGTATTTCTCTCACACTCTTTGCTTGGGTCTGTCATACAAAGAGTGTAAGAGAAAGTACACTCTAAACTTGATAAGAGGTAGCCATCATACACTTATAAACATGTTATAAGTAATTGAATCTAAATTAAAAACCTGATACGAACAAACTTAATCTGTTAGCGCCTGTTGTGGTTTAAATATTTAGTGTTTTTTGACATTGAGTGTGAGATCTACCTTTCAGCAAGTGTAGTTGCAGCTAATAATTCCCAATGAGGACGTGACTTTAACCCTACTTACAAGCTCTACAGAGAATATTACCTCATACAGCATACACCTCATGGTCCCTTTATTGCCTGAGCCCAGTGGAGACTTTATCTGGGACCCCCTTTGGTGACATGGGTCTGCCATGAGCTTTTGTGCAAACAAGACTACACTCGTATGTGTAGATTTTTTCCATGGTTTTAAAGAGATACATGTATTATTTATCTGATTTAACTTTCATAACGCTACAGAAGATCCACCAGAAATGTTCTTTTAGATAATGCCAAAAAATAAAAAATATACACATTTTAAAATGATTCAGATTGTTAATAATCCTCTCTCCTGGTTTCAGGACGGTATGCTGTACTGGTGCGACGCCAGGACTGACAAGATCGAGAGGATTAACCTGGAGACCGGAGAGGACAGAGAGACGGTCCTGCAAAGCAACAACATGGACATGTTCTCGGTGTCCGTCTTCGAGGGCTACATCTACTGGAGCGACAGGTAACAGCGAGGAAACCAGGCCGTGTCTTACCTGTTATTAGCTTTGTTAACCTTGTTACTGCCTTCCACTTTTATTTGTTATGGTGGTTCATTTTTTTTATGTTAATCTACAACTATGGCCAAAAGTTTTGCATCACCTTATAGAATTAACTATCATACAGTCAAATGAAATCTGCTGAATGTTACGTTAGCACATTGAATTACAAACCGCTTTGTAGTTTTCCATATACTTAACGAAAAACTGACAAAAAATAAATAAAAATGTGAAATACTGTAGTACTATTATGGCTTCTGGTAGGCTTTTGCAATATTATTTGGTAGTTTCTTTGATTACAGGATGTTAAATAAAATATCTAAATTATGTTCATATAGTTTTTTTTTTTTTTTTTTTTTTTTAATTGTCTCAATCCTAAAACTTTTGGCCATAGCTGTACAACACTATAGATAAACTCTTACATCCTGGTACCTTTGTTAGTCACATGGCTGGATTGCAGCTAGACCATTGGAGTGAAACTGAACTACAAAACATGAAGCAAAGAAGCAGTAGCTACTCTTCATCTATAGAGTTTTTGACATATCTGCATATTCCAAATCTGACTCTCTCCTTGCAGAAAATACAAGGAAAGAACCACAATCTTTAACAGGGGAGACCAGTGATAATATTGCCAGTTCTAATAATAACGTACCACATCCTCGACTTGAGAAGTTTCTTACAGAAGGCGCTGAGAAAGACTAGTCATTTATCAGCTGAATGTATTACATTTCCTTTAGCATTTCTAAATGTAGCACTATTGAGTGTTTAATAGTTGTGGATTATACTAACACACGTGTCTTTCTTTTAACACAGGACCCACGCAAACGGCTCCATTAAGCGTGGCAACAAGGACAACGCCACAGACTCCGTGTCTCTGAGGACCGGCATTGGTGTGCAGCTCAAGGACATCAAAGTGTTCAACAGAGCCAGACAGAAGGGTAGGCGTTTCACAGCGGCCTGTGTCTGTGTCTGTATCTGTGAAGCATTGGCCACTGCTGCAGCTCTGCAATTGAGCTGTTAAATCAGAAGAGTTCAGCGTCCCAGTTAACTCATGACATGTTAATAATGCTGTCAGAAAGAATCTTGCTCACATTTAAAACAAAATTGTGCCAATAACAAAAGCAACAGTGAAACGGTGATGTTGTATATACATAGTGTGTTCTGCACCGCTGAGATTCATGTGTTTGTTCCCCCCGTCCCAGGTACCAACGTCTGCATGAAGAACAACGGAGACTGCGAGCAGCTGTGCCTGTACCGGGGGAACGGAGAGCGGACCTGCGCCTGTGCCCACGGCATGCTGGCCGAGGATGGCGTGAGCTGCCGGGACTACGACGGCTACCTGCTGTACTCTGAGCGGACTATCCTCAAGAGCATCCACCTGTCGGACGAGAGCAACCTGAACGCGCCCGTCAAGCCCTTCGAGGACCCCAAGCACATGAAGAACGTCATCGCGCTGGCCTTCGACTACCGGGGAGGCGGCGGCAAGGGGGCCAACCGCATCTTCTTCAGCGACATCCACTTCGGTAACATCCAGCAGATCAACGATGACGGCACGGACCGCCGGACGGTCGTGGAGAGTGAGTGCTGTGGTTTCTTTGTTACCGTCGCCCAAGTGCGGAGAGGAGGTCTCGGGTCACAAGTGAAATGAATGTGTCCGACTCGGATTAGTACATCAGTGCCCAACACTTGCAATTATGGTGCAGTTGGTCTGCTTGAGAGGGGATCAGAACTGAATTACAGACAGGGGGTGTTCGTGTCAGGAGTGGGGTGCACTATCACGCTTGGAAATGGAAAGGTGTTCTTTATGCTACGTCTTTGCACTAAATTCACAAGCACCGCCGGCACTTTGAAAATAGCTTAATGGCATTTATTTTTGTGCATCCACTCAGTTTAACTTCTCCTTTCATCCACTTTGAACTTGCCTCGCACTAGGAGGTCGAAGTTAGCGATCGAAACTGCAGATAATGGCTGGAGTGATTTCCTTGACCCTTTTTTAACAACAGTAAACACAATAAAAATTCAGTGAAAAGAGGTCTGTGATGAAGCAGGTTAGGACGGGGTTATAAAGATTCAACGCTGCTTGAAAGATCTGTGTGTCTCTTAGTAGGAATCTACTAAATATATTTTTATGCTGCCTTTCATCTCTGCCTAGAAACACATGTATTTTAAGGCTATACTGTACAGTCAGTCTACTCAACTCCTGGCTAATCATTTTATCAATGTACTGTTGGAGTCCCCATTAAACTGCACAACTTCCTGTATGCTAGCTTGTGATTACAGTTCGTTTCGTGTCTCCCATCAGACAAACAAATGCCATCCCATTGCTTTTAACAATCCTGCTTGCAAGGAACATCTCTCTGAGATCATATACTGCTAGCTTCTTTTTACAGCAGTCATAAACACTCTTTATTAACACTGAGAATCATTCTTCAGTTTGTTCCGTATGAATGCAGCCGATTGTTGTATGTTTAGTGTGTTGCAGAAACGGATTCAATGTAGCCTGCCAGTTTGCACATTGATGGAATGTTTGAAATAATGCTAACATCCCGTTAAGCATAAGGAATTGCTAAATACAAGTATACAGACATAAAGGCTGCCTTTATGAAAAGGAAATACCAGTATTTATGCAAACAGAATTTCATAAATAAGAGTCTGCACAAACTGTACTGTACTCACATACTTTAAAGATAAGTAATACATTTAATGTTGGTTTGAATTTTGTGCAAAAGCAACGGAAGAACAATGTGGATTTTTCCAAATCCAGTATAATTTAATTATAGATTTCAAATACATGGCATTAATAATTATATAAATATCTACATTTATGTGCTTAGTAGAATGAAAATCAATTCACAATGATTGTTTTATCATAAATATACCACAAAATGTCCCAGGATTTGGATGAAAATGTATCCAAAGAGATGTTGGTTCTCAGTGTCTGAGTGATTCAGCCCAGTAAACCACCTCTGTATTCATATCACAATCTGGTAGGAATTCTATAGCAGATAATGGGCAGCGTTTTTTTTCTTCTCCAGTGTGCCCTTATTTCTGTCTGCCTGTATCAAAGCTGTGTGCCTTTCTGTCTACATGTGGTTGTAGCTCCAAGTGGAACGGCTTCACTGTGTCCTGCTCTCCACAGCAGCAGCAGCACGGAGAGGCCAGCGCCCTCAGTTCCTTGCGGAACTTCTTGGAGGTGAAGGCGTAGAGAATGGGGTTGGCAACAGTGGAGGAGGAAGCCAGGAGTTGGGCGAATATAGAGAACGCATCCCTGAAGGATACCGTGCTGCTGATGAGCGTAAACAAGAGCACGTAGGAAGGGAGCCAGCAGAGGGTGAAGGCCAACACCAGTAAAACTGAGACCAGCGTGACCTTCCTGTGGTACCTGTCCAGGTACGGGGCTTGCAGGCTGTTCTTTTTGGCCCGCAGGAAGCAGTAGATTTTGGAGTACATGATGATGATGATGATCAAAGGGATGGCGAAGCTGAAGAGGAGGAGCGCCACGCAGTATACCAGCTGGCTGATGTCGGTCAGGAACGCGAAGCAGTAGACAGGATCGGAATCGGACACTAAAGTCCGCCGGTACACAAACTGCGGCGCCGCCAGCGCCACGGAGGGCAGCCAGATGATGGAGACGACCATGCCGAAGTACCAGTTGAGCTGGAAGCGGTACGCCTTGGCCGGGTGAACGATGGTGATGTAGCGGTTGACTGCCAGGGCGGCCAGGGTGAAGACGCTGGCGGAGGAGCATGCCACGCCCACGAAGCTCACGGCTTTGCAGAGGAAGTCCCCGAAGACCCAGCGCGCCAGGGCGATGGAGGCAGCATTGAAGGGCATGCAGGCCAGCTGGAGCAGGTCGGCCACGCTCAGGTTCAGCAGCAAGATGTTGGTGCCGTTGCGCCGCTGCTGCTTTCTTCTGATCAGGATGACTTTGACCAAAGTGTGACCCACCACCCCGATGATGAAGATCACCGCGTCCAGTAGAGGAACCACTATCTGATGGATGGATCTGTGTTGAAATTCTCCTGGGCAGCTGGTGCTGTTACCATGGCAAGAGCTGTTGTTTTCCAATTCCATATCCATGAAGACCTGTTCTAGTACAGTGCAATATAATTAAAAAAAAATACATATATATCGTGTATATAAATATATATATGTAATGTGCCTTTCATGTGAGGGATTTCATGCCTAGAAACTATACATATCGGTATTAAGATGCAGTATACGACTGCTTTTTCAGTAGCTTCTGTTTCATTTCATTAAGCAAAGTACACTACTTATAAATCAGCCCTGAAATAACAGTGGTTATAGTGTTATTTATCCGCAAGTTCTGTGTATCTTCCCAGTGAATGATCTAGGTTGTTTTTGTGGTGCTTTATAAGATTGAATATAATTGGATGAAAAGTCTCAAAAATCTTATCTGTTGTATCTGTGTCCCCAGACCTTTTCGGACTGAATTTACAAACCTGCAAAAGTCAACAGACACTGAGAACAAGCAGATGTTGATGTCCATGGATTAAAAAAATAGTTTGCAACAAAAAAGTCTGCACAAGTTAAACTTCAGTAAGAAAGAGAATTCCAGAAGGCAGCAGCTGTATTCCTAGACTGTGTGATACGTTCCTGTACACGCGTCTGGTATCGTGTCTTCTGTATGCAGAAAAAAAAGAGTAACGTGCTGTTTAAGAAAAACTTCCTTATTGCTGTGGGTGGATCTTGAGTGAGTCAAGACGACATCCTGGTGAGGTTGGATACAGTCATTCAGTAATAGCTGAGCCTCAATCGATCTGGACTGCAGGGAGGGTACCTTGTGCGTAGTTAAACCACCTTGACGTTATTGATAAACCAGCAGCAGGAATTTGTGTTTAGTTAGAAAAGGCCATTACCCTGCTGTTGTCTGTCCTCCCTGCCAAACCCAGAGCGGTTACTTTAATGAGAAAAAAAATATTGACTCTGTGCAAACAGTGATCAACTTGTCTATCATTTTACTATTCCAGGAATTGCAGTCATAAAAATAGACTGATGAAAAGATATGACGAAGTCCAGCCATTTAAATAAAAGATGACCTTTGTGCATTGCAACATGATAGAAAAAACATACATTGTGCTCTGTGAGTTTTATTTTCTAGGACACCATGCGATCCTCATGTATGTGGGTACTGTTTATTGGACCTGAATTCAGTGTTTCAGGATCATCTGAAATCGAATGTTCTGATTTCAGATCACTGTGGGGGTGTTCAGGTTTTAATTCACATTGGTTCCCCTCCTGCTACTCTACAGTACACAGAGGATGCTACAGTGTGCATGCTGCATAATTCAGCCTTCTGTTCACTCAATTTCATCAATCTGACCTCACTTTGTCCTTGCAGAAGCCAAATAGTTTCAAGCAGACCATCCAATTGTCTACAATGGTCGGGGGGGTGATTCTGTCCACTCTAACCCAGCCCTGCTCTTTTCAGTGTGGTTAAAAACGGGTCACACTTAGGAAAGCTCCCTAGCAGATTGGCCATCGTTATCTGTGCCTGTCTAATAACCCTGAATTCCCTCTGCAAACAGGCTGCTTCCCTTTTCACCTGGCAGAACGTTAAACCAGGCACATAACAAGTGATGTGAAGCCTCAAGAACTGCACTGCATTACGGCTCAGTTGGTTGTCGGACACACTAATGCAACAGTTGTTTTACTAAGAGGTTTCAGTTCATGGCTCCATCAACAGAATGACAGTTTTAACCCTCAACCTCCACTTTAATGATACATTTTGCAATAAAAAAGTGCACATTTCATACACAGCATCAGTATTGCTATACACATTACTGTACGGTAGATATGTAAATAACAGAGGCTGATAGTGGTGATTGCTTAATTATGTTTTCAACAGCTTTTTTTATTTGTATTGATTTTTAATATTCCTGTCACTCACATTTTTACTTAACTGTTTATGGGAACTCCATGTGATATGAGAATTTGTCCTGCCAAGACTTTGGGGGGAAAAAACATATATATTAAAAAGTATAGTATAGATAGGAAACTTAACATGGCATAATAAAGTGACCAAATGGGGATCTGTATGTGCTATTTCAGACACTATATGTACATTATTGTAGGTCACGAGTTTGTAGGTACGGTATATCAATTGCAAGTTTTTATCTGTCTCCCCACGCTCACTAAAACTCCCTGCTGAATTCTTCCCTGCTGGTATTAATTTCACTATTTTTCGTGTGCTGTTCCCCCAGATGTGGGGTCAGTGGAAGGCCTGGCGTACCACCGGGCCTGGGACACTCTGTACTGGACCAGCTACACCACCTCCACCATCACCAGACACACCGTGGACCAGACACGAACCGGAGCCTTCCAGAGGGACACGGTGGTGACCATGTCCGGAGATGACCACCCCCGAGCCTTCGTCCTGGACGAGTGCCAGAAGTAAGAGCCACGGGGATACTGACACACAGCACTGTGAATACAAACACATTCATCCGAGAGGCGCTTTTGCATTTGAATAGGTCAAGGAAACGTAATTACACTGTACATGTTCCTAGGGTAAATCATCCATAACTTTAAAACGCTCAATCAGAGTTCTAGGATACAACTAGAAAAAAGGTCAAGTAGACCCGAGTTAATACATTGAAAAAGGCACGAGCTGAAATGTTGGAAGCCTCAGAGCAAGGTCAAAATTATTAGAAAATGTCATCCCATGAAAAGCAACCATTTAAACAGAACCCAGCTGTTCAGTGTGCCTTGCAGTTTTACACCAGTGTGTAGAAAAAAAATATAGCTATGGACAAAATGTTGCAGCTGTTTTTGAAAGAACAACGTGATCAATTTGAAATGCCTTTTACGTTATACAAATCATTAAAGTGGTTCAATGTTAGGACCTAAAAAGCACTACGTGTGCTATACATGTGAAATACGTGAGATGAGCCTGGAGCTGTCATTTCCCTGGCAGTGTGGTGACTGTTTCTTTTCTTTCTCCTCTCTCCAGTCTGATGTTCTGGACGAACTGGAACGAGCAGAGTCCCAGTATCATGCGTGCCACGCTGTCAGGCGGCAACGTGGTGGTGATCATCGGCAATGACATCCGCACCCCGAACGGGCTCGCCATCGACCACCGCGCAGAGAAACTCTACTTCTCCGACGCCACCCTGGACAAGATAGAGCGCTGCGAGTATGACGGCTCCAACAGATACGTGAGTCGCTGGAGCCCAATGGAAATCGAGGCTACAAAACCATTTCTAGTTGTCTCGTCACGCTTTCCTAGATCATTTACCATCTGCTTTTAGCGTGAACATTACTGTACGTACAGCTGTGGCCAAAAGTTTAGCATAAACCTAGGATTTCAGGCTTGAGACCATAAATAAACTCTAAACATAATTTAGATATTTTATTTAACATCGTGTAATTCAATTTCAATTGGTCCTTTAAGTATATGGAAAACCGACAAAGCGTAATGTAATTCAGTATGTTGATGTAACATTATTCTTCAGGTTTCATTCGACTTTATGAAGCTAAATGAATTCTACAGGGTGATGCTGAACTTTTAGCCATAGCTGTATATGTATGCAAACCCGTGCCTAACTGCAAGGCTTGTGTGTTTGTTCCCAGGTGATCTTGAAGAACGAGCCTGTGCACCCCTTCGGCCTGGCAGTCTACGGGGACTGTATCTTCTGGACGGACTGGGTGCGCCGGGCAGTGTTGCGCGCGGACAAGTATGTGGGCGGAGACATGAAGGTCCTGCGGGCGGACATCCCCCAGCAGCCAATGGGAATCATCGCTGTGGCAAACGACACTAATAGCTGTGAGTCACAGCATATTAGCACCGGGTGTTCAAGATCATATTTTAACTGTGAAAGAAAAAGGGGACCCACAAGTGTACTTGATTGCATTTCAGTTGTGCTAAATTGGCGGTTGATTTTTAGCTGTCCATATTGAAGTGCTAATTTAGAAGTATTATTGTGCAGTACAACAGTTTCCCTGTCCATCATTATAAATCAAATTTTTCTTGAAAAATCACAAAACAGAAAGGCTGCCGATTTGTAAAAGGGGTTGAACTCGAGGCTGGGCATCAATGTGTACAAACCGCTGTCCGAAGCTCTCGCTAGTGGGGCTTGTGTTACAGCTCCTACAATGTATTCAGAGTAGGTTTGATTCTCGAATCAGGGGCTGATGGCAGCATCAGCGGCCAGGTGAAATAAGATTGCTTTTTTTTTTCGGTTTGCCATCAGTAGTTAGAGCGCACGCCAGTCTCCAGCTGCAAATGTAATTAGATGACAGAAGCAATCTTTCTGTTTTAAAGGAATAAATGCGTCTCGACACTTCGGGCCATAACTACATTTGTTAAAGTGAATTTCTATTTTAGTCTCCCCCTGCTGCGATGGCAGCTTCAAGCAACTTCTACATAAAAATGTTAACACCTGAGGCGAATCCCATTTAGATCAATCACATTCCATTACGCTGCTTAAAGGACTTGTGTTTGTGCCAGTGTGTCACTGCGCTTTAGGGACAATTTTCAGAGTTCAAGTGACAGTCTTATTTAAATCTGCGTTCTCTTGTAAGCTGTGGTGGTTGTTTATTTGTCTCGTGATTTGCATTTTTATTATGTTGTGCACTGCCTAGTTTCAGAAACTAATCGCAGTTCTAGTGGAGTCTGTCAAGCTTTACATCTATCCAAATGTGATGAAACTTGGGACGTTCTTTAGCAAAAGCAAAGATGGAAATAAGTCTCCTATTGCATAGCAGTTTCACCCATTCCAGCTTTTACTATGTGCTTTCTTAGCCATAGTGCATATGTAACGAGCTCAGGTGCGTCTTTAAACTTACAGTAAAAACCAGGAATGGATCAAACTGCTATGCAATGGGAGTCTCAGAATCTATCAGAATGTCTGTTACGTATACAAGTATATCTCACTGTGTCTACATGTGTGCTGTAACTTGCAACCTGTACGTGTATGATGTAAGGGTCATGGTTAATCACTCACTCACCAGTACAGTGAATAAAGACTGATTAGTGTGTGTTTGTGATTTTCCATTGATACATATTCCCTGCTGTGCTCCTGTGTAGGCGACTTCTCCCCGTGCAGAGTTAATAACGGTGGCTGTCAGGACCTGTGCTTGCTGAGTGCGGACGGTCGGGTTAACTGCACCTGCCGCGGAGAACGCGTGCTGATGGATGACACCACCTGCAGCGGTGAGTATGGGACTGTAACCTCAAAGCAAGGAGGGGAGGAGGATTTGGTGTTCCGTTCTAAAAGTCTGGCAAAGGAAATAGGCTTTAAGCCCTCTAACTAATGTTTGTGTCTTTTGGGTGCAGCTCTGAACTCCACCTGCAGCAGCGCGGATGAGTTTGAGTGTGGGAATGGCGACTGCATCCTCTACAACCAGACTTGTGACGGTGTGGCGCACTGCAAAGACAAGTCTGACGAGAAGCAGTCATACTGCTGTGAGTAATCGTTCCCCAGCCTGTATAGGTCACTTTTAAAGGATGTCACATTTGTAGCGGTGGGCAAAATAAGATAATTTACATTGGGATTTTAAACCCTGTTCATTGAGTGCAAGTTGTCATTCTGGGGACTTTCCTAACTATGGGAGCTTGTGTTTTGCTCTGTGGATTTGGCATGTTCGTTGTTGCCAGGTTTGTAATACAGAATGCATCTCCCCTCCAGCAAACCGCAAGTGCAAGAAAGGTTTCAGACGATGCATCAACGGCCGCTGTGTCACCTACAACAACTGGTGCAACGGCGTGGACAACTGTGGAGATAACTCGGATGAGCTGCCCTGCAACAGTACGTAGAACACTGTGAATAAAAAAATAAATAAATACCTGCTGCCCTTTTACAGCCACAAACAACTAAGTTGTTTTTTTTGTTGCTTGGTTTCAGAGACATTGTGCGCCGCGGAGGAGTTCCAATGCCGTGATGGCAGCTGCATCACTAACTCGAGCCGATGTAACCAGGCCATCGACTGTGAGGACGCCAGCGACGAGATGAACTGCAGTAAGAGTGGAGGGCTTGTAGGGGGTGCTAGCATTAAACCTGTAGACCATCATTTCACTTTCAGCTTATTGTATTCATATTTAGAAGGAAAAAAAAAAAATCTAAATATGATGGCTAATACATGTTATGCAGTTTCTTTTAAAGGATCATCTGACGGCTACATTTTATAAATGCAGAAGTTGTTTTTTTTTGCCTTTCTGTTCTACTTCAATTACTGAACAATTCATGCAATTTTGTTTTTTGTTTCTTTCAAAGCTGCGACTGACTGTAGCAACTACTTCCGTCTGGGTGTGAAAGGGGTCACGTTTCAGCGGTGTGAGCTGACCACGCTGTGCTACGCGTCCAGCTGGGTGTGTGACGGGTCCAACGACTGTGGGGACAACTCTGATGAGAGGAACTGTCCAGGTAGCGCTCGTTCTCACCGGCCTGCCTGCGGAACACAGTGTTCTAGTGCTGGATATCAAACAGAAACACAGAACGATCACAGAGGGGACCGTTCAAAAGTGTATAAGGGGGGTCATATATTAACATTGAATATATTAGTACAGTGCCTCTTTAAGGACATGGGGAGATAAACATCCTGAGATAATATCCTGAGAATTCGACCATAACACGTTTCTATTGATTTATTTTCCAGCGTCCTCAATGAGCTACCGTATAGTAGGGTGTGATTTTATAAAGTCAGATGCAGTGCTGCTGTGGGAAACGTTTCCTAATTATGAAAGGCCCCCATCTGTCAAGAGGTGCTGTGTGTCCCTGTGTGACAGCCGCACTGTGCTGTGTTTGATGTTCATGTTTGTCTTTATTTAGACAAGCGCTGTCTGTGTTAGGCACTTTGTGAAATTAGCTTTATCAGTGTTCCTTGGTGCTGTCCTTTCATCTTTCTGGTACACATTTTGTTACTTCCATCTGTCAAGTTGTCATTACCCAGCTGTAAATGTTTTTTTTTTTTCCCCACACTACAGTACTGCAAAGCAGCCAGCTGACTTTGTAATTGCGTTGTGCACACAGACTTATTGCCATCAGTCTGGTATTGACTCGTCTCCCTTTTTTTCCCTCGTTTGGTGCCTCTAGTTATCTTAGACAAAAAGAAGCTGAAGTGCCCAGTGAATTTCTTTGCCTGCCCCAGCGGACGGTGTATCCCGATGAGCTGGACGTGTGACAAGGAGAATGACTGTGAGAATGGTGCTGATGAAAGCCATTGTGGTGAGCATTGAATATTTTTTTTTGGTGCTTTCGTGTTTGGTGCTTCTGCAGGAATGGCAACAGTGAGGATTGCATTGAGTGGCTATAAAGGTTGTCTGTAGCGTTTTGTCTGCAGCGTTTCGAATGCAATAATTTGCTCTCCGCTCACTCCCCCAGACAAATTCTGCAGTTCGGTCCAGTTCGAGTGCAGTAACCACCGCTGCATCTCCAACCGCTGGCTGTGCGACGGGGCTGACGACTGCGGAGACGGCTCTGATGAAGACAGCAGATGCAGTGAGTCTTTGTTTCAGATTTTCTTGATATGGTCGCGCGCTTGCAAACCCTGTGTCCGATTTATACCCTGTGAATATAAATGGCTGTTAAGAAGTGTAGATGTCCCTGTACTTGCCTACAGCGTATGCAGTGTAACCTGCGATTTCTGTTTCTTTGCAGAGACGAAGACTTGCAGCCCCGATTCGTTCCAGTGCCCGGACTCCCACATGTGTGTCCCCCTGCGCTGGAAGTGCGATGGGGACCGCGACTGTCCTGATGGGTCAGACGAGAGTGTCAAGGCTGGTTGTGGTGAGTGAAAAGCCTCTTTTTAATGCCTCACGTGTGGGGGTTAGAAAGCAATCTGTTTGGTCATGGATCAATGCAATTATTTATGGAGAAACTGCATTTTTAAAAAGATAGCAGTATCTGGAGGGAGGGGTGAACTAAGAAAGAGAAAGAAAACTGCAACAGCAAGAGCAGGTTTTTAAAGCATGCATTGAACCATTGTTCTCAGTGCATGCTATCTGTGGGTGCATTGTTTGCTTGCCTTGACAAATTGATTTATGAACGTCCCCTTGCTATTGATCAATAACACCAAGAAGAAGAGGGGAGGATGGAAATAGATGCTTAATGAAGATTGCACATTGAAGAAACCATCCTGTAGGCATGTAAGATGAGATGGTGTGAATGATGCACACAGAGATTGCAGCTTCTCAGGAGGAGATGTGAAGATAGTCAAAGCATATTGCCTGTCTTGATTATGTAGGGTATTGTTTACTGTGTCCAGAATGGTAAAATGATCCTGAAATGACCCATAAAACATTACAGTACTTTTGCAAAGATGTGCGTATGTATTAATACAGACTGGTTTGCCCTCATTTCTCCAGTTTACAACAACACATGTGGAGAAGGGGAGTTCATGTGCCAGAATAGGCAGTGCATTCCCAAGCACTTTGTCTGTGACCATGACAACGACTGCGGGGATGGCTCTGATGAGTCCAAAGAATGTGGTACGTCTTTCTCTACAAGATCTGTATTGGCAATCAGCTGGCTATGAATATTGCAGAAACCTACAGCCATTCTCAACAAGTTTGAACTTCGTTTAACTCTTACAGTTGAGTTAATAGTAAGAATTGACATTTTTGTTATTTTCAGATTATCCAACATGTGGGCCTAATGAGTTCCGTTGCGCCAATGGGCGCTGCCTGATCCAAAGCCAATGGGAGTGCGATGGAGAGTTTGACTGTCACGACCAATCAGATGAGGCGCCCAAAAACTCCCATTGCACTGGGTCAGGTAAGCACTTTCCAGCCAGGTCCTCCTAGTTCATTAGCTAGGGAAGAAGGACTCAAACCAAATATTTTTGCTCATTTGTAATCTGTTTACAACCCATGTCTGTCTTGTTTCAGAAAAGAAATGCAACGATTCCTTCTTCCTTTGCAAGAACGGCAATTGCATCAACGAGACCCTGCTGTGTGACAACAACAATGACTGCGAGGACGGCTCGGACGAGCTCAACTGCTTCATTAACGAGTGCCTGAGCAAGAAGCTGAGCGGCTGCACCCAGCAGTGCCTGGATCTCAAGATCGGCTACAAGGTTTGGAGCTTCCACGCCTGCATTCACTGTCTGTGTGAGCTTGAAGGGCTCACTGCTGCAGATGTGTGTTCCTGTATGGATGGGTTTCTACGAACGCGTGTTAGATTGATTTGAAAAATGGTATATAGTGGTGAGGGAATGAAACACACACACAATTGTGTAATGAGGCCACACGTTGACTTGATTTGTCATGTTGGCCAAACTCTTCTAGTTCACTTCAGTTTAACCCCATCCGGTTCTGAAAAACAAAAAAAGGAATGATATAAAAATACTGTGAACGTCTCAGTCAATTGGCATTTAATGTTGGTCAAATATAAGTTACCGTGTAGGGTTGTGTTTATAATGGGAGCTTTCAAACCCTGTGTTCGATATGTTTTGCTCTGTGATTCTGTGTGATGTCTGCTGCCGTCTTGAATTGACTACCTCTGTTGTGGGTTGTCTCTAACGCGCCCCTGTGTTGACCCTTGCAGTGTAGGTGTAATGACGGCTTCCGTCTGAAGGATGATGGGAAGACGTGCGTGGATGTTGATGAGTGCACCACCACCTACCCCTGCACCCAGCGCTGCGTCAACACCTACGGCAGCTTCAAATGTCTATGTGTGGAGGGCTTTGAGCTCAAAGCAAGCGACCCCACCATCTGCAAGTCCACCGCGGGTGAGGGCAGACCAAATTCCATTTGTCCTTATCGACTGCTAGAATTACTTCAGTGCCACTGCTGTGTTAGTGTAGCCTGGTTTGAAATTTGAATTAAGTCAGATTATGTGAAAAAAATAAGATCTAACTCTCGCTGCCGCGTTTGAAGCAGGGGGCGCTTTGAGGAATGTGGTCCTGGGAGGCAGTTTTAGAGTATTTTCACAGAGCCTGTGATTGATCTCTGCAGCACTTAAAAGGGAATCCTTCGCTCTCGCGGGTTGAATGAAGCAGTTTCTCGCGGGTTGAATGAAACAGTTTCCTTTTAAACCAGGAATGTTTTCCAAAAGTATACTACGTTTCAAACTCTAATGCAAAGTTTGACCCCCACAGAAGAGGAGCCTTTCCTGATCTTTGCCAATCGCTACTACCTGAGGAAACTGAACCTGGACGGCTCAAACTACACGCTGCTGAAACAGGTACATTGAAACAGTTGCACTGACTGTCATTGTGGATATGCATGCCTCCAAAGGGGCTGTTCGGAGATGTGTATATTAAGTGTGTGTATACAGACTCTCATTGATACCCATTTCCAGTGTATGTAATCAATGCCAAGCCTGTATTAGTGTCTGTTGTGATCACACAATGCATTGATTTATGAACTATTGGGACACATGCCCACTTTGCAAGAAGGGTATTGTACAGACGGGCTCATTTGTGCCAGACACGCAGGATCCCAGATTTGGTACCTTTTTGTGTCTGACAGGCAAGAATTATCAGTTTGCAGATTAACCCCTGAATACAGGATTTGGGAATGGTATCAGTTCAGTTTCTTTCACAACACACTGCTATTTTCCAAGCCTATTCCTTTTCCTAAATGCTAAGCGTTTCCTTGTCGCCCCCGTTCCTCAGGGCCTGAACAACGCAGTAGCTCTCGACTTCGACTATCGGGAGCAGATGATCTACTGGACTGACGTCACCACTCAGGGCAGCATGATCAGACGCATGCACATCAATGGAAGCAACGTACAGGCGAGTGTCTGCCCCCTTTCACAGGGCTTGCCCTGGTGATGAGATTGCTTTGCCTGTGTCTTTGAATGTGGATGGCTTTGATTTTGAGTTTGCAGTTGTAATGAGTGACGTGGTTGGGCGTGCCTGTGTTTCAGGTTCTGCACCGCACCAGTCTGAGTAACCCGGACGGGCTGGCAGTGGACTGGGTCGCTGGGAACCTGTACTGGTGTGACAAGGGCAGAGACACCATCGAGGTGTCAAAGCTGAACGGGGCGTACCGGACCGTGCTGGTAAACACAGGGCTGAGGGAGCCCAGGGCGGTGGCCGTCGATGTGAGATACGGGTAAGTCCTGTCCTACTCTTTTTTTTTTTTTAATCCTCTTCCACTGGGGGTGCAAGAGGAAGTATGTTTGTCATACTTTATCATGTATCTAGAGCAGGGCTCACCAGAGGTTGCCCTTCCAGGTCTTTGTTCTAGCCCTGTTCTAAACTGTTTAATTAATCCCCAAAGTAGTTTATAGTATCATTTTGCCTGTTAAACCTGGAGTGGAATAGCTCTCCAGGACCGTGATTGTGGTCACCCCTGATCTGGAGAATATCATTGTGGTAAAACCTACTCAGGCTGCTTGTATCCAGTATTGTGATGTAGTCTGGGTATTTTTTTTTTTACCCCCTTGCAAGCTGCTGAGAGCATCAGAGTATAGGAATGTATGGAGGAATCTATCCACATTTTACATCATTGCGTGTTTTCTGTGTAGGTATTTGTACTGGTCGGACTGGGGGGATCAGCCGCACATTGGCAGGATTGGCATGGATGGCACCAACAGGAGCAACATCGTGGAGAGCAAGATCACCTGGCCCAACGGCCTCACCCTGGACTTCATCAATGACAGGATCTACTGGGCCGACGCGCGGGAGGATTACATTGAGTTTGCAAGCCTGGATGGAACGAACCGGCACACAGGTCAGTCACACTGTGTCAGTGATAATTCTTGAGGGTCCTTGATGTTTATAAACCCTTTACATATTTAGTCGTCTGCCACCGATACTTCCTGTAGCGGAATAGGATTTCTGATATTGAACTTCACAGGTCCCTTTACAAGCTCTAACTAAGGCATACTGTCATTATTTTGCACAACGTTTTCCAGTAGACTTGAATTTGACTCCCATTGTTTGCCCCAGTTCAAAGGTGTGGAAGGTGGATGGTGGAGACTGCGTGGAGTTGCTTGATTCCAGACAGACAGCTGAGCTTGACTAACATGACTTAATGTGGATGAGTGAATTTAGCCAATATCTTTTAGCACCACTGGAAGAAAATCAAATCTGTGAATTTGCAGTTTGAACCAATGCAATAGTTTCAGCTCATAAATGAATAGGGCAAACACCATACTTTATTGAGGCATTTTCATCTAGCCAGGCTATGGGCTATTTACAAAAGAAAGAAAAACAAAATAATCCATCCAACTAGATTAATACTTAGTGCAGTTCTTAGCTGACTTTTGCTGGCATTGTGGTTCAAAGTTACCAACTTCCCCATATTCTGCTCAGGAGAGCCAGAGCTTGTGTTATGAACCTTTTTATTGTCCATTAAACAGTCTGTGATGACAGGACAGCTCTCTTAAACTTCACTTAAGGGGAGGCTTGCAGAGAGATGAGGCGGTCAAAGTTTGTTTTGTATAAATTAGAAGTTATTATTTGTTTTTAGATCAATATCAATTAAATGAGGGTGTGGGTCCTACTCACACAGAGCTTGATCTCAAGTTAAAACATCCTAGGAATTCTGAATTCATACAAACTACAAAAATGATGGTCAATGCAAACCTTTTCCAAATGGTCTTCATAGTTAAATGAAGAACTGTTTAAGAGAACAGTTATCTTGTTTCAATTGTAAAATTCTGGGTGATGCACAACTTTTGGCCAGAGCTGTGTATATATTCCAATTTCTATTGCGTTGTATATTCAGTACAGAAAGATCTCAGCGTACTTTTCAATGGTGCTTTGGGGAACAGTCCTGTGCTGTGTAACCCTATGGATAGGACGAAGGGAGACTGGATGAGAATTTGGTTTGTTTGTTTTCCAGTGCTGGGTCAGGACATCCCTCACATCTTCGCTATGACCCTGTTTGAGGAATACATCTACTGGACGGACTGGGAGACCAAGTCTATCAACCGAGCGCACAAGACCATGGGCAAGAACAAGAGCATGCTGATAAGCACGCTGCACCGGCCCATGGACATCCACATCTTCCACCCGTCCCGACAGCCAGGGGGTGAGTGCTGGACACCAGGCTGCAGACGCGTTGATAAAGACGCCTTTATCCAAGACTTGCAGGTGTTACAGGGCAGAACAGGGTTACAATGCAAGCGTCATATTTAAACAGTGTAGTTTACAGTAAGTGCAAATAATACTATTAAAATACAATATGAACTAGGATGCGAAAAGGTAGGATTATATCAACGGCGACATAATAGTGCAAGGATTAGCTGAGGATCCAGTGATGTGGTAGGAGGGGTAGTTATTTTTGGAGACAGGGTGTCGCGACACCATCCAGATACAAATTGCATTTACAATCTCATTTCTAACTTGTGAAGCAAGCAAGCCAGAGAAAACTAAATTGTAATTGTCACTTGCTGTAGTTTCAGATCAGGGTGAGAATACATGTGACACAGTGGTGTTCTGATGTTAATGATAGTCTAGTTGTGATAATCACCTCATAGGAGACTGCTTATTTTCTATTGGGTAGAAATCTGAATTCTGTTATCGTATTGTTAAAAAAAAAAAAAAAAAAGTAAAGGAAATATCTCAAGTTCATGGTACAGATTTCTTTGTGACCCTCTCGCTGTGCTCTTGTTTCGCAGTGCCTCACCACCCCTGCCAGACTGACAATGGTGGCTGCTCGAACCTGTGCCTCCTGTCACCCGGCGGGGGGTTCAAGTGCGCCTGTCCCACCAATTTCTACCTGGCCGCCGATGGCAGGACCTGCATGTCCAACTGCACAGCCAGCCAGGTAACAACAAGCATCCGCTTCTTATCAATGAGCTTTAAAAAACAAAAAAATACAGTCACGTGATCGTAAAGCCCAAAGAGGCTTTCTTCATTTCTGACCGTGTGAATCTAGAAAGTAATTATAATTACTGACCTTCACATGCTTGAAGGACCTGCAGTATGTGGTACCTAAAGGTCTGAAGCTGAGAGAACACAGCGTCACTTTTCAGGAACAGTGGCTTGAAACCTGGTTTCAGGAGACCTAGTTTGAGGCAACTTTGCTGTATCAAACCCCAAGTCTCCCCTGGTGTGCCGTGTAGTGGCCTGAAACCAAGTCCCAAGCCACAAAGTGGCTGAGTGTATCGACCACAGACATGTTAAGTGAAATGCGATCGTTTGCTTAACCTGGATATCAGCAGACACACACACACACATTTATTAGATCTGTTAAACCCGTTACAGTACTTATTAAGAAATATCATCAGTAGCTGTTAAACACCCAAGAGTGTTAAATGTAGAAATACTAGGAGACTTAAGTTCAATGACAACACGTTTCTTTAATCAAGACTTGTAGTCTTTGTCATTGCACTCAATGACTTTCTTTTAGTATTTCTGAAAATAAATAAGAAAAACATATTTTGGGCAACCACATGCTAAATATTCCAGGTTTCCTATATCATTCCACCCCTCCCTCTCCCCGTATTTAGTTTCCTGCACTTCTGTAGTCTCTCATCAAAGAGACGCTATGGAGGAAGTGAAAGTTTTTTTTTTTTTTTTTTACATTGACGTATTTTACAAGGGCATAAATTAAACCGCAATAAAAGCAGACCTCAGGAGCAGGCTACCCTGGGACACTTATCTTTATTGATGATTTAGATTGAGCTGTTATTTACCTTTGAATCTGTTTTAATGACATTTCCTGGCACTCCCACTGTGATCCCAGCAGTGTAACCAGGCATTGGTTTTGGACTCTTCTGTTTTAATACTTGGCTAATAAAATATGCATAAATATACAATCTTCTATTTAAAATTACAATTGGAATTCATGAAGCCCAAGAACTGAACGATGGAAGAATAAACCTTGTTTTTAAAAAAAAAAAAACGAAAAAAAAACATTCTGATGCAAAGTGACGCAAAACCAAATTATTTGCTTTACTGTGTAATGGGACTCCACAGCAAGAATATTCACACCTTTTAATTTACTTTACAAAGTCCTGTTTGCTGTTTTATAGTCTGACATCATTTCTGGCACCTTCTCATTCTCCTGCTACTCTGCTGCCCCCTTGAGGCGGTTTCACAGTATTCCATTAGGCAGAGCGAGCATTTCTCTGTCCTGCATCCTAGAATACTTTAAAACTGAACCGAACACGGAAATCTTTTTTTAAAACCTTGTTTACAGTATTCTGTTAGCCCAGCATTTATGTTGTGCAGTTCTTATCTCTGCTAATGATGCCCTGTTTCGTATTTACCAAAGATGTGTTAAAGCCAGCGTTGCATTGTGGTAACGTTATCCCTCAATGACCTTGTGTTGCCCTTTCCGCGTGCAGTTCGTATGCAAGAACGACAAGTGCATTCCGTTCTGGTGGAAGTGCGACACAGAAGACGATTGTGGGGACCGATCAGACGAGCCCGAGGAATGCCGTGAGTATCTGAGTGGAAGGGAGGCGACAGATCCTTGCTGCATGTTACACTGCGATGGTGGAGCTTTAGAGCCAGGTTTTACTGTGTGCCCAATTAGTTAGATCTACACAGCGGCTATCCGAAGCAGTAAAAATCAGTTTGTTTAGTGTTATCCATTAACATGTGGCATGACTTTTTAGACTAGCCTGATTTAAAATAGCTGCCCCAAAATGCTCCCTTGACCTAAGTGTTTTTTTTTTCTTCTCTCTCGCTCTCTTCTTTAGCCGAATTCAAATGCCGACCGGGACAGTTCCAATGTGGAACAGGGATCTGTACCAACCCTGCCTACATCTGCGATGGAGACAATGATTGCCAGGACAGCTCGGACGAAGCCAACTGCGGTAGTGATTTGATTTATACGTCGTAAAATTAAACGTAGCGTTTTTCCACAAACACTATATCCTGACAGATTTGCAGTTTTTATAGCAAATTTGGATAGGAACTGGTTTGCAGACCGAATACAGCAGATCTACTGTCTAGTCTACGTGCTTGTGTTGTATGTACAGAGATGGAAAGAAGACTCCCACTGCATAACACTTTGATCCATTCCTTGTTTTACTATACGTTTAATAAGACACACCTGAGCTTGCTACATACACACTGGCTGATCAAACATGTATTCAAACCTGGAAGGGGTTATGCTATGCAATATGAGTCTTATTTCCATTCCTCTATGTGTATTCTGTGTCCTGCAGCATGCTGATCAATGTGTATGTTTTGGGGTTTCAGATATACACGTGTGCCTGCCCAGCCAGTTTAAATGCACCCACCCCAGTCGCTGTATCCCAGGAATATTCCGCTGCAACGGGCAGGACAACTGCGGAGAGGGCGAGGACGAGAAGGACTGCCGTGAGTAGACTCTCGTACCCTAGCGATCCTGCAGCACTCTCTTGCAGTAGAGCAGGAGAAATGAACCCTGGTGTCCTTGCTACTAAACCCAACCTCCTCATCTCCTCTTTCCCTGCAGCGGAGGTCACGTGTGCTCCCAATCAGTTCCAGTGCTCCATCACCAAGCGCTGCATCCCCCGGGTGTGGGTCTGTGACCGGGACAATGACTGTGTGGACGGCTCGGACGAGCCCGCCAACTGCAGTAAGCTTCTTAGCCACTGTTTTCAACTGTATGAGGGTGACTGAGTGGATTAAGGGATACTAATAAGCGTATCAAAATAAGCCTTATAAACCCACTAAATCCTCAATTGAAATATTGCCTCACATCCCTCAAGTCATTTTTATGCAAAGCGTCTGTGTTAAGTGTCTGGGGATTGTAATATGGAAAGTATATGCGTGTGTATATGTATGTATGTGTATATATATGTATGTTATATACCGTTCTTGCCTGCATGAGGGGTAATAAAGCACATTTGATATCCACAGCTCAGATGACATGTGGTGTGGATGAGTTCCGCTGTAAAGACTCGGGTCGCTGCATTCCTGCACGCTGGAAATGCGACGGGGAAGACGACTGCGGAGACGGGTCGGACGAGCCCAAAGAGGAGTGCGGTGAGTGGAGAGGCATGCGATTAGCGCTCGCACATAGCTTCACAACACTCCATTCTGAGGTACAAAAAACAAAGTGCTAAGGTTTTCAGCTAGTGCCTTCAGTAGTTCACTTAGGACCGTAATTTCAGTCTGTTTATTCAGGTCATTAATTTTTGGAAAAAGTTAAGATATCTGTTTAATTTTCAAAAGTGGAACCACACTACTAAATAATATAGCACTCCTCAAGGGGTTTGTTTTTCACATCGATTGCATCCATTTCCCACAATTCTGCTATGCTGTAGGAAGCTGACAGCATGTTGGGAATGGCTCATTTTAACCAGGGATTCATCTTTCAGACGAGCGGACATGCGAACCCTACCAGTTCCGCTGCAAAAACAACCGCTGTGTGCCGGGGCGCTGGCAGTGTGACTACGACAACGACTGTGGGGACAACTCTGACGAGGAGGGATGCAGTACGTATATCTACAGCAACATTTACTGTCCTGAAGCGAGGATGCTCATGCAAGCTTACCTGAAGGTTGAGCTGTGCTTTAAGTCTTTATCTCACGGTTTCTCTACATATAAAACATCTTCTGGACTGGGACATCTCTTTGTGTCAGATGAAAATAATGTAATAATTAAAGAGCAAAAGTATGTAATATCGTGAGCTATATGATACAAGCAGAATTTCCCTCAACAGTGGACACAAAAGCCACTTCCTGTAACATACAGCACACTATACTCAAAAAGCACTTTTGTTGACTAATGAACTGTCTGTCTAGAGTACATTATCATACTGCGTGATCAAGGTAGGTGAGTGCGATATTTAAGCTTTAAAGTTTACCTGTTCAGGTTCAGTATACTGGGAGAGATTGCAAGTATGCCTCAGTTTACAGGAATGTCCACTTACTGGAAATACATGTTTGTTTTTTCTCTTGCATAGCATCTGGTTATTTTATTGTGTTTTTTTTATACCCATAACTCACATGCACAGTTGCTAACCTCTTGTATCCATTAACTGCATGTTGTCGTGCAAAAAAAAAAAACTTGTTTAGTTTTGACTGTTGTAATCTGTGTGCATCTATCAAGAATACAATGCTGATCTCATTCGCGCCTTTCACACTGCTTATAAATGATCTCTTAGTGTTGTTCCTTTGCAGAAACACTACCCAAAGATAAGAAATTAAAAACCCAGTGTGGTTTTCAGTTTTGAGTGGAGTTCTCTTTCTAAGACTTGTATGCAGTGTTGAGAAAGTATACTTGAGAAAGTATACTTTCTCAAGGCTGTGTGGTCCAGTGGTTAAAGAAAAGGGCTTGTAACCAGGAGGTCCCCGGTTCAAATCCCACCTCAGCCACTGACTCATTGTGTGACCCTGAGCAAGTCACTTAACCTCCTTATGCTCTGTCTTTCAGGTGAGACGTAGTTGTAAATGACTCTGCAGCTGATGCATAGTTCACACACCCTAGTCTCTGTAAGTCGCCTTGGATAAAGGTGTCTGCTAAATAAACAAATAATAATAATACATTCAAACTGTACCAGACACTACCTCATGAATAGGTATAATAGCATGGCTGATTTCAGTAATTGGAGCCGCCACCCAGGTTTAAATGTTCCTGTCACAGTCTTGTGGTGTTTGAGGGTGCTGATCTACATGAAACTGGCAGTTCAAAGACAATATTTTAAAAGATTTTAGTTTTCCCATTTGGAAACTCTTATGATTTAGATATGGCGGTTTCTGCCTGCAAAACACATTAATCATGCGTTTTCATCTAATTTGCTTTGATCACTATTCATTTATCTGGTTTAGATAATTAGCCCCACAGACTCGGACGTTGATTTCTTAGCTAATTTGTTACACGGAGCCTGTCACTATCCGAACCAATTTAGAGCGAGCGCATGATTTATCGTACCCTATCTTTACATTTTGTAATGGTGTATTACAGCTGTAGGGACTTATGGAAAAAGAGAATTACCCAGTTATCATCAAGGTAAAGCATTGCTTATATTTTAGTTTGTGTTTCTAGACCTAGAACCCTATATGCTGTATGAGTTACTTTTGCACTGCAAACTGCTTGCAGCCTGCATAGAGCTTGTATTTTTGAGCAGTGTGTGCGCAATGGCAATAATCAAAGGTGAGCCCATTCTATATAGCGAGCTTGATTAGCTGAGTCTAAGAGCTGAATCAAACCCTTTCGTTCTCTGATTCAGTAATGGGCACTCCTGGCTGGATCCCAGAATGACGTTGGTGGATACAAGGGGTTAATGTGATGTCCATTTGCTGTGTGTGTGTGTGTGTGGAACATGTGTTCTACGGTATAAATTTAATTTCTGCGTTTCACGTGTTTTTGACTTTTTTAACCATGACACATTTCACTTCATGTTATGTTTGTTTTTCTTCATTTCACACTGACCTATTGGGTGATGCAGAGGTAGGTTTCAAACGTCTTTTAATAGATTACATGTGACCCCCGCTCCCTTCTTTTTTAGTGTGTAGGTCCAGGACATTTTATGTGGTCCTCTACATTATTTCAGGTTTATTTTCTTCTCTGTGTGGTTGTTCTAAATTAAAGGCAAAAAAAGACTTAGCTGTCGAAGTATGGTGGTATTTATTTAACTGGAAGGCACTCCATTGCGTGCCTTCTACTTTTATTCATTAAATAACATGGAATCAGTATTACAATATGACATTTCAATTGTCGATCATTTATGAGAGTAACGCTGTTTTAAACCGCGTGGTATATAGAGTTTAGTACTTGTGCTGCATGTTACTATGAAGTTTCACTGCTAATGCAAAATTGGTAAGGAATAAAGTAATTGCTTCTTATCACAGTTCCAACCAGGGAAGTGTTTAAGGTTACTGTAAAACGGAACTGCCCAAATGTGGCTTTTACTGTACATGAAACGTTTCCCGTATTCATCAGTAATATAGCCTAACGCAGTTTCCTGTGCTCCGTGTTGTGCTGTACCTTTGCCCCCTGTGCTGTGCCTCTCGTGTGTGCGTGCCCTGCCCCTGGGCTGCTCGCTCACCAGTCTGTTGTGCCCCCGCAGCTCCCCGGCCCTGTTCAGAAAGCGAGTTCTCTTGTGCCAACGGCCGCTGCATTGCGGGCAGATGGAGATGCGATGGGGACCATGACTGTGCGGACGGCTCTGATGAGGTAAGTGTGACCTACATTTGGTGACACTGTCCTATAGCTTACATACACTGAGGAACATACTTTGAGGGTGAAGCTTTACACTAAAAAATGTGTTACGCAGTTATTTGACATATGTGGGGTAAAGTGGGGACTCTTGCTGTGCTCTTGTGTCTTCATTACACTTGGTGGTCCAAATGCAGATTATTGTGTTATGTGGTCTCTGCAGAAAGACTGCACAGTGCGGTGTGAGAGTGACCAGTTCCAGTGCAAGAGTGGGCACTGCATCCCTCACCGCTGGCTCTGCGACGGGGATGCTGACTGCTTGGACGGGAGCGACGAGGAGAAATGTGGCACTGGAGGTAACCTCACCGCTGCGCGTCTGCCATCTGTGTGCCAGCCGCTTAACAGCCTTTGCAATTTTGTTACATTACTCATTTTTGCCTGTTTACAATATGAGTTTGTAAATCATGTGATGAGATAAACTATATATATATATATATATATATATATATATATATATATATATATATATATATATATATATATATATATATATATATATATATAAAATAGAGCGAGAGAGATGTGTATGCATGCATACATACACGAGCAATGGATAGATGTACAGTGTGTGGAGAGCGAGCAGTCGCAATAGACGTCCTTGTCTCTGTTTTCTGTCCCCTTGTTAACCATTCTCTCCTTTTCCCTTTGCAGTGGTGCGAACCTGCCGGCTTGATGAGTTCCAGTGTAACAACACGCTGTGTAAACCTCTCGCCTGGAAGTGCGACGGAGAGGATGACTGCGGGGATAACTCTGACGAGAACCAAGAGGAGTGCAGTACGGATCTATACGTTCATATTAAAAAAGGGTCTCTCACATCCTGGACAAGATAAACAGAGACGGTGCAGCCGATACATACACTCAAGCCTTCTGGTATGAGCGAGATAGTAATATCGATTTTGTTTTTCTCTGACAGTGAAGTTCCAGTGCCCCCCCAACAGACCCTTCCGTTGCCATAACGACCGGGTGTGCCTGTGGATTGGCCGGCAATGCGACGGCGTTGACAACTGCGGAGATGGCACTGACGAGGCCAACTGCGGTGAGTACCAAACAGAGCCCGGCCTGAGACCGGGCCACGATGTGCCCCTGCCTTCCACATTACACTTTACTTCCAGTATCTTCACTAGAGCATACAGAGGTTCAGCCATATACGTACAGTTTTGGTGTAGTGTAAATGAATATAGAGGGATGCATTGTATATTTCGCCTGTCAGAATGAAATGCAAATCTCATTGTTCAGTACTTTATGTTATGGTTTAGCTCATGGATGGGCTGCTCTGGCCCTTCTTTATCCATGTTCTTTATTCAATTACACCTGCATCCAGGTCCAAAGGACAGTAGTTCACTTTTTCTTGTTACAAAACTGTTGCCCGCGCCTGTTTTGGGTTTGGTGTCCTACCTAAGAGAGCGGTATGTGTTGTGTTTGCCTCCACAGATGCTCACACTCAGAAGCCTCACTGCGGGAAGGATGAGTTCCAGTGTGGCAATGGGAAGTGCATCAGCGCTGCTCTGCTCTGCAACCACTTCGATGACTGCGGGGATAGGTCCTCCGACGAGCAGGACTGTCACAAAGGTAGGGAGGGGTTTCCATAGATCAGACATTGCAGGCACGGACGTACAGCATATCTATTAGAACACCCCAATTACTTCTGTAGTTTTGATTTGTTGTGCATATGAAATCAAACCACCAGAACTGAAAATGATAGCCAATTTAATTGATGACTTTAAAAGGCCGCACATGCAATTCATTTAAAACGGTAAGAGAAAAGGAACACAAATGGTAAAATGCAGGAGACTTTTTAGACATTGTTTTAAGATGCCTAATTTTAAAGCATTAAGTTTTCTAAGATTCTCACACGAGTACCCGTTGTTTCTATAACCCTGATTTACTGAGCGGAAATTTCAAATTCATGCAGGTAGGTATAGAAAGGATATACATGACACATCTTGAGGCGTTCTAAGACGTTTGCACGCTGCTGTATGTTCTGCTGATTAGAATGGTTTCTATTAAACAGCATGCCACACCATGTTCACTACCAGTGCCACAAATCAAAATGATTTGAATGCGTTCCTCTTTGCTCAAAGATGTTTCACAGACAACCAGTATGTTTTACAATTGTGCCTGTGATGCCTGACTTATGGGACATGCTGTATATCACGGGTTCATTTGTGCTGGATGGCACCAGATCCCAAACCCAGTACCTTTTTATCTGACAGACGAGAATGATACGGTTTGCAAATGAAGAACCGAGTTAAAAAAAAAAATAATAATAATTTTAACACCACAAACAGCGAAACACCAAAAAACTAACACTCTGAACAACAGTGTCGTCGCTCTTTTTCATCAGATTAGTCGGCCCACTACTGGTATTGTTCAAACCTGAAGATTATGTTAAAACAAGGCAAAGGTAGGCATGCAGCTACCAACAATAAGGCATGAAACCCAGTAGCAGATGATTGAAGCATATGTATGGATGCTTCTGAAACTCAAGGCCAGTACAAAAATGCTATCCCTCTTGCTTAATGATAACATCCGTTACCTTTTTGTTTACCAATTAACCCCTGTTCCACTTTCTGTGAATGTAGCCCCAGTACTGATACCTGTCCTAGCTGTCAAATCGTAACTACTTCTATTTTTTTCATGCAGAACGCAACTGCAAGACTGACAAGGCAATCTGCGGTGATGGTGCTGAGGCGGAGTGCATCCAGAATAAGTCTGCTGTGTTCTGCACCTGTAAGCTGGGATTCCACCTGAACAGCGTCAATCATTGTGCAGGTACGCACCTCAATGCATGCTGGGACACAGTGCTGTGTAGGGCCAGGCCTCCAGTGATAAGCTTGTATTTTGTAGGTCGAAAGGGGATTGTAGCTCATGTCTGGGTACAGAACATCTGTCAATTTGTGTTTGTGATAAGAGCATTTAGAGTGTTTTATTATTAATAAAGCCATCCTATATTTCTTCATTTATTGATTGTTCTAGTTAGTGTCCTTGCAATTAGCCAGCAAGCTGTAGCACAATTGGGTTTAATTCTGACACCTCAAAACGTCACGTAAGGTAACATTTGAACGGATGCATTCCCTTCTGGTTTAATAATTGAGTGTAGTCAAGGTGATCTTGGCAGTGCACTAACAGACCGTCCGTCACTGTTTTTGTTCTTGCAGATATAGACGAGTGTAAGGTGTTCGGTACCTGCTCCCAGCTCTGTAACAACACCAAGGGCTCCCATGTGTGCAGCTGTGCCAAGAACTACATGAAAATGCACAACACCTGCAAGGCCGAAGGTTTGTGTCTTACTACATATGGCAATTTGGCTCCACAAGCTGTGCATAATAATAATGATCCCTGGTGGGGCACATCTCCTCTGAGAGGGATATAGTTCAGACACCCACATGTTCTTGAGAATCACTTATTTAACTGAGCTGAACCTTATACGTAAATTACTTTGCACACATTCTTATGGGTATCTGAATGGTGTTGTGAATTTGTTCTGTCTTCTGATTTTGGTTGGACACTACTTGCCCAAATTGAATTACATTTTGTAATCGGAGGTTATGGGCACATTGAGCTGTTGAACTATGTAGACCCTCCCCCCTCCATCCCATGTGTGTCCATCTCCTTTATAAAAGGGTTTACTTTATTCTCTCCCCCAGGATCGACACACCAGGTGCTGTACATCGCGGACGATAACGAGATCCGCAGCATTTACCCCTTCAACCCAAACTCCGCCTACGAGCAGGCTTTCCGGGGAGACGAGAACGTGCGCATCGACGCCATGGATATCTACGTCAAGGGCAACAAGATCTTCTGGACAAACTGGCACACGGGCAAGATCTCCTACCGCGAGCTGCACGCCACGTCCAACACCAACTCCAACTCCAATCGCAACCGCCGGCAGATTGACGGCATGGCCACCGACCTCAGTGTGAGTCACTCAACTCTGTCCCTGCCTTGAAACCGTTCATACAGCTTTCTCAGACACTGTGTTATGGTTTTCCCCAAAACCTCCAGACTTCTTCTGAGCATGATGTTACACATGTACATGTGTATACAGCTTTGGCCAAACATTTTGCATCATCCTATAGCATTAACACATTTTGCTTCATGAAGTTGAATGAGCCCTGCTGGATAATGTTATGTTAACATATTGAATTGCATACCGCTGTGTAGTTTTTCCCCATATACTCAAAACTGACAAATGTGGCATTTCGAAATCCAACATGAAATACTGTACTTTTATTAAGGCTTCCGGTAGACTTTTGCACATTTTGTAGTTTATTTGATTACATGATAAATAAAATATTTAAATGATGTTCATAGCAGTCATTTTTATTTAATTGTCTCAATCCTAAAATTCTTGGTGATGCAAAACCTTTGGCCATAGCTGTATATAAATATATATCATTCAGATTTCAGTTTCAATAAGATGCTACAACTAAGTTTGTTTGCAGCTGCAAGCAGATTTTATTTTAAAAAAACAACTACAATCCCAGTCAGTGTTTTAAGAGCTCGGGAGAATGATGGTTCCTTCTCTTTGCCCTTCCCTGGCAGATCCCGGGGTTGAAGATGCCTCGTGGCATTGCGGTGGACTGGGTCGCTGGGAACATCTACTGGACGGACTCTGGGCGGGATGTGATTGAGGTGGCACAGATGAACGGAGAGCATCGCAAGACGCTCATCTCCGGCATGATTGATGAACCATACGCCATCGTGGTGGATCCACTGCGAGGGTGAGTGTCAACCGCGCCGTTTCACAGGGCACCGTTTCACAGGGCGCCGTTTCACAGGCTGCCGTTTTGGGTCTGTTCTGTACTTGGGTGAGAGATCTGCCATGAATAATGAGGTACAGGTGGCATCCTAAGTAGGGCTGCGCGAACAGATTATTCAGATAAACTCTCCACAGGTGAAGCTCGTTGGTGTTGATTGGGCTAATTTACCATTCCGAGTGAAACAAGTGAAGAAACAGCTGCCTGAGGTTTGTGTGAATTGCTGTTCTCTGCAGAGTCTTAAGAAAAGCAGGAATCTTTTACAAATCCAAGCAGCCGTTTCTTCACCCGTTTCACTTGGAATGGTAAATGAGTCTAATCAACACCATTGACCCTCATCTGATTGTCAGCACCTGATTTCTGAGCAGAGCTTGATCTGAATAAGTGGTTTGTTCAGCACAACTCTTAGGGTCATGTTTCAAGAAAGAGCTTGGGTGTTGTGTTCTGGCTAACTCAAATGTTCTTTTTTGTCTTTAGGATCATGTACTGGGCTGACTGGGGAAACCATCCCAAGATTGAGACCGCTGCCATGGACGGTACAATGCGAGAGACGCTGGTCCAGGAAAATATTCAGTGGCCAACAGGTACATGTTTAACCACACTGTCTTTATCTCCCAATCAGTGCAGACATGCATGGACATTATTGTGCCTACAAACAGAAGTAAAAACCCAAATTTAGCATGTATCAGATTTTACTTGAAAGCCCAATGCAGGGTGGTGTCTATTCTAAAGCATTTTCTGACAGGTCATAAGTTATTTTAAATAGTACAGTTAGTTAAAATCTGTTTAATAGTGGAACCACAATTAGTTTTATGGCATTAGACAATGCAACAAAATCTTAGTGTAAGTTTAGTTATCTGCCATTTCTTACCAGGTTATTACTGTGTGTTCAGAAAGGTTCTAGCATTGTTAATGCCAGTGTCTCCTGTTTTTTCAGGTCTCGCGGTGGATTACTTCAATGAGAGGCTGTACTGGGCAGACGCCAAGCTCTCCGCCATCGGCAGTGTGCTTCTCAATGGTTCAGACCCGGTGGTCATAATCAATAGCAGTTCAGTATTATTTATTGACTATTCAAAATGGTTCAGTTCATAGATTTACAGCTTCGTAAGAGAGATCAGAATTGTTCAAGTTGAAACAGAATTTTACAAGTGTGCTCCCCCCTCCCTCTTTGTGCTTCGCAGTCCTCAGCCACCCATTCAGCATCGACATCTTTGAGGACTACATCTACGGCGTGACGTACATTAACAATCGCATCTTCAAGGTGCACAAGTTCGGCAAAGAGAAAATGGAATTCATGAACTCGGGGCTCAACCACGCCACAGACGTGGTGCTCTACCACCAGCACAAGCAGCCTGACGGTGAGTGGGATTCAGTTTCAAACAAGGGCTCGGGTACTGCAGTAGCTTGCTTGTAGCACACCTTGCGATTCCTTCAGTTTCCCGTGCCTCAATCGTCTTTCTCTCCCCTGTCTTGTGTTTCAGTGACGAACCCATGTGATCGCAAGAAGTGTGAGTGGCTGTGTCTGCTGAGCCCCAGTGGTCCTGTCTGCACCTGTCCCAACGGCCGAAGACTGGACAACGGGACCTGCGTGGAAATCCCCTCCCCAACCCTGTCTCCCATCTGTACGTAATCGACCGCTCGCTCTTTGTGTGTGACACTCTCTATCTCTCTATCTGACAACTCCCTGTCTCCTGTTTGAATGTCGGACTGGTCGCTGTGTGCGATTCCATCTCTGTCATTGTCTCCAAGCTGTACATATCTGACAATGCGAGATCCTATACCATTGACTACTGGCTGTCCCGCCATTTAGCTTGTATCTGATCATTTGATGTCCCAATGCTACTGTACCTGTTTTCAAAGAGGTCACCCCCTGGATGGTTGGGAGAGGTTTGTTTGTGATTTCCAATCATCATGTGCGCCTGTCAGTTTTGCTAAATTGGCTTTCATAAAGCTGTAGGATCGACAACTGACTTCATTCGTTGAAAAGAGCATGCTAACTTTCCCCCTGTACCCTCTGCTTGCTTCCAGCTCCCCCCACTGGTACCTGCAGTCAGCAGTGTCTAAATGGTGGCAAGTGCTTCCTGAACGCCCGCAAGCAGCCCAAGTGCCGATGCCAGCCTCGCTACACAGGGGACAAGTGTGAACTCGACCAGTGCCGCGAGTACTGTCAGAACGGGGGTACCTGCACCGCCTCGCCCACAGGTACGCACACTGCCACTGTAGAGAGGAGGGGCTCCTCCGTAGCTGGCTTGAGGATGGAGGATGGCCAAGTTAACTTTTCTCTGCCTTTGCCAGGAACCCCAACCTGCCGCTGTCCTAACGGCTATACCGGCCCCAACTGTAACCAGCAGGTGTGCAAGGGCTACTGCCAGAACAACTCCACCTGCCTGGTCAACCAGGGTAACCAGCCTAACTGTCGCTGCCTGGGAGACTTCATCGGAGACAAGTGCCAGTATCGTGAGTCACCCAACCCGGTATCAATAAACAGATCCATAAAGGATGCTCAAAATAAATACAAATAATACATGAAAAAGAAAAACATGAATGCGGTGTTTTAAACATGCAATTAAGATGGAAGAAATACCGCCCCTAGTGGAAATGAAAAGGTTTTAAGGGACTGGAATTAAAAGTGTGTTGGTCTCTTGCTTAGAAACGGTTCTCCCTTCCCAGGTAAATGTTTCGATTACTGTGAAAACGGCGGCACGTGCCAGCAGGCTTCGGATGGCAGAAAGCTGTGCCGCTGCACTCCGCAGTACGACGGCCCGGCGTGCGAGCAGAACAAGTGCAGCCGCTGCAAGGGTGGCGCCTGCACTCTCAACAAGCAGAGCGGAGAGGTGTCCTGCAAGTGAGTGTCAGGGAGACAGGAGTGGAGCAGCGGGCTTGAAAACGTTTCTGTGATCTTTGCTTTCTCCCCTGTCCAATTCTTTAATACATGCAACGGTTTACCCTATTTTTTTTATATGGTAATTAAAGCTTTTATTGTGTTGTAGCTGTATACTGGGTGTTTTTAAAAACCCACCGTCTTTGGAATGATGCTCTTTCTAAGCATTATCAATTTTTTTTTCTTCCAGTATACTGTTTTGGATTCACTGCATGCTACAATACAGGGTAGTGAATTCATCTGTTTCTTTCTTTTAATTCTTAAGCTGCACTAATGGAAGGATCGCCCCCAGCTGCCTAACATGTCAGGACTATTGTCTGAATGGTGGAGAATGCACAATGGACAAACGAACGTATATGCCGGAGTGCCAGTAAGAGATGACTGCTCTTTTTTCCCCCAAGACCCCACATCTTTAAATAAATGTAAACCCCTGTATGCAAGACTGTAACTTGTCCCCTCTCTCTCTCTAGGTGTTCTCCAGGCTGGTCAGGAACTCTGTGTGATGAGGTGGTCCCTACTGGTTCCTCACAGGGCAATGGAAGTATGTGTTTCTAATATCGCATATTTGCAAGGTTAAATTTAGAATATCTGATTGTTTTTTTGTATGATAGAAATGGAAGGGTTTCTGACTGTGCCACACTTTCTTGCTCCAGGGACAGCGTCGATTGTGATTCCCATCATCCTGTTGCTGCTTCTAATCCTGCTGATAGCCGGGGCTGTGTTCTGGTACAAGAGGAGAATGCGAGGGTGAGCCCACAGTGATTTCAAACGATTCCCGTCTCCATGACAGGGATGGAAAATGAGACTCCTGTTGCTCAGCACTTTCACTCATTCCAGGTTTTGCTGCAAGCTTGATTAGCCACAGTGTATCGGTAACAAGCTGCAAAACCAGGCATGGATCGGACTGCATTGCAAGTGCTCACAAGTACTGCTGTCTGTTTCAGGGCCAAGGGGTTCCAGCACCAGCGCATGACAAACGGCACCATGAATGTGGAGATGGCCAACCCCACCTACAATTACGAAGGGGAGCCTGACGATGATGGAGGAGAGCTCCTGGACGCAGACTTCCCCCTCGACCCAGACAAGGTAACTGACTGCCAGGGAGTATCCCCCTAGAGACCCGGCAATGCTCCAGTCTCTATATTGATGATTCATTACGGTTTTATAGATTACCATATTGTTCTTGAATGAGGAATATGTGTGATTTATAGGTGGCTTTACAGATGTTTCCCATCTTATTGATAACAAAAGTAATCATGTTAAATAATTAAACATCATACAATGTACTCTATTAGGACCCTATTGTAACTGTATTGTTTCATTGCACCCCTGCATCTTTCTGCTGTATGTATTTATCCATGTGTAGATAAGGATGTCTGGTAAAAACAGCCCCAGCGATATTAAGTACCTTGTTTTAAAAGTGCGTCCTTGGTCGACAGCATTGCATCAAAGTATTGTACAGGCAATTAACATCCTTTTAATTGCAAAAGCAAGATTTGACATGTACGTTGTGAAGACTTGTAAAACTGTTACGAAATGTGTTGTTGTGTAGCTGTTTTTGAAATGGGTTGATGATTCCAGCTCGTTGGTGCTGAAATGCCCTTGTGCTGTAATGTGTGGTTTCATTTAATCGTACCTCTGTGTTACCGCTCAGCTAGTAAACCTCTGTTTCTACAACCTGTGTAACCCTTTCAGTCCTGAATTTCTGTGTCGAGTCAAAGAATAAACTCCTCCATTTGAATATACATGAGAACAGAACAATTGTGTATTACAGATATTTCTACACTATCTATAACTGGGACCTAGTCCCGTGAGGTTCCAACGTGATTTCTGACACTATGTGTTTAACATACGGTGCTAAGATAAGGACTGAAAGGGTTCAATTAATAACAGTTACAACACTTGGGTCTAGTAGTTCACTACCGTCATGTGATCTCAAAGCACAGGTACCATGTTAAAATGTGTGTTGTATTGGAATGTGCTGGTGACTTCTTGTGAATCGCTCGCACGGTTATTGACTCGCTACTTGGTGTGTCCACAGCCCACAAACTTCACGAATCCAGTGTATGCCACACTCTACATGGGGGCCCACAACAGTAGGAACTCGTTGGCCAGTACCGACGAGAAGAAGGAGTTGCTTTCCAGGGGGGACGATGACCTGGGGGACCTGCTGGCATAGACCTGCTCGCCGCGCCACACAGACAGATTCTTGCTGTTTTCAGATGTGTTTTACTTTTAAAAAAATAATAATACAAAAACATAAAGAAAAAAGACAACACTGTATAAATGTACAAACGAAGGACTACTTTTGTATGTGATTGCAGTATTATATTTTGGTCTTTTTTAATTCTTTGCGGTTAATCTTTTAAAAATAGCTACATTTTCCCCCGGCTACCCTCTAAAATCGCCACAGCCTCTGTGCGAAACGGCCAATGCCACACCAGATTTTTTGGGGGAAACCTGCACAGGTGCCATTGTCGCATTTGAAGATCGTTTGTTTTTTGTTTTTTTTCCAAGAGGTGATGGAGAGACAGAGGAGTTCAGAGGTCAAGGGTTCAGAGGTAATTGTGGTAAAGGCTGGGCATTGGAACGAGCGACTGTTAAATTTGTTTTAAGTGTAAAGAAAGGGTAGGGTTTGATTCCCAGTTATAAGACATTTCTATATGGCAAATGTACAGCATTTCAGGGGATGGCTGATGTGTTTTTTTTTAGTTTTTTTTTTTTAATTTCCTCAGAACAAATAATAATGGTGTTTTGAAGAGTGATTGTGTATTGTATTTCTTGCACAGACTTTGAAATGAAGAATCTTCTGTTTTTGAGAAGTGTCAAATACACAGGTAACTAAACACAGAAATAGCTTATTTTTTAATGTTTTAGGTTTGAGAGAAAGAAATATTAATAATATACCATTCCAGGCTTGTAATGCTTCTAAGAAATTAAATGCTTACATAGGCGATATAGCAAAAGGAGGTCAATTTTTACAGTTAATTCAAGCAGGAAGACAATAAAGTAAAGGACTCCATTTTATGAGTTCGAAAAGGTATGAAATGGTACTTTTAAAACATTAAGTAAATACCAATATTGAGAACTTTAGCTTTGAAAGGAAAAATTAACAAAGTACTTCTTTTGTTTCACAAAATCTTCTCATTAAAGGGCTTGGATAGCGAATATGTTTTATCTCAAAATGTATTTTCAATATTTTTTTAGGTAATTTTAACTTCAGCTTTTTAAATTTGTATTCTGATTTGAATTGCAGTATAAGAGAGGTTTATTTTTGTTTGTCTTTATAGCTTTTTTTTGTTTTCTTTTCATTTATACGCATTTGCTGCTAATGCTGGCTTTGTCCGAAACATTATCAAACTCAGCAGTCCTTATAGTCTGGCTGAGAAGCTGCTTCTATTGAAGGTAATCAGCCATATTTTAATGCATGTAACTAAAATACAAAAAAAATAACAAACCCGCTTATCCGAACACTACATAACAGTATTCATAGAGCGTTCATTTTTTTTTTGTTATAAAAAGAAAAAAAATTAAGTACAATCAGTTTTCTTTTTGTTTCGTAATTTTATTCAACATGCATTTTGTTTTTTTTTGTTTTTATAAATAAAAATAAATACAAAAATAGCTTTTATAGTACATGCATGTGGCTCGATCCTTTTTTTTTTTTTTTTGAAAGAGAATAATGTTTTAATAAATTTTGCTGGAGTACTTTACAACTTAATAACAGATATTGTTATAAATAAAATTTTAAAAAAACTGTACAGAAAGCTGGTTTTACTTTGCCATGTTCCTGATGTCCTGTGTTGTGGTTTTTTTTCCTTTTAATCATGTTTTACCTCTAGGTAAAACAAATAGGGTTGTGCAGAATATAGCGATTTGATTTTACCTGTTAAAATTCCTCTGAGGCATGGAGACTTAACTGCTCTGTCACCCCCAAAGAGAAAGGGTGCTCCCATCTGTCCAGGGCAGGCTTTATGGATAAATTGAGACAGAACTGTATTAAATCTTCCTCCTGTAGAAATCCAACTGATTTTTAAGACGACCGGAATGCAATCACAAATTTTCCTTTTTGTTTTGTTTTAAAAGAAATTACACAGAATACACCAAGTATTCTATTTAACCACATGATGGCAGCAGCAATGCGATTTACTTTTTAAAATCGCATGTAAGAAAAGATCACTGATTACATTCTGGTTTTAAATAGAATTTTTAATTAAGCTTTGACTTCCCTCCCTATCTTGCAATTTAGAGCCCATCTATCTTGTTAAGCTATGTTTTCAGCACTGCTGAAATAAATGAATGATTTTCTTTTTGTTTAATTATGTTGTGAACCTGATCGTCCTTGGCAACCTCTTGTGATATTGTTTATTTGTGGTCAGTGATGCTGCAATGACAGCTTCTGACTGTTCAAACTGTAATTGGTCTGATGGGTGATTTTAGGAGGCACTGCTTCAGGTTGTTCAATTGAAAATGGGCAGGCTGTGTGACTTGAGATGTAATACCAAGAATAACCACCATGTGTCTCTGTCGCACTAGAATTATTCTTAACCCGGAAGTAAATCATTGTAATTGTCACAAAAGAAGGGAGAGACAAAGAGATCTCCTGGGATTGAAGATAAAGTTAATTGCATAAGGCAATGTAACCAGGAGGGTCTAAACTATGTAAGAAACCAATGTCAAGTCATCTGAATGAATCCCGTCACCTATCCGAATTCTCATCGATAACTGTATTAGCATCTCTTACCTGGTGAGACAGGACAGAACACTGTCTCTGAAGGAGGGGTTGGTGAACTCTTTTTCCAGACAGTTAAGTGAACATTATTCCCAAAGGACACAGAAAGATTCCAGTTAGATTTTCCTGAGGGGATAGTCATTCTACTTACACCAGCGCAGACGTTCACTCCCCAATTTGTTCTGGAGTCAGGTTTCTTTAGTATATACATTTATAAAGAGGTCAGTTACTAATTTAACATGGTCAAACAGTAATGGAAATAAGACTCCTATTATAGCAGTGCCACCCATTCCAGGTTTTACTACCAGCTTCATTAGCCACAGCGAATCGGTGACAAGCTCAGGTGTGTTAAACTCCTTGTAAAACCAGGAGTGGATCAAACTGGTGTGGAATCCCTGCCTGGTTTTCCCATATATGAAAATCTAAAACGTTTCATGTTTCAATTAGAAAATGGATTTATTTTAAAGGTAACATGAAGGTGTATTTTTTGCATTAATTAGCATAATAGGAAATAAGGGTTTGAATGTAACTATTGTATATGTAAATACATTGTTATCCAATTTTAAAATTATAAATAAAATGTTCCCAATACAATCGTGTTATGAAAAAGTCCCAATAAGTCTAAACGTGGGAGAATGGGGGAGGAAGACAACTCCTCTCTCTTCTAGAACTGAGAAATTGAATGAAGTCCATACAGCATGATGTAAAAACCTAGTCTCTGAATGTAGATGGTATTGTCTTGTGTAAACTTGATTAATAGGGTATGCTTGTAATTCCCTTGCCCAATGCATCATCTGTAATCGGACTAAAAACTGCACTTAAGGTAGGTGGATACAGTAAGTGGTGCTTTATATAGATTTGATTTCTTTTTCTTTTTTGTAAGATGGGGTAATAACATTTAAAAACCATCATCACTTTGTTTTTTCCCCTCCCAAGGATTGACTTCGCCTTTGTGGTTGGGAGGAAGTAAAAGTTCCTATTTGATTTTTCATTCTACACTTCAGTCAATCAGCAGGAATTATATTAATATGGATATCTTGTAAGCTTATGACGAGTAACTCATGTGGCAAATCCATACTTTGATTAATCTGCAGGCAATTCAAATCTAGAATTACTGAAACCGTTCATTGACATTGAGGGGGTTTTGCTTCAGAATGTTCCATTCTGAAAGCAATGGGCCAATTTCTATTCATCTAAAACCTGTATGCATGATTCCACCTCATATTAGGAGGCTGTGTGGTCCAGTGGTTAAAGAAACAGGCTTGTAACCAGGAGGTCCCCGGTTCAAATCCCACCTCAGCCACTGACTCATTGTGTGACCCTGAGCAAGTCACTTGTGCTCTGTCTTTCGGGTGAGACGTAATTGTAAGTGACTCTGCAGCTGATGCATAGTTCACACACCTAGTCTCTGTAAGTTGCCTTGGATAAAGGCGTCTGCTAAATAAATAATAATATTTAGAGGAGAGCGAATCCCACTCCCAAAACTGCATGACATGTTTTACAAGCCTTAGAAGCACAACACCTATTAAAAAACAGGCCGTGGCCAGTCAGGTTAATTGACAATCTGCTTCATGGACTCCAGTATAATTGACTTTTATGTTTTTACTGTAAATGAAACAGCCTTAACCAAAGGATTCCGATTCCCCACTGACTGTCATTGTCAATTCTGCCACAAGGTGGGGATATAGACACTTCTTCCCAATAATGGGTAAAGTGAAGCTCAGTTCATCACAAGAATTTATATGTAAAACAGCATTTTCTTTCACCACATACAGCGTCGTAATGCGAGCAGCTAGCCCCGAGGATTAATGAACCACCAGTTTGTGTTTTTTTTGTTTTGTTTTAGCAGCTAAAATCTGAAATACATACAAATCCATTTTAAATCGACGGATTACTGCCCCCCCCCTCCCCCCCCGCCCACACCTCAAAAAATAAATAAATAAAAATCTAAACCATATTGTAGAGTACAGTGGACTGATATCCAAATAAAAATAAAAACTCCTGTTATTAAACACAATGTTCCAAACGCGTTTCAATGCCACGGACTGTTTCAGTGAATCTTGGTGGGTCATTGATCGCTGTCCTGCAAGGTCTGGCTTGGAGGTAATAGCATGACCAATTCATACAGTAACCAGAAACATGGGTAAAACAAATACTATAACAAACTGTGAAACCGCAAGCATTCTGATCATAGTACACTACCCAAATATTTAAGAATTAAACACTGTTTAAAACAATCCGTGACATACATACTCTGTTTAAATTTGCCAGTTTACAATTTGTTTTTCTGTGCATTGATTGATATATATATATTTATTATTATTATTTGTTTATTTAGCAGACGCCTTTATCCAAGGCGACTTACAGAGACCAGAGTGTGTGAACTATGCATCAGCTGCAGAGTCACTTACAACTACGTCTCACCCGAAAGACGGAGGTTAAGTGACTTGCTCAGGGTCACACAGTGAGTCAGTGGCTGAGGTGGGATTTGAATCGGGGACCTCCTGGTTACAAGCCCTTTTTTTAACCACGGGACCACACTCCTATATATTTATATAAAATGTTTTAACAGCTACCATGAATGTTCCGCAACATTTTATTTAACTTACACAGTTACACCATCATTTGTGCTTCTAAAAATATACTTCCAATTCTGAAACAGAATGTTTCAGAAACTAGCCATAGCCGCACTATTTTAATACGTTAACACGTGTTGATTATACCGAAATATGAATTAATAACTATGTTTTAAACCCAGTAGGGACCCATAATAGTTTACCCAGATGAGAGATCAAATTATACGTTTAATTCACAGGTGTGAGGATGCATACTGTATACAGCAAATGCAACATATATGTAATCTATATATTATCATATACATGCATGCATGTCTGGGCAATAATCTACAACTCAACTGTAACACATTTGAAGCAATTAAACTGTTAAGCTCTAAGTGATGTAACACTATGATCTGCGAGTAGCTAGCAGTAGTTTATCAAATTCACCAGAACGCGTAAAAGAAGGATGGACGGCGGGTTCCTTCAGTTAATAACAGCGATAAACCAGTTGCCTGAATTGGATGGAGAGTGTGACAGTGGGAAGCCCGAGAAATCGACGCGGCCCCTTTAAGTGTCGTCTACCAGGATGCTAAAGCTCACATCTGGTCGTGATCTCCCTGCCGATCGCATCAATGTGTTTCTCCGCGCTGTGATTTATTAGAGGAGCAAACTTACACTACTCAGCGCTCCGCGGTACTGCACGATAAATACATGCCGATGGATTTCGTTTTCTCTTGAGAACAGCTGTTGAACTTGAATCGACTCTTTCTTTTTTTTTAACTTTCCCCCGGATTGTTTTCTTCTTTCAGCGGGTGTTTTTAATGTTAAAGGAAAGAGTTTAGTGCTTCTATTACTCCTTTTTTTCCCGGAAGTTATAATGAAGGTGTTTTTCTGGACGGTTGTGGTTATTGCCGAGTGGATTCTACAAACGGTAAGGAATTTGAGACGCACAGAGTGTTCCTTCATTTAGCAAACGAAGTGCACTGTAAGAATACCTGCGCGCTGTTTATATGCTGCTTGTAGGCTCGCTACAATACAACAAGAACACCGCTTACTTAAAGGAGATGGTGCGTAATTGCGCCACATTGCATTTCAAAAAGTTTCTTTCTAGGATTTAAGGACACTAGTAATACTGAAAAAAATATGCTCTTGTTTTGTTGTATCATGTCAGCAACAGGTTTCGCACAGGTAGGTAGTTGCCCATTTGTATATATATATATATATATATATATATATATATATATATATATATATATATATATATATATATATATATGATATAATGATATGAAAGGTTAGTTTTACACATATCACAAAATATGATATAATCAAAATATATCCATACACGGCTACAGTACACCAGTTCGTGTCAAGACGATAACCTGAGTCCAGCTCTTAAATTCCTACACATCTTTCGGTTGTCAGTCACAGCACTTCTTAGCAAATACCTGAATCACATTAGACAGGTAAATCCATACACACTAGTCTGGAAAACTAAGGAAACAGCCCCGGGTTTACTGAAAGTCGGTGTCTTTATCTCAATAATATGACATAGTCCATAGCACCAGTACGAACAACATAAGTAGAACGTGTAAGGGTCATGTCACAACACAGATACTGACTCTGGAAATGCAACAAGGTGTGTATTAATAGCCATTTAAATAAGAATACAGGAATTGTATTAAATGTTGCAAAAGCCCCTAAGAACCATACACAGCCTGTGCCTCCTGGCAAACATCTTTGGAATTGGATCGTGTAGTTAGCTGCTGCTACTGGGTTACATGCTGTAGGCATGCCTTTCAATAAACAGAACTGTCCACCCCCCCCATTACATCGTTAGTATTTTAGTGAAGAAGCAGCGATAAAATCCTCTAGGATCAAAATTCATCTGATAGGTTTTTGACAACAAATTCAGACAAGCGTGCTTTTGCAGTGATGTTACACTAGGCAGTGTAAAATGAGCACGTTTTAATGATTTCACAAGGGGTTTGCCCTATTATGAAGAGTGCTTGTGTTTGCATTTGTGCATTTATTATTTTAAATACCCCTAGACCTGTAAACTACACTTTTGTTTCTGTATAATGAAATGGCTAATAGAAAAGCGCTTATTCGGTATGAGAGCGGCGCTTTAGATTATAACAATTGACCCCAGGATGTTGTGTTCTAGAGTTGCTGTCTACAGCATTTAGTGCTGAAATTGTGAACGTTGCACTTATGAAAATTACTCAGACATTCTCAAACTACGCTTGGAAATCCAAGACGATAATGTACATTACATACATGTAGAATATAGGACACATATAGTCATTACAGCGTCACGTTTTGAACACACGTAAGAGTTGTATATACTGGATATACCGCACTACAACCAAAGCAACGTTCCACACATAATATACTTCTGCACATATATGCATGCATTTTTTTAAAAAAAAACTTAAAATAAACGTTGAGTAGTGTAACAGTATTAGCTTGAAAAGTAAAACAATGGGATTTAAGAAAAAAAAAAAGATTATAAAATAAATCCGTATCTTTTTGCATTTACTTAACGCATAATTATATAGCGTAATTAAAATCAGTTACCGTAGCTAATGTGCTGGTGTCTGCCGAGAGTGTGACTGGCGGTGAGGTAAACATTAATTGTGCTGTCATTCTGCTCAGTTTATATTACTTGCTTGATAAAATACATTGTATTGAAGCATTCTTTTATGTTTATCTGAGCTTTAAAGATTGCAAAGTTGACTGCTTACAGATGGCTTTTGATCATTAGCAAAACGATGTTTGAAAATAACTTCCTTCATTTATAAAGGGTGTACTGACAAACGAGTCTTAAAATCGACACATTTTAAATCAACGTGTCATGCAGGCAGTGTAAATATAATCCCCACTGAAATATAATCAATGTGCTTTCATTTACACAATGACAGGCGAGAGAACGCTATTCTAGCCTTCATCAATGGTCTGTTGTAAGTCTGGGTTTCTTGCATAGGGTCAGTAGCTTTTGCGAACTCCTGATAAATATTTTAATCTCACGTTAAAGTGAAATTCCACGTTTATCAGCGGCCAGGTTACATTATAATTATTGACCTCTTGGGGTTGTGTTCTGATAGCGCGGCTGTCTGTGCGCTGTCCAGGGTGCTGAAGTCCGGTGTGACAAAAAATACACCTCGGGCGAGATGAACCTCATCCACCAAGATAATTGAAATTCTCCCCCGTTGCTCTAAAATAACTTGTATTACGAATAGTGAATAGTGGGAGTCATATGTCTGAAGTCTCTCAACCCCCCCACCCCCCTCGGTTGAAGGGTTAGATTTCACTTCAGATAAATCGAGCTGTATTATATACATTTATAGGTGGTTTTATAATTTTGTAGACATCTACAAATATTATTGGTATCTAATAAATAAATAACTTGTGTTTTGTTCCCACACTTAAAATTACAGTTATGAAGTATTTACTATCCTCTAAACCTAAATACGTTCCTTTTTTTCATTTACCTTTTACTCTGTTAGTCTATTTTACAACCGTGGCATTATGTGTCTGACATAATGTCTTGTTTTAAAAAAAAAATAAAAAAATACTGTGGTAGAACTACTACCTTGAGTCTATTAGGTTAGGTTTTGCTAGTGTGGAAATATCAAAACGAGGGACATGTTTTTATTACATTTGTATTTACAAAATAGAAAGATAGATATTTTATCTGTCCAGATTTTTTTTTACATTTTATTTAGAGTCTTAAAATAGCCACATTCAGAATCAACACATGTGCTAGCACTTGTGTACCTTCTCAATGTGAAAAATAACTAACTTGGCACAAAAGTGAGCACTAACATGTTAAAACTTATACTGCATACGACTCTCTTTCCTTAACTCTTTCAACACTGTAGAGGGGGTGATAGTACTATGCGAAGCGCAGCTGTCTATTCATTTCCATACAACTAGAGACACATATGCTCCGAGGTATTTTGATTTAATAAAAAGAGCTACTGTTACTCAAAGAGCTGGCAAGTTTTGATGCTCTTTCTTTGGAAAATAAATCAAACGTTTGGCTGAAGTGCTCTGAAATATTATTGATGCATGTTTCCAAGTTATATATGTGTTAATTCAACACAGACAGTGGAGTTGAAATCAGTATTTGTACGGCAAATTAATATTATATGCTCTGTATCTATGCGATTCATAAACACTCCGTCACAGGTACATTAAAAATCCAGGAATATTGCTGGATTACAGGACACATATTAGGACAGCTATTCTCAATGTGTTTCTAATTATTTGTCCAACCCCTTTTTGTACATTTATCAGCTTTTGCATACCTTATGTTTATGGTGCAAATCTCTGTTGAAAGACAACATCTATTATTCTTGCTGAGCCGTGTAAAAATGTACTTTTAATTAGCACAGAGTAAGGTGGACTAGCTTAGTGTTCAATAGTATATCGATGTTATATTTTTTTTGAGGGGAAGTGTGGAACTAATCCTGCCCAGGTCTCAGCCTAGTTCCCTCTCATATAATAATGTCTGTATTGATTAATACGATATGGGAGAGAGGGCTGGGTATTCAGCTACTTGATACTGGGTTCCTCAGTTTAATCTGATGGCACACATGCTCCACAATCGCTAAGAAACACAGAAGAAAACAGGATTGTTTATTTCTAATGGTTAGAGGGGCTGATATCCCTTCTCAACCCACTGGAGGTCTCTGCTAGGCAGGGTTCAGACACACTGATGGGGGAGGAGGAGTGGTGAGGGTTAGGGTGAGGAGTACGGGAACGTTGTGCTGGAGATGTACAGAGATTAAAGTTATAAAACTAGAAACTCAGATATCAGGCTTTTCAGTAGCAGTTTTTGTGTGTGTGTGTGTGTGTGTTTTGTCCTATTAGAAACTATGGTGAAAATGACATTTTTGAGTTTTTGGAGTTGGTTTTGTTTCACCGTTTGGATACCAAGATTGCTGTCATGGTTGAAAACCCTGATGTATTAAAATGTAACTGCCACACTCCAAATGGAGGTCCAGACTCCAGCAGAAACAGCTTTTTGTGGCCCGTGGCTGTTTGCTAAACTGAGGAATGAGTCAGAAATGCAGAAAAATATAAAGCGTAATGTAAAAAAAGTCAAAATGCTTGACTACCACGTTGCCAAGTTCATCCCTATCAAACACTCAGCAGTGCTACATTTAGAAATACTTTCCATTGAAGACATTGGAAAAGATTTCAAGTCAAAATGTTTGTCATTGAGTCTATTACGTTTCTTTAGTATTGCTTAGTTGTTATTTGTATTGATTGAGATGTATTCATTGATACTGGAGTTAACACTTCTGCTCTTCTTTGAATGTGATCTTTATTGTCCAAATAACACCTTTTATATACGGTCGAGCGCAGTGAGGATCAGTTGGTAATTATTACTATTTATTTCTTAGCAGACGCCCTTATCCACAGTGACTTATAATTGTTACAGGATATCACATTATACAGATATCAAATTATTTTTTTACATACAATTACCCATTTATACAGCTGGGTTTTTACTGGCACAATCTAGGTAAAGTACCTTGCTCAAGGGTACAGCAGCAGTGTCCCCCACCTGGAATTGAACCCACGACCCTCCGGTCAAGAGTCCAGAGCCCTAACCATTACTCCACACTGCTGCACAAAATTCCTTTGTGAAAACACAATATTGCACACCGGTATTTTTGCTGCAGTGTAAATTACCCTTCAAATACAATCCCAAAGTTAAAGTTTACTTAGTTAATTCATTGAAGCTGCTGCATCCCACCTCACGTCCAAGAGCAGAAATCTATTGCCTTCCCCTTCACTCAGACCTCCATCTGTTAACTTGAGGAATGTGTGGCAGTGACTTTAATACATTGCTAACCCATGGTTTGTGGGTGCTAATGGGGCATTTATCTTTAAGTCACTAACCAAGGCTACACCCTCTACGATTCAATTGTATTTTTCCATTTGCATTCCCATAAAAGCAAACAGAAGTGCCTAATAAAGAACACACAAAGGATGTCACCGTCTTTGGCATTCCCTGGTATTAATGGAAAATGTCTGAATCTCGAGCACAAGGGGCCTTGATAGCTCAGTAGATTGATGAGCTAGCCTTTCACCTCTGGTGGCCCAAACGTAGCACACGGCTGTTAACAATAATAATAATAAAAAAAATAAAATTAAAAGGGTTATGACTGGTTTGCCCTTGGGTGTACAGTTTAATTCAACCGAGTAATCAATGTCATGTTTAGATTGACAATTCTAGGCCAATGACAGCCTTCAAATGCACTCCAGGCCATCTATTATTCTATTCTGTAAATTACATCAGAAACTGTCCTTGTACGTCTCACTTCAGTTAATGTTTGTTTTGTTTTTTTATGGGAATTTGTGTGTGTGTGTGTGTGTGTATATATATAAAAAACCTATAAATACCTCCAATGTTTTGATTCAAACACAGGCTCCCTTGAGAAAGATATGTACAACATATCGAAACGTTGGGGAGCTGGCTCTATATATATTCTTTTTTAAGGATATAGAAAATGATCCTGAAACTAAGATGTTAATTCAGTCTTTGTTCTGCATGTGATGCAATGTATATGTATGAAATCTCACTAATTAATATTGGTTGAATAAATACACAATTCTACAAATAAAATGAGATCCCCTTATATTCTCCTTTTTAAAAAAAAAAGAAATCCTTACAATATGCACTGCTTTTAAGTCACCCCAGAAGTACAGTACAATATCTCATCTCTGTCAACATCTATGACAGGCTTTGCTTTTACTTTTAACTTGTGTTTAAAAATGCAAGAGGAAGTGCTGTTGGAATTAGAGGAGAGAAAACATTTCAGCCAGTTAAGTCAACACAGCAAGCTGAAGGCACTGCTGAATTATGTATTTATTTATTCACCAGCAGGACGCTGTTGAATTGATCCCGTAAGCCTGGCACTGGTGGCAAGGAGGCAGAGCGTTGCTTTCACACATAACTTTCGCTAATGAGCCTGCACGTAAACATGTGGAACTGGTGCCTCTGCAAGGTTAACTCAATGCTCCCACGCCCGTGTACAGCTATGCACCTAGAATTTTAGGATTGGAGACATAATTAAAAAAAACAAAAACTGAACATTATTTAGATCTTTTATTTTGTGTAAATCAAAGAAACTACAAAGTGGTATCGCAAAAGTCTACCAGAAGCCGTAATAGTAGTACGGTATTTCATGTTAGATTTGGAAATGTCACTTTGTACTGTACATGGAAAACTACAAAGCGATGTGTAATTCAATAGGTTAACATAACATTATTCAGCAGGTTTCATTTTACTTTATGCAACATTAGTTAATTCTATAGGGTGATGCAAAACCTTTGGCCATAGCTGTAGAGACAGGGAAGCGGGTTCGATGCAGGGTGGGATGGGAAACGCTGAAATTAGTGTAATATATTTGCCTGTACAAAGCAGTAGTTATTGGACAACCAACTATTCACCGTTTAACACGCTGTTGTAGGATTTGTCATCAATTTGCAAATCCACTGTCCCCAACACATTTTGTACAAATTGAAGGTATATGTCATCTCATGCACCTTTTAATATTCCAATTCTTATCTATTTAGCATTCTATTGTGTGTGTGTGTGTGTGTGTGTGTGTGTGCGTGGCCTCTATCATTCTCGATTGCTATTTCTGCTTCATCATTTTCCAAGCTTACTTTTTGGGGTTGCTTCTGAAGAGGATTTCTAAAGCAAGGTGGTTTGAAAAATGACTGCTAAGGATAGGACCTCCATGTAATTAAACATTATGAAAATGGAGATGGTACAGGTTTACCTTTACTGATATATGCATTAGATACGGAGGCTACTCTGCCTTGCACAGTATCACTCCCATTGTTTGTACCTTTCTGCAAGGGTTTATTAATGCTACTATCTGCACTGGGAGCAGGTGATTGAATTCAAAGCAGTTCTGACCTGGTGAGGCTAGAAAATGTCTCTTTTTTTTTTAAGCGTCAGGAAAAATCAATACAGTCATCCAGCTTTCCTCCTTGGGGATATGGTATTGAAATCGTTCAACCTTAAAGGTGTGGTATTTTAAACCTCACTTATTATCATTAGATAGCTTCAGTTTATATTAACATTTCAGTTAAAGTGGAACATTACAGCATAGTCCATGCCCTGCGGTTATTAGAAGGAATATTAAATTCTGCGTGTGTTTCAGCATTTAAGTATTGGAAAGGGTCCAGTAAAGCAAGCAGCACAGGACAATTACACAAGGTGAATAAAAAAAATAAAAAAGATACAGGAATGTAATCAGAACAGTATAACTAAATTAACTGCTCATCTGCACAAGGATCTGGGGAGCAGTGAAAATTATATGGAAGCCAATTACAAACAGTCAAACAGTTTGATTAGACGGGCTTAAGTGTGCCTTGCACTGTAAATATATAATAACTTTTTACTCATTGATTGACCCACAGTGGGTCAGCCGATTACTGCACACAGCACCGCACAGTATCATACTGGTCAATAATTGTGCAAAGTGTCAAGAAGTCCTTTTTTGGTCCGCGGCTGGCTTGAGAAATGATATTTCTAAATTTGAAAGTCAATTGATTAGTTGACAATATGCCCTTCATAGAAAATACCCATTTGATGCTCGCCTGCAGCTCTTTTCTGGAGCCTGGTATGTGAAACATACGCTATGCAATCTAGCTTTCGTATTGGTTGCATGGGGGGATAATAGCATCATTTTGAGCAGATTTGAAGATTGCTGTTTTTGTAACGTGTTAGGTTATTTTTTTCCCATAGGGGAACATTTAGTTATTTTTCTTGTTTCAGTCTTCTTTTGGCATGTGGCCCGGGAATTACTTTCCATGGTTTTCCCAATGTTACTCTATACATTTACAATGTGTCTTTCTATGGTTTGCCATGCTTTATGCTTTACCATGTTTATATAGGCTTTACAATGCTTTCTGTACTTACGCTTTACCATGCTTTCAATATGCTTTATTGCACTTTGCTGTGGTTTTACATTGGGGACTTTGTAAGGGTAAAAACTACCGCAGACTACAGTGTGGGGGGACTGGTTAATGGTACACTCTGGGGTACCAGCTGTACTTATAGGCTACAGAGCTTTAAACAGCCCCACAGGATAGGATGAGTGAAACAGAATACACAAAATGAAGCTTATCAACAAGAACAAGATGATAACTGTGAAGTTTAAAAGCAAGCATCCGCAAAAAGGTAAAAAAAAAGCTGATAGTCAGTTGAAACTCTTTATAATAATCATAAAAGTGAGCTTTATGAATATCTATAAACACAGCTAACCAAAAGAAGTTCTTGTAAAAGTTTTTCGGTTCGGCAGAGGAACTGGACAAATGCACACTCGACCCGTGGTGAATTCTGTATAAGTTAAAGACTGAAGATGAATCCTCAGAAAGAAAAAGAACTTGATCTGCTCACCGGGATTATGTTTGGGTGGGATTGAAGGGAAATGAGCCACTAACAGATGCTGCTAGATCAGGCACCAGGAAAAAAAAAGCATGACACCTAAAAAACAAATCAATTCTGCAGTATTCTTAGCAATAAAACTTACCATATGCAATTGAAAAAATGACAGAGCACCAATATATCACACATGGATGAATATCTTATTGGAAATGAGCAAGGATAGAAAAATAAATTAGAGCCTTGAAGAATGTAAAATGTGTAACTCAAGGATGTATGGGTGTGGGGGTGGGGGAGCACATATTTTTTACAATATGATTACTTGTGAATGATTATACCTCTAACTTTCATGATATAAGATAGGAAAGGCAGACATCTATAAAAGGAGTTCTATGCAATGGGGAATGTATTTGTTTGCTGGAAAAAAAATTGTGCTGTAGGGATACATTCGATTATGGTTAGGGTGATGTCACATCCTTATCTAAAGTTTATCAGCACGCATTATCATACAAAAATAGCAGTGTGAAATGATATTTGAAAAATAATTGAACTTCACATGTTTCAGGCCTCTGCAACCATTATCTTCCTACATGTCCGCTTTTTAATTGGCACAGTGGGCCTCTTGAAACGTGCAAATTGGGACTCGGAGAAATATGATTAATGTACAATTAAATTAACCTTAAAACTTTGCTCTGTGGATAATGCATGTATTGCAGATTCTGTCAGGGTGTACTATTGTTCAATTACCATTCAAGTTTCTTTCTCTGCCTGGCGGACATGTCTGCCAAATTCACATGTGCTGAAAACTACAGGTTGTAATTAATGTGATAGCTTTGTGTAGGTGGTCAAAATCTAATGAGAGTAATGGCAAGCTGATTGGTATAGGACTAGATACCTTTGTTCCTGTTTTAATCATTATAGGATTTCTAACAATATGAATAGAGAGAGACAGCAAATTAAAACATTTATTTATTTCTTAGCAGACACCCTTATCCAGGACAACTTACAATTGTTACAAGAGATCACATTATTTTTACATATAATTACCCATTTATACAGTTGGGTTTTTACTGGAGCAATCTAGGTAATGTACCTTGCTCAAGGGTACAGCAGCAGTGTCCCCCACCTGGGATTGAACCCACAACCCTCCGGTCAAGAGTCCAGAGCCCTAACCACTATTCCACACTGCTGCCCTTATTCAAAGCAATTTTTTCACATTGATTGTTAGCAGTTGAGAAAAACTTGTATATTTCAGAGATTTAGCCAGCTGAGCAGAGTTTTTCCGATTTCAATTGGTGAATTGGAGCTTGGAGAGACAGCTAATAAGAGAACCAGGAATTTGATTTGGAGTAATACTCACATTGACCATTACATTTCTTGATTTCTCATAACTCTCCTGTAACTATCAATACACCAATTTAAATAGCTACTGAACTACCCGACAGTAAAGAAAAAGGTTCCATCTGCAGTCTGCAAAACAATACGCAACACAAAAGTTAAGCATCACCTACATGCATCACATCTTTGTAGAGTAGCTGTTTATAATTCACCAACCTTCAATATTTCCCTAAGAGTATAATAGTTTTCACAGCCCTCATATTCTACCTAGACATTTCCTTTCTGCAGCCTCTCCCATCTTTTGTGTTTGACATTCATGAAGTAACTTCCACCATCGGTGTGGGTTAGACAGTAAGGTTGCCACCACTGAGGTATTATTCAGAAGCCTTGAGTTTTCAAAACACGCTTCACGATTTATTATGTGTGATAGATATATAGCAGGGATTTTCTGCATGTAACGAAATATTAAAACTGTAATCCGAGAGTCACCCAATATCATAACTCCCCCTCAAAGACAGGTGGGGGTCATACTGGTCAGCAGTGTGTGTGTGTGTGGATTCCTTTTTTAATAACTCAGCTCTGGCATTTATATATCTTATTAATTCCGCAAGCTCTGTGCTTATTAAAACACACATATAGTATTCTGAATTGTGTCAGGGATGGCAGAAGATATTTGGCAGAGATAATCACTGGATATGTGGAGACACTGCGAGAGTTTTAAATGCAAGTCACATATCGTGATATTCGGAAGGTATCTTTTCCTCTGGCACACTTTTTCACCTTTATTCATGCAGAATTCAGTTACCCAAGGGAACCATTTAATTGACCTTTAGCTACAAAAAGGTTTTAGGAATAATTGTTATTAAATTATGAACATTAATGCATGTTCTGCAGATGTTTTTTTTTATTCATCTAAAGGGCGTGCTAATCAAATAAAATTGCATTTGCTCTGTAAAAACTTAATTGAAAGGCACAGAGGTAGTTTTGATCTCTCTCTCATCTGTCTATGTATATGCATTTTTCAGCAGCAGAGTTAACACAGAGAGGTGGTTGGTGCAATCCACGGTGATTCCCAGTGCTGTATATTGCTCTATTTAAAGCCAGCTGTGGTTTATCCCAACAGGTATAGTGCTGATTTGTTGCATTGGCAGGAACTACAACTCAAGCCCACTTCCTGATTATAGGCAGATTCAACAGCGCTCTATGGGTTAATATTTCTGTGTCAGCTTTCTTTGGGCCTGTCTCGGTCTCCAGGGGCATTCTTGGAAACGATAACAGGAGCTCTTGATTTTTTTCCCCTCTTTTTTATGTTTTTTTAAATAAATAAGTCAGAGCAGAGAAGCTGTGAAAGCACATTCTGCCCCTTTAAGTCTTTCCAAGTTTCCTAGCTAGACCCAGCGCAGGGAGTGTCCTACTCAGACAGCTTTGCAAGGGGACCGACCTTCCCTGAATACTTTGAAGTAATAAATCACCAGGAGAGAAGGATTAAAAAAAGATTGCAGCAAGATTAAGCGGCCCATAGCTTTGTTAACTGGTAATACAGAACACTGTCCTAACACCATATGATCCCAGCACAGTCTGTTCCCTCGCAAAGGCACAGCTCGTTCAAAGCACTTCAATGAACTTATTATCTGGGAAAGACATCAATTCACACAGCCCTCCGAGTGAATTCAGAGTGATATTTGTGTTTGATTTGAACAATACTTCATCAATGAAATGGTAATCAAATATAAACGCATACTGTATCGCAATGCATTCTCGATTGCAGCAAGACATTATGTTATCGGAACGTTCAAGATGTTGAATTGAAAAGAGAATTGGACATTTCAGATCAGGCATGGCCTTCCAACCATGAAAATCTTTCAGAATTTTGTTACACCCTCAATTTTAAAATAACAACCTGGGTCTTTTTATTTAGAAAGCTTTTAACATTACTGTAAAAGTAGTTAGTTGCTACGTTTTTGGAACAAATGAACAATGATGGCATTGTATTGTTGTTGCTAGGTTTTGGAGGGACGGGTGCCAAAAGATAAAGGGAAGCTCTTGGTATTTTATCTCTTTAATTAAGACGAGCACGGCAAGGGATCAGTTAAGTGGGGCAGCAGGGCAACCAGGGACTGCTTTAAGATAGCAACTAAATTAGAAAGAGGATGTTGATAAACGAATACAAAATAAACAGTAAAGAGTCGACAGCCAGTAATTGATATGATTATAAAGAGCAGAACAGAGTGGAAGTCTTAGTGAAAACCCCAGCAGAGGCAACTGTAATGCGTGCCGCTCAGCTACAATGCCCTGCGTTACACAAATTGAGCGAGGTCATGACAATTATACTGCTGCCTAATCACGTTGCAGCTTCCCAGGTGCTTTCAATTACACACATAGGGTCCCGTGCTATATTGGGGCTCAGGGAGAAGCTCAGTTCTGCAGAGATCTGTCCAGACTTTGATTAGGTGACGCTAGAGGTGACAGGGCTGCTTGGTAGGGTTTTTATCTTCAACGGAGTTCAGGCATGGCAGCTGCAATGGAGTGAGGCTGCCACTGGTACAATGCTATGGCAGTATGGTAACTATACTCTTTCCAAACGAACTTCAGTAGCAATGCAGACTTGTATTGGCGGCATTATAGTGGCAATGTAATAGTTCTGTACTAAATATTAGATAGTAACCTTCACACTGTATTCCTTCAAAAGGTGGCAAACCAATGGTTAACCCATGGCTGTTATGTATTTGGAGGAAACTGACTATGGTGAATATTGTGGCTTATAATTAGGGTTCTTAGTTTTCGGGGGGGGGGGGGGGGGGGGGGTCTTTGGTCACAGGGTGTCCCTTTAAACTTATATTGAGCTGACTCCGGACAATATTCCCGATACAGTAATGCACTCAGGTAGTTCCATTTTATATAAAGTTCTGGCAAGGCACTTTTATTAAGATACCCAAGCTTGTATTTATTTCACAGAACTATATACTGCTATGCAATACATAGAACTTTGAAGAAACACCTTGGTCTAAATTAAAAACAGATGACAAATGAAGTAAAGATGAGTACTAGCAGTACTGCAATGACAACAGGGATATAAAATAGATGTTGTGTGCATTTACAGCATGCCTACTTTGAGAACATACTGTGCGTACGTTAATTACTGCTGGTCATTAATGCCCCTAAGCTGGAGTTATCCAAAAAGTGCTTAAGCGAGAGGAAGAAGAAAAACTACTTGCAGCTTTTCAATAACCTGCAGCTCATGGGAAACAGCTATTTTCTCTGTGATAATTCTCTTATTATTGCACATTTTCCTTGCCAGTGCCCCACATTGCCTTCCTGATTATTAAGGCTATCCCACCATCCCCCCATTCCTCCCATCCCCCCATCCCCCCATCCACATCCATGCACTCGCTCCAACATGAGCGAATGGCCATCTGCCATCTACACAGGTTGGTTCATCTTGAAAAGTGCCATCTAATCGAATCAACACTGAGTATGAATCTTCTTCTTCTTCTTCTTCTTCTTCTTCTTCTTCCAGAGGTACCTGGACTGTACTTTTCTAATTGAATCCATTCCCGTTTTAGACAGAAATAACCTGGTAAAATTGACTTGCAGCAGGTATCACTAGCTTAAAAGCTGGGATCTGTACGCAATTTAGAATGGGCAAATTTGGACGTAGTTTACTGGATTCAAGGAGTAGATCAGGGTTTCAAGCAATCATCTCAAGCAAATTATTACTGCTGCAATCAGATGTCAGAGACACTGACATTGTGGCAGGCTGTATCAGACAGCATAAAGACGTCAGCAATCAGGTTGATGGATGGTAATTAAGATGCTCACAGCTGCTCTTCCTTTAAGTCCTGCTATGAGTAATGTGCTCAAATCAATGCGAAATTGTTCTTTTTTTTGGGTCACCGAGGCTTAGAGATAAAGGATCTTATTGTAGGGCAATTCATTTTAAATAGAGATATACTGTAGTAGTGTTTTTTTCCTTGCCTTCATAGAGTGTTCGCTCTCACCTAAACTCAGCATTGCTCTTACCATGGCAGTACTTCACAATCAGATGCTTCCAGCAAGGCAAGGAAGGCGCTGTTGTAGTTTTCCCGGAAATAGAGATTTTTATTTTTTAATTGAAAAGCACATCCCAACTTCACGTCCCTTCGTTTCTCACTGCCTTCTGCTGCCTCCTCAAGACCCTCCTGTTTAGATTGCACTTGTAGGTCTCTTGCTCTACCGTTTCTATTGTGCCCTGGATTTGCCTGACCTGCTGTAAGCACCACGTTACTGGATCCTCAGCTAATGCACTACTGCATCACTGTAGATATAACTTGTTGTAATCTTAACTTGTTGCATCCTACTTCATATTGTAGTTTAGTAGTATTGTTTGCACTTACTGTAAACTACACTGTATTTAAATATCAATCTTGCATTGTAACCCTGTACTGCCGCGGTAACACCTGTAAGTCGCCTTGGATAAAGGCGTTTGCCAAATAAATACATAATAATAATAGCAATGCTATGTGAAAGACAGGCCAATTGGAAATACCCCCATTAGATCCTATTAGTAGCAACTACACCTTACAATACAAGTTAATACTATGTCTTATGTAGACCTTCCTGTGCAGATATTGGGTGAGAAAACTGCCAAGAGAACTCTTTGACCTCATGAGCCTTATGCTCAAAAATGCATAACTCTACGACATGTATAAAAGCTATAAATGTGCAATAATAAGAGAATTATAGTATAGACTAACAGTTGGCGTCTGATTTAATATCACATCTTTCTTGGGCTCATTGTGCATGCACCAGGCCCCTTTTAGTTCCCCAGGCCTCTTTATTTAGTGACCGTGCAGCTGTGGTTGTGTGATTGAAGTGTGCCAGCCAGTTCTGAAGAGATCTGTTTGTACTAGCCCAACAGTGCCCCTCACTGGCGGAGTGAGCCAATGACATGGATTCATGCCAGGTGGCAGACAGCATGAACAGTTGTTTGGCTTTGAGAAGCCCCCTGGTTTGCTCCCAAGGAAGGAATACTATTAAAAAAAAGCAACACCCAGAAATGGGACAGATGAATTGCTAAAGATGCTGCGACAGATCTACTAAGCTTTTGCTCCAGAGAAAACAATACATCTTTTTTTTCTAAAAATGTAATTGGTTGATGGACCATGTTTTATAAACCGGCATGGCAAATTTAACAGGCTTTATACTCCCATCATCTCTGACACAGCTGTCTGTCGAGAACAAAGCTGCCACCCAGCAACATCATTAACTGTACAAATGAACTCATAATAGAATTAGTTAAAATTAAAAAAAGAATAAGTCCATTCAGCTCCAAACCGAATTACAGTGGAATCCCTCCCTTTCCAAATTTCAAAGGACTGAATGTTTTCCAGTAACTTGTACGTGACTAAGTCAGTAAGGTTTGTACATTTCCTTGCTTAATAATAATACAAGTAACCGGATTAAACAGTGGTGGTAAACTGATTTTCTGTATAATTGACCCACACAGTGTAAATGACAATTACAAGACTGAAAACTACTACAAGGTCTACTTTTGCCAAAAAGCACAAGGGAGGGAGGGAGTGGGCAATGGGAAAGTAACTGCTAGTTGCCATAACCTTTTCATTACTTGAAGTGCAACTCTACTGAGCTTATCCTTGTTGGTCCACCTGTAATTTTGTCCCACAGTCTTAGACAGTCAGAAGAGTAGAGATCTGGTGTGGGAATACCAATATTCTCAATTTGACAAAGTTCAAACCGGTTTCAAAGTTGACATTTAGGAAATTAAATGTATACCCCCTCCCCCTCCCCCCATCCCCTTGCCGGGACATCTGCATCCCAGACTGCTACCAGGAAGGATCTGATCTGATCTGCTGATCTTCACCTGGTTCTGCCTGTGCATCCTAGCAGCCAACTGCTCTGTGCCTATCTTGCCTTGACTCAGCAGGACCAGTGACATCCCACCGCTACCACCATATATAACAGGGGAAGTGTTATGTGTGTGGATCTTCACTGAATAAGAAGTCCGACACAGAGAATTGGGTGATAACACGTCGCACTGGCACAGCACCACTGAGGGCTCTCCCTGTTGCAGACCCCTTTTTTTGAATGAGGGCCCTAAAAAACAACCTCTGTGTGATATTCTACCCACACCCTGTATAATGCATAATGCAGAATCATAGAAAGATGCAACCTTATAGGTATTGACAAACAGGAGCATTTGTGTTGTTATCTTGCTCCCTATTGTCACAACTATAGCCCACCGCACCTATCCCTAAAATACAGCCCCAAGCTATGGCTCTAGCACACAGACTGTCTCCAGCACTCTTTCGTAATGAGTTCTGAATCCGGCACATTGTTGCTGTGTATATTTTTGCATTAAACAGGCCTTCTGAAATTGGATTTGATTTTTTTTTTAATCTGCCAGTTTTCAGGTTCCTATCCACCTCCAGTGCTGAAAGCCAATGCATCATTGTCATTTCCCTTCCAGACATCCCCAAACACTTTATTATTTTTCTTTTTTCTTCTCCTTTCCCTCTCTTGCTGCCTGCCATATGAAACAAGATTTGCCGGCTCAATTCTAGTCGCATGGGCCTCAATTCAAATAGGCTTCTCTTAAAAGGAGATTTAAAGGGGATAATAAGCCTTAAATAAAAAAAATAAAAAAGCATTTAACTCTCATTAGCATTAAGTCATTTATCATTTCTGCTGTCAACCTTTTCCTTTTGCAAACTTTAGTTTCGCTTGGTTCCTGCAGTATATATTCGGCACCATTCATCCTTAAATTGATAGCATTTAAGTAATAGTAATCCCTGATAAATGGGTCCCTTCCTGGTACAGCAGTTATAAAGATCTTGACATTAAAACGTTCTTAGTTCAGCCAAAGTGTCTATAAAAATAACAGTCAATGCCACATAGTGAACAAAAACTTTGTCCGAAGTTTCTGTTTGGTTGGTAGGAATATACTACTGTGCACTCATCTAATAATAATAATAATAATAATAATAATAATAATAGGTGTTTCTGGCACTTACTAACAAATATATCTTGGCTGATCTTGTCTGCATTGCACCTAGACCCTTATTAAAATGTACCACTGTAATTTTGCAGATTTTTTGCCGTGCATTTACCATAGTTTACCATGCTTATTGATATGCTTTACCATACCTATTTTTATAAGGCTTGCCTATGCTTTAGCATGCTTTCTCTGTGCTATATTAATTTGCTATGCTTATACTGTGGTAAACCTGCATAAGTGCAACCCCCCCCCCCCCCCCCCCCCCCCCCTTTAAGTATGTTATGCCAGGTATGGGAGCATTTTCAACCGATATTTAAACCAGGAGAGTTGTGTAACACAGTGCTGGACTGGTATGTGTTTTTAACCCTGCATAAGCAGGGACAAAGCATAGGAAATGACATTGAAAAGTACTGTAAAGGGTTCACATTAGGAATGTACCTCAAGAGGAGGAACGAAAGGGGATTTGGGAGAGAAGCACAGCCGCGGATAAATAATTAGCTTCCAGTACAATTTCATGAAGCCCTCGGTGACAAACACTTTTAAATTATACACTTCTTATTTTGCTGCCACCCCTCGGGAGACATGATTAAAAACCGAGTCCTTAGCAGCACACAGCTGGGTAAACTTTTCACCTTTTTTCATTTTCTCATTACTTTTTACCTGCCAGGGTTGGGTGCTGTAAACTTGTTTGCTAGTGTGAGGAGACAGAATTATCTCCCTGGTGAGAAGGGTTGTGTGCATATGTATGGTGCGGGGTATTTAATATAAAATAAATTTGATTAGACGGGCCCGGGGAGGGTGTGTTACTGTTGCAGCGTGTGGGAGAGAGAGGGGAGGGGGAGGCAAAGTTTTGTACTTCTTTGTTTGTAAGATACATCGTCTTTTAATTTTTTAATTTTTAATTTATTTATTTCGTGTGCCCAATTATTTTACCCTCCGGTTTTCTCCCAATTTGGATTGCCCAATCGCTTTTCCCATCACCGCTGCATTTCATAACATGCCTCAGGATTCCCCTGCACACATAATCAATTACAATGTTATTATGCATAGTTACAATGCACTCAACGTGTAAATCTTTTTGAACGATATATGCAAGTGCACAATTGTATCAGAAGAGAGTTTGCGTTAGAGTTAGAGTTAGGATTATATCATGCAAACAAATGTACACCTTAACCACATTGTAATTATGCTTAATAAAATTGTAATTCTGTGTAAGTATGCTTGTATTTACTAAGTAACTACTATGTCCATACACAGTAATTAGAGACACTTAATGTAAAGTGTTACTGTAACTTAAATCTGAGATAACTACAGTAAGGTTTGCGTGAAATTCAAGATTCAGATAATATGATCATCCTTTGAATTTGTCATTAATACTCAACATGACACAGCACCAATATAAATACTGTATTTCTGTCCAAAACCACTATAGTTGCCTATAGTATACTGCAGTACATACTACTATAAAGAGCATTATAGAAAATGTTCCAACTTTTATGTGCTCTGCAGTAGTAGGTATAGTCAAGCATTTTATATGATGCTAAATTATATTTATTATAATTGTATTTTAAGGGCCACTTTTTAGTTTATCAACTGGTAACAACTAGCATGTTAACAAATGTAGTTCATTTTGTGTTAATAGTTATAAAAACAAAAAGTATAATAAAACTAAACCTGATTTAATTTGATAACTACTGTAGTTGAACCCCATTTCAATGATATTACCAAGCTGATAAAGCCAAAGTAGGGTCTGGATGTTTGCTAAATCGTTTTAACTGCTCCTTTTTATATTAGTTCATGAATATAATACTATAATGTATCTTAACAAATATAATGGAAAAATGTTGCCTTTTAAAGTAAAGCATGATCTTCATTCCATGATCTTCATCCCATGATTTGAGGGCAGGAGTGTGGAGTAGTGGTTATGGCTCTGGACTTTTGACCTGAGGGTCGTGGGTTCAATCCCAGGTGGGGGACGCTGCTGCTGTACCCTTGAGCAAGGTACTTTACCTAGATTGCTTCAGTAAAAACCCAACTGTGTAAATGGGTAATTGTATGTAAAAATAATGTGATATCTTGTAACAATTGTAAGTCGCCCTGGATAAGGGTGTCTGCTAAGAAATAAATAAATAAAAATCTTCTGTTGTAAATGACAATTTACCCAGTAAAATTAGGGAATTGAATAGAATGTATTATATTCTGTTATGTACATGTCGCCTACCTCGAATCATGTCTACAATAGTTTTTTTAACTCTCTTTGTTGCAGCATTTGTATATGTCACACAAATAATGCAAAAGGCAGCACTGCTAATATGTCAGTGGTAGGCGTTTTATACTGTAAGTCACATAATTTCAAGTGATAGAATTGACAAGAAAAGCTTAAGGTAACTAGTAATTGGAAATGTTGACAGTACGATCTCAAATTCCTCTGGTAAATGGAGCGTGACCTTTTTAGAATTTTGATATACAGACATTCCGAGTGCAGAAGTGAAAAGTTCTAAAGGGTACCATGACATCTGGAGAATATCCTTTAAAAAGTCATAATCTGCTAACAAACTATCACATAAGGATAAAAAAAGCTACAAATAATATTTAATAAAAAAAAAAGAAGGAAGAAATTGAGCCAAACGGCTGGAGATAAAATAGAAAAAAAAAAGAAAAGAGTATGATAATTTTCCAGCCGTCGCTTGATCATCACGAAATTAAACACAACAAATCAGACCAAGGGAAATTGGATTTTGGACTGATAAAATAAAAAAAGGTAGCGAGACTGTGGGGAGCAAGAGAAGCGCTGGTCTGTTGAATTGAGCTGCCCTTGTGCTATAAGGGTCCTGCGCTGCTGGTTATAGCTTATGAATAATGAAATTATGGCTAAAGTGGCATCCCCTTTAACAGTGTTAACCAATAGCTGTTAAAGGGGAGATGAAACAGAATTAATGATGAGAAATATCCGTTATTTAAAGCAGGCTAGGGTGCTTACAAAAGAATACACTATACAGCCTGCAGGGTTGGGCTCAGTTCTTGTTTTTCAATTCCAATTCCTTTTTAAAATCAATTCCCCATTCCAATCCCTTCAAAGGAATTGGAATATATATTTTAGAGACACAACAATCACTGTGATTGTTCATCTGTATTCATCTGAAGCCAGTTTAATTGACTAACAGTGACTTCAATTGAAGTCATTTGTTGCCACTGAGAGAAGCTCATTTTAACAGACTACTGCTAATTGCAATTTTGATCAATGATGTGTTGGAATGGATTTTAAAAAGGGATTGGAATGGAAAAATAGGAATTAACCACAACCTTGATAGCCTATGTCACTGTTTGAAATGAGGTAGAACTAGGATTATTTTGTGCTGCATAATGTTATTATCAATCACATTCAGATTGTAATACAGCTATATATACTGCAGTTAAAATAATATAATCCATGTTTCTATCTCGTTTTTATTATCTTTACAAGATGTGCTTCCCTAGGTTTTAATTAGATAGCAGAATGTAATAGTTTCTGGCCCTTTGTCAAATAACCTAATAATTGCAATTTTTATGATCAGAGAGAATCAGTTATATTTCTGAACACTAATAAAGCAATGAAAAACAAAAACGAAATGTAACAAAAATCGGTTTGATATTTGCAAAGGGTCTGTGAACGTAGCAATAAGAATGCCACAGTACTTTAACACTGACTTCTCAAGCAAAGATCCACCAATAACGAAAATACTTAGAGGCAAATATGATAAAGATAGGTATTTAACTTATAATGTCACACAATTCTTAATAGGTCAAACATGTACAGTCCTCCCCTTTTTAACATTGCAGTCAAGAGTCAGAAGTGTAGTTACGAGACTGTGCTGTTTGTGTTACGCGTTCTAACGAGAACGCACGTGCTACTGGAATAGGATTGAGCGACAAATGGGAGCCACGACTATACAGATTTATAACCAGTTTCTCCACCTTGTAAAAGGGCTGCCTTATAACAAGACTGAACTGTATTTTACCATGCTACCAAATGGGAGAATGCTGCCCAGTTTTTTAAATGCTGGCTACCCTACTAGTTTTTGAAATAACAAGAGATGACCCAGACTATGCTGCACCGCTAATTAATTACAGAGTCATCTCAACAATCAAGCTGTTACTGGTTTCGCTGTTTTCTGTTTCTGATCTAGGTCTGTACTCCAGCCAAACCAAAATGACGAATCCATGAATCCAATCTCTGGTCTGACCGTTGGCACTGTTTCAATCTTTTGTCCTGCCAGAACGTGATTTCGCATGCTTGGTCAAGGCCTTTCCTCTCCACTCACTGTACTCCATCTCAAGATGCTTTAAAAAATATTACTCCACTGGCTCATATGTAAACATGAATGGTAGTTTTGCAGTGTTTCCATGATTATGACAGAACCGAAGTCATTGTATTTTATCTTGCTCTTAATAGTATTAATACTTGTACTGTGATTCTTGAAATGTATTTTTGTTTACGACTGTAAGTCGCCCTGGATAAGGGCGTCTGCTAAGAAATAAATAATAATAATAATAATAATAATAATAATAATAATAATAATAATAATACCATGCATTCAACCTTTATTTGTAAATTCCTATTTACATATATTTTTGTATTTTCCTCTATTTATATGTATTTTGTATATATGTGTTTGTTTTTTTCATTTTTATTGCCTTATATACTTTTGTATTTTGTTTAATATCTGTAAGTTGCTTTGGACAAAAGCATCTGCTAAATTAAATAACAATAATAATAATAATAACAATATACATTCACTATGGTTCATTACACTTTCCTATGCTTTTACTATGGTAAAATCTCATAGTGGACACAGCATAGTTAGGCATGGTGAATGGATACACCCGATATGCTAGTTTCAGACATGGGATGCCAACAGCAGGTATAAATAAAATGTATGCAAGTGTTGAGCTCTAACTTTCATATTCTATGTTTCTGAGTGAATTTTTTTTTTCTATTCTATCATGTATTCGTTTAAATCCAGCAACGGAATGACTGGGTGAATCACACTTTTCCAAATGATGCCACATTGCGAAGCAGATGCAGAGTTTGATCTAAGGAAGCTAATAATCCTTGGGGGCTGAAAGCTGGCGTCAGGGGGGCTGCAGATCTTCACATCTACCAGAAATATTTCCCAGGCTGGAGGGGGTGGGGAGGTGGGGATCAATGAATTTGCATGCTGTTAGGAGCTTGACGTTATTTCAGATTTCACTACTTAGACGTCAGCCCTATCGTACATCTATAATCTATAACCGATTCCCACACCAACGTTGTAATATATACAGCATTGTAGATCGAAAGGTAGCGATTGAAGTAGAATGGGACATTTCTATGGATTTGCTAGGTGGGGGGGGGGGGGGGGGCTCAGTCTGGCTGTCATGGGGGGCTCTGAGATAAGAAACCCCTGCATGTCATAAGTTACATCACAAAGACTGTTTGGAGTATTGGGTTAGTCCAACTGAATGCCAACAGCTAGTCCTCTTAAAAAAGTCACCCTAGGCAAAGCCTGGTACTAGAGGGATGAAAGGACTATAGAAAATGGAGGAGTGGGGAAATGTCATGGCATTCATCCCCATCCTAGCAGTGTTTGAGGAACAGCATGGGGTTTACAGTATCGTACTGTACGTGTTTTAAATGTGCACTCGAAAGAGGGGCTAGATGATGCCGTGGTCCAACAGCTTAAAGGAAGACTCCTGATGTTTAATGTCTTGCCTGTTTAATCTCCTATGATGTGTATTGTGTGTGAATATGGTGACAGGGAGAGATGGTCAGGGTCATTCTGGTGCATTTGTGGAAGATCACATAATGACCACATGCTGTTAAAACCCTAACATTTTTGGAAGGTGTTTTCTTGCAAGCATTAAAACAATCTTACCTTAGCTGTAGTGTCGTTTTCACCGTCTCCATATCATTGTGAAGAGGAAGTCACTGATTGAAGTTACAAAGTGTGTGCTTTCCACATTTACCTTAATTTCCAAACACGCATCTTCACCTGCAGAGATATTACAGTGTAAGTAATGTACTGTGAATCTCTGAGCAATCTAAATTTACGTTTTCACAAAATACGTAATAGGCTGGAGATAGGGGGTCTCCTTTAATTGATCTATAAATGTGGTGTTTCGAAATAACCTGCTGTTTTACATACTTTTAAAAAGATCCAAGAAGTCATGCTGTTAGAGATGATTTATAAATCGGAACATGGCAGTTATAGATCAATAGATTATCCATCTCCCCAAAGGTTGCAAACAGGTTGTGGGAAAACAGTTATAAAAATAAAGAATTCCTAGGACTCTGATTAACTCAAAGAGACCCAGCTACAGAGCCGCCTGGTTAGCACTTCAATTCAACGACACCCCAAAATACATCAGAACACAACTCACTTAATCAGCTGCAAGGTTCCTGTGACTGCCTACCATGCATCTGGATCAGAGCTGGTTTCGCAATCATTTTACATCAACCCAAGCAGCGAATATTATATATATATATATATATATATATATATATATATCACATACACACAAATCTCAGGGTATACGTTTGCATGCCGGCTGCCAGGCAATGTATCAAACGATGACAGCTTTTCCATTCTTTAAATAAGAACAGCGAGACTCCCGGCTGCGTTTAACTTTAATCATTTATCTAAATAACTGTTGTGGAACTAACAGGGCTGGTGGTTGGGAAGGAGGGTGGGTGGCGGTGGGAGGGGGGGGGGTTATATTGGAAGTTCTGAAGCTGAATTTCTCATTTCATATTTCTTTATTTATGCATTTGTGTTTCTTTTATTGCACCCAGATTGCAGAAGTGAACTGTGCCCTCTCAGATTTATACATTACTGACTTGAAATTCATTGCGGGTAAGTGCGCACAGGCTGCACCCCTCGCGGTTGCAGAATAAGCAAGGCATTGAGGCACTAAGTGACAGTGATTGATGCACTGGGCGATCAAAACTCATCAATAGAAAATATGCAGTCAAAAAAGCACCACAAAAGAATGGAATTCACAAATACATAAAAAACAGCTTGAAAAGTAATAACAGGTATACATGTAAATGTGTTGGGGAAATAAACATTGAAAAAAAAAGTACTAGATGGTTTCAGCAGATTGCAATTCGTTTGAAGCAGTAATGGAATTAGCTATTGAGGCTATTGATCATTTTCAGAACTGATAAACTTTCCAAATGTAATCTATAACTAGTTCTTATTTTTTCCACGATTTTCACTCATCTTTGACTACCTTACCAAAGAGTTCCATGTTGCCCATTCCCATTCCATAAGATTATAGGGCAGCAGGTTGGAGTTGTGGTTAGGGCTCTGGACTCTTGACCGGAGGGTCATGGGTTCAATCCCCAGTGGGGGACACTGCTGCTGTACCCTTGAGCAAGGTACTTTACCTAGATTGCTCCAGTAAAAACCCAGCTGTATAAATGGGTAATTGTATGTAAAAATAATGTGTAAAAAATAATGTAATTGTATGTAAAAATAATGTGATATCTTGTAACAATTGTAAGTCACCCTGGATAAGGGCGTCTGCTAAGAAATAAATAATAATAATAATAAAACTATATTTCAATGTCATGGTATAACAATGACTAACCATGGCAATTGATGACCGTCACTTAACCTCCTTGTGCTCCATCTTTCGGGTGAGATGTAATTGTAAGTGACTCTACAGCTGATAGTTCACACACCCGAGTCTCTGTAAGTCACCGTGGATAAAGGCATCTGCTAAATAAACTAATAATAATAATACATTACATAATCGGTCCTATTCACAAAGCATTAACTCATGTGCTGTGAAATAATGTGTTTTTTTTATAAACGGGTTAAATAATCATGAAACTGCTTCAGACAGTTTGGTTGCTTCAATAACAAACAGTCTCATGACTATCAAACTTAATTGCGTTCATAAAAAAAGCTCATAAGCCAAAGCTTTGGAAATCGGACCTGATGTTTCGCATCTATAGAATGAAAGGTGTTTGAACTAATTATCAGTTGTCTGAAATCCCCAGATTCGCTTTGTTTCTTTCCTCCCGCTATGCTGTTCAGAGGGCCATCTTTCCAGCAAGCCGCATGGATGAGCAATGGAACCCCAGTGGACCATAAATTAGTACTCTTAAAAGAAACAGTCGTTCCATTTCACTGCAGATTATTACACCTGGAATGAGCCAGTGTGAGACAGAGAAGATCCCTCACAATAGTAAACTTCATATGGGCATCATTTAGGACTCTTTTTTAACCTGTACTGTTATTTAAAAGCTGTGAATGGTCTCTGAATATGTAACTTTGAGACCAATGTGTTTTTAAACTTACATTTACTAGTGGCTAGTCAATAAAGCTCTTGATTTCACTGGATATGTGTGAGCTTATCAGGGTCTTTCTTTCATTTTCAACCCCCTGCATCAGGCATTTGGGAAGGGGGAGCAACAAATCAAAGCAAGGGCTGACTGCTGCACCCCGACGAAGTTACTGCTCTGCTCTCTGCATTACTGAGCAATCAATATAGATGAAAATGTAAATTTAAACATTCCTTTGCATGAAAGAAACATGAAGGGGGAGAATCAATTTCAGGGTAATCATTTCTTAATTATTGCTTTTGACTAGGATTAAATGCTTTAAGAAATCCAAATAATGCATCTGTTAGTTCCACCTCGGAGTTTGCATTTTATTTTATTTTATTTTTTTTTGTAGCTGTTTATTATTCCGTTATATGCGTTCTTAAAAGGATTGGAGCTCACAAAACAATTCCATACATTTTCCATATTTTTTCACTATACAGGTCTCAGAGCTGTAGTTTTGAAAAGTACAGTACATCACGAACAAACAAACAAAAAGGTTGAGTAAAAGCTATCTACATAGTAACTACACTAAGCTTAGGCAGTTTTCTGCTCATCAAACACTGCATGATTAAACACCAGTATTGCTACATTTTCACTGTACTTGCCATTATCAGTTACGTACCCCATTCGAATCTATTAGCAGCAACTACAGTTATAGTTTCATTGAAAGTGTAGATCTCACACTCAGGATGTCAACGACAAAGCATTTCAAATGTTTAAACCACAACAGGATCTATACAAACAGATTACATGTGTTAATATCTGGGTTTTGTCTTTTTTATTTAGATGTATTGACTTGTAATATGTTTGAGGGCTACCTCCAATCAAGTTGAGAGTGTACTTTCTCTTACAATCTTTGTATGACAGACCCGACTTGCAAAGAGCATGTGAGAAATACACTCTCAACTTGATTAGAGGTAGCCCTGGATCAATTATAAACATACATTACAGGACCCAAGACTACAGATCTCAGAAGTCTTGTCAAATCCATTATAACCCTGTCAGAAGATCCATATTGCAGAGCTCAATGAATCATACAGGACTCAAGAGCCACCCATTTGACAGTCCTGCTCATTAGTCTGGTCTGCATCTTGTCATCAGAATCCTAACGGCCAATCAGAAAATCAAATTGTATCACAGGTCGGGTTGCCTTTCATTTTAGTTCCCTGTGTTTCAATCAGTAGATTGTTGAGCTTTGAATGTGGTGGAATAATAATAATAATAATAATAATAATAATAATAATAATAATAATAATAATAATAATAATAATAATAATACACCCTGCGGTGTATTTGCACAACAATCACAGTGGTCGAGAGAAGCAGACAGAAACCTATTTAGGCAGTAAAGAAAAAAAGGGCTACAGTACAGCCCCCCCCCCCCCCCCCCCACCCCCCCCCCCCCCCCCCACCCCCACCTTTCTCAATTCTAGGAACATAATTCATGCCTTAGACATGTAGATCCAAAAGGTCCCTGGAATTCCGTAACCTGTGCGGTGTGGTGGTTTTCGAATGCATTATTAAAACATGTCTGTATCTCCATACTGGTGTGTATTTCTTTCCCTTGGGAATCTTCGCTGCTGACCCCAGCTGTCTTCTCGCTAGCCTGCTGACTTGGTTAATAAAATATAGGGCAGCTAATCCACAGAAATATAGATTTAGCTAGTATTTAATTTTAAAACTAATTTCGTTTTCTTGCAGTGTAAGGAAATGTTAAACAGATGATTACTTATTTTTTTTCTTGTGTATGCAGCAATATGGCGTTCATGAATATTGAATTACCTGGCAGGATTTTTAAAGATGTAATAACGAAGGCTTATAGAAAATTCAAGCATTCCCTTGTCGTTTTGCTGTTGATCTTCAGAGAGTGATAATATAACTTTAAATACAAGAAACTACTCGGAACAATATTTTAACTGGTTTAAGTTATTTCTTTGTAGTTTTAACTACTAGTATACTGGTATATTTTAGGATTATGTGATACAAGCTATTGATAAACTTTAGGAATGAGTGTGCCACTGAGGGGCTAATTTGGTAAAGGCTCAACCGCATGGTGTGTAGGGTGAGTCATGCAGTCAGGGGAACGCAGGCTTGGGTCCTGGCTGTACGAAGTTGCCAATCTTTGCAGGGGATTCCACAGAGAGCGTTGAATTTGCTCTTTGAGAGGCACAAATCAACAGGGATTGCTTTTTCTCACCACACTCTGCCCCTACAGGCCAGGAGCCCTGTGAACTGAAAACAGACACCTGCAAGGCTGGCTGTTGTCCTTCAAGGGCCAGTAGCTCCTTAACATGTGCTGTAAAGAGGCTTGGTCATTGGATGCCCACTGACCTCCTGAGCTGTGGTGGGGAAGCATAATTATTCTATCTATATTTATCATTCTAAACTGGGGAAAAAAAAACAGGGGCACAATAATTGAGCAGACTAACTAAAGGGCTGTTTTGGAATATCTTTCACTTTGGTGAGGGTTTACAGCGAGTAAAAAGAAACAGTGTTCCTCTCTGTTTTTTGGGTCATTTATTTTTTCCTTCGTCCCTGACTGAGAGACCAGGGGGTTTGAGGTGAGTGAAGAACACTGGCACAGGTTGATGAGTGATTAATAAGAATGGGAGCAGACTGGGTGAGACAGAGAGAAAAAAAATCATGCGTTTCAGCACAGCGACCCCACGTTGTGATTGATGACAGAAGTAAACTCTTTGCTGATCAAACTCCAGCAGCCAGAGTTCTGTGAATAGGCGAGCAAGACAGGAAATTAATGGAGAAAAAGTTCTTGTTCAACACAGCCCCCGATCTATCAAACTCAACGGAAACCTGCTGTGCTGCAGAAAAATATTTCAAAGAGTTCTAATGCGTTGATCAGTAATTATAATAAAAATACAAAAAAGAACTGTCCGTTCCTGTAGCTTCAATAAAGATCTTTGTCATATTACTATTATAATTGTGTTTCTGAAAAATACATCTCAGTATGTAGCTGTTATTGTGCCGTGTTTTATGATTAGGGGTGTAATGATTAATTGTGTATCGTCGAATTGTGATACTTTCCTTGATATATCGTATCGTAATAGAAGTATGTATCATGACGTGTATCATGTATTGAACATTGTATATGACCAAATAGTTCTTAGATTAGAATAAGTGTGATTTATAGTTGGTATGGATACACACTCTCCCTATGATTACATTTTTGTCCTTTATCCTATTAAGTGTCATTGTCCTCATTTGAGGACAGGCTACTTTAAAAAGAACTGGAGCATTTTTAACTGGCATCTACCTGTTATTTTCATTTTCTGTTTAATTATATTGTTATGATAACTTACTCTAATTTTGTTAACTGCAAAAAAATAAGTCTAAATGTAACTTAATTCTGCAAATACAACCTTGACCTTCAGAAGCTTTTACAGCGCCTCAATTTAAACTAAGAAACTGTAGCCTAAAAATGATAAATATCTTGGTGTCTTCCTCCCCACGGTGATGATAAAGCTCCATTTCCTCTGTGTTGAGCTTCATAGCCGGGTGTGACATTTCACTGCTTTGATTACGGGCACGTCTAACTTGACTGTCCTCAAAATAGGACGCAGCAATTTGTAGCCAAAACAAAATATTACATTTTTTTCTCATTAAATGACCATTTGCTTATGCATCATGCAAGTAGCTAATTTGTCTTGATCTACTGAACTTTTTAAAACGTATGCCTATTTGCATAAACTTTTAGACTCACTGTATTATCCATACAAACCTACTTGCATATTTTTTTTTCAATGTTTGCGGAAGAAAGCGACTGGCAGGTCTGAGCCTCTTGCACTACACGTCTTGAAAGGTCCATTTCACTGCTAATATCCCCTATTCTTTAAGATGAAAGGAGCTCATTTAGACCCTATTCTTCATGCTTTGAACTGAAGCGTGGCCAGCACTATTTACATGATGCAGACAAATGCCAGTGAATCAGGCACGCTATTCATCTCTTTCCTCTGTTTTCTCGCTTCTTTGCTTCTCCCTCATGCATTTTTGATGATCCCTGTATGATGAAGTTTCCGTACGCTTGAAATTAAAAGACTCATCAATTTGAATCAATAACATAATAATTATAATAGTTATATACCAATATAAAGGGGTGAGGGTGCAGTTCAGTCTCCATGCCTTAAGCCTGCCCTGGGCTAGTGGGAGCACCCCTTCTCCTTGGCTTGCTCAGCATCACAATTACATCATGTCTGTGTATTTCGGTATATGCTGGGTCTGTGGGTTATTGTGTTCAGCGACAACAGCACTATATAGATACACGTTATAAATTGGAACCAAAATAAATAATTGGAAAACATTAAATCAGTTGAAGTGAATGATTTTTACATTTCACGGAGTCTCAAACTCAACAAGATACAATAATTAAAAAGATAAGACTCCTGTATGACTCACTTTTGAATTAAGACGTGGGCGAGACGAGATAAGGGCTGACAATGTGTTGTTTAACCAACAGTGGATAATCATGTTCTTAAAGCAAGTTTTCCATTGAGTCTAGTAGAATTTAACATGTGAAAATGCAATACAAATGGAACATCACAGTAAAAGATTATTAAATGCAAAGAAGCAATGGTAGCAATATTGACAGCACACTAATGTAGGAGGTATTGGTAGAATGGTACCACAATCATATTGGATGTACCAAAGTATATTGAAATGATGCATTTTGTATATTAAAACAATATCGGATATTTCTTAATCATTTTTGCAATAGATGTAATTAAAAAGACATCTCTGATTATTGTCCTTGTTTCTACATTTCCTATGTTAAATCGTGAACATTTTTTTTATAAACAGATATGAGTGCAGTTTGCAATATAAGGACCCAGTAATGAATCCACTACAATATGTATTTTCCCTCAGGGAATCAGAACACTGAGAGTGCATTCCAGATTCAGATAGGCAGCTTTGATTCAGGGTGGCTGCTTAACGGGAGACAGAGTAAATGACAAGGCCAGTATGTTTGGTTAACGGTGCCCTCGCATAGCTGCTTATAAAGTATTAAGTATGAAGCAAACCTCCTAATTTTATTAGCTGCTCAAACAGTGGATCTCATTTCCATATATATTCTTTTTTTAATAATTGCTCGTTGCTGGAAGTGAAGGGTATGATGAATGGCTGGGTCGAATGGCCAAGTCGTCTGGGCGCATATACGCTTACAAATTTTGCTCATAAAAAACACAAGATAATTAAATCTAAAGACAGCCTTTTGTATCCAAGTAGTATTAGAAGTGGAAATGAAAGTAGAATATTATTTTATAAGCATACTGTATGTAGTGTGTTTTTTTTTATTATTGTATAGTTATGGTTAAGTGGTCCTGCATCTGTCAAAGGACAAAAGAAGAATTCCAGCCTAGAATAAATCACTAAACATTGTACTCAGGAATTGCTAATAAACATACCATTTTTGGAGGGGGGGGGGGGGGGGGTTGCACTTAAAAAAGGATGCTAATTTCTAGTTCTCTGCTATCTTTTCTTTCTTGGATTTGAATTGAATTGAAGACTCTCCCGTTTGATAAATATAAAGGGTGTTATACTTGTGTTATCTGTTTCCACAGTCTTCTGAAGGGTTAACTTTCAGATTGTGTTGTGGTGTTGGATGGCGAGGGGGGGTGAGGGGGTGAGGGGGTGGGGGTGGAAGGGTGGGGGGCTACCTTTGCGGGATATAAACAAGGCCAGACTATTAACAAGGCCTACCTTGAAGTTCACAGAAGGCTAAACTACGGAAAATATATAAATAGGTGCCAAATCATTGTTTTAGTATAAAATAATTGCGGGACACTTCAGATGTGACACAACTAGAACGTGTATTTGACCTCCTTTTAAGTAAGGGATGGTAAAGTCATTTTGGGTCACGTTTTCCACATCATACATTTACTATGGAGTTGGCTTGTTGTCTACAATTTACCCAAAGTGGATAACAGGTCAATATCTTTAAGGACAGGAAGAGAATATTTCCCGATTATCCCAAAGCAATCAAAAGCCGGTTTGAGTTTCCATTTTTCCACGCAGAAAGGAGAAAAAGAGGATAGGTTAATTGGTATTAACCTACTTTTCAAAGGGGCAGACAAAACCATCAGTTGTGGTGTTAAATGTCTACTTTTCTGGGATATATATATATATATATATATATATATATATATATATATATATATATATATATATATATATCACAAAGTCAAAGTAGTCAAAAGTTGTAGTCAAAAGTTTACATACCCCAATGGAAATTTATAATTTCCAGAAATTTCTCAAAAACAAATAATTATAGGAAAAATCTTATATATATATATATATATATATATATATATATATATATATATATATATATATATATATATATATATATAAGCAGCTAATTTTCTAAATGTGTTCCTATTATTTAAAAACTACTAAATGTATGAATTAGTATTAATCCATTGCCCTACTGTAATGAATGGATTATCCTAGAACAATTTAATCACTCCAATAAGACCCATTGACTAGGCTGTGCACCAAGAAGATAAAAAAGACGGATTTCTGCTTGTATTGTTTAAGATTTAGTATATAACTTTAATCATAAAATGGTCTGTATATAAAATGTATAATTATTATGATGGCTGTAATTAAAATAGAGAGAGAGAGGTAATCGTATTTTCCAGTCGCAGCTCTTACTCAGGTTATCAATTATTTATTTTATAGCGATTATTTTATTTTTAAATCACCCATTACAAATTTAAACCTGTACCTTTTAAATCACATGTATTTTAGGGGATTAAACCCTGGATTAAATATAATCTTCTCCCACCAGGTACACAACACAATGACAGCAGGACACAAGACTACAAAAATGTGTATTTTTTTTTTTTTTTATATTTACAAGCAAGGTTAAGCAGTGTAAAATGTACGCATCAGAAAAATAAATTAATTCTTGCTGGTTTTAGAGCTAACATAGATTTTAAACCCATCTGCAATCAGATTTATAGATGTGCAAATAAATCTAATACTGTACTATGGCTTTAAAAACAGTACATTGATACAGTTAGCCAGTTATCCTTTTCTTAATGCCTTCATGTTATGAATATTTAATTGCACCACAATCATGTTTAGGAGGATTGCTCCTTAAGGGAAAGTCTTATTTGATTATTCTGCTGTGTTTCTTGTGCCAAGCTTTTCGCAACACAAAACCATCTGCACCCTCCTTCTGCCCTTAACATGAATGAAACCTATCCTCCTTGCCCTGCAAAAACAGTATAATGTTTGCTGATGTGTTTTCATGGAGGTTGCACAAGGTTAGTTTTCAGGTTAACATACATTATTCTGTATAATAAGTACAGGATAGAATTATCTAGAGAGATACTTTAGCTTGTCAGTGGATACAACTGCTACCAGCCGAGATACTCATGTCATCTCTTTTTCTTTTCTTTTGTCCCTGCAGGTAGTTTGCTTGGAAAAGCAAGTGGGCAAGAGCCTGGAATACCTGGAGCTGGGGGCCAAGGGATCGGTGGTCAAAAGTTTACCGTACGGGGTTGGGGGAGGAGCAGTTGGAGGAATCAAGCCACCATTCCAAACGTCAAGGATATTTACGACAGCAGACAACCCCTTAAAAACCAAGACTCCTACTTACAGCTTCTTGAACCCATATGAATGGGCTCGAAACCAGTCTCTGCTTCTGGATCAGACCAGCTACCAATCCAAGCGCAAACCCTTGCTGAAAACCTCCAGGTCCAAGAAAATCTTCGGCTGGGGGGACTTCTACTTCAACATCAAGACCATGAAGTTCAGTCTGCTGGTGACTGGGAAGATAGTGGACCACGTCAACGGGACCTTCAGCGTGTACTTCCGCCACAACTCCTCCAGCCTGGGCAACCTGTCCGTCAGCATTGTGCCGCCCACCAAAGTCGTGGAATTTGATGTCCTTCAGCTGCAGCAGTCCACCATCGAGACCAAGGAAACCAAGACCTTCAACTGCCGAGTGGAGTACGAGAAGACCAACCGAGCCCGCAAGACCAAACCCTGCCTCTACGACCCCTCCCAGACTTGCTTCTCCGAGCACACACAGAGCCACGCAGCCTGGCTTTGCGGGAAACCCTTCAAAGTCATCTGCATCTTCATCTCCTTCTTCAGTATTGACTATAAACTGGTGCAGAAGGTCTGCCCGGACTACAACTTTCAGAATGACCACCCCTATTTCGGTTGAGGGCCGGAGGGAGTGTGGATGGGAGTATGGTCTTAAGTCATAATGCACTGTACCTCAGTTTTCTTTCTTGGGTTTGTAAGGGGATGGCTTTGCCATCAAAGATGTACACACACAGTCCATCAATAAATAGACACTGCATATAACATTTCGGCACAGAACATAATTTTTTGAGGGCAGGCCATGGTGCAGTGTCCTGCAAGTTATGTACAAAGATTGGATCACGTGAATGAAGGTTGCCATAACTCCTCAAAGGCAGCCTTCTTGAGCCCATCAGCATTTCCAGGTTTGGGAGATCACCTTCTGTACCAGATTTGTTCTATTGGGTTCATGTTGGGGGACTGGCTTACTTTCAGATGGGACCTTAATCCACTGTCCAAGAATTCACCCACACTCACAGACACCTCTATAAGAAAAGCCAGCTGGATATTTTTGCAGTAATAGAGAATAGAGAATCACCCTGCGTTGCGTCCACCTATTTTTAGGGTTAATCACAGAAACCATGGATAGGTGGTTGACGCAATCCAGGGAGAATACCCAGTGCTATAAAATGCCCTAATGGCTTATTCTGGCAGCATATCGATCGATTCCTTAGTTCTTTTCAACCATGTTGCTTTTGACTGTGAGTCTGTGCAGATTGACAGACTGCTGTTATGCACAGAACTATTTATAGATAGATTTTTGGTTCTTTGCTTTTATTTTACGATATGCAAAACACTACAGCTGCCTGTAGATCCTGTAGATCCTGAACTGCAGTACAGGCACTGTAGTGATGAGGTACCAAGAAGAAGCAGATAATTTTTCATGCAAATAATACATTTGAATGAAAAAAAAGAGCAAAGAACCAAAAGACCAAAACGATAAGGGAATCTGTGGTATCGGGCAAGATTCACAGAGCTTAAACTAATGCGTTATTTAAACAATGTATGGATGGGCGAATTAAATAAAATATATGACTTCTTTCTAGACAGTGTACAAGAGTCCCGTGAAAACCAGACTTTAATCTATTAACCTTGAAAACAACACACACACACACACACACACACTCTTTAAATAACTGCCGAGTTGGATAATGCCAATAAGAGGGAATTAAATGTGATTTTGAAGTCTACTTCATCGCTCCTTCAAGAACACCCATCTGTTCGTAATGATATTGTCAGCCACCCCACACTTACGGAACACATTGTAGTCTATACTTGTTTGCATAAGGAGTGATCTTAGACATGCGTTCGCTGTAGTGTAGCATGCTGTATTTAGTTATGAACTGCCTGTGTAGCTACACACAAACGCCAATTAAGAAAACAGAGGTCTAGAATTGGGGCAGAAGAGGAGTATTGTGCTGCTGTAACTGATAATGTGTGTAGAAATAACTAAATATATGTATATATGAAAATGCATAAAAGAAATATGAAAATGTTTCCGTTTTGATTTTTTTTATCATCCAGATGATAATAACTACAAGAGCCTTGTGCATTAATGCATCGAGCCATTATATCTTCAGCTCAGTCTGCATACTGAATACTAAACAGACGCAGTTCGGCAGAAAATAGTTCAGTATTGAAAGAGAGCCTTTGTTTAAATGTTTGTCTGCTGGACTAAGGAGTTGATTTGGTACACCAGGACACAGCTGGGATTAGACACAGCTGGGTTTTGTTAGAGCGTTTTACAGCACCAGAGAACCCTGAATACATGTGGTTGTCCCAGGATTGCCACTAAAACTAAGTAGTTAATGCAATCCAGGTGAATTCCTCAGTGCTATAAAATGTTCTAGTAAAATCCAGGTGTGGTTTATTCCGGTCAGGTTGATCAAATCACCCCCTAAGTTTCTTTTCTTTTTTTTCCAGAGTGTATTTAACTGTGTCAGATTTAAAATAAAATTAATAATGATTGATAAATAAATAAATTAATAATGATAAATAAATAAATAAATAAATAAATAAATAATGAACTGGGTTTTAAATACAGACCTGGCCTCAGATTAGAACCCTGATGGACATTTTTGGGGAACTGGAGTGACACTGTGGAGGATACTGACAGAAAAATAGATAGGGTTACCGAAATTCCATGGTATGGGTATAGGGTGTCAATTGCAGTCTGCAATGATGTGCAAGGTGCTGCTAATTTAATGCGAAGAACCAGGATCTCTACTGACCAGAGTAAATGGATCGTATTCTTAAACTCAGTGGTACAGAACAGATCTCTTTTATTAGGCTCAAGAATCTAATCCAGTCCTTTAAAACAGCTCCCATGCTGCGTTTACATGAATGAAAAAATGTGAACCATCTACACGCTTTGATGTAGATTCACCATGCCATGTAAAAAGAAAACTCAGATGTCTGTCAAAGTCATGGGATTAATCTGCATAGACCTTGGTTGGAATGTATACAGCGTTAACAGCATCTGTGGCCATGAGGGGGTAGATGAGGTACAGTGTGGGCTGTCATAGCAGAGACCAGATCAAGAGTAGGCAATCTTGGCTTTCTCACACCATGCTACTGCAGGACTTTATTGCAAGCAGGTCCTAATGTATTGTATTGATCTTTCGATCGGTCGATGAAGCAGTGGTTTTTTAAAGGTAGAAAAATTGAATAAAACGCTTTAAAAAAAACATTCCTGTTGCCATGCAGCCGAAACCTTCAGCCTGCTATAGGAATGCTATACAGCTAAAACATCAACTGTTGCATTTTCCTTTCAGGATTTTTAGCACAGACTAAACATCGACCTTCATTTTTCAGCTTGCACACCGAGGCAGGTCGCCCCTTTATCAAAGGAAAATGTTACCAAACTAGTGCAGCACAATTCAGAAGCGTAATGTAAGGACTCTGCAAGTCTACCAAGTGTGTGTTCTTTCCACAAAACAAAGGTGTAAATTGAAATACTGTGGTACATATAAATATCCTGTGGCTGTGCGTTAATAAGAGCTTTAACAGGATTGCTCTTTCTGTTACATTTCTTGTTGTTTTTGTCTTTTACAAAAAATAAAATAAAAAATAATTAAAAAAAAAAACTTTTGTACTAGTGCAAATGTTTTAGGATTTGATATTAGAAGCGTCCGTAGCTAAATTGGGCAAGCATTTGTAAGGAAGCACCAAAATAATATACGGCATCGCCAGTATACAGTAAGATGTGGTTACAAAACGTTATAAAAAGCCGCAGTACCAATGCAGTAATATACAAGAGCTTCAACATAGAGGGCAGCAGTGTGGAGTAGTGGTTAGGGCTCTGGGCTCTGGACTCTTGACCGGAGGGTCGTGGGTTCAATCCCAGTTGGGGGACACTGCTGCTGTACCCTTGAGCAAGGTACTTTACCTAGATTTCTCCATTAAAAACCCAACTGTACAACTGGGTAATTGTATGTATACATAATGTGATTCTCGCACAGGTATTACTGGAACTAGCTTGGTTGATATTTGGCTCGATCACACTTTGCACTCCATCCAAAGTAAAAAGACTCTTTGTATTTTTGTAAACACCCTCTCCAGATTGATCACTTATGTATTATAGCCCTCTTTGGATGTCACCGTTACTGCTGGTGTCTGTTTTTTTTCTGTTTATCGTTTGCTGATTTATAATAAAAACAAATAAGATAAAAAGAAACTGCTCGTTTCTAGTGAGAACATGAAAAGAGTATGTGAATTATTTTATTATCCTGCTGTGTGTGTGTGTGTGTGTGTGTGTGTGTGTGTGTGTGTGTTTTGGTGCTAGAGTAACCCATTGGAAAAAACAAATTACTGCCTTTAAGATGCAGCATAACTTTCATTTAGCTGTCTGTCTCCCTAATGCATTTGCAGGTCTTACGGTCTATTGTCTGTTAAGGTAAAAAATCTCAAACGTTGAGGGACTACTGGGTTTCTGAGTCTACAGAGTGCTCCATAAGTCAGGCATCATTGGCATAATTGTTAGAATTGGTTCTTTTTATGTAATTCCAGTGTGAAATGTCTTTAAGAGGAACGAATTCAGATCATTTTGATGTGTGGTGCTGATAGTCAACGGGATAATACACAGAATAATATATAATACTGCCGATAATGTCTGATTTGCAAAAAAATGTTGCAAGCTTAACTGGTACTGAAACTTTAAAAAGGCATGTCCAGTACTAAATATTGAACCACTCAGTATCTAAGTTTTTGACACAGTTGCTGTCTACCCTCTAGACCGCCTTGACAGTTTAACTTATCAAATCCGGCCCTGGGTCTCAAAATGTAATGATTGATTAAATTGTTTCCTTTTTTGACAATTTTTAGTGTCGACATGGCCTAATCGTGAATTACCCCAATTCATGAAAAATTCTTAAATAACGAGGGAAAAAACCTAGTGACAACAAAATGACACCAACCTGCCCAGTTACAGAATAAAGATGATATGGGGCAGCAGTGTGGAGTAGTGGTTAGGGCTCTGGACTCTTGACCGGAGGGTTGTGGGTTCAATCCCCAGTGGGGGACACTGCTGCTGTACCCTTGAGCAAGGTACTTTACCTAGATTGCTCCAGTAAAAACCCAATTGTATAAATGGGTAATTGTATGTAAAAAAAATAATGTAATTGTATGTAAAAATAATGTGATATCTTGTAACAATTGTAAGTCGCCCTGGATAAGGGTGTCTGCTAAGAAATAAATAATAATAATAATGCATTATCCACAGTGGTTTTACAAACCCTTGGGAAGTGCAGCATCATAAAGAAATGATGCTGGGATATTGGGATAAAATCACAGAGGAAGGTAGATTAATGAAGGCATATGTATTAGTCATGAAGCTGGTTTAGTGTATTATCAGAAACAGATGATTCTTGATAGAAATGAAAATCTAGGAGGCATACAGAAGCCAATGCAACCACCCATTTCCTATTTTCAGCAAGAAATTCATAATGCACAGCCTCCCATGAACTGTCTCCACACACTGGAATTGCATGGAGTCATTATACCCGAGGCAGTCTGCGTGTCTGAATGCAACCTCCCTGGGGGAAAGGCTCTGTATGTTTCATTTAATAAAGCCATCAATACTAATTGAATCACCGGTTTCCCATGTTCGATATCCTATTATTTTCTGGATCAATTACCCTAAGATCATGCTACTGATGATTGATTAAATTGTTTCCTTTTTTGTCCCGCACGGCCGCTTATACATTATATATACTAGCTCAAAACAAAAATATCTGAAAATTATCCTCGAAATTAAGCATACCGTAATAGCAAGCCATAATCAACAAAAAAAAAAAAAACATTTAACCTTCTCCAATAATATTCCGATTCTTTTTTCAAACAAAATAAGTAGAACTAAATACTGCTGGGAAAGCTGCTCTCTGATGTTTTCAACGTTACACATTATTATTTTTTATTATTATTTATTTCTTAGCAGACGCCCTTATCCAGGGCGACTTACAATTGTTACAAGATATCACATTATTTTTTTACACATTATTTTTTACATACAATTACCCATTTATACAGTTGGGTTTTTACTGGAGCAATTGTAGGTAAAGTACCTTGTTCAAGGGTACAACAGCAGTGTCCCCCACTGGGGATTGAACCCAGGACCCTCCGGTCTGGAGTCCAGAGCCCTAACCACTACTCCACACTGCTGCCCTTGATCACTAAAGGACCAGAACAGTGTTGGGAGTTTACTGCCAATAAAAATAAACACTACTAAATGCAAGAATTCTTTTTAAAACTGTCTGCAAAATGTTAAGAGTTTTAATATTCAGTATGCAGGTCAAACCGCTGTAAAGCGAGGGGGGCTGGCTGAATGAATTACACTCTGCTGGAGTTGATAAAGCTGAGTTTGTCTGGAGTAAACTCCAAGGCATATAGCAACCCTGAGGACTGTTTGCATTTGTTAGGCAGGGTCCCCTGGGGCTAGTGAGAGACTGGGGTGCAATGAGCCCTAATGAGAATATATTTATAGACTCATCAGCTGCTCGGCTATCTGTTGGACCTGCCTTCTACCTTGTCCTCCCACAGGGGTGTTGGAGAGAGGGAGACTAGTGGTATGATAAGATAAGAATGGCAGGAGCAGCCATATCTCCATGCTTGGCAGCTGGTCATAAATTCTTCAGTGAGTCTGCAGAGTGAAAGTGTTGTCTCAGACTAAAGAAAGAAAAGGGCAGCTCACACATACAGATGTTTAACCATTTCACAAAACCTCCTTCAAAACAGGAAATCCTGGATCTGTCAACTGCCTTCTCTGAACACACATCCCTGAAAAGGGTCATTTTAGACAGACACATTCACAGCTGTACTGTTTGCTTATTAAGCCAGCAGTCAGGCTCTCCTGAACCAAAGCTAATGGACTTTTCTGTGTAAAAAGGTTTGGGCCCTGCAGCAGACTGTCACATTGGCAAAGCATAAAAATTGACATTGCACAGAGATTTCAGTTTTGAACCGGCCCATTGCATGCTTTTGAAGTCAATGCCCATGGGAAATAAATACAAAAAAAAAAAAAAAAAAAAAAAAAATACAGAACATAAACGGTATTGTAAAAAGTTAGTTGATCGTGCTAAAAGCTGATGTGAAAAAACAATAAAGAAACCCTTTGAAACATGCTGGTTATGACCATGGTATTAGTTCTATAATATTGTTGCCCACAATGCGATGCAAATCTATTAAATAAAGGGTTGATTTGATCATCTTATAAATCAACAATCAATGTGATCCATGATCAGTAAAAAGCCCCTTTATTCACAAACCAACTGTTCTATTCGTGTTTGTTCTGTGAGTTTAATAACACACTGGCTTTGTTACCAATAGACGGTGTGTAATCCAAACCTGGAACGGCTAAAAACGTACAAGCAGCGAACCATTATCCAATGACAAGATCATTTTCTTTTACTCTGGCTAGCGTACTACGTATAGTATTGTTATGCTCAGCACAACATGTCTTGTGATAAAACAGTACGTCCAAGGAATTTAGCCTTCATCTAAAAATAACTTTTTTTAGCTTTGGTTTCAAGCAAACTTTTATTTTTGTTGTTAAGGTTGTTGCAAGAACTCGAACACAGGTGAACCTGATAAAAGCAATATGAATTGTCTTTCTTAAATTCTAACGGGAGGATGCTGTAATTTTAGCGAATCGCATGCGCACTCGTTCCCGGTGTTTTGGCGTTCGGTTGGTTTTGAAATCCTAATTTAGGCAACCGTATCAGCTTTTAAAATGCCGTTTAATTATGAGGGAAACGCTGCCTACCCACATAACAGAGGGTAACATAACATGCCTATCTAGTATCAAATAGAAATTCGATTTCTGTTACGCATTAATTACGCTGTAGCCCAACTTTACTACACACAGTGTGTGTATATTAAAGGCTACACACAGTAAAACCTTTCAAAGCCGGGTTTCAAAATCGATCAACAGAAACTACAAATCCCAGAATGCATTACGCTGCGTCCTCTCTGACGAAACTAATTGCGTGAGGGCTCCACGCTGCCAACTTTCCTTCTCTAGCTTGTCAGCCACAGAAACAACGTGGACAGAATTCGAGATCTCTCAGTTTCCATCAACACACAAACACCGCTTTGGGCAAACAGAAACAACATGCTGTCACTGTCACTGAAACAGCTTACTCGTGTGAGTACTGAGAGATTAACTATTGCATTTGAAACTTTGTGTTTATTTTCTTGGTATTTAAAGTGCTGCGTTAGCTAATCCTTAGGTATTTAACATGTTCGGTGTGCGGTAAAGTTGTTAATCTCTTGATGCAGCAAATCAGCATTAAAAATGGCATTTTGTAGTACTGTATATATGGCTTTAAATAAAAGTATGCGATCGTAGGAACTGTGTTTGAAACATGGAGATTAACCTAGCTAGCACTGGTGTGATTCACTGGGGCGTCCATGTTGCCTTTCTCTGACTCCTAGAGCACTAGTCCACCCATTATTACTGTATTTGGTTTTAATGATGCATTTTTTTAGCTGTATTCGTGAATGAAGCAGAGGCACGTCTTCGCCTATGCAGTGTATGTATTTTCAAACCCAGCTCGATTCTGTTGTTGGTTTGGCTCAGCAGTCTGTTTAGTACGTGGCACGAGCTCTTTGCACCGTGGAATGTTGCAGTAACTTTCTGCTCCAGTGTTTTTTCAGAGCAGTTTTACACGTTTTTTTCTGTTTATGTTGTTGTTATTCTGCACCGTTGCGCACATAAGGACGTATGAATACATTTTATACGCAATCCTGTATCATGCATATTTTCCTACAACCGTGCAAGCGAAGCCAGTGCGTGTTCTGTTTTTGAACTGGTTAGAAAGGTTAGAAAAGCAACAGAAAGTGGCCTGCGACAACCGAATAACGATGTAAAATACAGGTTAAAAAAAAAAAAAAGCGGTGCTGATAAAAAGTCTGTTTGGATATGTCTGTGTATAGCTTAAACGACAAACTTAAATACTGTATTCAAGGAATTCAGTAGCCATAACTTGTTTAAAAAACAAAAAAAAACTCGCAACACGTGTACCTTGATACAACCAAAGCTGTAAAAGTTTACTACAAACTGCAGCATTGTAGATGATGCAACCTCGCACAGTTGGTTTCATCATATTGCTATGGTAACGTACAGCCCAGAGCTCGGAGGCGGGTTGCTTACGCACGACACGTAAAAACGTGAATAGTTTCTTTAGTAAATTTCACAAAAAAAAACAAAACACGAACTACAATTCAAGTAATTGTAGTTTTAAGAATGGACGTTACGTGTAGTTATGCGAGCACCCCATCTGTTTCAATGCGAGTTTCTGTTTAAATAAATTGAATGGGTATCGCCATTTCTGATCAGTCTTGCGTGCAATTTAATGCACTTAAAATACACATGAGAGTAATTTTATCGAGCGTGTGCCGTTCATTTGGCTGTACAATGTTGTATTTCACTGCAGTAAGGAGGGGGTCGTGATGGTAAATGGTAATTGCTGCTGAGCGTGACCTTACAACAGTTCACTGCCGTCGTATTCCTGAGATGAACCGCAGTAGGACACTGTGACTTGGTTTTGCAATACATTTAATAAACAACGTTAAGGACTTTGCAGTATAACTTAAGGGAGACCTCCCAGCTGAATATTCCAGCGACACATACTTATTCAATTTGTGAGCCACTTCCTGGGTGCCCAGCAGCTATAACAAACCCAGACGAGGTTTACAGCAAATAGACTCATTTACAACAACAGTTGATTTTTAATTTTTTTTAGACGACTTTACCAGCTTCTCAATCAAGTATTTATTTTATTTTTTTGAATTGGTATGACCACTAGCATACAAGTACTGGTCACTGCTGTGATTTCCCTACTCACTGCGATGGTATTTCTTTCAAAACTGCACATTTGAGACCTGAAATTACTCTGCTAGCTACAAATCATTTTCAATAGACTATAATAACAATTTTTTATTCTGGATACCTCTTTTCCATACCCAATACTTGTCTCATCCTAACTTAATTTGAACAAGGGCCTTTTATAAACACCAAAATGTCCACCGCAGACTCTGTTTTGTTGCTGCTTTCCAGGTTTACATAAGCATTTCTCAGACAGCTCTGCCGTATGGCATTATCATTTGCTTAACGTCCCATACAAAGTGCCAGAGCTCACCCTTGCGATCAGCCAATTAGAATCCTCCAGTGTGTCCACTCCTCTTGTGCGAAACGCTGCCATCTGTTATCAGCTGACTAAAGGCTGAAAGCTAGGGCAGGGTCCAGACAGATATTATGTTTATAATCACTGTCACTTGACTTCTGTCCTCAAGGTTTTTCAAGGATAGTTTGCAGATAGTTATCTAAGAGGGAGATATATACAGAGCTTGGGTTACCAGACTCTGAGCTGTACTCCCACATTGGGGATGTATAGTCGCCTTGGCAACAGGGATTTAAGGCCTAGCTGTGGAAGCACCCTTCCATGTCTGGAAAAAAAAAAACACAGCCAGGTCTGTTCAGTTGGTCTAAATTGGAGCATGTATCTAGTGTTAATACCATTGTCATTGAAATAATCAAAACATTTCATTTTCCATTTTTACTATTGATGAATGTGGGTTTTTTGTGTTCAAAATGTGATATTTCGCACTATTACAGTAAAATGTAATACCACTGTTTGTTGTGATAATATGTTTCAGCACTTAACAGTTGCACTATTTAGACATGCAGCTGAGTAACAGTCATGTGTCCTGTCGGTTTCTCCCCCTCACCAAAGAGGTGTCATTTGTTACTCCTAATTTTTTTACTATTTTTGACAACTGTAACATTGACTGACGTTTTGAACGATCGTTTTCCCAACGGTCAGTTCTCTTTTTTTTCTATTATTTTGTTAAATAGATGATTTATGTTTGATGGGTAGCTGCCAGACTGCTAGACCTAATCTGTTACCCTGAGAATCTGCCACCCACACTCCCTGGCCTGACTCATGAGTGCCACACACAGCTGGTGACCCTTCGCATTGAGTTTCAGATGCAGAAAACACCGTCCTTGTGACGGTAATCAAGATTGCAATAAGGACTACTATCCATCTAAAATTTTAAACATTTTTTTGTTTTGTTTTTTGGCTGACCCCACAAATCAACATAGCAAAAAACATCTTTAGTTAATTTTCTCTTCCTTTTCCCTGTTCATGTTTGCAACCAAACCTAAGTTGTTCTGCAATAACTCAAATATTGTATGTAGGGGTCTTTAGGGGTCCCGGAGTGGCTCATCCAGTTACAGTGCTGCCCCTGGGAGCGCAGGATGAGTCACACAGCTTGGACAGCGCTGGTTTGTGCCAGGCTGTGCAAAGAGGCTGAACTTTGCTGGGGTCTCCGAAGGGAGTGTCACATGTGCTGTGATGCTCCAGGGGTGGGGGCTGGGAAACAGAGAGGGACTCGTTCGCCTCATCGCGTAACAATAATTGGTCACTCTAAATTAAAGTAATATATTGTATTTAATATATTGCTTTGACTACAAGTTCAGTAAGCTTATAGTAAAAAAAGACCAAGAAAATTGAATCTGAAGCTTTTTACTCATTAAACAGTTTCGTCCTTGGAGCAGTGCAGATGGCTTTCTCAATGTGTGATTATACAGATCACAGTATACACATTACAAAAGATCAGGGAGAAGGTTACCAGCCAGGGGCTATCTGCCTCTACTTTGCTTCTAACTCTCCAAAAACCAAGAAACATCAAGCAGTAAGCCTTTTTTTTTTATCTGAAAGGAAGTCATTTATTAGGGAGTTGAATGTTCAAAGTGTCCTCAAAGGAAAGGGAAGGCTCAGGTGATGAGCTCAGGCTAGCGTCCCAGGTTTGGTGTCCCTGTGGCAGCAGAGACAGCAAAGGACGCTGCCTGTCAGAGTTAATGACCCGTGTGATTTAGCTGTTTAAGATGTTGGCTTGTTCATCCCGGGGCTGCAGCCCGTCTTTGAGATGTGACGCCTCATTAAAAATGTGAGGCGCAGTCTGTCACAGCAGTCAGCGGGTAACCCCCTTCTCCCCCCCCCCCCCCCCCCCCCCCCCCCCCCTGTCCTGCAGCGTCTGTCTGCATTGACTATACTCTAAACATAGAGTTTGTGCCGGGACAAATGTTTGAATATTTGAACAAACACTGAAATGTGAAACGCGAACAAGGAATGAATGACTACCTTCAATACAACACCTAGTGCAGTCAGGTGCATTAGGACAGGGGCTCCCAAACCTTTTTACCTGAGGCCCACCTGTTCAGCTGCATTAGGCACTGCGGCCCACTGTTAGCACTCCTTGGGGAAAATGCAAATTAAAAAAAACATTTTATTTATTTTTAAACCTGTAACATTATAAATAAACCTAATCTAAACTGTCCTTTATTCATTTGAATAAATATTGTGAAAGATAGAAATCACATAGAATATGCACTGAGTGAAAATATATATATTTTTTGAAACACTTTTAATTTTAGTAAATAAATTTAGTAAATAAAGTAAGTCGCAAAAACTAAACAGACATTTTTTATCAAACCTTTCAATTAGGTACCTTTGTATTATTATTTTTCTTTGTCATTAAACCTTATTATTCCCATTCATAAATACCTGAACAGGAATCACTTGAGTAAATCCATCTGCAGCGAAATCTGAATCAGTCAAAAAATGTTTTTTTTTATTATTATTTTCCAACAAAGCATATTCTAGAGTTAATTTAAGACGACTGTGAATGAGCCAGGAATCAATAAAATAGCAGCATATCCAAACATTTTAATAAATCAATTACCGGTATGCAACAAGATTGATCAGTTTGATTAATAACTTGATTTAGTTAATATTGAAACATACACTCAGTACTCACTATTTTAAATGTTAATAGCTAATTAGTCACAAAAAACGTATTCATCGTAGGCATCAATTGAATTTAAATGACTTTTATCAAATACAAAAGTATGAAAACCGTTTCTACAAAAGAAAAAGCCCATTCCAGCACCAGTACAAATGCATTCAAACTCCTGTTGCTGCCTTTTCTTTATACTTTGCAAAACCTATTCTTTGGTAGCGGATTCAACATACTGTAATTTTATTAATATTGAACATGCTTTTTACATCTGCCAGCGGAGCGATCACATGACCTTAACACTGCCCTATTGTCAGAGCTCTCGCTCTACATCCCGCCTACAGGCAATCTGTTCGCTCTGATTTGTGAATTTCTGCTTTGATTGACAGTCCGCCAATACTCCCTTGCTACACTTTATTTTTCTACAGTTACAGCTGACTATGGCACCTGCTTATGGCTATTAATAGAAAAAAAAATATGTAGAATGTCATTGCGCTACAGTTTTGGAACCCCTACTTTAGAACATTCAAATTCGCTCTTGGTTTGAATATCAGGTCTTCTGAACAAAGGTGCGACCAAGCAGCTAGATGCTCTCCTGCTCTATACTTCTCCCTGAGTGACTTTCTCTGTCCAAAAAGAAAGACAGAAATCCCATGTAGTGAATTTCTAATCAGCCTGTAATTGCTTTTTAATAACACAATTAAAATGAAGTTATAAATCACAAGACGACACACATGAGCAAGGATCTCAAGGAGAGGAGCTGAATAAACCAGTATTGAAAAAGACTTGAGTCTGCCCAAGAGGGAGGCCATGTAAAGAGAGCAGTGACAGTCTGGAGATTCGCAAGGGGAGCGGTCTGCACAGATTGCAACGACAAGTAAAGCTGCTCTCTGTCTATGCCCTGAACAAATCCTTGATTATATATTTTACAATTCTAGGCCGTTTATTAATCTCTTTAAGGCACAAGGGACATATGTGTTGCAATGAGGTGCATGAAACGATATTTAAAGTGTACTGACCGGTTGGATCTGGTCATCCAAGTTATCAGTTTCCTCCTCGTGATACTCTCAGATGTATTTCAGAAGAAACTGTTTGAACAACCACTCAATTCCTTGAGCACCTTGAGGGTTTAACCCAGCCGGCAGTTGCACATATTTCTGTCTGTCACACTTCTACATTTTGCACTAGTATAGGATTATAAATTACATCTTTAAGCCCAGTTATAGCTTGGAAGCAAAACAGAAAGATCTCCTGTTTTTTCCCCCCACTGATAACATTTGACACAACACCTTTCAGAGCTGAGTTTAACCATAGCCTTACAATAACAGCTGTCTTTAAGGTGTAGCGGCCCTGTGTGGTTTCAATAAATATTTTGCACATATTACAGGTTTTTCCTATTTTTAATATGCATCTGTATTCCCAACATTATTTTTTGTACTGCTGTCTGAGCTATAACAGAGCTCGAGAATGGCATTTATAACCATCCTTGCTGGAAGTAGTGGCATGCAGGTCTATGCAAGCTGCATACAGCTATAAACAGTATTGCATTTTAGTGTAAATTTCAATTCCTTTTTTTCTGTTGCTCTTGAAAGGACAAGGGTCTTTAACGGGGGGGTCCAATCCCAGTCGTGGAGGGCCATTCCACTCCAGGTTTAACAAGGAACATGAGAATTAGCTTCTTCAGGGTCTGGATGGAGATTGAATTGAAACAGTTTAGAAGAGGGTTGAAACAAAGACCAGGAGTGGCCAGCCCTGGTCTATAAGATGGACATTTTGTCTCCACTTTTTAATGGGAGTGTCATATTTAAACAATATCTCCTAACGCTAAACAACATAATGAAAACTGAAGTGGTTTACTAGCGGCAAAAATGGGCCACCATCGCTTTTGATACACATGGGAAAAAATAACTAGCAATAGACAAGTTAATTTCTGCACTACCCCATGGCAGTTCTGTTAAAAGTGAAACCGCTTTCATGGTAAATAGAACTGTGTGCATCTTTTCAAATTCCCCAGCCTTTAGAGCCCTGTCTAATAACCTACTGTTTTACTTCAATGCGTTAAACCAACATTATTTTACTGTCCTCCATTTAACATTCTTGCTGCTGTGCTAAAAAATCACTGCGGGGCTTAAACAGGTTCCGGCGTCTTTACATTCTTGTCATCGACACTAAGGAATGATGTCTCTGTCCCTGGGGAATGAATTCGGAGCAGCCTGCCCTGTTCTGGGTTCACCTTCACACCTCAGTTATGACCCCAACGCTGTCTCCGACCTAATAAATTACCTCCTGGGCCGTTTCCTGGGGTTCACCACGGCAGCAATGCGCTCTGCTGTCAGGTCAGTGTAAATAACTTCTCCCTGTGTGCGACTCCCATAATTAATCTCGGACTCCAGAGGTTTATAGCTGCTCAAGGGTGAAGGCAGCAGGCTCCTCCAGACTCGGAGTGAAGCAAAAACTTCTTAGAAGTCACACCTTAAGAACCAGAGACGGTTTTAGCGGCTAGCAACATGGGCAGTTGCCTGGGACCCCACTAGGCTAAGTTAGGTCATGTTTACTAAGTAGTGAAAAACAGATTTAACACAAACATTCATAATAGTATCACATATGTCACCTTAAAGTGGCATAGTCTAGTTTCATGACACTAGTAATTTTACGACAGTTAATATAAAATGGTATCATTACCTTGTAACGTGTACACACTGTATGTTTTTAGAGATCCATAGAACCAGTTTTTCTCTTGTGATGGGATTTAGGTCATGGTGTATATATTAGGAACAGTTTCCCTGAATTTGATCAAACCTTTTAATGTTACTAGTTCATGAACTTTCTGTCCACAGAAGGAGTTTGAATGTTGGCGCATTTCAAATTTGGTTGAAAAATATGCACGTCAAGGTCAAAATGAGGTTACAAGCAACTCCTGAAGTGTGTTTCAGTGACGATGTCTAGGTCTTTCATAGTTCACAGATTTACATTATTAATGGAGACATTTTGCTTTTCACTAAAAAATAATGTTGCAAATTGCACTTTGAGTTAAGACCTTGATCAATCTCACCCGACAGGTCATAAATACCTTGTAAAGCTTGAAAGTAGTTCAGTGCCATTAATCCTAAACCATTCTAATATAAAAAAAAAAACACCAAACATAAATTGCTAGAGGACTTTGTGTCCTGCATAGCAGTAAAAGTGGATTCTAGTCCCAGGTGCCAATTATTTGACAAGTGGAAATGCTGAATGTGGGATATAGGTGTTGTAAAGCACATTTGAATAGTGCTGATAGAGGCATAATTACTTACAAAGCTTGTTGATGTGTTTAAAACAGGCTCTGATAATGACATTACAGAATTTGAAAGTAGAAGACTAAAACAGTACTTTGTAGTGTTTTTCTCACCCTGCTCTTTATAGATTGTGTGAGAGGGTATGGGGTAAATTGTTCTTTACCCTGGTGGGGTGGCACCAGAGGTGCCAGGGAGGTCGACCAGCAATGGTATTCCGACCCCGGGTGCAGAGACAGTTTCCTGTAGTCCAAATAATAGTCACAATCCAAAGGGAAAAATAACAAGAGAAAACAAAAGACTTTAAATTCAAAAACTACAAATAAAAGTTTGGTTCACAGCAGTGTCACAGCCTCCGCTGTGCCGCAAGGTTACAGTCTGGTCTCCTATCACTAGACTTAGACCACGGTTGCCCACGTTATTCCCCCAGAGCTAACTACTTGTGTACGTCCCAGCTACGGTCCTCTTGTCGGTCTGGATACGTGGAACGGTATTTCTTTTCTTTGTCTTTCTTTCTCTGTTTTGCCTTTTGTTTCTTCTGTGCGTACCCTGCAGCCTCTGGAAGCCAACCACTTTTCAGGGCTCTTGCGCCTTTCACAAACGGTAGGTTCTGTCTATTTAGATTTATTCAATTTCCACGAACCAGGCTCTGGATGGCTTTTGTCCTGAACATGCAAGACAGAGGGAATCACAGCACGTTATTTTTATTGCCCCCCCCCCCCCCCAAGACCCGCCTCCTGACCACTCAGAGAGAGCCAGGCGACACACCCTCACCCAACCTCTCTGTGTCATCCCCATGATTGGCAGGCGGGTCCAACAGGGCCGTCGACCCCCCCCCCCCCCTGCAGGAGCATGCATGCGTCCGATAACCAGCACAGACCTCGCCCTGCTACAGACTGCAATACAAAAAATACTTTATTGCACCTGAGAAGGTACAGAAAGTGGCAACTGGGCTGATCGCTGGACTGGCATGACCTTTTGGAACACGTTCAAAGAAGTGCATCTCTGTAGTTTAGAAAAAAGACAGGAAAAGAGGCATTTAAAAGTTTATAATATCCTTAATGGATATTATAAACTTAGTGAATTTGGCAAATGAGTAGGATGAATAAAGCTGATTAAAGGACCAGACAGATGAAATTTACACAGATGCACGGAGTAGCCTACCAGGTGAAGCTTCTAAAAAAACATCAGACAATTGGATTCGGTCCCGTTAAATAATATCCCCTTAGTCAAATGTTGTGCTTGGATTGCCTTGATGGGTCTTGACTGCCTTTTCTCATTTATGTTCTTGGCAGCAGTAAACTGAGCTTCACGAAAGCACTGATCTCTTATTTTTCCCCTCCTGTTTCTCAGCCGCTGGCGCGATGCGTGCCCTCGGCAGCGATGGCAGTGCGTGGGCAGCACACCAAGCAGGTGGACCAGCCGGGAGACTTTGCCCAGTGGAGTGGGCAGGAGAGCCTGGCGGAGTGTGACCCCGAGATGTGGGACCTGGTGCAGAAGGAGAAAGACCGGCAGTGTCGCGGACTGGAGCTCATCGCATCCGAGGTACTGATTGCAAGCCTGATTATATATTGAAGCCTGAGATTGCTTTCACTGCTAAGCAACTGTAGTCTTATCTGTAAGCGTTCACACCTTCTATATTTGTGTTTTGTAACCCTAGACCTCTACATGTCTGCAGTAGACACATGGTGGTTCAACCTTCAATGCATTCATCCCTTACCGTATTCAGACTGGAAAGGATTAACAGTGATATTCAGATGCATTCCTTGCTCACCCCTGTGCTTGCTGTACAGCTTTTTAACACAGACTCCAGGATTCAATGGCTTTATTCAGAAACGGCACTTGAGTGTTCGTTCTCACTTAAGTGTGCCAAGTTATTGGTGTTTCACTTTTGAAAGACCTTTTGACTAAATGTCTAGAAGACATTGAAAAAGAGTTCTGATCAAAACTTTGCCATTTATAGTATGAGTATTATTTTAGTCATTCTAAATGAATAGTGTTTTATACTGGATTAAAATAAAGTTGTCTTGGAAGGTCATGGATAGTAAAATGATCATACAGGAATGGAAATAAGACTCCCATTGCTTAGCAGTTTGATCCATTCCTGGTTTTACTGCAAGTTTTTAATAAGACCTGAGCTTGAAACCTATACACTGGGGCTAATCATGCACATATTAAAACCTGGAATGGATCAAACTGCTATGCAATGTGAGTCTCTTATCCATCCCTGTTATGACATTAGCAGTCTTGCTGCATTTTCTGCAGGTACTAAAAGCAGGCTTTGTAAGGGGAATCCGTGTTTTAGAGCAATACAAAGCGCCTGTACCTTTTTTATCCTGGTGTAATCGATGAGTCTGGCATACGCGCTGGTTCTTGTGATAATCACTTTAGGCTGGAAGAGGCGAGCGGTGAACTCCAATTGGTCTTAGTCAATCAGTCCAGTGACAGGTTGCAAAAGAAACAAAAGCAAGAAGCCATGAGGGTTTAACAGGTACGATTTAGAGAATGATTTTATCAACACATTATAAAAAGGGCCTGCAAACGTAGCCGTCTTCATAACGTATTTATTCAGACAGATGAAAAATATTGAAAAAAGGATGAAGGAATACTGAAAGGATACATTTTAAAACCTGGAATGGTTGAAACAGCTATGCAGTAGGAGTCTTATTTCCATCCCTGTCATTTTCTCTCGAAGCTGTTCGCTTGTCTCGGCGCTTGCTTGGTCTCGGGGGGGATAAGCAGTAATTTATTTTGCTGTGGAGCGGTGTCAAGGCTCCACGCTGGGTGTCTGACAGTGTTTACCTGTCGCCTGCAATACCATGGCGAGAACTGGCAAAAATGCACCTCTTTTATTAAAGAAAGCGTTCACACTGAATGTATTCAAATCGGGCTGCTGTACTGCATGTTAAAATCCTCTCGCCAGTGTTGTGTGTCTTATTAACCTCTGCTGGGGATTCATGTGCCAGGTGATTAAATTGGAGGTGTCCTTTCGTAAGACACGCTTGAGTTGAATCCCAGTTGAGAGCATCAGAATCTGGGGATGTAAGGAGATGCCGGTCAGTCTGTTTTTATTGTATGTACCCGTGCTGTATTTTTACATCTAGAGAACCGCTTATCCCATTGTGATAAAACATGGTTATTCTTTATTACATGTTATTGAGAGTCATTGAGTGGGCTTACTGGCTGCTCTGACCTTGTAGGTGAAAATCACCTCGTATCTTGCACAGCACCCGATACTAATTTTTATAACATATCGGTAAATAAGAATAATTATAAACAGCGTAGGTAATACAGTGTCATTTCCATCTGATACACAGAAATTGCAGATGGCTTCTACTGTATATTATAATGTAAAATGTGCAATCTAAATGTGGATCGTATCGCAATACAAACACAATTCCAAGCTTTTGTCTCTGCTTGCGAGAGGCCCAGACTGAATAGCAGCTAGAGCACCTTATTATTATTTTTCAGTCTCTTCAATTCTTAGAATTCCTGAGAGTCCTATGATGAGGGATCCCAGCCCAGCTTAATAGAATCACTCCGACTCATTGTCTTCAAGTACTCTATAGTCTTAATATCCTCTTCTCATGTACCTTACAAACGATCGCTGCGCTTAGCATCCCTTAACTTGAGTTCTTTCCAGGAATGATGGATGTCTTCAGAACCCCCCTCTTCTATTATACAAGCTTGTGTTGAATTTGATACCATCCATTTCCCCTATGTAATAGCACAGCATCTCATTACCATTCATCACTGGGTCCCCTAACATGGTGATCCATGATCAAACTGGATATTGCAATATTGGCGGTTATTTCCAGCGCCTTTAAAACAAGTTGCCTTTAAAGGATGTATTGACTTTGACTCTGGAACTGAATGACCTGAATGATACAACGTTTGTATTAGTGCAGAAAGACAAAATGATGAGCGCCAGGAAGGACTCATTTCTGGAATGCTTAAAATAGTCAATGGCTAGCTGTCTCTGTGCATTGCTAGTCTAACGATCTTCCTTTGAGAAGTGGCAGAATATTAAAACAACTGCTTGCAGTCAGCAAGGTAAGAGTCGTACAGGCGAGGTCAGCTATGCCTGATAATCTGGGTTTTATTGAGATTTAGAAACGGACGTGAGCTCTGCCTTTTACTGTTCTTGTAACCATTTTACATTTGTATGTCCCTTTTCAGTGTTTAGCTTGTCTTTAGTTTTTTTTCTTTTCTTTTTTAAATCTAGACCATTCTGTATGAATGTTCTGAGGTCATCTGCAATGGAACTCCCTGATTTTGTAGATGAGGTTTTCATAATCTGTTCAAGCTGTTTTAATTGAGGCACTGCTTTCTGCCTGTGTTATAAGTAAGGCTGCATTTTTCCACGGTTTCCATTGCCGTGTAATATGTAGTTAGGGCTTGAATTTTTCATTTTATTTTTTTGTTCAGTTTGGGGGGGGGTCTTGCAGTGAGGATATCCACATTTGGATTCCAGCAGTGTAGAACTGGATGCATTTTGAATGAGAGAACTATGAGAAGTAATGCATTACATTGTATGCCCATTCCCGCCCGTGTATCTATCATACTGCATTCAGGGTTTTTTTCTGCCCACCTCACTGTGCGACTATAGCGTACTGTAGTAATTAATCTCCGCATATAATTAGTTATTTACATTTTTTCCTAAGATTAAACATTCATCATGGTATTCTGATTTAAGGTTTGATATTTATGTAGCAATAATAATAATAATAATAATACAGTCATGTACACAAGAAAAGCTAATATGCATTAGTAGAAGCATAACTGTACAGCAGTTTTGTATTTACAATAACTTTTTTGGTTCATCGCTGAATAAAACCTTAATGTGATGCCACAGTAATGACATGGTTATTTGTGCACTGCATCTAAAGTGCTACCCATATTTTATACATAACAAATACAGCAAACGCTTGCCTTATTGACGCACTGCCTGTTACACTGCATTTAGGAACCTGGCAGCCGGTTTAGTTTGCTTCTGGTAAATGATTGAACACACACTGCATAGAGCTGCGCGATTTCTTTATTAAAATGTCTTCAACGAAAAAGACACCAGCTGTATGAAAGATGGCAAATATTTCTGCTAACGTAAAAAAGGGAATGTTCCACAATTTAGCATTTGCTCTTTTTCAGGAAAGCATTTAAATATGTAGGAACATTTGCTGTATAACAAATCGAGAGAAATATCTTGCAGTACCTTTTTTTAGACATTTACCATGAAACAAATCCAGCTCTGATTATAAGTGAACTCTGATTTATTTTCTCATACAGAACTTCTGCAGCAAAGCAGCTCTGGAGGCCCTGGGATCCTGCCTGAACAACAAGTACTCTGAAGGATACCCAGGAAGGAGGTACAGCTACACTAAGGGATCATAACACCGATGCCACATTTCAGATCAGATTGGTTCATTTCCATCAGCAGCAGATCGAGATCAAACCCATTTCTGTTGGGACTCTGTCAGTCAGCCCCAGTTAGGATGGCAGGCTGGCAGGACTCCATCTGTTCACCCTGACGGTAAACGTTACTTAAATAGCAACAGGAAGGATGCTAGAGGCGGGTTTTAAATTTCGGACTGCAGAAAAAACTGTGTAGACAGAGCGTGAGGCCTGTGAATATATTGTACTGCTAGGAAAAGGTTGGTGAATTTGTTCATGGTAGTGTGATGCACACACTGGTCTTGTGTCTCAAATGGGAAAGTTAAACACAATTGCTACAGAAGACATGTATGAACTTCCATTGCTGGGCTTCTGTTTAGATATGTCTTGACCAGCTTATGTTGCACAGCTAGGGCCTAAAGTTTTGCATTGCCCCATAGAATTAACGCATTTTGCTTCATAAAGTCAAATTACATGTTAAGATATTGAATTACATAGTAACTGACATAAATTGAAAAGTGTGACATTTTGAAATCTGACATTGAAATACTGTATGACTATTATGGCTTCCGTTAGCGATCATTTTGTAGTTGGATAAGTTCAGTATACAAATAAAACATGAATTCGTATGATATTTCTTGTTTAAGAAAATCTGTATTTTAGTGGTGTTCTGGTTCCTTCATATTTTGATTACACCATTGGTTGCATATGTACTACATGTGAACAGTAAGGGTGATCATTAAGCAATCCTAATATAAATGTGATTTTTAAAAGACTTTAAAACCAACCCCGTCTCTCTCTCTCTTCTCTGTCCGCTCAGACTAATACATGAAAAACTACAACACAAAGAGAGCAGTTTCAAATGTCACCTTTTCACTTGTCAGGTCCCAGTGTTTGATATCATTGTAGTGGTTGCTTATCTGCTGGGATCAACCAAAAGAAAGGACAAATATCATCCAATATCCCTTAATCCTGTTGTTTGACAGACTCCATTAAGAAGAGGATTTCATTTATGACTAAAAGATTTGTTTTTCTAATGCCTCTTAATACCCGCCTTGAGGAATTCCAGATTTAATTATTTCAAAGCACAGTGTGTGTCTATAGGAGGAGGAATATTATATGATTTTCAGAATATCATTTCAGACTTGAAAAAAAAAGCTGTGTTATGTCAGGTCCTCAACTTCAATCCAAACACAAAACAGACTGACTTTTTTTTTAAATTAACTTTTAATGTCCTTATTTTATCCCTGACATCAGCTAAAGTACAGCAGCATTGTTAAAACCTTGTAACCTTTTAATTGAGATAAAATGTGCTTTTACAACAAGCATTGAGAGCTAGCGGAATAATTTTTTTTTGTGTGTGTTCCACTGAGTGAAATTGTGTTTGATCGGATCTCATTTTGGAATCTGTCTGTCATCCGTTCAAATCCAATAACCGGGCAGATCGCACTGATCCAACTTACAGAGTGTTGCTAAGTATATTCGGAGCTTGAACTAAGGGATGTAATTATCTGAATCCAGCTGCCTAGCGGCATTTTTTTGGTCAAGTCTTCAGATGTTAAAAGATGATATTGTTAGGACCCCCGAGTGCCTCGCTTGGTAAAAGCAGAGCTGCATGGTGTGCAGGGTGTCATACAGCCAGGGGAACGCAGGTTCACATCCTGGCTGGGGCTGTTTCTGCTCATCGCGCTGCAGCGGGTCCTAGTGAGCCAGACACGTAGTGAACTCAGACCGACACTTGCAGGGCTGGCTTTTGTCCTCCAGAGGGCGGTAGCTCGCTGAGATCCTGGGTGTGGAAGAGGTAGCTGGTTTGGTTGTGGGATCGGAGGACGCCCGCTGAACCTTCAGTTCTCCTGAGCAGTGTGGGGGAATTGCTACTGTGAGGGGAACAAATAATTGGCCGTTCTAAATTGGGGAGAAAATCGGGTGTAAAATATTTGGGCACACTAAATTAAAAAATGTATAATTATATTGTTTAAAGATGGTGCTTACATTATATATATATAAAAAAAAGCAAAGTAGGAAAAATTACATTAAAATAAGCACACAAGTGGGCCTACATAGGATTTGATACTCATGACTAAAATTAGAATGTGGCAGTAGACACCTACCTATACACCCGATGGCAGTTCCATTAAAGCTGCATCAACTTCCATGAGAAATATTTCTAAATTCCCATTTTACAGACCCTTGTTCTTTTTATTGAACCCTTCATAGAAACATGTCCTGATTTGAAATTTTGGAGAGGGTCTAATCAAAGGTGAACATTTTTTCGTATCGGTGTGTTCCTCTGTTCTCTAGTGAATCCCTCTCTTGCAGATACTATGGCGGTGCTGAGGTGGTTGACCAGATTGAGCTGCTGTGTCAGAAACGCGCTCTCGAAGCCTTTGACTTGGACCCGGAGCGCTGGGGGGTCAACGTCCAGCCCTACTCTGGCTCTCCGGCCAACTTTGCAACCTACACCGCGGTTCTGAACCCACACGACCGGATCATGGGCTTGGACCTGCCCGACGGGGGACAGTAAGAATTCAAACACTTTCCACTTGTTTTATCATTCCTTGCACAGTTACAGTTTATGGACTGATGTAGAGTTAAAGGGGGCAGGGTGTAGATGCACCACTGTAGGGTTCATAGACTTAACTTAGATATCCTGCTTCAGTATTGCTGTGCTTCATAAACAAGTTTAGCACGTTTTGGTTTATTTTGAGTGCTCGTTTTGCGTAGACCACTTACTGTACAATCGGGTAGCCAGCCATTGTACTATTTGAGAATTTCAACAAGCGTTTCTATCAGTTGCTTTGTCATTCATAACCTGTCCTGAAGAGTAATACGTGCCAATTTCCTTGCAGCCTCACTCACGGATACATGTCCGACGTCAAAAGGATCTCGGCCACATCCATTTTCTTTGAGTCCATGCCATACAAGCTAAATGTGAGTACCATATTTGATATTGATTTCGATTTCTCCAAGGCCGGCCAGCCGTACAGGGCTGGGAATGACTGACCTGCTTTTGCTGTTGTGTGTTTTCTTTTTTTAAAACATAAACTGTCACTCGCAGGGTGATTGAACCAAACACCTTGTAACTAATAGAAAATCGACAGCTGTTCCTGTAAACAGTGGGGCTCGGTGGAAAGATTGATCTGTTTTATGTGGAGTGCTCTTTTCTTTGCGGGAGAATTGTTAAGTAGTGTTGAAAAGAAGGGATTTAGTTTATAGTGAGTGTGTGTGTTTGTTAGCTTACTGGCAGTAGTGGTTTTTGTTTGTTTCATTAGGATTGTATTTGGTTAGGAGTGTTTAGACGCTAAACACATCCAATTAACTTACCGACCCATTACTGGCATTTCATTTAAGACAGGGGTGGCCAAAGTTCCAGTCCTGGTCTTTGTTCCAGCCCTGTTCTAAATTGTTTAATTGAACCAATTAATCATCCAGACCATGGAGTAGTTCATTTTAATATTCAGAGGCATGCGGGTGTAACATGGCGGAGGCTGGGCGTGAACTGGGGGCACTGCAAGTGAGTGTCAAAACCACAATGCAAAACAGCTGGCTCGTCTGCATTCCTGTTTTATAGAGCTTTTAACCTCATCTCATCTCATCTCATCTCACTGACAGGGGACAGAATCTGTAACGGCAGTGCAGCACACAACACTGCCTGTGCCCTTATTGAGGGCGACTTACAATTGTTACAAGATATCACATTATTTTTTACATACAATTACCCATTTATACAGTTGGGTTTTTACTGGAGCAATCTAGGTAAAGTACCTTGCTCAAGGGTACAGCAGCAGCGTCCGCCACCTGGGATTGAACCCTCAACCCTCCGGTCAAGAGTCCAGAGCCCTAACCACTACTCCACACTGCTGCCAGTTGCCTTCAACTACAGGGTCTTGCAGAACTCCAGTGTTCCTTTTGGCTAGCAATTATTATCTTAGATTGAAGGAAGCTGTTGAAAAATCAGATGCCTTTGGGATCATTCTATACAGTGGAAATGCACACTGCAGCCATTAGTACTGTAGCTTTTACCCTTTAGCAGAAATGTAGGCGCTCGGTTATGTATACAAGACAGAAATATCTGCTAATGAAATGCTGTTTTATTTTATGAAATGACAAGGATAAACTGGAACACAAAAGAAAATAACAAGTTGATAACAAGACAGATGTAATCTTCTGTGATGCTTTTTTCTTTAAAAAAAAAAAAAAAAAAAAAAAAGGGAAAAAATCAATGGCAATCCCCGGTCTCCTTGAAAACTCAGAAAGAAAAGAATTTCAATCTTCGTCTCCAGACTTTTTACAATTGAATTTCGACATCATAAAACCTTCAGATGGACAGCAGTGGCTGATGATCCAAACATACACTTGTTTATTTTCAAACCTTTCAATAAAATGCCTTTTTTTTTTTTTTTTTTTTCTCTCTCCCAATATTTTTCTTGCGTCGAAATAAATGTTATGAAGACTGCTACACCTTCAGGTCTTTATTTAAGAAAGTTAATCGTTCTCTAAGTCGTGTTAAACCCTCACGGCTTCCTGTGTTTTTGTTTCTTTTGCAGCCTGTCACCGGACTGATTGACTACGATCAATTGGAGTTCACCGCTCGCCTCTTCCGTCCCAAACTGATTATCGCAGGAACCAGCGCGTATGCCCGACTCATCGATTACGCCAGGATAAAAAAGGTACAGGCGCTTTGTATTGCTCTAAAACACGGATACCCCTTACAAAGCCTGCTTTTAGTACCTGCAGAAAATGCAGCAAGACTGCTAATGTCACAACAGGGATGGATAAGAGACTCACATTGCATAGCAGTTTGATCCATTCCAGGTTTTAATATGTGCATGATTAGCCCCAGTGTAACAAACTCAGGTGTGTCTTATCAAACTCGTAGTAAAACCAGGAATGGATCCAACTGCTACGCAATGGGAGTCTTATTCCCATCCCTGCACAAGATGATAGGTGCATACGTCCCACCAAATATCCTCAGTGGACACCCACACTAATATGTAAGAGAGTCCAAGATTTACTCATTGTTTGATTACTCAAGCATACATGTTTATTGACTGGATACAGTGTGTCAGTGCTCCGTCAACAGTCACTTTAACCCACTTGCAGTTATTTTTTGTTTTTAAATATTTAAAGGATCATTTTCATTAAATTTTATTCATAAAAAATAAAGTATTTGAATAGGTAAAGCATTGTTAATTGTGCCCAAGTTAGCTAGAGCTAGTGTAATGTCAGTGCATTGCACAGCCTGTTAAAATGAATGGTCTTCATGTGTGTTTAGACCTGTTTTAATGATTCAGATTCCACAGTATTTTGCATAGACCCCATAAAGTTGACAAATTTAAATACGGTATTTTAATATTTGTTTCTGCCTGCTAACGGCGTGTTAATTTTTCTTGATCCTGTTCAGTATTCGTTAATGTGTTCTAATAAAATACATATTTGCGATCTTTAATGTCATGAAGAAAAAGTGATTGATTGCTTTGTGTCTTGCAGACCATTATACGAAATTGGATCACCAAAAAAAAATAATCTGTTTTTGCTACATTTTTTAATAGCTGCATGTCTGAAATACTGAAGTGCATTATGTGATAAATATGCTAATCTGATAATATGTCAGGTCTTTAAGATAAAATATAATGAAGCAGTGTCTAGTGGAACTCATGTCTGATACCAGAGGCAGACAATTTAAGAGCCGCTTTGCAACTCTACCCAGCAGTTTTTATTTTCAGTGCATCGACTCCTTTTACATTACTGTGTTGAATACTTGGATCACAAACACTACATTAGGTTTGCTCAGGCTAGGCATCACTATGTCTATAAAAATGATAAGAGTGAATGTTTCAGCTAGTGCCTTCTGTGTAGTACACTGATGAAAGCACTAGAGAAACTGTCTACTGACCTTTTGAAGTTATGATTGATCTACTTCTTATAACCAATACTTCATATTCTGTACTATATTAGACAGCATATTAAACTACATTTGATCAGTGCATCTTTGAGAGCAAATACCAGGAAAAAAATATTCACTGTCATCATTATTATTATTTATTTCTTATCAGACGCCCTTATCCAGGGCAATTTATAGGAGGCTGTGTGGTCCAGTGGTTAAAGAAAAGGGCTTGTAACCACGAGGTCCCCGGTTCAAATCCCACCTCAGCCACTGACTCATTGTGTGACCCTGAGCAAGTCACTTAACCTCCTTGTGCTCCGTCTTTCGGGTAAGACGTAGTTGTAAGTGACTCTGCAGCTGATGCATAGTTCACACACCCTAGTCTCTGTAAGTCGTCTTGGATAAAGGCGTCTGCTAAATAAACAAATAATAATAATAATTAGTCGCACACAAATACATTTCAAGAATCACATTACAAGTATTAATACAATTAAGAGCAAGATAAAATACATGCATTGTAAGCCACTGTAATTGAATACAGTGTGTGTGAAAAGCATGTACAATGTGAAATAAATACAAAAGTCAAATATAAAGAAGACTATAAAAATAGTTGTATACCATATATGTTTTGCTTTTTTTTTTGTTTTGCTAATGCATATGATTTCAAACGGGTCCTTAAACAGAAGGTTTAGACTTTTAATATAGTGAAGGTATATGTATAAACTAGCAGTGCAATATACAGCTATGACCAATTTTAGGATTGAGACATATAATGAACATGATTTAGATCTTTTTGTTTAACATCATGTACAGTAATCAAAGAAAATACAAAATGATATCGTAAAAGTCTACCGGAAGTCAAAATAGTAGTACAGAAATTCTTTAGATTTCGAAACGTCTCATTTTTCAATGTCCATTTTTTCGTGATGTATATGGAAAACTACAATATGTAATTCAATATGTTAAACGTAACATTATTCAGCAGGTTTCATTCGATTTTGCCAAGTAGAATGAGATCATCTATAGGGTTGATGCCAGTGGTAGGTAGATCTGCAGTGCAGTAGCATTTTCTTGTTGCCTCTGCAGGTGTGCACTGAAGTGAAGGCGCACCTGCTGGCGGACATGGCTCACATTAGTGGACTGGTTGCAGGCAAGGTGATCCCTTCTCCCTTCGAGTATGCAGACCTGGTCACCAGCACCACTCACAAGACCCTGCGCGGGGGCAGGTAAGCACCACACAGACCTCCGAACAGGAGCCGTCTATCCAACTGCTCCTGCAGGTATCCCAAATTTGCGTCAAACACTTGTACTATGTTAAGCAGACGGACACATTGGTTTACGCCTCAGGCAGACACTATCTGAAAACCTACCACACAGTTCAACCTAATTGTCTGTCTCTGCTTGAGAGGCCCAAGACTTGAATGGCAGAGGGGGTGAGGTCGAGACTGAGGTGCGCTTGCTTGCTTTGGGGAAGCTCTCGGGCTGCTTGTCGGGTCTGACTGTAGCCAGTGCTATCGGGTTTGATTTTCCACTTGAACAAGCCAGTTCATTTAAATGAAGTAGCCCAGTTAAAATATAATTTAAGAGTAAATGAAAACTATGAAACAAGTGTAACCAGAGCATAATTTGACGTTATTAAATGAGTCGTGTCTTATCATCACGGTCCCTTAGCCATCATTTAATTCACAAACAACAGCTTTAAAAAAATACAGAAATAAATAATAGAATAGAAAGCCCATATTTACAGCATTGTGATGATGTGTCGATCCCTATGATGTGGTGGTTGTATCCTTTTAATACCCCTTTGTTAAAGTGGTCATTCACCGAAATGGTGTTGTGTTTGTTTGAGTTGTCTTGCCTGCCTTGTGCTCTTCAGGGCTGGTTTGATCTTCTATCGCAAGGGCGTGAAGGGGGTCGACAAGAAGACAGGGAAGGAGCTGATGTACGACTACGAGGACCGGATCAACTTCGCTGTATTCCCCTCTCTACAGGGCGGGCCCCACAACCACGCTATCGCCTCCATCGCCGTGGCACTGAAACAGGTGAGCGCTACAGCCAGCACCCACAGAATGAGTTCACTCAACTCCTCGTGCCAGGGAAGTGATTAGGGGTGTATCGATGAATCAGGATACTATTGCATGATATCTGGTATCGTAATGGAGAGATGTGTTGTGAGACAAGACCAAAAGCACAGCATAGCTCCTTGTAGTTCTTGAATGAAGAATAACTGTGTTTTATAGTTTTGTATGAATACATATTCCTTAAATGATCATTTGATCGTTTTATGCATCATACAAGTAACCCATCCGGACCATCACATGTATCGTGATGCATGTCGTATCTACAACCCTTCAGGACACATCTAGGCTATGGCTGTTGCTATTCCAAATGCTGGATTTATTGTAGCACAGCTGTTTTGTGATTAAATGCGGTCTACTGGAAATGAAAAGTGTTTTGGAGTTTGCAGCTTTCTCTTGACAATCGCTACCATCTCAAATCCTCTCGTAACCCTCCTAGTTGAAGCAGTGCCCGCGATGACAGCCAATGTAACCTACAATACTGCAATATGGATTTACAGATACGGCCAAAAGTTTTGCATCACGTAGAATTTTAGGATGGAGACTAATTTAAAAAAAAAAAAAAACTTTTTTATTAACATCATGTAATCGGAGAAACTACAAAATGATATTGCAGAAGCCATAATAGTAGTAAAAAAAAAATTACTAATAGTAGTAATTTCATGCTAGATTTCGAAAGGTCACATTTTTCAATTTGTCAGATTTTTCATTCAGTTTATGGAAAACTGCTAAGCGTTATGTAATTCAGTATGTTAACTTAACCTTATTCGGCAGGTTTCGTTCAACTTGATGAGGCAAGATTGGTTAATTCTGTAAAACGTTTGGCCATAGCTGGAGTAGTAGAGGCACTAAAGTCGGTCCATTCTGCCACCCTGTGCTCTCAATCTTTAGTCGTAATGTCATTTTATTTAACATTTCGGATTAAGGGCTGTGTTTTGATGACAAGAGAAAATACGAGAAACATACACGTGCCCTTGGATATAAAAGCACAGCTGAACTGGTTGAGTGAGCCACCCCAAGGCCGTTGTAATGTAAAATCTGCAGTGTTCTCTTCCTGCGCACTGTGTTAAGCCTGATTTAGCTCTCCTTTATTTGTGAGGATTTAGATTTTCATCTTATACCTGCTTGGTAAACCGATGTCCAGAGAGGTATTAGGTATTCCTCGTCTGATTGAGTCTTACGGCCTGTCTGGTCAAGGTTCAGGTGTTCAGACAGTGCTGTTGTAATCCTCTGCAAGGCAGGAGAGGGAGACTAGGAATACAAAGATGTGGTGTATTTGTGTTTTAATAAACTCCCTTATGTATGACTTAACCCTGTAACACCCAAGCGTTTTTGAAATGAGGAAAACCACTTTATTTGTTTACCTAGATTTCATTTCTTGTACAAAACACTTTTTCCCTCTCTGCCTGGCAATACATAATGTTCTGCATATGAAAAATTCTGGCTCGTCAGGCTGGATTTAAATAACAATATAGAGGGGTGGCTAAACATTGGATCCGATGTGATACAGAAATGGGCATTACAGGGATAGACTGCAAGTAGCTTGATTTTATATAGGTTTTTATTTATTTATTTTTACATTTCTATTATTATTTAATGTGTTTGCAATCCTTTCATAGACAGGGGGGTAGATAGGGGACATTGGCTGGAGAATCCCAAGTCATCAAACAACATTAAAGCAGTCAAAATCCAGGTACTTTAAAGGCAGATTTTGAGAAAAATGATACTCAATATATTGGAGCAACAGAAATCCAACCCATTCATAAGGATTTCAAACACCATGAAATAGTAAGGGACATATTATATAGGCATTATAATGACATTTGGCGCTACCTAATCCTTTTAAGTGGTTTATATATTATTATTATTCCTCTCTTAGGCTGCGTCCCCCATGTTCCAGGAGTACACCACACAGGTCTTGAAAAACTCCAAAACCATGGCCTCCGCTTTGCTGAAGAAAGGGTACACCCTGGTGTCAGGTATGACGGGCAGCATCGCTCATGTCCTGTCCCACACCCGCCCTCTGTACTGCTCAAATATGAATGTATCTGTATTCTAAACTATACATGGCCATAGTCCGAAAGAAACTTCTTTAGACACAGATTCTCAGATGAAGTTTGCGTCTTCATGAAACACATTTATCAGAATGTGTGTGCAGAATGTCTCAACGTTCTAGAGTTTAGGGTAGAAAGCCAGCCTTGTTGGCAGCCTACATTACATTACCCAGATGGGTGTAGCTGTCCACAACATAAAAGGACGCTGTACAGAGACTAAAATATTAAAATTATATAAAATAGCAACATCCCGCAAAGCAATCTGGATCGTAAAGGACTCATTTTTTAGATATTAGATTCTATTTCTTATCTCAGATTTCCAGTTACTGTGGCATACTTCCCTCTGGGCAAATGTCCTGATCCTTATCCTGATGGATATGCTAGTAGTTAACATATTTGGTGTCCTTCATACCTATTTTTATAATCAGTCCAACTTCACCATTCCCCTCATCATTGTGAAGATGAATGTTTCATTCGTAATGCATTTCTTTCTCTAGTTACTAGTCTAAAAGTCTAGGTAATAAGAGATACGATTCTGAAGGCTCTCTCTCTCTCTCTCTCTCTCTCTCTCTCTCGCTCTCTCTAGGCGGCACGGATAACCACCTTGTCCTGGTGGATCTGCGTCCCATTGGGATTGACGGTGCCCGGGCTGAAAGGGTGCTGGAGCTGGTCTCCATCACTGCTAACAAGAACACCTGTCCTGGGGACAAGAGTGCCCTCACCCCCGGAGGCCTCCGACTGGGTAAGCCCTTCCCTTCCTCCCCCATCCTTTTTTAAATGAATGACTTCAACCGATCTTTAAAAGATTGGCGCGCAGTTTTGCTTTATCCATTATTCTCCATGGCAAGTCCAGTTCATGATATTGACTTTGCATCGGTGGCTATGGGTCGTGTAATGGACTGCTATTCCTTGTCTTCTTGCGTCCAGGAGCCCCTGCCCTGACTTCCAGACACTTCAAAGAAGCCGACTTCGAGCAGGTGGTGGACTTCATGGACGAAGGCTTCAAAATTGCATTGGATGTGAAGAAGAAAACAGGTAAGTAAGCCACAAGGACTGCATTGATAAAGTGCTTGGTATAGAAAATACAACGTTGCTGTTTTCCATACAAGATGATTGGTTTGTAGCTGCTTCAGCTACATCAGTGACAAATCCCACTTTTCTTTTTTTAAACCGATAAAAAGCTGAAACAATTTTCGACCTCCAAAGCCAGTTTGTTTATGTTTTTTTAAACGCACTTAACACACACTTTAAATAGTGCTAGAAAAAATAAGGCAGATTACTTTGGTGTAGACTGAGAAAGTACGGTAAGCACTGTTTTGAAATGCTGTTTTGTAAATTGCCAAATGCTGTATTCCAGTGCTTTGTTTTGCAGTGGTGGTCCACTATGAAAGGCGCTATATAAAATAGATTGATTGATTGATTGATTTAATCATTTTCACTGATGTTCTTTGTACAATATACATGCCGTACCATACTGTGGTGTTTTAGACACACTGATGTACCTGACGTTGTTCATTTACAATGCCCTGACATTAATAAAGCAACTACAATGTGGTATAACAACTCCCTCTGAGATAAGATATTTTCCAAAATACTGTGGACCCATAGAACCAATGAAATTGGATATGATAGATTCTGCTGTATTATATTACTATGTTATTATATGCACATGTTTTCAGTTGTATTTTGCAAACACATGCTTTTGAAGACGAAAGCTTTCTAATACTTAAAATAATAACTGTTTGATTTTACAATTAGAAAATATGTGTTTTGACCTGAAAAAAGAAACAAGGACCAGGGGTCACAAACGGAGATTAGATAAAGGGGCATTCAGAACAGAAAATAGGAGGCACTTTTTTACACAGAGAATTGTGGGAATCTGTCCAGTAATGTTGTTGAAGCTGACACCCTGGGATCCTTCAAGAAGCTGCTTGATGAGATTCTGGGATCAATAAGCTACTAACAACTAAACGAGCAAGATGGGCCTCCTCTCGTTTTGTAAACTTTGTTGTCATATTGATCCAGGGAATCAATGAGCCGCCATTCCGGAAAGCATGTCAGAAACATCTCTTTTTATCGCAGGTAAACTTCAAGACTTCAAGAATTTCTTACTCAGCGACTCCGAGACAGTGGCCAGGATAGCGGGACTGCGGCAGCGAGTAGAGAAGTTTGCCAGGCTGTTCCCAATGCCAGGGTTCGAGGATCATTAACACCGGAAAAGAGACACGCCAGAGAGCAGGAGCTGTGACATCACAACGCAGGGCTGCTCCCAGCTGTTTCAGCTTATTGATCACGTGCTTTTTTTTTTAATTATTATTTTACTTTCCAGCTGCTGTCATACAATCTTCTGCCAACTCAAAAGAAAAAAAACCTTGCATTTTGTCGAAATGAACACAAAAGTTAATCTGATCAATAGACCTGACAGCTCTGAAGCAGTCAAATCTCGGCAACAAGCAACTTTTTTATTTTTATTTTTTATAAATAAAACAGATTTATTAACTGTTAGAATCCCCAACTAACATCTCAAACTGTTTACAGCAATTTTGTAACCAAAATGTATTAATATTGGTACAGAGTTTCATAGAATTTTTGCACATTCATAAAATGCTTAATGGCTACAGTGAATTCTTTAATATAAAATACGAAAAAAAAGTATATATTAACTAGAGACCCAGAACAATGTATACATTGCTTTTATAATTTGTTTTAATTTGTTTTGAATGCTGTTAATAATGTTTTAACTGTGTAGAAAATCTACTAAAAAGAAAAAAAGTATGCTATGTAAAATCCATTTACCTTCTGTCTCCTGTGTGTGTGTATATATACATATATAATATACTTGGCTATCAATTATTTATTTGGTTACTTGGTTTTAAAAGCACAAGTATGTTAGCTGGGGTGCCTGCAATATATCGATACCATCTCCCCTGGGCAATGTTGTGGGTCATTTTATAATGCATTGTACACCCAGTACATCCAGTTGTATAGTGAAAACCTATTTTTAAAGGCACTAAATAATTCATTTCAAGGTTAGAAGGCCATCAGTAATGTTGCTCCCTTTTAAATTCAGTCAATTTCAAAGATATTTTGGAACTAAAACTGTCTTTTGGGTGATGTCAGTTTAAGATAACTGGAATAGTCCACGAACAATAAAATAAAAGGAGATTTCCGTGTTCTAAAGTGTGCTGTAATAATAAATCAAGCCTTTTATTAAATGAACTTAGTAGCCTACAAAAATGAATCCAGCGTACTTTTTTGTCAGTGCGTTAATGAGAACATGAGGACGTTGTTTGATCTGAAATGATTCAGCTCTGTGTGTCAGGTTGAAATGGATGAAGGTAACTGACTCATGGACTAAACATAGCACTGAAAAGTGAGGAAGTGCCTTAAGAACATAAGATGGAATTATCCATGTAGCTGCAGATAACATTACGGCTGATCATAGAATCACTGTAACTATATATATATATATATATATATACACACACACACACGCGCGCACACGCACAGTAGATGCCGCTTATTAACAAATTCTTGATTCCCAGCAAAAAGTTGTCATTAACCGAAAGTTGCCAATAAGCGAAAAGCCCCCGTTTTCAAGTGTATTTATATGGAACCATATGTACTGTAGTTGTACAAATATGGCACTGAAATACCTGTGTTTTACATGTTAGTGTTAAGAAATGAACATGAGAAACACGAAATACCCAAACATAGAACTGCTTACTTCACGCGTGTGTAAAACAAAAAAGGAAGTAGGCTTAAATAGTACTTCACAACGACGTACTACAATTGTCTTTACAATGAGTAAAGCAAACAGAAAAAAATATGTGTTGTACTTACAATCCATTCTAAAGAGCACACTTTTAAAATAAGACCAACATTGTCTGCTTTTTACAATGTACCACCTCCCGCTGTAAATCCAGCTCAATTTTGCGTGCAGCTTCGTAGCCAGTTTCAAAGCCACGATTCTGCCTCAGTCCGTCAGAAATACGCAGTTGTGAAGTCAGTGTGTTATAAAAGCTGCATGAAGTGTGCGCATAAATCATGCAAGCGCGCTCTGTAGCACTGGCAACTAGTAATGAAGCTGTCAATAAGCGGTGTGCAGTTGCTAATATCAGAATTCCATTAACATTAAAGTCTATGAGGTGGGATTGGATCCTGGGAAAATGTTGTCTTTATCAGGGTTGCTAATAACCGTAATCTACTGTATAGATGTACTTTTTTTTCTTTTTCCAGCTACAAATAACCCCCCACCTCAGTGTTCTGATATTTATTAATGGCCCCTGCTGGCCTCCTGCTGTTGCTGGTTACCCAATGTTAAAAAGGATACACTTGGGATGCACTCGTGATGAGCCTGCTGTGATGTGCTAGCAGAAGCTGCTTTGCATCGATTTACATTGTGCTCTTTGTAAATTCATCATGAAATGGTACCATTTTTGCAGATGTTAGTCTTTAATTTTTTTTTTAATCATGGAAAAGCTCCAGCTGCCTGTAGTAATGTTATGTTTTTGTGTTTGCTCAGAGTATCCTTTATTTTGAACATTTGAACTGGTCGTAATTCTGGCCAAATAATAAAAACCGATCGCAGTAACAAAGGTGGGTCTTTTGTGTTTTTGTCGTTGGCAGATTTTCATTTATTTTCTTTCTCGATTTTGAAACTTTTTACAATTTTTACAACGTTTTAGCAACTAATCAAGGCAACCTGGTTACAGTTAACGTGTCATTTTCTCCATTCAAAAAGTAGGAGTTAATATTAAAAAGAAAACCAAATCTGGATTTCAACATGATTTCTAAATCGCGGATGGGAAACTAACCAATCGCTGTTCAGGATTTGTAAAATCCCAGTACATCTTACATCCAGTGTCATCACTCGCATTGAACATTTGACAATTCAATTACTGTAAAATAAAAAAAAAACCCTTTTTATGTACAGTAGCAGTTCCTGAGCACAATCTTTGTCTATATGATATATAATAAGCTAATACGTGTTGGATGTTTCTTAAAACACAAATTATGTTGTACAACCATAGCAAGATCTTTTTGAGACACACATTCATGTTTGAAAAAAAAAGTTATGAATTTTCAGGGAAGGTCTTATTTAATTACTGTAAATAAATACAGAATGCTGTTTTTAGTGTTATCAGTGGGGCTGATCCCTTTTGCTGAAGAGTTCAAAAACATCTGCTTATCCCTGTCGATCTGTCTTCCTGTTTGTTCTAACATTTTTCTCATGACCTTGGGGTCTTTTATTTCCTTACTACAGCAGGACCTGCAGCAGATGATGAACCACCTCTGATTCAAACTGTATATTTTTTTACACCAGACGTATCGAAGCCAGCTTGAGGCAGCGTCTTGGTTTCTGTGCTTCCTCTGTGAGTTAGGGACCCCTCTGCTTTTGCGCACACAGTTCATTCACAGTTTGCTGCTTGCTCCCCTGGAATCTAATAGCGAACAGTTGGAAAGGAAATTGGTGATTCTAACATGGTGTGAAAGCATGTGCAACGTACGTTTTTACAAATTAAATATAACCCAAGTCTAAATGAATCCAAATCGGGAGGTGGGAGGAGATGATTTTTCCATTCAGTGTTTTCTTGTTTTTCTCTTTGAGATCTGGGAGAAGGCAGCGGTACAGTTAATATAACAATGTAATAGAAAGTAGTCCCTGATATTGAAACTGAAATGTCTTTGCATCAGATGGAAATGCTGAAATGACCTGCCAGTAACAATAAGCTACAGTGATTGTTATGCACGTCATTATTTAGTGATGGTAATCTTTGAATGGCAGATTATTAGTGTAAAGGTAAAAGCTGAAACTGCCAAGCACCTCCACTACTGACAGTCTCCAGCGAGCACTGATGTGCTTGTAATTATGCCCCGTGTTGAGATTCTCCTGTGTACAGATTGCTCATACGACGCTCTCTTGCTCGTATTTAACATGTGTTAATTGACAAAGCATTCTGGCTAAAAATAAATGCCATTAATTGTCTTCATTGTTAGCGGGCTGCCGCTGTCTTGTTTTAATTATAGAATGTAGCTTAGGGAGGAGTTCTCTGGACAGATTCTTTCCTCTGCAACCGTCATCTTCCCCAACCGATCACCAGCGTGATTTTAGCTTGTTCCGTGGGGATACTCCATCATAAATTGTTCAATTAGTTCTTGTCTGGAAGTACAATACTTTGTAAGTAATTACTTTGATTTTTTCCTCCTTTGCAATTGCATGGCTAACTAGATCTTATATACTACCCAGTGGTGTGTATATATATATATATAACACAAGTGATATTTAACATTGCCTTATAATGTGCCCTATATAATAGTTACAGGTAAAAAGCCCACAACTCAATAAATGTATATTTACACAGAATTGCATGACGTTTGCATACTGTTTCAGGCTACTGCTTAGCAGAGACAAAAGTCACTAAAATACCCTGGGCAACATAACATCATAAACCTTTTCCCTGCTTCATTATTTTCCAATCATTTTACATCGTGCACTGTTATTGCAGATGCATGATTGATTGTTTTGCGAGTGTAATGCAGAATGTAAATACGATAGACATTGCAATGCTCGTATACATTACCTTTATAAGATCTAAACCATGGTTTATTTACTCAAGAGGTCCTGTGTGTACCAGCGTAGATGTTTTATGGAGAAACACATTGTTTCAGATTCTTACAAACAGCTTATGTGTTGGTATGCATTTTGCAGCTTGCATGTCTTAATGATTTACAAGCAAACATCTGCGTCCCAATTTATTTTCGCTCTATAATGTTTTTTTTTTTCAGATATGTTTTTATTAAGTGTGTAAGCTATTCTCTGCATCGCTAGATTCCACCTATGTATATGGAGTTACAATATCAGAGTGCAATAAATCTTAAGTCAGGCTTTTAATGGCCCCTGACAATAAACAACTTAGTTAATTGCTTCATATACAACCCTTAAGATGATCTTCCTTATAAATGATATCCAAATTAAAATACAACTCTGGCCTGCATCCCCCCTATAGAATGAACTAATTTTGCTTCATAAAGTCAAACTAAACTTGCTGAGCAATGTTGCGCTAACATATGGTATTACATACCGCTTTGTAGTTTTCCATGTACTTCATGAAAAACTGACGTTGAAAAATGTGACTTTTCGAAATCTAACATAAAATACTGTATTACTAGTATGGCTTCCGGTAGACTTTTGCAATATAATTCTGTAGTTTTTTTGATTACATGATGTTAAATAAAATACCTAAATTATGTTCATGTAGTTTTCAATCCTAAAATTCTAGGTGATGCAAAACATTTGGCCACAGCTGGGGCATTTGAAACTGAGGAGGGGAATCAATGCCTATCTCCAGTATCTGTGCACTGCTGTAAAAGTAGCAATTGCCACTGTTTGTTTATGCTTTAGAGTTCACAGGAAAGGGTCAAATAAACTCTCAGGGATGGAGATTAGTATGGTTTAGGGTCATCTGGAAGATCAGAGATTTTGTTTATCACGTTGGCTGCCCAGCCTAAGTAACGCTCTCCTGTCCCTGATTCTTGCAGATAAACTTTTCTTGGGCCCATTAATGTTCTCAGTGTCATATACCGTATTTCAGAAGCATTGAAGGGGACCCCCTGTGTATTTCTGTTTTGAGCTTGTTTGAGGCATTCATAATCTTCCATACTGCATTGATTTTGCTGTAGTATATTTTGTGGATAGTGGTTTTCAGAAAGAGGGAGAAGTTAGGCACTGAACTGCTCCTTCGCCCCCTAAGAGAAAGGGTGCTCCCTCCAGTCCAGGGCAGGCTTGAGGCATGGAGACTGAACTGCTCCCTCACCCCCTAAGAGAAAGGGTGCTCCCTCCAGTCCAGGGCAGGTCTGAGGCATGGAGACTGAACTGCTCCCTCACCCCCTAAGAGAAAGGGTGCTCCCTCCAGTCCAGGGCAGGTCTGAGGCATGGAGACTGAACTGCTCCCTCACCCCCTAAGAGAAAGGGTGCTCCCTCCAGTCCAGGGCAGGCTTGAGGCATGGAGACTGAACTGCTCCCTCACCCCCTAAGAGAAAGGGTGCTCCCTCCAGTCCAGGGCAGGTCTGAGGCATGGAGACTGAACTGCTCCCTCACCCCCTAAGAGAAAGGGTGCTCCCTCCAGTCCAGGGCAGGCTTGAGGCATGGAGACTGAACTGCTCCCTCACCCCCTAAGAGAAAGGGTGCTCCCTCCAGTCCAGGGCAGGCTTGAGGCATGGAGACTGAACTGCTCCCTCACCCCCTAAGAGAAAGGGTGCTCCCTCCAGTCCAGGGCAGGCTGGCAGCTCACATTCCTTGTGTTATCCTTGATCGGATGGAGGGCTATTTTTTTCTTTCTCAGTCCCCAGTAAATCCATCATATAAAATTGAACAGTATGGTGAGAAAAGGTTATATTCTTTCTGGGAAAAAAGCTGCTTATTTTTGAACATCAATTCCTACCTGGAAGATGATGTATAAGCAAGTAGTTGTATGCTGTTTGTGTTGGGCTGTTAGCGGGGCTGCCAGTTTCTGATTATGGACTCTGAATGTTTCAAGTTTTTCCATAATGAATACAAATAAATAAATACTAGTTTGAACGGCAGTGGCACCAGGGTGGCATTAGATGAGCAGAACTCCTGCCAACCAGCTATAGACAAAATCATTAGCTATACACAGGGAGGACCGTGTCAATACTGATGGGTTTGCCATAGTAACAAACAGAATGAAGTGTCTAAAGCACCTTGGATTGTGTGCATTAGCACTGCAGCACGGAGACATCTTAGGGAATGATCACAAGCGAAACGTTATCTGCAAGATCATGCAATCATTATTAGCAGCAAAGGCATGAACGTAGATTTCTGTTCAAATTAAACTCCAATCATTTGTACATACCGTAGAGACATGTCTTCGGTACGTTTAGCATAAATATTAAAGTATGGTTTTTCTTAAAGATGATGCTCACCTTTTATTAAAAAAAAAAAAAAAATGGTAGGAAAAATGTGCAATATTACACAAGCAGGCTTACATAGGATTTGATACACATGGAAAAAAATGTGAAATGAATTTCATGGTAAATATTTCATTTCAGGCTACTTTTTATTTAAACATATTGCTGCAAGCAGCAGCATGTCTGTCTGGCTCAGTGTTTTAAAGGACAGCGTGTATATATATATATATATATATATATATATATATATATATATATATATATATATATATATATATATATATATATATAATTAGATGGGCTTCAGTGAGTTATAGGAAAATCATTTAATATGTGGTTTCTGCCCATTTAGAATTCTCTTCCCCCTCACCGCAGTGATTCCCCACACAGGAGATCTGAAGGTTCAGTGGGCGTCTTCTGATCCCACTGTCAAGCCAGCTTCCTCTTCTACACCCAGGAACTCGAGAGCGGATGTAAGCGAGCTACCGGCCTCTGGAGGACAAAAGCCAACCCTGCAGGTGTCCGCCCAAGTTCACTACTTCGCAGTCAGGACTCAAACCTGCGCTCCCTGGCTGTATGACTCGCCCTGCACACCACACAACCTTGCTTTTACCAGGTGAGCCACTCTGGGACCCTCAAACAAGTAATATATTGCATGGGAACACTATTAGCACTGTGACTGCTGGCAGCCAATGCCATTGTCCCTCAGTTTTAACCAGCACTAAAACTCACCCACAGATAATTACATTTTTTTATTTACACTTCAAGAAAATGAAACCGTCAAAGGGACTGAATTGCAGATTCACTCGTTACCAAAGAGTTAACAAAAACTAAGCCAGCTGTTGAGAAAACTTGTAGAAACAAAGACAGAGAAGTGCTGCTTAAAGTTTTACCTCAACAGTTTATTCATTTAAATTCAGGCACTTCATACAGCAGGTTTGGCATGTTGCATTTAATTAAAAGCATCTGATGTACAGAAACGCTGAGAGCTCATTTTTTTAAGACAAGACTGCAAGGGGAATGCTTTGTAATTCGCTATGGCGACAAGGTGGCCTTCCTCAGTGAAGTGTGCTTGCGAGTTGCCGTGGAAACCTTTAGTAATCAGGCCCGTCCTTCTTCAGGTTTTTGTAGTCAGTGGTGACTGCCACAAACTGTTGAGACAAGGGGAGAGAATGAAACTAGACACTGGGGTTTATTTTCAGGAACAAAATTAGTCGTAGGGAAAAAAAACGATTATTTTTTCTTTTGTTTGTTAATGATGTTTATTCCTCATATGAAACAATTTTGGAGGGAAATGGTATTAGAAAACGTTTAATTGAAGCTGAAATCTAATACAAAAGGTCAAATGGGAGATTATACTGCTGCAAACGTCCATTACATTATTGAAATCAATGAAAATCCAATTACTATCTTGCTTTAATTTGGCTCGGAGCATGTGGAAATCGTATTAGTCAACCAAACATCTCACACGCTGATAAAGACTTCAGGCTAACGATGCAATTTTCAAATGTATTTTTTTTTAATCTTATCAGATCAAACTCTTTCCATTCATTGACTTAATTTAAACATTTGTAATTATCAGTCATTGTAATGGATATTGCAGAACCTTTTCAAAATCGCTCTTCTGCAGTTTTTTCTATCGGAATATGTTTGATAACTTCAGCTCCTCGTCACCATTTTAAACAGCTTCTTCAAACAATATCATTAAAAAATGGGTAGAGGAAATCACCTTAAAATGAGGAGAATTGCACAAGTACAGCCCTATATAGGATTCAATACACATGGAAACAATACTAATGTGGCAATAGACAACTTCATTTCTGCAACTTGCAGGCAAAATGTACAGACCGTTGGCTTGTCAGACCCTCTACTATCTACGAAGACTTGCACTGCAAGGGAGACTGACAATGTGATACCTGTCTTGGTAGTCACTGTTGCAGAAACCATTTTTTGGGTAGAAATATATGGCACAAATTTGGGGTGCCAAATTTGGGGGATTTCTTGCTTATTTTTTTGCAGAAGGGACAAATATCTAATTAGAGACGCCAGGGTATTTAACAAGGAACCGGTCTGAGTGGAGCTAACAACACATCCCGCTACCAAGCACCATCAAACAGTGTTTTGAGTCACTGTGCTGTACATATATAAAGGGGATATTGGTTATCACACAGTTAAAGGCTTTCTGTATTACCCGCTGCTGGGAGAGTTTTAAGATGCAGATGAACGCGCTTTAGAAGTAGTTTTGCATATGTCATGTCCTGCTTTAGATATTTTCCCAACCATGGCAGAATACAAGTTCAGCTTCGAACAACCATTTTCTGTCTTCGGTAGCTTTGCTGTCAGTTTTTTCTTTTTTTTTAAAAAATTTCCGACTTGATTTTGAATTTTGTATTTGCATGCTCAGAAATACAAGCCAGCTTCGGGGGTTAACCTTTGGTCTGGGTCACTCGTTTCCTCTAGAACAAAAACACAAGCGCTCTGTTGCTTACAAATAATTGTTTCAAGTTTAAATAAAGGATATAGAACTGCTTGGAGGGATGTGTATTTTTAACTGCTTTGTGTCTGGAATCCTCAATGTGTTTTTTTTTAACATTGGAATTAGTTGTGGTGTTCTATGCAGGGCATGACATCTGTACACAGGGTAAAATGTACTGAGATTTTGGCAAATACTTCACTGTGATTGGTTGATTTCTTATATGTGATTCTATAATAAGTCACTACCATAGGATTCTAATAATTCAAAACCGTTTTTTTCAGAACGAGTTTGCGCAGTAATTCCCTTAATCTTGTGTGTGTTCCTCATGTGCAGTTTTGAAAGAAACACATGTTCTTGTTTATAAGTAGGGCTTGAAGTTTTCAGGTTTTATTTTTGATAATATGATGTCCCTTTAAACTTATTTTGAGCTGATTCTGTTTCCTCATTAAACTCAGAAAAAGCTGTTAACTACAAAACAATGTCACTTGTTTTTACCTTCATATCTTGGCTGAGATCCGATTCTGTTTCGCTTATATTTCAAAGACGTGACAAATTGCATTAATTGCTCATCTCTGATCCTAATTGCATTTCATTCTTGCAGTTGCCTAGTTTTATCATTGTGCTTTTGTTATTTTCACTCGTTTAACAAAGTTGCCCCGACAAATGTTATTTTCTGCTTACAATACCCAATACGGAGTGTACACTGATAGCAAGTCCATCATTTACAATCTCCTCCTTCAGCTAATGAATAGCTTTCTCTTAATTAAGAGACAGCTTAACGACTACTAATTAACATTTAAACGGAGGTAGAGACTTGGAAAACAAAATCAGAAAAGTTCAAGCCCTACTTATAGGTAGTAGGTCAAAGAAAGTGTGATTTAGTCGACTACCAGTTTCTGAGGTCGACTGGCACTTTTCTATTAGACTAGTCGGTGCTTCTCCTAATTCAGAGATACCAAGATGGGGGTAAAATGGTCAAGAAATGTTCCACCCTCAAGCAGCACAACCCAGCACTGAGTCACTGTATGTTTTTCCACATTACCTTGTACTGGTAGGAGGGGTCAAGTTTGCTCCATGGTTCTGGATTGTTCTTCTTGTTCCAGCTGCCATTTGGATCACATTGAATAAAAAAGATACAATTAAACCGAATCCAGAGCGTGAGAAATAATTCTGAACGCAGTCATTGTTAAACAGTCCTGGCATGAAGCAAGCTCTCCGCTTCAGCTTGAATACAAACGGCAACTTCTATTGTACTGAACACCCTCTCTGGTGTCACCAGCTAAACCTTTTTTTGTGAGGTTTCAAAAACACCCTCAGGTGCAGCCTTGAAGAAATATCACTTGGTCTTTTGTTTTTTTTTCTTCACAGGTGTATCATTATTTAATCCATTTTAAAAAGCATTGAAGGAATGCCTGTAAAATGAAGGGTTATAGAGTTTCCATTGCTCACTGGCGCATTTCTTCCATTCACAGTGTTTGCAGGGAGATTTTACTCGGGCACTGTGGTGTACCTGATGTGCTCGATTCTGAGAGGCCACAGGGGTGCTTTCAACTTTTTAAAACTTTACCAGGGTGAGAAGACTGACCCAGACACCAAGTTATCTAAAACCCCTTTAGCTTACCTAAATAAAGTGAAAGACCTTTCACTTCATAAACATGCCACAAAGACAAGTTCCTGGTAATATCACCAATTATCATCACACCAGTAATGACTGTTTGCATTGTTGTTGTTTAAGGTTGTTAGGTATTGAAATGTTATGACATAGAAAGTGGCACACTACAGTATGAAGAGTAATGCAGTTGTATTGCTTTCTGATGCTCAATAGATTACAGTAATAGCATTGCAATGAATGCACTACAAGCATACAATAGTACACAATGTCATTTCACACTATGAAAGAGGCACATGTGTTTTTTACACACTTTTTTAATGGTCAACTGCCCTTGAACAACTTTTATAAATGGATTGGACTACAAAACAGTGAAAACACTTACACCACGTAGGGGCTGACCGCAAGACGAACCAAATAGAGGGAGGCCCCACCCAGTCCCAGGCTGATAAAAAGGAATTGTGGGATGAGCTTGAAGGGTAAGAAAGTAGAAACAGATTAGTTTTCCAATTACACCTCTCCGCCACAGGGTGGCACTGTGTGCAATTCAAAATTCCGCTTTTAAAAAATGACCATTACAAATCACAAATTACAGCATTTTTTTAAATAAAGGAGTTTGCTTGTTTTAAAATCAACTGGTGTGAACTAAGACACATGAAGTAGTCAGGGGCCAGGATGCACCAGCACCTGTTCTATACCATTGTCTTTGATACATAAAATACAAGCAAAGAATGAGAAATAGGGGCAAGACATTCATTTTAAAACCTTGGTTTAAAGTTGGAAAACTAGAAAAAAAAAACACATCACATTTTTTTTAAAGCAAATAAGTGAAAATAAAAAATCATTCATAATAATATTGTTTTGACCCCTAACTGCTGTATGCGATCTGTTCGTTTCACTGTGTGCTTGAGGTCTGATCACCAGCTCTGTATTATATTTGACTATATTTCTTCTTATTAAATTGTATTCCGCTATGAAGAAATCCAAATGCTGAGCTGACAGGCTGGGTGAGTGAGTGTACAGGGCTGGCAAACAAATCCTGTGCAACACAAACGCGCCCGCCCTGCACCTGTGTGCAGTGCACCTGTCACTTTGACTGACTGAATCAAAAAGAAACTGTCCATTGTAAGGAAAAACAAGAGCGTGGGATTAGAATGAAAGTGCAGAGCAAGACAGCGGCATGGAATATAAATAGATCCGGAAACATCGTTAGGATACAAAGGCTCTGCTCCCATTTCTGGATCTACCGTACTTGAATATTCAATGTACTATGCCCTGTATTTCACTGTATTTAATGTATCATGCATTGTTCCTCACTGTCTTGTAAAGTGCTTTGTGATGGTGGTCCACTATGAAAGGCGCTATATAAAATAAATACTGATTGACTGATTGATACATCTGAGTGAATGTATATCTATGGCCCAAAAGTTTTGCATCACCTAGAATTTTAGGATTGAGACATAATTTATTTTATATATATATATATATATATATATATATATATAATTTAGATATTTTATTTAACATCATGTAAATCAAAGAAACTACAAAATTGATATCGCAAAAGTCTACCGGAAGCCATAATAGTAGTACAGTATTTCATGTTAGATTTTAAAATGTCACATTTTTTCAATAAGTATATGGTAAACTACAAAGCGGTATGTAATTAAATATGTTAACGTAACATTATTTGGCAGGTTTCATTCGACTTTATTATTATTATTATTATTTATTTCTTAGCAGACGCCCTTATCCAGGGCGACTTACAATTGTTACAACATATCACATTATACATTATTTCACATTATACAGATATCACATCATTTTTACATGCAATTACCCATTTATACAGTTGGGTTTTTACTGGAGCAATCTAGGTAAAGTACCTTGCTCAAGGGTACAGCAGCAGTGTCCCCCACTGGGGATTGAACCCACAAACCTCCGGGCAAGAGTCCAGAGCCCTAACCACTACTCCACACTGCTGACTTTATGAAGCTAACGTTTGTAATTCTATAGGGTGATGCAAAACTTTTGGACATAGCTGTGCTATTCGTATTACGTAATAATAATAATTGAAGATATGGGTTGCAGGTTTAGATTTATGCAGGTATGAATGTTAGTTATATATCTGAGAGTATGTTTGTATTCTATGATTGTAAGGGGACAGTAAGAAACGGATTTGAATGCTACTTGCTCTTTCAAGTTCATTTCCCAGCAGCTTGCAAGTGACAATGATCTTCACTAAACTTCTACCACAAAGGCACCGATAACCAATAACAAAAAGCAGGAGTTTCGACTCAGAGGGAGTGGGATGGGCCGCATCAACGCCACTCGACAGCTCCCTTTTAAAAGCGCAGTTACTTTTAAATCTGACAGCCGCGACTCTGCCTTGTTAAAAAGCAATCTTCTGCTAATAATCCCGTGGTTGACATATCCATTAGAGGGCACAGTTTTTTTTTACAGTCTCTGAAATAATCCAGAGGCGCACTGTACAATTAGATTAGCTGGTCACTCAGCGATGGGAGAATCTCATTAGCTGTTCCTATATCCAGACAGGTGTTTGTTTAGATTCAAATGCTTGTTGTTTTGCTTCATTTAAGTATAGGTGGGTGATTCTTGGGTGACAGCAAATCCTTTCTGAACCATTGCAAGAGCTAGGCAGGTGAGCAATCTTATGGGTTTATTTGATATGTTTTACCAGGATTAAGACTGTTATAAATATATAAAGTACATGCCTAGCACATGCCTAGCACCCCATTGCTTCTGTATTAGAACACCCCATTGCTTCTGTATTAGAACACCCCATTGCTTCTGCATCAGAACACCCCATTGCTTCTGTATTACAACACCCCATTGCTTCTGTATTAGAACACCCCATTGCTTCTGTATCAGAACACCCCATTGCTTCTGTATCAGAACACCCCATTGCTTCTGTATCAGAACACCCCATTGCTTCTGTATTAGAACACCCCATTGCTTCTGTATCAGAACACCCCATTGCTTCTGCATCAGAACACCCCATTGCTTCTGTATTACAACACCCCATTGCTTCTGTATTAGAACACCCCATTGCTTCTGTATCAGAACACCCCATTGCTTCTGTATCAGAACACCCCATTGCTTCTGTATCAGAACACCCCATTGCTTCTGTATTAGAACACCCCATTGCTTCTGTATCAGAACACCCCATTGCTTCTGTATCAGAACACCCCATTGCTTCTGTATCAGAACACCCCATTGCTTCTGTATCAGAACACCCCATTGCTTCTGTATTAGAACACCCCATTGCTTCTGTATTAGAACACCCCATTGCTTCTGTATTAGAACACCCCATTGCTTCTGTATCAGAACACCCCATTGCTTCTGTATCAGAACACCCCATTGCTTATGTATTAGAACACCCCATTGCTTCTGTATTAGAACACCCCATTGCTTCTGTATCAGAACACCCCATTGCTTCTGTATTAGAACACCCCATTGCTTCTGTAGTTTTGAATTGTTGTGTATAGGAAATCAAACCACTCGAACTTAACATCTTGGAACATGGTCAAAATAGGCAAATTCGTGATTGTCTAATTTAACTGATGACTTTAAAATGCTACACATGCGATTCATTTAAATAGTACTAGAAAAGAAACACATAGCCCCAAATGATAAAATGCAGGAGACTTTTTAGAAGTTGTTTAAGATGCCTGATTAAAAGCACAAAGTGGTCTAACATTTTCACAGGTTTCCATGCAGGTCGGTATGTACAGGATATAAATGACACATCGAGGTGTTGTAATAAATTTGCACACTGCTGTATATTACATATTATACATTTTGCCTAGGTTACTTTTTACTACATTCTTTTATAATTCAGCCTCCTGTGCCTTCTACGGTACTTTATTCAAACCAGGCCTTGTTGGCTGTCTAGTTTGAATTATTTCTCCCATTCAATTTGAATGCCTTACTGTTGCAACCCACTAAACAAATCAGGAGGGCTTCCTGCTTTCACCCACTGAACCTAATGGATGTTACCAAGCTACTGAACCCTGGAGGCAAAGGCTCAGCCAGGGGAGTCTCATATTTCCCTCCCTTTACCTGTGGGAGTGCAAAAGCCAATGCCCCCAGCCAAGATCAGCAACTCAGCATGGCCAGGATTCTAACCAGCGAGCTCCTGATGGCATGACTCATCCTGGCACTGTATGAGCCACTGGGTCTCCTTGTCACACGGTATCCCTTCTAATACCTGCAGCAGCATGGGGTACTGGCTGTCACTTACAGGCTAGGCTGTATTGTAGCTGAGGGTTAACAAAACACTCATGTCTGCTTTTACTCCATCGCTGCAATGACGTCCCCACAATACCCAAAGCACCTTTTCCACGATAAACCTATGACGGCTGTGATATACCAAAATTCAACAGCCAAATACTAGGAGCATATCAAAGTCCTGATAAGACAGTCCCTGGCATTATTAAAGCTAACCCTCACTGAAAGCAAGTCGTGCATCAGAAGGCAAATGCATTGAACTGCACTGAAATAAATGGTCTCTAGTTGTATTCAGTCCATTATATTCTGTCCATGGTAAATAAATACACACATCATGTTATGCTATTGCTAACCTTTTAGGCTAGCTGAATATAACATGACTAATCAAAGCCTACCTTTAAAATGTGTGCCAGGCTTAAGGAAATTGCACTTTAAATAATAATAATAATAATAATAATAATAATAATAATCTATTTACATTACAAGCACCAAAAATACAGCAATTTTGCATCCTAAATCACACACTAATTAATATATTGAAATAATCAATAGCAGAAGTAAGCTAAATATGTTTTTTTCTTAATTTACCAATATATGATGCATTATGTAAAGAAGAAAAAACAAAAACAAAACAAAACAAAAAAAAAACTTACTCCTGGATTTTTCTTAGCTTGCCGAGCTAATAAACGAAACATGTTTGTTTTTTCTTTCTTCGCTAATCGAGAGTTCCTTTGTTTTTACCGATTCTCTCTCCACGAATGCTACTTTTAAAATAAAAACGGGTAACTAAAATTAGCCAGACTTCTTGTATTGCAGTGGCAGCGATGACTGGCTTTTAAACCTGTTGCGCGGATACCCGGATAGACGCCTCGAGGGGCGCTGTCTGCTAATTTCGTTTGCTTACATCTGGTTTATCAAGACAGTGACAGCGTCCACGTAAAACAAACGAAACACTGCTATGTTTAAACAAATAATGAACAAAAATAAACTTTTTCTGTGGAAAAGTTGCTTTTAAGTATGTTAGTATGACTATTTTATGTATTATTTATACACTTTTAATAATGTATTTTACAGAAAACATATATGACGCGTTACTGTAATATAGACAGACAGACAGATAGAGAGTAGACAGATAGATAGATAGATGGATAGATCTATGCCTATCTATCTTACTGTTTCGACCTCTTTACAACATACAAAACAGCAATGACGTTTGAAAAAAAAGTACATTTTTCATTCTATTCTAATTAGCAGGCAAATGTGCACATCTAAAATAATTGTTTCCCCCCCTCTCGTTTTCTTTTATTTCTTTTTTTTTTCACAATCCTTACAAAATGCTATTTATTTAGACAGCCTACAGTATAATTAAAGCTACAACGTTTCACCTTAATGCTACACGTTATACTAAATATCACGCCTGAGTGTATGTTTACATCATTCTTACATAGTTTACCTGACAAACTACACCTGTGTTTACTCTTTAATTAGCTCACACACGGTTTTTTTTTTTTGGTTTTTTTTTTTGCACGTAGTAACATTTGTGAAACGTTTGTAGAAAGAAAACTTCACCAAATATTAAATCTAAAACTAATATTTTAACATTCATATGAAACAGTCCGGAGCCTATTTTTTTCTGTTCAATATTTTACTGGTCTTATTTGATAGAGAAAGTGTTTCAGGGCTGAAGAAAAATATGTATGGAATTTACATTTAGAAAAAACAACACTGCGTGTATTTATAGCTTGTTTATATGCGATGCATTATTTTGATGGCTCCGTTTGTAAAATGTTCCCCAAAACGTGCATGTAGTCCATGTAATTGAGTTTTTCCCATAACTCCTGACCTTGGATCTTTTGTTCCCAAACGATAACATAAACAGATATCCCCTCGGGCTGCAGTCTCTCCTAGACACTGGACCACAACACATGGCTTGAACTAGATAGCAGTGCAACAGTTACACGATGGAGTTCCTGCAAAATCAAGATTAGACAGCGGGTTTGTTTTGATGTCTTCTTTTAAGGGAGGACACGTATTCACCTCACGGTCCTAACTCTAACACGTCATATGATTAATGAAAGTAAATGGACATATGCTCATTGCTCTATAGATTTTATTATGTTCTAAACTTTTTCATGAAAGCATTTTAATTCCTCATCATGAATATACTTAAGAAATAACCTACAATTCAAACGTTTCAGAATTCAACATACATCTCAATCTTATGCACCAGCAGGCAGATACACTGTAATGTTTATGTTGGTAACACTTGTGTTTTTGGGCCATTTAAAATATTTTTATAGTCTGTTCTATAAGATTTGATTAATTCTCTGTGTCCTTTGATCCTAGCCTGTTTAATTCTGTAATTGCTATATTCTATATGTTTAGAAATTCTACACAAAAACATAATTACTTTTGACTAGGAGTCTTTTTCTGTGATCTTTTAGTATTTCTAAATTAAGCATGGTTGCATGTTTAATTCAACAATATATCTAAGAACATAAGAACATAAGACAGTTTACAAACATTCAGCCCATCTTGCTCGTTTGGTTGTTAGTAGCTTATTGATCCCAGAATCTCATCAAGCAGCTTCTTGAAGGATCCCAGGGCGTCTGCTTCAACAACATTACTGGGGAGTTGGTTCCAGACCCTCACAATTCTCTGTGTAGCTATACTGAGACTGAATCACTGGGTCCTCAATGACCCGGCTTAAAAGTTTTTGAGATGGCCTCCTCTCAGTCATAAATTCTCAAATGTTCTTACTATAAAACTTGTATATTTAAATAGATTTAAATTGAAATAAGTGAGTATAGTTTCCATGGCATTAAAAAAAAGCTATAAGTAGCTCCAGTGTTTTTTTACAAACATACTTTCTCTTGACAAAGATTTGTTAAACATTAGGAAGTTGGCTCTTGAGTAAAAACTTTTAAATGTATACATACAGTATATGGCAACACCCCTCCCCAAATGCTAAAATATACGTATTTTGTTTGTTTGAGAAAGTAACATAGAAAAAGAGGTATCTCTCTCCCCTCATTCAAATTACCCAAAATAATCCTTGTGCCCTAGATCTGAAGACTAGCAGCACGCCACACTGATGTGGGATAAGCCCAACATCAGTCAGGGTTGATGGTGTGTGTTGGATGTGACAGCACTCCAGCTGTCAGGCATTAGACCACACCGTAGAGGAGATTTTCTTTCAGTTTTCAAACAAGCTCTCTGTATGTAGTGCCTCCAATTCACCCGCATCTTCAAAACACTCAATCCAAAATAGAAGGTAAAGACTTTTTACAAGAAGGTCAGTGAGACAAAGGCCTTGGTAGAGCAGAGTGCAGACTCTGGATTAGCACTAATCCTATTTAACATGAGGCAAGACAGCGAGATAATTAATTCAACACTAAACTATTCTGTTTCATTAAATTGTATGAAATTCTTAAACATTGATAAATAACACATTATGCAAAGAAGGATGTTCTCACCTTTTTTTAAAAAAAGGAATGCATTTTTAAAAATATATAATTTGGTATAAATTATATTTTGTTTTTCCAGCTAATGCAGAAAAAATATTTTAAAAAATGTGAAAAAAAAGAAAAAAACCTGTGTCCCTGAACTAATAAATATATAAACAAATACTAAAAAAATAACTTGTATGTTTACAAGACATCATCAGTAGAAAAACTGTTTGAAACTGCAGTGCTTTCCTTAATTTGATTATTTTACTGCAGGTGCGGTTTACATTCCAGTTTGTTTAGCCACAGCTCTGCTGGCTACTATAGTCCATCTAATTGAACCTCTGCTGTCTTGCCTATCATGACTGAAACCAATATGCAACAGGAAGATGCAGCTTTTATATATTACAGAATTCATATCAAAAGATTCCAGACTACCCAAGCGCGGTAACATTTACACAAAGGTATCGCATATTGCAAGTGTTTCTATTTTTCTGATCCTCTTTTAGAACGAAATTCAGAGGAATTCTATTTAGAAAGTCAATACATTAAAAAAAGAAACTCAACAGATTGGATTTTTTTCTAGTCAAACAAAAGCGCAATCAAAGAGTAATCATGAAATGTAACTACTTTCATCAATGGACAGGAATAATATATTTAATGAGATAAGCCAGACAGTGTGCTGTGCGATACATATATATATATATATATATATATATATAAAACACAAAATACACAGCCACCTACCACCTAGCAAAAGGGTATGTTTGGATACGTTGTAACAAAATATATTACTGTCCCCTTCAAATATGACCTCTATAAATTTTAAAACAGCTAGTGTTAGTTCTGGGGTAAGACATCTGCTATATTTCTAATATAGCCTACACATGATCTGGAATTCCCTTAAATTAATCATTGCATTACGTCAAGCAGTAACTGCTGCACATGAGCACAGCACACTGAATCCCTATATGATTAAACCAAAGAATACTGATTAGAGTACTGGATCATAATAGCCAATTCGGATATACAAACACCACCAGAAAAAACTGTCAAGTGTTCATCCCTAAACCACACACACCTCTTTCTATTTAGCTCTCTGTTAATTTCTACGGTCAAAGAATTTCACAAAGTGGTGTATCAACCACCAATCCCAGGATTACCCCGAAATAAGTGACTGACGGTTGCTTCTGTATCAGTGTGATATGCTCTCTTTTGGGTAAATCACAGTTGGATTTTAGAGCATTTTACAGCACTATGGAATCACCCTGGATTAACCTATCAACCCTATAAATCAGTGAATTTACAAAATGTTCTAAACAATCCACCTGTGTTTTATCTGGATTAGAGCATATTACAGTAACAGAATCAACCATCAACCATTTTTTTTGTTGATGTGACCCTGGGTGATGCTGCAAATGTAAAAATAAAATGAAATAATAAAATAACTGTGGTTTATTAGCAACACCCACTCTTCTTAGTCATACAGTACCTCCATCATAGCAACACCAAGACAATCTCAGATTCTGACAGTACACCAGCATTAATATTTAAAGTATAGCACTTTCTGAACTGAGGGTCTGCATCCATTGTCAGTATTTTTTCTTCTTCCAAGAAAAAAAGGTAATTGACACCCAAGTTGCATGTGTTGCTGAAGACACTCTTCTGGCTCGTTGTTGGAATCAGCTGGCAGTCGTTTGCCATTCCCCGGTCTAATTGACATATACTTTCCTACACTGCAGTAAAAGCAGTTTTTTGGAGGGAGCGGTTGGTTTTAGAATCTTTAAAAAGACGCTCATTTAGATGAAAAATGTCAATTTAAAAAAAGAAAAGCAAGCTTTTTTTATTCACGTTCCCCCTCCTAGTCCTTGTCAAAAGAACAGTGCTTGTCTGTAACTCTTTGGAACAAAAGCGACTAGGATTTATTTCAACTACAGCTACAGCAACTGGGAAAGAAACTTCAACACTACAAATGACTTGGGTGTAAAACCACATGATTTAAATGTGCACATATACGTTGTTATTTTAGGTTGTAAAAAAAAAGGAAGGGTGCTCCCTCCAGTCCAGGGCAGGCTTGAGGTGGAGACTGAACTGCTCACTCAGAGAGAGGGTGCTCCATGTGGACAAATAGAGAGGATTCTTTAGATAAAACAATCGAAGGAAGGTCTATAGACTTAAGAAGTATTAGGAATGTGCTAACACACAACTGCTTGAATGGCAAAATACACTGTAAACAGGTTCTGGTAGTGTATTTCCCTGTTATAATGGCAAGTGACTTGAAGCATTTAGAGATTTTAAAACATAATTCAATATTGTGCGGTATAAAGAGTATTAACTACGGTGGATCATTAAGGACAGAAAAAACCTGCAGAAATCTGTTATGTTGAGATCACGGAGTGAATGATCTCAGGATCTAGACATAACACATTTCAATTTGTATTATTTTTGTCCTCAAATGAGCCACTGTATTTAACATGCCTCTAATACTGAGGGGAAATGGATGAGGGTTGATGTACCGTATACATTATTTTGTCACCTATCTGACTAGAGTACAAAGCCAAAAGCTCTGGGGTTGAGATCAATGTTTGTGTGACAGCATTCTTTCTTTGCTTGCATGATAAGATCTGTGATAGTTCAGAGTTGGCCGTGAGGGTAAAAATAAGAACAATACACACAAAAAAATGTTTTACTTCGATCAATAACCATAGGCAAAACATTTATTAAAACTGCTGCTTCCTACTGTATATTCATATTCAGTTTTACATGGAAATATTAGTCCTTGGCTATTTTGTTTACTGCATTACCTATAGTTGCTATGTTGATGGTCCAGTTTGTTTACATTAAGCTTTCGGGGACCCCCCATTTTATTATTATTTATTTCTTAGCAGACACCCTTATCCATGGCGACTTACAATTGTTACAACATATCACATTATACATTATTTCACATTATACAGATATCACATTATTTTTACATACAATTACCCATTTATACAGTTGGGTTTTTACTGGAGCAATCTAGGTAAAGTACCTTGCTCAAGGCTACAACAGCAGTGTCCCCCACTGGGGATTGAACCCACAACCCTCCGGTCAAGAGTCTAGAGCCCTAACCACTACTCCACACTGCTGACCATTTTAAACCTGCTTATTTATTATTATTATTATTATTATTATTATTATTATTATTATTATTATTATTATTATTATTATTATTATTATTATTATTATTATTATGCCAAATTGCCAGGCTGCTGCTACATTTTTTGCTACAAAATGAAAAGCAAAAACTGCAATACAAACACTAAAAAGACAACCAACAAGCTCAGAAATGTTTTGTAAAAACAGCTCCTTCTAGTGGTTAAAAGGGTATTGCAAGGCTGTCTTGATATTCACAGCAAGGTTGCCAAGCTTGCAATTTTGTTTACAGACTTAATGGCCTTTTTTTTTACTGACATCATTTTAAAAAAACTGAAACAATGAAATACGTTATAAAATAGGCTATTTCTATGTGCTTACATTTCTTTAGGTCCAGTTATTCTTATGGTCTTACATGGACACATTTGCAGACTGGATCATTTGCTTCGTTGGTCTGAAACTGGTGCTGTTTTTACAACAGTCTTCATTTCAGAATTCCAGAATGCCTGTAGACAGATTTCTTTTTTAACAAGGATCATCTGAGAAAAAAACAGGTTCTAATTGTGTGGCAAAGCCAACATATTAATGGCAAACTTGGCAAGTGTAGGAAAACGTATCTCCTCTAGATGTAGACAAGACAGCAATTTTGTGCCAGTTTTCATCAGCCGCCAGATCCCGTCTAAGATCTGTCAAGGCAGTCGCTTGCTACTGCATAAATTCCATTTGTAGGCTATAAAGTGTATTTCCAAGAACAATCTGTGGGGAAAGCATTGCAAGCTGGACCATGTCTCCCGAGCTCACTGTGCTTAGACTACTTGCAAGAAGAACGCATACTAATTTCACTTTTTTATGTACTTTTCACTGCCATCAAATAAGCTGTAGGTATATGTCATTCGAGCCGATTGGGAAAGCCAGAAATCAATAAAAAATATACCGTCCTTTATTTTGATCCAAAATCACAGATTTTTTTGTTTTTGTTCAGTTTCAAGTAGGTTATCAGAATCTTGGATGTTTTCAGGACATTGTATATACTGTGTAATAATCCCTTTTGGTTCACAATAGTAGCAGCACACTAGAACGAATGAAAAGAACCTTCAGTAAAATGATCTGGCAAACATTCTGAATGAATGGCTTCATATGATAAAGACTTCTGGAAAGAACTTGATCCGTTTCTTTTTATTTGTTCATCGTACTGGTGCATTCAATTGAACAAGCGCAGATCTAAATACTGACACTGAGATTCGTTTAAAGTTTTGTACCAAGGCAATGACAGTTGAACATTTGACAGTGTATCTGATATTGTCTATGATGCCTGAAAGAACAGGGGACTCCAGACGGGGGTGACTAGCACGTTGCTCTATAGTGCTGTACCTTTGTAGGGAAAAAACTGAGCTGACAAGTGGTTTTTGATTAAAAAACACTTTAGACACAAGAAGGGTATACCTCCAAAAGAATCATATAAGCACGAGTTTCAAAGGGGGCGGTGCTCTCTGACCTTATGGTCCGTTACATTCATTTTGTCTTTTAAAATACCTCCCCCGTCTCAGGGTCAGCCACGTGTAATGAGAGAATTCTAAACTTGGTACATTGAAACGACTATAAAAGCACATTCACACACAATTTAAACACAATGATTAAAAACAACTTAACTATAAGAGACACACACACATACACATTATGTAAAACTTATAATTAATAACATAATTAATACCTCAGTACATCTTCAGAGTATTATTAAGGTGAAGAAAAGTATCAGGAAAGATATTCAACTCTACAATGGTGAAGGGAGTAGTGAAAATGGATAAATGGTAGTGTTGCCACCTCTGAGGTACAAAAAACATCTGAACAGAAGGGGGGTGTTAAAAGCTTAAACTCTCTTTCAAAATCCTATATTCATCCAATATGATAATATTACTACTATAGTATTGACAACCAATTCATATCGTGCGCCTATTGCAGTAATATTGAATCTTGATTGATCTAATTTCTGCTCAGCTTATGGTACTATCATTGTGGTGTTGATGTAGTAATTTACAAGGACGTGCAAGACTAAAAACTGGGATCTTTTAGTGTCCCGGGAAGGAATATTGAAATCCTGGGCCACCTTCCTCAAAACCGGAACAATTCACAGAAAACAGGCACAGGTGTCAACCATAGAAAATGGTCCTAAGACTATTATAGGATTTCTTTCTCAGTATTTGAATGTGCAATGTTCCCTCACCACACCAATTCCCCACAACAGCTCAGGAGAAGGTCAGTGGGTGTCCTAGTCTGATCTCCCCTTTACACCCAGGAACTCAAGAGTTGGTGTTGGTGAACTACTTGCCTCTGGTGAACAAAGACCAGTACTGCATGTGTCTGTTTGAGCTCACCGGGCACCTGGCCAGTAGGGGCCACTGTTGCACAGTGAGGAGAAACAGTTGTTTTCTGAAGAATGACACTGGAATGTAGAAAGGTGTTAAACATCTGTTCGAATTCATAGTTGACAATGCTCGAAGTTCCAAACAGGCTTTTGCGAACTTCCACTTTGCAATATATATATATATATATATATATATATATATATATATATATATATATATATATATATATATATGTATATGTATATGTATATATATATATATATATGTATATATATATATATATATATATATATATATATATATATATATATATATATATATATATACATATATATGTATATATAATTTAGAACTGACTTACTGAGAACAGAGATGCAACATTCCGTTTCCTCCCACCAGACATTTGAAGAGTATTCAGGAATTGGACCGTTAACCACAGAAATGAACGTCCATTCAAGTTCTCAGCACAATCCACATGCCGGTCTTTGCTATTGCTGCAGCACTGATAGCACAGTGATAAAACAGACACACACACAAGAAACAGAAATAAAGTACATCATAGAATCTGCCATTCACTTTAATTGGGACTCTAAATCATGCGCTCTGTGTGGCATGCAGTTATCGCTTAATTATAATGACATTATAACACTTTGAATGATGTATAAAAACGACTAAAGAGACAGACTTAAGAGACTTAATGAGGGTTCAAATGGGAGTCAGGATTATTACTAAATACAAATGACAAACAGACAGACACACAGGGAGACAAACAGACTGACATATACACTCACAATCATACAGACATAGACACTTTACACGCAAAAATTCTCAGAGTGATGAACGGATGTACGGACAGACAGATAGACCCCCATTTATCCCCATAATCCAATACTCTGAATGGGTTAAATAATGTTAATACCTAGTTTTATCACATTTGGATACTGGTGGTTTTCCAGATATATGGAGAAATCTGAAGTGTGACAAATGCACAGCGATCAAATAAGGTAAAAGGAGGTCTGTAAAAGAGTAAAAAGATATAGCTCCCTACATGAGAAAATAGTACTGTATTGTAGTTTCTTCTGGTTGATGACTGCATTCTCTCTCTCTTTCTGTCAGGTTCCTGCCTTTTTCTTTTGCTCAAGACCCATCTCAATACATCACTGCACACCCTCATCTTAGCAACCTTTTCCTGATCAATAACACAGCTCTGACTCAGAGAACAAACCCACAAGCAGAGAAGAGCGACGACGTTCATAAAAGGAAACAAATATGGCAGCCCTGAATGGATAGAGATTGGACAGCCAGCCTGAGACCTTGACAGTTAATCTTGTCCAGCAGCTTCAAGCAAAGAAAAATAAATTTAAAAAAAAACACAACAACAGGCATTGTAGAGTCTATAATTCTTGATATAGTGTGCACTACAAGTTAGGATTATGGGGCTTGTAATAACCATGTAATAACACAGTAGTTATCATGTAAGAGCTGGGTAATTGGCCATCTATTACATGACTAGTCATGCCCTATCATTATGAATGACGTCTTTAAATTGCCTGCTATGTTATTTGTGTAAGTGTGCTATACAACCAGTGTGCTGTGCAAGGTACCTTTTGAAGAAATGCAATATTGTTCCTACAATTTTTATAAAACGTGAAAATCCATTTAAGGGTGCTATGAATAGAAGTTATCCAAATCAATAGTATAAATGTTTTTTCTCCACGGAAATATGAATTCAATATAATAGATTCGATTTTGAAACTTAAAGAAAACAAGCATTTTTCTCCCTGAATAGAGATCAGAGATCTGTATTATACATCTTCCGAAAACAATTTTGCAAAAACTGCTGATTACGGCAAAGATTTCCTATGAAATAAATGATACAGCGTTGTCTTGAAACCAGAATTAAAGAACAATACACTAGATGAACTCAGAGCAAGCACTGGTAAAGTACTGTAATCTGCCAGGTACAGCACTAAACCATGTGAATTCCTTCATTCTCATCCTTAAGCAATGAGGGTTTAATACATACAATTTGAATTGATTGGTTTTCAGTGTGTTATCTAAGAGAAAGGGTGCTCCCTCCAGTCTAGGGCAGTCTTGAGGCATGGAAACTGAACAGCCCTCCCCCCAAGGAGGATTTTAATGATCAATCTGCTCCTCCCCCCCCCCCCCCAAAAGAGCTTTTGCAACAGCATCTAAAAAGTGCAAGATTCTCTGGCAATGAAAATCGATTGTACATTTTATTAGTTTTTCAGTTGCTTCGTATAACCATTATAATGATGCTTTTGCAGATCTCAGCAGTATATCTTTGAAATATAAACTGTATATGGAGACTTATTAACCAAAAGATGTGCAATTTCAGTGAAAAGGACAATGCAGAGAAAATTGTTGCAGAAGCATGTTTTTCTTTTTTTTTTTTTTACTTTTGCAGTGATGCCAAGGTCAGATTTGAAAAGACAATGAAAGATGTATTAGTATTGCATTCAAATGCCCTTTCTTTTTTTCTTTTTTTTTTGAGGAGTGCTGAAATTGAGACCAAAAAGTGTCACTCCAAATGAGCTTGGCATATCAGCTTCTCCAACCCAGTTTGCATTTAAAAAACACTTTTGATAATAGTAACATTTTAAAAAGCTTCAATTTTACTCATACTGTGTTTTAATCTATGTTATATATTTAAAATCAGTGTAAATGCTTTTGTCTGACTTCAATTCTAGTTTCCTGCCATAGATATATGAACCATAGGTTAGATCAGCTATGTGTCTTAGAAGTAACAGCAAGCGCCATCTAGTGGTCAGCTACTTTGGATTAAGTTTCCTTTTGTTTTGCAGGAAACACACTGCTGCTGTGTACTGGTGCTAGCACCTATATAAAGACACCACTTTAGCGAATCTATCCTGCATTTCATATGTCTATGGCAGGCATCTACAGCTATGGCCAAAGGTTTGCATTTTAGGATTGAGAATAAAATTTAGATCTTCTTTTTAACATGTAATCAAAGAAACTACAAAATGATATTGCAAACATCTACCAGAAGCCATAATAGTAGTACAGTATTTCATGTTAGATTTTGAAATGCCATATTAATTTATGGTATATGGAAAACCACAAAGCGGTGTGCAATTCAATATGTTAACGTAACATTATCCAGCAGCTTTCATTCCACTTTATGAAGCAAAATTAGTTCATTCTACAGGGTGAGGCAAAACTTTTGGCCACAGCTGTAGGTACAGGAAAAAATTTAAAAACACACTGTTGAATTGACATGGAACGAATATGTCATGTTTTTCAAGGTTATATTTAAACTCTTGTGTGTATTGCAGTAACACCAGTAGATTCAAGTACACCCCATGAACAGCAGTGATCCCAGTTCACTGTATTCAGAATGGACAGTGTTCAAGGCTGGGTCTGTAAGAGAGTGGGAGGGACAGATTTCTCTCTCCCATGTAACGATTCTCCAGCCTCAAGCGTTCTTAAGACTGATTTTGCTTTTGAATGCCTTGTGCGTGAATGCTGACACAGAGGTGCTGAGCAAGTGTCAGAAAGCTTTGCACCGCTGTTTTTGTAAAATGAAAAACAAACTGCTGATGTTACAGAACTGGTTAGAAACAACCACGGAGCTCTTAAACGAACCTCCTGAATTACTATTTCCAATTGTAATGAAACTTGGTATTAACCATATTTAACTGTATTTGGTCTGTGCTTTCTTTGCTGGATAGGGTCCCTTTTTAACACTGTGTGTCCTCCTGCTCCACTGAAACGAGAGAATATTTAATCTGGCACAGATTATTGGGAGACTCTTCATTCCTATGGACCAGTTTGGATGAGAGGGGATATAACACTGCACAGTCATTTTGTTTTTTAAAGTAAAGAAATTAAGAAATGAAATATTGAACCAAACAAGGTTACAAATGTTACTGACACGTATTGAGGGCAGGAAAACGAATTTCAAAACTAATATACTGGTAAATCAAAGCTCCTTATAATCCCCTGCAGGGGTGTGGCTGTACATGTGTCCCTATGTAGAGTATATAGGGGTTTCTGTCTGCATATTTGCCCATCTATACAATATGTCACACTTGACTTTTTGCACAGATCTAGAAAACTGTTTATAAATTGTGATGCAACTTTGTATCGAGATTATTTAGCGAAAGATTGGGAGCACGAGATTGCTTGTCTGAACATATCTGCATCTCACACTTTTACATGTATCTTGAGAACACAAGAAGTTATTTCCTGTACTGTAAATAATTCATTTTAATAGACTTTACTGTGATACTAGACCCTTGTTTGCTTACCCAATGCAATCCAGGTCTTAAATACCACTTATACAATGTTCATTAAACTATCCCTTGCCATTTCTTAATAATACTAGTATGTACATGCTGTTGATGGAAGTCATGGCCATCAACTATTACAACAAACGAGGTTATGGAATTTCGGCAAAGCTGCAACGCCACATATCACACCTTATCTGTTTCTGTATAATTCTATTAAGAAATTTAGATTAACTGGGCATTTTTCAAACTGATCCTAGCATGATTTTTATTTTATTTTCACCACTCATAAAAATAAAGAGTTGGAGAAAATTCCTCTTTACTATTTTACTGCCACAATAACTTATCTTTATTAAAAGAATAACAAAGACAAACTCTCCATAGACTAGTTTTACGCGGCCGCTCCCGAACCCTATTTGGTTAATGTAGGCTGGGAACTTCACAATGGCAGCCAAGTACATTTTTATTGTCATTTTAATGAAAAAGCCCAAAGGCAGAGACAGCAGTTCTGATGGAAAATTTAAAAAATATATATATGTTGTCTCCTACCCCGTGCTATTGATCTGCTGTGAATGATATTATATTCACGCTTGGGAAACTGTGCACATGTACATTTCAGAAAACGTTTAATTGAACTGCGAGCAAACTAGCGATACACTGGTGTCCGTCTGTCTATAAAGGAGCTGCAAAAAACGACTGACCAATTTTTAGGAACTCAAAATGTACACTAGAATCCATTGGTATCCAGCGCACTTTCGTTTTCTGACCGCGCTATTCTAACCCAGATCTCCACAGGGCTTTAATCACGTTAAGAAAACAAATTCAAAAAGCTCCCCCGTGACCAAATAACAGGACCGCGGTGCGATGATCCATAATACTCTTTGATTGAGTCACATACTGGAAAATCAATGACGTGCCACTTCATAATACTGCTAAATAATATATCTCTTTCTGGAAATGAGTGCCGCTCCATTGAGCGTGCCTCAATAAACACTTCACCTGCTATAGATTTTAAATAGGCACGGCGCACTGAATCTCTCTGTTTCACAAATACAGCAAATAAAATTAAAAGGAGGAGAATGTTCTCATTCCTATTTTAAATGTTAAGTCCAATCTAGCTTGTATCCCACACCGACTGTGTTACCTTTAGGATCAGTCTCCCAAATATCCCAATATAGTTCAGGATTAATGCTAGAAGTGCAGCACCATGATAAGTAGATCAGAGATCAAATTTCTATTCTTTATTTTTTATTATCTAAAAGAACAAAGTTAAAAACAGAGCTGTGCCACACATTTTTTTTAAGGAGGACCTTAAAAATGAGTAAGAGGGGTGCATATTTTTACATACATCAAGGTAGCATAACAGTGCATATCAAAAAAAGTATGCATATTTTGAAGGCTATATGTAGCATTATTATTATTATTATTATTATTATTATTTATTTCTTAGCAGACGCCCTTATCCAGGGCCACTTACAATTGTTACAAGATATCACATTATTTTTACATACAATTACCCATTTATATAGTTGGGTTTTTACTGGAGAAATCTAGGTAAAGAACCTTGCTCAGGGGTACAGCAGCAGTGTCCCCCACTGGGGATTGAACCCACAACCCTCTGGTCAAGAGTCCAGAGCCCTAACCACTACTCCACACTGCTGCATCATTGCAATCCCAAGCAGCATGTAACTGTAATCCGATTACATTTTTTAGTAATTTGTAACTAGTGGTTCCTTTTTCAGACAGGTGACAAAATATGTGACAGATTACATTTTAATTAACAAAATTACTTTTAGTTAGATTTTTTTTTAAAAATGGAATAATGCATAACGTTGGAAATCAGAAAGCGCTTCAACATTGCAAGTTAAACCTTACATGTCGCATGAACACACTTTTCATATCATCGTGCTAGAAAATGGCACCAGAGGAGGGACCGAGTGGGTTCCATAACTGGATCTGCAAAGAATATTTCCAGCTGCAGCCTGACTAAACCGAAAAAAAAAAAAAAACTCTGTAAAATGTAAACTGTGCCTGAGAAGTAACTATTTGTAACTGTAACTAGTTACAATTTTGTTCAAATAACTTGTAACTGGGCAACGGTGTGGAGTAGTGGTTAGGGCTCTGGACTCTTGACCGGAGGGTTGTGGGTTCAATCCCAGGTGGGGGACACTGCTGCTGTACCCTTGAGCAAGGTACTTTACCTAGATTGCTCCAGTAAAAACCCAACTGTGTAAATGGGGAATTGCATGTAAAAAATAATGTGATATCTTGTAAGAATTGTAAGTTGCCCTGGATAAGGGCGTCTGCTAAGAAATAAATAATAACAACTGTAACAGATTACTTGTTTAAAAGTAACTTCCCAACACTGAACCCAAGCAAAGTTTAAAAAGGGAGCTGACATTTTCAAAAAGGACTTATACAAATTACCTTCTTAAACATGAAAACAATGCAATTCTTATATACACCTTTAAAACCACGTGTTTCTAAATGAACGGATAGATTGATTATATCAAGCACGTTATCAATCACCTTTCTTACATTAGGCTGTTTTTTGTCAATGTGATTGCTTTTGTTTTGTATATGACATCCCAACATAGGTTCAATTCCACACGTCGGTTTGTAAAATGAATGAGTTTCTGTTGTGAACCAGACTACTCATTATAGTGCAGAAATGCTTGACAGATACCTAAAAGCCATTAGTCTTCATTCTCCACAGACCTGAAAACCGACTCACACGACTAAAGTACAAACTAGAATTTATTGTCCAGGTCCCTCTAGCTAAATGAAAGAAATTGCCTTCCTGCTTTTAGCTGAATCAGACCACAGTCATTTGCGGACACTAATCACGTCATCTTAAAGTTTAATGGATTGTATTGTAACTTTTTAAAATCTATTTTCTGCCCTTAAATAGTCAGTATCAAACCGTCAGTGTTGTGTATACATTTTTTTTTTCATTATGAACAATTTTACCTTGGAAAAGTTTTCATCCTGTGTTGTGGTACGTGTATTTTCTTCTCATATGGCAGTGACACAAAGCTGTTAATTTTAAAAGAACTGAAAGTTATTTCTATTACAGTCTCATACATCTCACAGTTATTGCTGAAACTTAAATAGATCTGACACTGGCTGTTTAGTTAACTTGGGTAATGTTTTCATCTTGTACTTTAGTTTACTTAAAAAAAAAATTCAATACCTCTGAAGGTGCAACACTATAAAGCAGTCCTCTCCTCCATGTTGGTCCGCATATATTATCGCCCCTTCTGAAAAACATGCTTTTTAACCCTTTAGTATCACTGAATTGCTAATATTGCATACAGTAAGAAAAAGTGGAGCTGCCACTGTGATGCAATGTACCAAATTCAAAAGACAAATAACCCAACTGCCCTTGTGTAGGTTCAGCAAAGCGGTTTTAGCTTCAGGCAGAGAAACTGGAAAATAATGCTTTTTTTTTTTTTTTTTAAGTGTTAAGAGTTCTTCACGCAATCATTTTTTCGTGTTTCCCCTTTGGAGCTAAGCACCTCTTGTTTGAAAGAAAGCGCTATAATTGTTTGACTGGGAAACAGTCCAAAATCAAATGCTGTCTTAATAGCCTTTATTAGATTTCTCTCATCTTAAAAGGCGTGCAAAGCAAAGTATTAAAACCACTTTGTAACATCACCACCGGCACCTCTTTAGTTGTGCTGAAGAATGCTGCTTCCTGGTATCTAATCACTTCCTGTGCTGTAGGTCACAGTCACTGCATTCAGTTCAGAATCAGTCCATGTGAAAGTACAGTAGTTAGTCACCAGAAAGAAGCATTTTTAATCTACTGCCCTACATTTACACAAACCTGTAGTACATATACTGAATGTAAAGATATACAAAGTTTCACGCAGGTGACTCTAAATACTGCTACAACAGTCACCAAAACTCATGCAAATCAAAATACTGTAATATATTATAATGTAAACTGTTTCACTTTCTATAAAAAAAACATGGTTGTTTTTAAAATCACAAGAAAAAAGAAAACCCCAAAACGAATCACAAGATAATGTTTCTAATCTGTATAAAATCTGCTTCTCCATCCTTTAGCTGTATTGTGGGTTTTCAATTATCAAACTGTACTAGCGGGCAATGAAAGAGTTAATCTCTGATCGTGCTGTCTTTGGAAGTACTGATGACTTTCCTGTAGTTGTCCCGGTTCAAGGGAGAATAAACAGGTTGCTTACCTGTGCATCTGTGTGTGTTCTGTCTCTCTGCCATCTACCAAAATACCACACAAAGTACAGTGAGCATGTCTTAACTGCCGTGATTATGCTGTCGAGCCCCCCATCTCCACGCGATGAACTTCTCCAAACAAACCATCTTTCACAGCCGCCTGGGGAAAGCTAAAACATTGACGTCAAGCGTTATTATTTTAAATGTAGTTATTGATTTTTTTTACTGCAATGGCCTTTGTCATTTTTAATATAAGTGGTTTCTTTTTAGTGGGATGGCAGAACAAGCTTTGACCTTGATTGAAGTATTTTTTCTGAAAGTGTGTGTGGACGGTGGGTGGGGGGCTCTCCTGCTGTGACCTTCACAGGTCTCAGTTTGACAGAAAGAAATGGAAACAGTTTTTCAAAGAGACAATGCAAAACTCTTTAAAAACTACACATTTCCCACCAATAACTATGCAAAGTTCTGAAGAGGGCAATAGCTTTTAAACTAAGAGCTTTCTTTGACCTAATAAGACACTGAAAAAATACTTTTTGGTGTTGGTCATTGAATTTATAAAGCTTCTTTTAGCGTTTCTAAATTTAGCACTATGGGTGTTCAATAGCTCTGGATGATATCCAATTAAGCCTACGGCTACATTTTCCTTCTAGTTCTTTTAATTCTCCTGTTTTACACTAAACAGGAATCAGATTTCAACCTAAATCCACCCATAGTCCCATGTGACCTATTTCCATATGAGCATGCTAGCTGTATCCAGGGCTTTCAGGTTAGTCCCACTGACGTTGCAAAAAAGGAGAGATGCATGCTTTGGGGAGCAGTGCAACAGCAGCAACAACTGGGATTGGTGGTGATATCCTCTGGAAACTGCTCCTGGCCATTTAAAAGAGTCAGCTGGGACTCCAGAGCGATCGATCTCTGTTCATTTTGCAGTTGCCTTTGTCTTGCTCTAGGAAGAGAGAGAGGCTAGTGAATAGACCAACCGCTGGCAGATATTAATGAGAGGACTGGCCAGAGTTTCAAACAAAAGAGGCAATGTCATAGCAGCAAGGCAATGGAAGGAGAGAAATGATCAGGCGTGCACATATTTTGTAGCCACCTCCCTATTATGCATTCAAAGCGTATGGCAAGAGTTGGCAACACATATAAAAGTGATCGTGAACAATATCATAAATCTTACCCATTTGTAAACAAGATCTTATTAAGGAAGAGGGACAGCATTTTTGTTTCTAGACTTAATGTGCTGACCATGATCTACAGTAGCTTCCATGTATGCTTCATGTTTTTTATCTGCTTGTTGGTTTCGTGGTTTATTGTTGGTGTCAGTGGCTGCATGCTCACCTTTGCCTTGCCGTGTTTTAACATAATCTTCAGGTTTGAACAATGCTAGTGAAGGGACAATGTTTGAGTTGGGGAAAAAATTTAAAACAACTTTTTTGTGCTACCTTTGCTCCATAACTACAGCTATGTCCAAAAGGTTTTTATCACCTACAATAAATGAACATAGAGCTTATATTTAACATCATGTAATCATTTTTTGTCAGTTTTTCCATTAAGTATACGGAAAACTACAAAGTGGAATGAAATTCAGTATGTTAACTTAACATTATTCAGCAAGTTTCATTCAACTTTATGATGCAAAATGAGTTAATTCTATTAGGACTATATTTTGGCCATAGCTGTAGACTGAAATTCATGACATTGTAGAAAACAAAATAAAAAAATAAAGAAATCGATGATAATATTTATTATACGCGGCCCACTGTATATGATTATAACAATACACACCGACATTTTATAGAGAGGATCTTAGCTGTCCATATTGTTTCTCCTTTCCTGCAAGAATTACAGTGCTTCAGGATTCCTCGGTTTAATTGCTAGTGGTGCTGTACTAGCTAGTCAAGACAAGTGCTGAAAGAGCAGGTGTGGAATAAGCAAAACTGCAAGAATGTGTCGCTCCCATTAAAAATAATAAGATACGGACTCAAAGTATATAGATGATGACTTGGCAGGTATGATATGGTGCCTTCACAATGCGAGAAAGAGAAAGAGAGAGGAGGAGAGACAGAGCAATTAAAACAAGCAGTTTACTTCTGGTGTTCAGACCATTTTAAAATGCTTTTTTTTTATTTATTTTTTTTAGTTTGCTTCACATTTGCCCCTGTCTCTGGTAATTTGGAGATTTAATTAATATCAGCGGCGCAGAATTGGAGAATCACAAATGAAGGCGATATGTTCTTGTGCCTCAGCTTGACTGGTACTGTTTGAAGCGCTGGCTTTCCACCGATCAGAAATCACTGTGCTTTAGGCATCAGGGACTGCGGAGGTCTATCAAGATAGTTCCTATTGTCAGGAGAATAGAGAGAAGGTCTCTTAATTAAAGAGCTCAACACACTAACAGGGAAGGATGCAGCCTTCTGTGCGACTCTGTTGGGTACATTCCTTATAAAAGAACATGCAGCAGCACACTTAACCCATTAAAGGTGTTAAAACAGCAATGTGTTGGTTGTTTTATAAGGTAATACGTTGAGTATAGGGTGTCTCTTACTGTTTAAGAGGTGTTATCTCATGCTTTTAGGCAAGAGGACCACAAAGCAATAAGAGACATCCTGCACACAATGTATTAACTTCTTATAAATCACACAAATGAAGATTGTGCTCAGGAACAGCTTTAAAACTAAAGAAATATATGTATTTATGCAAAACAAACATGAAATTTTTTTTTTGGTTTTTGATTTTTGTACATTGAAATGAGGTGTTCTATGCACGGGATGACATCTGTACAGAAGATAAGAATTTGGGCAAATACTTCACTGTGATTGGATGATTTCTGATATGTGATTTATAATTAGGGCTTGAAGTTTTCGGGTTTTATTTTTGATCACATGACGTCCCTTTAAACCTATTTTAAACTCAGAAGAAGCTGTTGATTACAGAATAATTCCACTTGTTTTTGCCTTCATATCTTGACGGAGCCTGATTCTGTTTCGGTTCATTTTTATTTCAGAGACATGGCATTTTACTCTTGCAGTCGCCTAGTTTATCTTTGTGCTTTTGTTATTCTCACTTGTTTAACAGAGCTGTCCTGACAGATTTTCTTTTCAGCACATAATACCCAGTATGGAGTGTACACTAATTAGCAAGTCCATCATTTAAAATCTCTCTGATTTGTAGCAAAGAAAAAAAAGGCTCTTAAACCCAGTATTTAATTAGTAGTTTTCTCTATATTAGGATGCAGAGACAGCTTAACGACTACTAATTAACATTTAAAGGGAGGTAGAGATTTGGAAAATAAAAACCAAAAAGTTCAAGCCCTATTTATAATTAGTGTAATAATAATAATAATAATAACTGTTGACAGATGCCTTGTATGTACTATATGGCTAAAGGCACTGTAGTCACATTTTACAAGTTCGATCATGTTGTGTTTTTTCTACCTTTATTTTAATTTAGAAACAGTTAACTGTTGTATAGCACATTATATATAGCATGAAGACAATGTTCTCACTACTTTCATTATAAATCTGTGTGGAAAATAACTCATTTAAATAACCCATTTTAAGAGGCGATCTGTATTAGTTTAATTTGTCACGTGTTACCACAGAACCACGGCTTTAGAATGTTTACTGCTGGGACTCATCACTTCCTGTGTCAAATCCATGGTCCCAAGTCTAAAACAGGAAGTAATAAGGTACCAGAAAGAGCAGTTTAAGCTTTCTAATTCCCCCAGAAATCTGCATATCCCCAATAAAAACTATAAGTGGACCAGTGACAATATTGCAATATGCTAAGCAAGAAGACTTTTTTCAAGAGTCTGGTTAGCATATATTTAATTTAATAACCCGAGTACTATGAATTACATGAATATTGTGCCTAGAGAGAAGTCATTTTTCATGTGACACTCTGTAAAATGAATTCTACCTTATAGTCTGTCTTCTCAATACCAGTATACTGCCAGCTCCAGCAGTTTGAGATTTGTGTCACCAATTTGAACATAGCCAAAAGGGACATCCAGGGCATCTTGCAACAGCAAGGTCCTGTCAGTACAGGAGTGCAAACCACAAGAAAACTAACAAGCTCCCCTCTCAAGCTACAGACACGTTTCTGCGCTGTCAACCACCTTTCTACCATGGCACAATCCCTTCAGACTGCTCCGAGATCACAACAGTGCAGCGCCCAAGTTAACCCTACAGTACAATGCCACCAATATCATTCTCACCAGAGCTGGTCAACACACTTACAGGGCCAGGGTGAGCAAAAGCTATGCTTTGGAAGTGATCTGAAATCAGAATTGTTCATTTCCAACAGCAGCAGATCAGTTTCAGCTGGGACTCTGTCAGTCCCAGTTGAATTCCTGACTGTGCCAATGGCAGAAGTTGCCTAATGACAGCCCAATTCAAAGAGCGCGAGAGGCGGGTTTTAAATCTCTGACTGCGGGAAGAAATATGTAGGGAGCAGGAAAATGTTGGAGTTTGATGGATTCATTTATAAATCACAGTTATACAAAAGCATGATCCATACAGGTGATGCTTCCAATGAAATGATCAGGAAAATTAAAATGCAAAATGACACCTTTGAACCTTGCAGCATGTAGAATCACAACTAGATTGAATTCATGAAGTTTATTTTAGTATTTCTAAAGCACAATTGAGTGTTGATACTAATGGATGACAGGTTGAACTACAGTTGTTTAAACTAGAGGCTGAACATAATTTAGGACTGGAAAAATATAAACATACTCTACTGTAAGCCAAGATAACGAAAAGACATGAAGTTCACTCATAAAGTACTCCCCCGGACTCAACGCCTCGTGCTTTTACCATATTTTTGGGCCAGCGTTTCATCTGAATTGCTGCTGGCAAGAGAACTGACTCCAGCTGGTTCAGCATTTTGCAATCAATATCCTCTACTCTCCTGCTTTCCAAAGCAACTCCACATCCGTGCCACTGATAAATGAACCTGCTCAAGAAAAATGAATTGCAGTTTCACATCGTTATCCTTCGGATGACAGGTACAGTACCTGTAAAACCGAGGTCCTAGTGCAAGGGACTCTGCAGCAGCAGATGCATAGTTCACCCCATAGTCACTTTGGATAAAAGTGTCTGTTATATGACTGATTAATAATACCTGGAATAATAAAAGAGGATGCAGGATGCACATGTGTTGGATCAAAACTTATAAATAAATAAATAAATAAATAAACAAACGCTTTTATATAAATCTGAATAACTCTGTGTTTTGTACTTATTTTGTAATGGATTTTTTTAGGACAGAAAATGACAGAAAAAGTATATTAAAACGACTGATTTACAGTCTGTGGAACAGCTTATTGCATCCTCAAGATACATGTAAAAGTGTGACATATAGACAGGTGGATGTAAAACAGAGAGCCACCTTCATTCATCCCCAGCGATGGAAATAAGACTCCCATTGCACAGCAGTTTGGTCCATTCCTGGTTTTACTATGAGTTTAATAAGAAACACCCGAACTTGTTACCTAGACACTGTGGCCAATCAAGCTCATATTAAAACCTGGAATGGGTGAAACTGCTATGCAATTATTATTTCCATCCCTGTATCGCCCACAATCCGATACCCACACTAACTTATGTTAATACCAAGTTTCATATCAGTTTAATAAATGATTTTCCAGATATATGCAAAACTGCAAGTGTGACATACTGTACAGGTGGACAAATATACAGACAGACAGACCACCATGGACGACCACCTCCCCGCGGGTGCGGACCAACATGGGGGAAGCTCTATAGAGTTGTACTTTCATCATCTCTTCACAATGAAAAAACATACACCTTTAAATGACGTGCAATAAAGCATTGCATAGCTATCCCTCCTGAGCACAGAAGAATCATGAAACCTGTGTGTCTGTGCATGTGCTGGGAAATTTATAATAGGAGGTTCTTGTCTTGACAGGGACCATTTGAAATCTTCGTTTTAATTAGTCCATTTTAGATACAAGTGTTTTATATGACAAAGGGGCTTGTTTAGGATACCTCCATTGCTGGCAAGCCAAGTGTAAACAAACAGTAAATCACTCTGACGGGTGCTGCTTAGCAAATACATAATTATAGACTTTCAAGAGAAAAACAGTTATTCGGCAAAGTCCCTTATCAGGAGAAGTGATGAGTCGCATTGAAATAATAGACTGGAATGATAACGAAGAACAAGGGAACAAACAATTAATCACCATTTAGAGACAGACTGGAAGGGAAACAAAACAGGTGGCTGATGTGTTAGCAGAGGAAGAAAATTCAAACAAAGTTTTATACTCCCATTAATATATATATATATAAAAAAAATATGATTATAGCTGTTATTTTTCAGGGATATTTCTAGGGGATCAAGGAAATGCATGTTGTATCTGGAACACTTTCATTTGCATTTTTATTGGCAGCAAATTTCACTGTAAAAAATAAATAAATCCTGCAACAGAAATCAGCCTTTGAAAAGCACTTTAAACTATGCAGGTCTTTTTGTTAGACCCTCACTGCAAGGGCCTGATAAGCCAAATCAAAGCAACACCGAGCTCTATACCTGGCAGAAATGGAACTCTTAACAGGCTAATCTACTTGGAATTCGGGGCAAGGAGCTTTGAAAGTATACAACAGCTTTCTTTGTTCAGTTACAAAAATGAAGAAAAACCTTCCATTCTTTTAAATTTTGAGACCAATATTTCTTTTTTAAATTTCTACTAGGCTAAACACTGCCCTAGACTGGAGAGAACAAAATATAGTGATACAAGATACAGCTGTACCATTGGTCTATTCATTTTTGAACATCAGTTGTTTGCGCTTCGTTTGGCAAACTTAAGAGTTAATTAATAACAATAATTAATAACAACTGTCTTTCATTGCGTGTGACGTCAATAGCACCCAGGCTCCCCTTAACAGCACAGTCAGGGCTCGGTACAGTCCCAGCGCGGCTTGGTTGTACAGTGGAGAGCCATTAGGGGGTGAGGGAGGTAGCAGCTCAGTCTCCATGCCTCAAGCCTGCCCTGGACTGGAGGGAGCACCCTTTAGAGGGTGAGAGAGGTAGCAGTGGGTGCAAACCTCTTTAACACCAAATGAAAGGTAAACAGGACCTTGGTGTAATGGCCTTTTACAAAATAATACCACCATCTAGATGGAGTTAATTGCTATTTGTCTCCTGAAAACCCTGTGTTTGTTTATCTTTATTGCACAGTGTGTGTGTGTATGTATAGGGCAGCAGTGTGGAGTAGTGGTCAGGGCTCTGGACTCTTGACCGGAGGGTCGTGGGTTCAATCCCGGGGGGGGGGGACACTGCTGTTGTACCCTTGAGCAAGGTACTTTACCGAGATTGCTCCAGTAAAAACCCAGCTGTATAAATGGATATATATATATATATATATATATATATATATATATATATATATATATATTTCAACACATATATATGTGTTGAAATGCATACAGTATTTTCTGTCAATAGCAAATACAAAAAAAAATGATTGGAAATACTTCAGGTTTGAGCCACTTAACCAAACAACAATTTTCTCCAACAAAAGCTCCATTAATACAGTGACCTTGCCATATTGTTCATTTCAACCTCCGGGCATCTTGAAGCATCTATAACACTTCATCAGTACCTGGATTATTCAGCCATCAAACACTCAGGCACACTTCAACCCTATTCCATGGGCTTAAATAATGGGAATTCACTTTAAAATGCTGTAGAACGTTCCTATTTCTGCACATTTGTTTCCAGTATAAATTCAGCTTACAAATGTATATTAGATGAGTATTCGATAAACAGAAACCACGACGTGAAACTATATTTGAGACTATAGAAAATACAGTCCTCCTCTAAAACCACAAATCAGGAATAAAGGAACCACATAGTATGCAAGTGACTGCACCAGTAATTACGTTTTCCCAAGGAGAAGTCTGACAAAATGGCATTTTGTCTTTATTAGATTTAAATGTATTTAAAACGGCGCATTAGTCAATTTCTTTGACACCTCTCTGCAGTGTATTACCCCCTGTGTTTTATTGGGCCATATTGCGTCCGGTATTCACCATGTGGGGACAGCCTCTTGAAAAATGACTTAAAAAACGAATTGAGTTTGAATTTATGCAGACGTGCTTTTAGCATCCCTATAGCCGTGGGGCAAATCTTATATCATTCACCTTCATAAAGTAACCTGATATTGCGCTTAGTTGAAGTTGTTTGTTGTTTAAATTGTATGTCATTTTAGGCTGCAGTGTCCCATTTTACTGTAATTATTGTTTCATAACCTTCTAAAAAACACTTCCCTTCTGTATCTTCTAAATTGTAGAATTACACACAATTTGGCACAACTAAGAAAACCTGTAGGGTGCTCCCTCCAGTCCAGGGCAGACTGAACTGCTCCCTCACTCCCTAAGAGAAAGGGTGCTCCCGCCAGTCCAGGGCAGACTGAACTGCTCCCTCTCTCCCTAAGAGAAAGGGTGCTCCCTCCTGTCCAGGGCAGACTGACCTGCTCCCTCACTCCCTAAGAGAAAGGGTGCTCCCTCCAGTCCAGGGCAGACTGAACTGCTCCCTCATTCCCTAAGAGAAAGGGTGCTCCCTCCAGTCCAGGGCAGACTGAACTGCTCCCTCATTCCCTAAGAGAAAGGGTGCCCCCTCCAGTCCAGGGCAGACTGAACTGCTCCCTCACTCCCTACGAGAAAAGGTGTTCCCTGCAGTCCAGGGCAGGCTTGAGGCATGGAGACTGAACTGTCTCCTCCCTAATAATCTTTATATTAGAATATTATAAATAGATTAAATCAATCTAATACAAACCTAACTCCCACCCAAGTCAACTAAGTAGGTATTAATGCAGAATTGTGAAAAGCATACATCTTTAATTGGCAGCAGCTCCATCTGAGATTAAAATAAACAGAAATAATTACTGCCAAAAACTGCTTTTTTCATTAATTGTCTGTTTACTGGTTTCCCACAAGTGGAATGAAAGACAATACTGTTTGTATAAATTGATCTAATTGCATATTTGACATTTTCTACAGCGGTTCCAATATAACACTGAATAATAATGATGCTCTCAAGTTGTCAAGATGACCTTTGTGTTTTTTTTTCTCTTCTGCATGAACAATAATACGACTCGCAACATTGTTTCTCCTTTTGTCGTTGGATTTTAATTATTTTTATTTTTTAATCATTTTTAGGGCCGGCAAATGCAGTTCTGCAACTGTAGCGTGACATTTTTCATATGCCTTTTGGACTTTACCCAGACCTGACAGGGATTTTTAAATACAGTACAGGACAGCTTACCAATGTATTCTCATTACAGCATCGAGGATTAAACTACACCCAATTATAAATAATACATAAGGTCAACTATGGGTTAGTCTGTTTTTTTAATGCTGTTTTTCATGGATTGCAATTTACTTACTAATAGCGTTTAAATATAGCTATGGGAAAATGGTAACTCTATGCAAAGTTTCAAGCAGGAAACTCACCTACAAATATAATGATAGGCAAGAAAAATCTTCGCAACCATCATCAGACATCAAGCAGACATGAGACTAAGGATGTACCTGCCACATGCATGGCAGCTGAAGCTATCAATAGCAGGTAACGGTTTCCTCTTATTGGAGTTTGTGCCATACTTTACTTCCTCCTCCCCAATCTCCACCTCATTTTCAGCCAGGGAATACGCACTCAAACTGCCTCCCTGCTCGTCTATCAGTGCTGGCTGAGAGAGAGAGGTGGTGATCAATATTTTAAGCCAGCACCGTGCCCCAAAAGGCAAGTCGAGCACAATACCAAGCAAGTCAAAATGCTGAGATACTCAACAGTTTTTATTCTCTAATAACATTTTCTTTGAAATCATAACAGTTGTCCCTGACTGAAATTACAATTAGGTATGCACTGAATACGATTACTGATTGAACGAGTTGGTTTATTGAAAAGTAATTGCGTACTAATTAGCAAAAATGCTATTTCATTCGGCCTAATTATTAATCCAAAGCGTTTAGGGTCACTGATAAACTAATCACCCCTGATTCTTAATTAATTTGTGGTAAAATGTGCAATAAACACGCCTTTTAAAACACATTTTCTTCATCATTAGTGTGAAAGACTTATCTTGTTTTCATGTCATCTTCTTACCAGACAATGGGTCATTCATTCGGTCACAACACAGTCAGTTTGATGGAAGTAAGGGGTTTGGTTTTCAACGCCAACAGAGCTGCCTCATGATTATATAATCACGCTACACAAAGAGACCATTCATTTTCCACAGATTTTTGACAACAAAAAGCGTTTCTCAAAAACTGCAAGTCACCCCCCCCCCCCCATTTATTTTTTATTTGATTTCTCAGAAATTCAATGGTGCGGCTTATTACAAAAGATTCAAATGTGTTAAAAATCTGTAAGTTGAAATAGTTTCCCCATCTTCTGGGTAAATATCGGAGGTAATGTTGAGCAAGGAACGGTCAAAGAAGCAGCTCATTTGCTTCTATTCACTATGAATGCTATTTTAGTGACAATGTGAAGCTTGCATTGTGTGACTGTATCAGCACTATGTTAAACAGAGCTTTGAACGCTGCACTTTAATAATAATGTCGCCAGGGTTTGTTGAAGAACAATACAGCCAAGACAATAGGTTCACCAACAGCATGCTAAAATAAGCATTGAAACACATGTGTTACTATAAAAAAAAATATGCTTGCTCTGCTAGTACTGCAGTAGGCATTACGTGGAGTACAACGGTGTTCTTTAATACAATTTCTGATATCAGACAGGGTGGAAATCAGCTGTATGATAAATGTAAATGATATTAACCCAATGGGTATGCTCAGATTTCTGTGACACTGCCGTTTCATACAGTGTATTACCCCCCTCCGCCCCCGTTGATGAAGACATGTGCAAATGGAAGACGTGTGAGAGCTTAGCTGTTTATTAATTTTACTTTACACCAGCATGCGATAGTCACATTGATAAATGAACACAGTAAAGCCTTTTGAGCGCATTATAGATTTTCAACCCTTTTTTAATCACATGCGCTTATATCATGCCGAAGTTTACCATCCACACACAAGCGCCTATTTCTGCAATTACACAGCAGAACCTGAAAACCAGTATAAGCTCTATATGTGTAGAACAAACCGTAGGTGTCCAAATGCTACACAATGATAATACATTACAGAAGTAATCCGGCTGCACAGCACGGCATGTCAGTTTGCGATTCTTAGCCATCTGTCACTGGGTCCTGGGTCTCATTTAAATGCAGAAACGCCAAGAGGTGACTTGTGAGTGGAGCTCATTGACAGCCCCCTCCTGGTTCAGCCTGAAGGGACAGCAGACACGATGACAGGTAGCAGACCCCTGTGCAAAGCGCAGAGGATTAGCAAGTCAAAGATCCCCCAGGCCTGAGCCACCTTCCCTGGGGAACTCCTCAAGACTGTGCCGTGCCTGCCTGCGGACTCGACAGGATCTCGTTAGCTCCAATGATGTCCCTGATATCGTTTTCACACACCTCCCTTTTGTAGTTCTGTATTTACCTTTCTAATATAAAAGATGCTAACCAGTTAGCTTTAATAATCCTGATCCCCCTGTGACTTTCCAGAGAACGTAATGTTTAAGCGATAGTGCCCGTCGATGAAGGCTCTACCGTGTGTTAGTTGACCGCGATGGGAGTTATGCATCCCAAGCCAAAGGTGAGGGCGCTAACGGAAGGCAAGGTTGTTGTTGTTCAAAGATGCTGCGCTCCAGTCGAGCTGAGGATTGGCTGATCAGCAGCGGCGGGTACAGGCCTGCTTGCGTTCCTAGTTGCAAAATATTGATTGGCTTGTTTTGGTGGACAGCAGTGTGGAGTAGTGGTTAGGGCTCTGGACTCTTGACCGGAGGGTTGTGGGTTCAATCCCCAGTGGGGGACACTGCTGTTGTACCCTTGAGCAAGGTACTTTACCTAGATTGCTCCAGTAAAAACCCAACTGTATAAATGGGGAATTGTATGTAAAATAATGTGATATCTGTATAATGTGAAATAATGTATAATGTGATATCTTGTAACAATTGTAAGTCGCCCTGGATAAGGGCGTCTGCGAAGAAATAAATAATAATAATAATAAAATACATTTAGACCAATTGTGTCTTGTTTAGTATTTGCTGTCCAATAGTAAACTGAACTCTCGTTATGGCAAGTCAAAATGAAAAAGCCAGTACTTGGATTGATTTTAAATTGGATTCACAGTGGATGCCGTCTGGTAGAAGTCTGCTAGAACGGAATTGTTTTCTAATTAAATGTTAAGTCAGAATACAGCATATTTCAAACAAATCAATTAAGCAATACAACCTTGATAAGAGGTCATTAGCATATGGCTGGAAAGGAGCTACCTTACAGACAAGGTCAACTCCCAAGGTAATGCCTGATAACCACGGTTTTGTTAGAACATGGTAAACAGGCTTTATTGTATTATTTTTTTTATATTTACAATTTCAAATTTGCAGGTTTATTTTACGTTTTCAATGATTTGCTTTCCTTACGTTTTACCTAAATCCAGACTGTTGTGAATAACGCAATAAGACGTTTCATCTGCTGTGTGGTGCCGCCCTGAATAGCTGCTTCCTGATTGGTGGATGAACGTTCTGAGGTTTCTAATACAGCATAGCTGCATCCTGGTACTCTGCTCTAGGTCACAGGACCTGAGTAAGCACTTTGTGATGGTGGTCCACTATGAAAGGCGCTATATAAAATAAAGATTGATTGATTGTGCGCTAGACCGCTGGAGTGAGGTTGAACTGCAACACATGACTTAAGAACATAAGACAATATACAAACGGGAGGAGGCCAGCTGACCCATCTAAGCTCGTCCGGTTCCTAGCTCAGTCTCAGAACTTTGTCAAGTTGGGTCTTAACGGAGCCCCAAGCAATGCTGCCTCAACAAAATGACTAGGCAACCCAATAAAAAATAAACGATATGCATTCTGAAATTGGCCTGTTTTATATATGCAGGTGAAAGAACATCCCTTTAATGGGATCTGGTGGGGGCATACTAGGTCATCATTTTCAGGTTGTCAGTTTTCGTTTAGAAGGTGCTGCAGGATAGCAGTGTGGTATAGACTGTTTTATAACTAATGAGTTCCTTAGTGTCCAGGTGAGATTTCTTGCTGGCCTTTATCAACCAGGGAACTTGTTAAAAAACTCTTTTGTAGAAAGCACCGTCTCTTCTGCATTGTTTACAGGGCTGGCTGCATACCTGCGCCACTGAATTCCCTACTGAAAAGCTGGGTCCAGCTCAAATGCAGGTAAAGCTTACACACGTCTTTATATTACATTTTTTATATTATGTTATTTGTATTATAAAATGTTGTTTGTTTCACTGGTAAGGTATTGGTGTCAGACTAATGTAAAGCTCAAGGATTTTGTGAAAGCGCCACCCTTGTAAAAGTTTACTGCAGTCATTTCTTTACCAATCCCATTGTCATACTGTGCATTTATCATGTTTTTTTTTTTAATATGCCTTACCATACCTCTCTGGGCTTTACAATGCTTAACTATGCTTGACCATGCTTTTACTTTGGGAAACAAAGTAAAATTAAAACTAAAAAAGCAACATCAAACATCATAATTAGGGGCCAATAAAAATACTGAAAAAGACCAATGTTTTTTTTAAGCTAATGATATTTAATGTCATTCCATTTTCACTGAATGGTCAAAATAATAACTTACTAATCTATAACCTTGAAATAAACAGATTAAAGTTCCTCTTCAGTTTGTCAGTGAGAGAGAAAGACAGGCAGACCGTCTCCAGTCCATTTCCACGCCCCCCAGGCTACTGAGCTTCGCTGAATGAGTGTGCTGTCTCTCCACCTCCACACTGATGGCTGAGGGGGATGATGCTGCAGTGTAGCGTGGCTCACCGGATGGATTGGCAATAGAAACCTGGACAGAACCCCAGGCTTTTCAATTCCGCTCACTTTCCAGTCCATTGAGCAAAAGCCATTCTCAACCCTTTTTTGTACAGTGTACTGCACTTAACTGCTTACCTAAAAATTGCATGTTCCACCACCTGCACAGCTAAATGCATAACAGGGTTTCAATATAATACAGTCCCTTTTGCAATTCTTTCACCAGATAATGCACAAAATATCAGGCACTCAGCATAGTACGTTAAGTAGTTGAATATCTGTGCAATGGGAAAATGGTGTTACCATGAATATAGAACATGACAGAACTGAGCCTGATACAGGGTCTATGCCTTTAACTCCATGAACAGGCATGTTCTTAGATAAAGCATACTTTCCTAGAAGGGGATACAGTAACAAGCCACTGGGTGCCCCAGAAAAAGGTCTCTGTCAGTTAAATAACATTGCTACCAAGGCCATAGCCAGCTATGAGGCAAAGCCTTGGTTATACTTATACTAATAATGATTTATTTCGAAACTTTTACACATTACTTTGCCACAAAATGCATTTCATCCCTCGTTGTGTGCATATAGCACTGAAATAAAACCCAAAAACCAGAAACCCTGACTGTGCACAGGGGACGGGTAAGTGCCTCTGTGATTTTTCATGGCGGGCTACGGCCCTGGTTTCTGAATTAGCTTGGCTCCATTCAGATGTGAACTCTGTGCTGATGTAATGGAAACCCATTCCCCAGAGCAATGGAACTTGGCAGACAGTGACACCAAGTGGTGGACAGTTCTTTGCCCCCCTATCACAAACGGTCACTGTTTGAATTGCTTGATATGAGAAGTATTTGTCTTGTGGTACGGGTTCTGCCATTGAGAACAATTGAAAAGCAGCAGAATGTAGCATTTTAACAGGGACAAACAAAAATGGTCAGGAATGATGTTTGACGCGATAGCGATGTCTCATTTCCCTATAGAATTGCTCTATAGAAATTATATACATTTGTTATAGAATTCTATAGGATGTCTATAGAAAATTTCTGTAAAGGAGATCAGAAGTGAAATACGATATCACCATTCTTTAGTAATTTGTTATTTCAATAAAGCTTATTTAATTATTACACTTTTTCACCAAGCAAACCTTGTTCTACTGCTTTTCATGCATCCTCAAGACAAACTTCATTCGCGGTACTGCGAGCTGGAGCAGTGAAAGGGTAAACAACTGTGGAGTGATTTTCCACTGTATCAAATGCTTCATATTTTAGAAGCTTTGACGCCAGCGGGAATACTTGGAATGCACTTGTATCTAAATTAAATTTAGACAGGAAAGGTATCCTTTGCTTTTAAACAGTACAAGCACGAAATATAGTGTAAAACACAGGCGACAGATTCAATCCTATTTGACAGTAATGTATTATTTGAGTCATGTCCCCCCTTGCCTCCCCAAAAAAAGGAAAACACTAGCATTATTATTCTGCTCTTTGTAAGGTGTTATTAAAACAATTCCACTTAAATTTTTAAAACGAAACCATGTATGCTCAATCCGTTTCAGTGGATGCTGGCCTTTAGTGTGCAGGTGAGTTTCTAAATTGACAATGGTTTTCTTAAAGAAACAGTGCTGAATTACAGTTGCAGGGGTGGCCAAAGTTGGGTTTTAAACAGTTACCATTCAAAACTCTTGTGTCATTTAACACACACACACACACACACACACATATATATATATATATATATAGAGAGAGAGAGAGAGACAGAGAGAGAGAGAGATTTATTTGATTTATTTATTTAATTTGTACAGATAATAGATACAAAATGTTGGCAATTATATTAGAATTGGTTAGTCTGCAGAAAACTATATTTTGGGGGAGGAGACACTGAGCAGAACCATTAACTGGAATGGATTACTACTTAAACAGAATGGAATAATACCAGGTAGTATTTGTCTGGCTTTCTTTGATTATGCATTGTAAGGTTAGATAAGACAGGCATCGAAGCCAGATAAAATTACCCTTAAGCATATTTATAGTCTTTATAGTGCTGGTCAGAGGCAAAGCACTATGAATAATTTAGCTGCTAGTAGTACAGTCTATCCCAAATCCAGCAGGATCTGCCCTCCATACTACTACTGTTGGAGGAAAAAAGCAAGCCAAAATATAAGCTTAGTATACTGCAATACATGCATATTCCATGCAACATACTGTATGTAAGAAAACTATACTGTTTTATTTGAGTGCATTATCAAGCATGATCAAGTGAAGTGTATAGAAACCTGCAGCAGTAGAACATAATAATCCTGAGCTTTTGAAATAGCTGGTTATCAAAAAATGATAATAAATAAATAAAATATAAATAGTGTCCGCACTACAGTTCGAGCACTATAGGCTATTGTTCTGGCAGTAGGTTTATATAGAAGCATTGAATAGAACTGAAGTAGCTGCACAACGGCACAAGGTGATAAATCTTATATTTGTCTGCTCCCCAGATAGGTCTCAGGATGTATTGACTTCAGCGGCACCTCATTTCGTTTGCAGTGCATCCTGTTGCCACCAAGGGAGCAAGGTTTTATATCGAAGTAATTTGGTCTAATGATGTGTCTAATAGGGATTGTCCTGTCACTTGTATAATTGATCCGATCTGAGGAACAGCCTGCATTGTCTATACCCCTTGGCTTTCCGTCTCCCTCTCCTCTTTGCTTCCTCTCCTAGTCCCTGCTGCTACCTTAAAGATCCTGATTTTTCAACGTCACCCTGGCCTGTTGTTGAATAAGCTTGCTGATCACAGCAAGAACGGCATTCCCAAAATGGTAGTTCACTTTTTAAAGTAGCTTTGAAATGTCATTTTAATTTCTTTTTTTTTATACAATGTATTATTATGGAATCATAAGTGCTGGGGCTGAACAACCTTCCCGATTCCATTAAAATAATGTGACCTTTCAACTGAGGCTGGCAGGGTTGAAAGGTCACATTGTCACATGTTTTCAGCGCCATCTAGTGTACAAGATCAAGTTTATTTTTCTATGGCTGGCAATACAAAGCTGTGCACTAGATGGCGCTGGCTCTTGCTTCTCTAAAGACATTTTGGTCTGATCTAGCCTGGGTTAGTCTACGGCAAACAATCAGAACAGAAGAGCAGCTCCTCAACTCAGGTTGGAACATATCAGTAAAATAAGAAACAAGAATTGAGCAATTGCAATAAAAAAACAATTTGAATGATTGCAAACATCACATGAAGGTAAAGGGACAGAAAACAAAAACCTTGAACATTATCTTGAGGCTACGCACTCTTTACATTTTCTGTAAATTGGCCAAAGTCTGTTTTTGTTTCTTGAATATCGTCGGAATAGTCTGTGTTATTCCAGTCATTTTCCATTTAAAGCCGTGTCCATTATTAATACTGGCCCACTTTTTCCCTGCTCTTGTCCTATAATAAACCTTTTCGAATGTGTTGTCATTGAGAGATTAAATGCTTTCTCCCTCCCTTGCTGCTTTAGTAACAAGACACGTTTATAATTACTACATGCCCCTCTTTCACACACCTATTGTAGGATTGTGCATTTGTCTCGTAACCTTTAGTTAATGATGCCTTGCTAAAGCCTATTGCCGGCGCGCTGTTCATTTGTTATATACAGGCAAATGACTGATAGAGCGGCAGGCCGGCTGAGTTGATTGGGTCACAGCGTCTGTCACCTCCCACGTTTCTTACAAAGCGATACAGAGCACACTGTTTGCATGGATATGAAGATCATTGCATCCATATTGTAGTAACCTTTTATTATAAGATGCTATCATTTCAATTGTTTTGGGGGTATTCTCATATGCTTCCTTTTTAAGGGGCTTATGGCCAGATGTTCATTAATCTCTTATTCTGAATTGCATTGTTATAAAACTACATAATCAGACCACATTTACACACAACTAGATGGTAATCAATTATTTGTGTGAATAAAAAAGAAAGCAAATAAATGGCCAGGAACCTAAACTAAAAAACTAATTGGCCACCCTAATTTTATGCTCTAGTATGTAACGCTTCAGCAGCTTTTTAACTGAACAGCCTAGACAGCTGCAGTGCCAAGCTGACAAAGGAATGCAAAAGTAAAAAGTTCACAAGCAGTACCCTGGCAGACAACGGGCCAGCACACAGAGACACTGGGTGGCGGATTAACCCTAAGAGTTACAGACATTAAAACCCGCAGACCCCCCCGACAGTCATTCTATAACCCACAAAATAAACCTTATATGTAAGATCACTGTTTGGGTGATTGTAAAAAACTGAAGTTTGTCATGATCGGAATATGATTGTATGTACACTCCATCCACTGATGGGTTCTTAATTCAAGTTGCACATTATATATATATTTTTAATTAACCCTTTTTCTTTTATGAATTCGAAATATAATTTTAACAATTTAGTTCAGATGAATCTTTGTCCAAAATGTTCACGAGGAAGGGGGAAGCCTATGCAAAGGCCAGAGAATGAACCCACTGCTCCACCAAGCTCATAAAACCTCCAGCCCTGTACTGTAAACTAAGATGTCAGGGACTGAGGATCTATCTTACTGCGGTGAAGTATTTGGGTTATTGCGCAGTTTAGCTCTGTGATTAATAGGTGATTACTGCTTAGCACCGGCAGTGACTACTGCTTCAACAGCTGTTCCCCCAAACCAATGAGAACATCTGCCAGCCTGCCGGCCAAGTGTCCACTGCCCAGAAACATCGTCAAGGAGACAGGCTTGTCTGACCCAGTGACATCCCATGTCAGAACAGCAGATGCTAAGACATGCTCCAGTAGAAGACAGTGGTGGAGACGTGACATCTGCACCACCCGAAGGTACAGCAAACCTCTTAGGAAAAACATTGTAGACAGCCCTCGAAGTTCAAACTTTAAAGGTGTCCTAACACTACTGTTTATCAGCAATACAAGCCTCTTGTCGTTTTCTCAAGTTCTATAACAAAATAATTCCCCTTAAATCTCAGTTGAATTACTGTCAACTCTTTCCATTTGAAATCAACGTTTTTATTAGAGTAGAAAAACAGCTAACACATGTATGCCCCTTATAAAAGTTTCCCATTGTCAAAATGCCACATTTGGAGGTGTATTTCGAGTTTCCTGGCTGCACAATGTTACATTACTGTTATCTCGTAGAGCTCACATAACATGTAAGAAGGAACAATACAAATGTATTTGATTTTCTTAATAGTACTTAAGCTGTCAATCAACCCACATTTCCTCACATTCCACTTCAAGGGAGTCAGCATTTTGGATTCTTTGCAATAGTAAAAGGGGTCTAGCATGAAATAAAATAAAATAAAAACATTTCATGTAGATTTCAGGCGAGAGGTGAATCAATGCTGATTCCGTTAGTGTCAGTATTAGAAGGCACATCGACTTGGAATCTTTTAAGGCATCTGATGTGATTTGCCAGAATTGCTCTGTTGGTGCCTTGGTTCTGACCTCTCGTGCTCCTCCTTGCTTTACTCTCGTTAGCATTCAGATCAGATACAATATGACAGTCTACCAGCAACCCCTAGCTCTAATCCAGAATACTAACACACAAAGCAAGGTGCAGCAACCTTCTTAAATATGGATATTCAGCGTTTATTGTTTTATTTTTTTTTTATGATTTCTGGGTTACAGCTAGGCTGGGTTATAGCTAGAGTATTTGACTGGAACACCATGAAACCTGTTCATAACCGGGTTTCACCACTTTCATCAGCTGCTAGTCAGAAGCAAAGAATGCATTGAAAATGATCGCGTTAAACAGCAAAGCCCCTGCAACCGGGCGCACAATTAGAAGGTTTCATGACAGATAAAAAATAAATACATAAAGAGGCGAGTGATTTATTGCGGTATTTTGGGAGTCCCTGAAAAATAAACATGAACAAAGACTAGTTACAGAGTGTTATATAAGTCTGTGTTAAGCTGCTTTCATCCAAGTTCAGGAGTTGCTCTTCAGTTCTAGTTGTCTGCCGGGGATACATAGATCAGCAACAGTGTCTCTTCAGAAGTATGAGACAGCGCCATCTAGTGATCTGCCCCTTCGGCTCCTTATGTTGAATTGGAAATACACTGCAGTGGACTACAATCAGTGGTACACAACTCTGTCCCTTGAGATCTAACCCAGTCCAGGTTTTTACTCCAAGCAGGTTCTAATGTAGTTAATTGACGCTGTTAAGAGGCACTTAACTAATTTAGGACCTGGTTGGAATAAAGACCAGGACTGGAATGAATCTCGAGGGCCAGAGTTGAGTACCACTGGACTAGATGCTGCTGGCACTTACTTATACAAAGAAGTACACATTACAGTATTAGAATACTGCATTGCTTCTGTATTAGAACACCCCATTGCTTCTGTATTAGAACACCCCATTGCTTCTGTATTAGAGCACCCCATTGTTTCCCCCATTGCTTCTGTATTAGAACACCACATTGCTTCTGTATTAGAACACCCCATTGCTTCTGTATCAGAGCACCCCATTGCTTCTGTATTAGAACACCCCATTGCTTCTGTATCAGAACACCCCATTGCTTCTGTATTAGAACACCCCATTTCTTCTGTATTAGAGCACCCCATTGCTTCCCCCATTGCTTCTGTATTAGAACACCCCATTGCTTCTGTATTAGAACACCCCATTGCTTCTGTATTAGAACACCCCATTGCTTCTGTATTAGAACACCCCATTGCTTCTGTATTAGAGCATCCCATTGCTTCTGTATCAGAACACCCCATTGCTTCTGTATTAGAACACCCCATTGCTTCTGTATTAGAACACCCCATTGCTTCTGTATTAGAACACCCCATTGCTTCTGTATTAGAACACCCCATTGCTTCTGTATTAGAACACCCCATTGCTTCTGTATTAGAGCATCCCATTGCTTCTGTATCAGAACACCCCATTGCTTCTGTATTAGAACACCCCATTGCTTCTGTATTAGAACACCCCATTGCTTCTGTATTAGAGCATCCCATTGCTTACCCCATTGCTTCTGTATTAGAACACCCCATTTCTTCTGTATTAGAACACCCCATTGCTTCTGTATCAGAGCACCCCATTGCTTCTGTATTAGAACACCCCATTGCTTCTGTATCAGAACACCCCATTGCTTCTGTATCAGAGCACCCCATTGCTTCTGTATTAGAACACCCCATTTCTTCTGTATTAGAACACCCCATTGCTTTTGTAGTTTTGATTGGTTGTGAATATGAAATCAAACCACTGGAACTGGAAAATAGGCCAACAAGCCAATTATTTGATTCATTTAATTGATGACTTTAATAGGCCACACATGCAATTCATATAAAATAGTAAGAGAACAGGAAAACATAGCAACAAATGGTAAAATGCAGGAGACTTTTTAGAAGTTGTTTAAGATGCCTAATTAAAACACAGAGTGGTAACCTTAACCCTAACCCTAACCCCAACCCTAACATTGTCACACACGAGTGCCTGTTGTTTCTAGTATACCACTGACTAGTGAGCGGAAATTGAAATTCTCATTTCATCCAGGTAGGTATATAATGATAAATGAGGGGCTCTGATAAATGTGCACTCTACTGTACGTAGTTTTAAACCTTTCCAGCCTTTTGAATGCATTCCCTTTTCTGAAGGGCACCTGCTAAAGAAAGTTGCTAAAGAATCAATTATTTCATACATAGGAGTGAGTGAAAATAATAGATATTACATGGGATCCCCCCTCCTCCTAAATGCCTATGACCCCCTGTCCTGCCGGATAGTGATCCTAATTGTTGTTTGACTAATTGGTGGACGAGTTGCTATTAATCAGGCTTACACCACGGGTCAGGGAATCAGCAGTTTGCTAATTTCAAAGCTTATTGGCTGAGACTAATTGGGAGTTTGTGTGTGTGAGATGCGACTGGGGATGGAGGATTGCTTGTGAAGGAGCTGCTGAATTGTTGAAGAGGCAGGAAAAGAATTGGCCTTAGAAAAGGGAAAGAAAGCCCCATAGTTTGCAAAGCCATTCAGTTATTTTAATTACAGGTCTGGCAGCACAATTCTCCTTTGTAAATTAATTGCTGCCATCCACGCAATCCAATTTAATAGGACTGTGCTTGTAAGGTTAGATCCTTATCATAGATGAAATGTTTAAGGATTATTTTTGTATTTACATTTTTTTTTTATTCTGCTTGTGTTCATTAAAGTTATGTAATCCTGTTCAATTTTACTTCAGGGGGATATTTTCATAAATTCAAAAATATTAAAAAGCTGACTACCATACAAAATCCCTAGTCTAGTCTTTGTTTTCTATGAGTTCAAGAGCAATAGTTCTAGTTGCCTGTAATGGTCAAGTTGTTTTTATCTTAGTAAGTGCCAGCGCCATCTAGTGCACAGTGGTGTATTGCAAGCAAAACAGAAAAAAACTTGATCCAAAGTGGCTAATCACTGGATGGCACTGGCTCTTCTATAAAGATACTGTCTGATCTAGCCTACTGTAATGTAATGAATCTCCTCCTAGCGGCTGATGAGTTAATAATACTGACATCAGCATTAGACACGTACTTGCCTCTCGACCACGGAGCTTGGTTTGTGGTTCGCCTCCAGCCCTCGCCTTTCCATTCAATTCAATGGGCTGAGATGCCAATTCATTACAGTATGTTACATATATCTCTGTCAGGCAACTAGAATTGAAGAGCGCCGGGGAAAGCACATCTATACAGTATAATATAGAATTTGAGAAACTACAATAAGAATCCTTGCAAACACAGCACAGTGAAAGCATGGTAAAGCATAGGTCAACATTGTAAAGCCCACAGATGTATGGTAAAGCACAGTGAAAGCATGGTAAAGCATGGACATTGTAAAGCCCAGAGATGTATGGTAAAGCACATACAAAAAAACATGGCAAACAATGGTATAGTATAACCATGGAAAAAAAAAAAAATCACCTTACAAATGTACCTGGAGGAAACTTTCATAAGGGTGCATAACATAATTAGGGAATCATTTAATTTGTTAAAAAAAACCCTTTAAAACAGAGAAGCCTTTGTTTCCAGACAGCAATGAATTGCTTACCCCTGTAGCTGCCCATGCTTTGTCCCGATGGGAGAAGGCAGAACAAAGAGGCACCTGAGTTATGAAACCTGACGTTGCCTAATCGGGTTTGCAAATCACAACGGCAGAGTCTAATTTCACAGTCATCGCCTGTTTCGGTTTGCCCAGAGCACCCCAGCTCACAGACCCCTGTGCAAGGTGGATGGAAGGTCAGTGCTGGAAGAGAGATGCACAGAGACACAGCGAGAGGCTGCAGACATCTCACAGCACACACCCGACAGCTTAAACACACGGACTGGAGGAACGCTACCTCACAATTCATGTTTGCTATCACTCCAGGGCACAGAGATCAAGTGGCAAACACTCTGCTACACCCAGGCAATGCAGAGCAGGACCAAGATCAGATAGCCATTCCTTGTTGTTAACTAAAGAGTATCAAATCTGTTAACCTGAGGTCTATTCTGTAGACCTTTGAGATCCCATTGCACTCGTTCAATAGTTCAGCAGTATTCCTGGTGAGCTAAATCACAATACATTTCAGGATAGGCTAAATGCAAAGCGATTGCAGCAAACCGAATACTTTTAGAAATCTTACCTGGTTTGCACTTCCTTTCTCAATATATTGTAGGTCTCTTGAAAGCAACACATGCGTTTTTAATTTAAAACAAGCCATGCTTTCAGATAGAGTTGCATTTCCTGAGTCATTTCGCCTGGAGGGTGAAATTGTCCTCACCCACTCTGATGGCTTTGACCCCCAAGACACTGCTGAGGTTAAGTGATCTAGGATGTATAGAGTAAGTGTACTTTAAAGGCTGTTTGTTTTTAAACCAACATCTATTTAGATCATTAAAACAGATGACCTGGGGGTCCCTGAGTGGCTCTATGAGAGATAACATCCCAACAGAAAGTGGAATTATCTACCTTTTGTGTCACAGACAATTTCAGTTTGGCCAGTAATATGTTATATTTTGGACTAATTCCTCCCCTCAACAAAATGTCTGCTCATGGTTTAGTTTGTCCCTGGGCTCCTGGAGGCTGTGTACTGTCTCTGCTCATGGTTTAGTTTGTTCCTGGGCTCCTGCAGGCTTTGTATTGTCAGTAATTGTGTATTTCTCTCCCCACCATCTCTCCCATTAGAACTCATCTTATTTTTCCCCTGGTAACATTATGAAGATATGTATCATATTCTGAGTGACATCTCATCTGGGCTGTAATCGGAACTCACTGGCAGGGGTCCATGGCAATGCAGAGGTGACGTCTTCAAATGAATGAACCTGCTTTTGTATAAATGTGCTGTTTATGGCCAATTCATTATCATCCACAGTACCGGGAGGAGGGAGTGAGAGAAGTGTCTACTGCAATTGACTGCTTCTTAGTGCATGCTTCGGGTTTAACCCTTTAAGGTACAAGGGACATGTGTGTCCAACAAATAAAATGATGCTAACTTTCTTATTTTTGCAATGAGGTGCACAAAACAGGGTTTAAAATGTACTTTTATCTTGGGGTTCAGAAGACAAATATTACCAATGCTCTTGTGGTTTAGAATTTGCCCTATTATTATGTACAGCCAGAATATTACATATATTCAATTTATTAGTAGTAGTATCAGCAGTCATATCCTAAACATTTAAACTTCAAGATTCAAATCTGTAAAAACTAGTAAACATATACTCAGATTACCCATAGGGTTTAAAATAGATTACAATTAAAATGTGTAAGACAAAATGTGTACAACACTAATATGTAGAGTATATGGAACAGACTGATAACAAATATTAAATACACAACCTTACACTGTATAGGTACTACTTTATAAACACTAAGCCCAACATCAATATTTCATATGCATATTTCTAATAACATTTAACATTTGAAGAACGTTTTAAGACCTAAACCCTCAACTATCAACACCCTAGTAGTAATGGCTCAAGAATGCAGCCAAATCATGCACATTCGGTATCTTTTGGGACTTGGATTTCAGGCTTCGGCTTCGTGCACAATTAAGCTTGATAGTCTCAAGTTCCATCTGTTTATTTGGGCACGTTTAGTCTGATGTGATTGACGCAATTACTAACGCAGACTGGTACTGGAGTAGTCATTTCAAAAGCATGGAGAAAGTTGCGATGCAAGTACGAACAGCATGTAGAAACCTCAGGTTTAACCTGCTGCCGTTACTGGCATCGTTATTAATGCAGAAGCGGAGGTCACACCACAAGGAGAAGTAAGGAGAGAGTTTTTACACAGTGGAAAATATAACAAGGGAAATCAGCTTTGATTTATTACGCTGGTTTCATTATGCAGCATAACAAAAGGTCAGATGTCATTACTTGTGTCTTTGAAAGTAATAGAAAATGCAGAACTTCATAAGTCTTTTTAGATAGTTAACCTTTAGCTTCTTCATTATGGTTCGAATAAGGGGATAGTTATGTTGCAGTTGGCAGGGGGTAAGCACAGTTCAGCTTCAGCAGCTCCAAGCTCCTAAATAATTGAAGAGGGTTGATTAAGTAATGGCAAGTGTTTTTTCATTCTTTCTTGTTACAAATTACTATCCAAAGACAATTATAATCTACTGCATTACATGCTATATCTTATAGGACACTATACTGGTCTTGGACGGTATTATAGTATTTTATTAAAAGTAAATATCAGTTCAAAAGACATGAAAAATAAATATAATTTGAAGTCAAAAGGAATAATTATATAACTACGCTATAACTACACTAACTACAGAATGTTTGACGTCATCATTTGAAAGAGAGTACATTTCGAAGCATAAGAAACTCACACGGATATATAGATATAGAAGATGAATTCCCCAAACTGTAATTAGCACTTTTATTCTGAATGTAAAGGCTTTTCAAGCAGTAAACTCTCAATACAAAAGTATTACTTCTGTACATTAAGTACAGTGTAACTATGCATAATAACATTGTAATTATCTGTGCGTGCACATGTATTTACTGAGTAACTACTATGTAAATACACAGCTATTAGAGACGCAATGGAAAGCAATTTATTCTCTATAAAAATATTGTTTTAAATCACAAGAGTTGACTGGAAAGAAAGTTCTTTACAATACAAATACCAATAATACTGCTTACAAACACCCTAAATCAAATGTCTAACTTGTTTATTTCTGGTTTGATAGCTTTATTGGGTTTTTTGCTGAAGAAAAAAAAAACAGAAAAAAAGTAACTTAAAAACATACAAAATAAAAAGGATATTCTTGGTGTGTCTATTTATAACGATGTAAAGGTTTTTCGCCTGAGGCTGTAGTTCTGAAACACTGGATCAAATGCATCAGTTTACAGGTGACTTTACACAACCCTAAACCCTGATTCACCAGCATCTTACAGAACGAGTTTAATCCCAGAAGAAAAGCCCCCAGAAGTTCCACTTCGCTGTAAGAATTGTGATTCAGAACCGATTGAGTCATACTTAAACTGAAGAGTTTAGGGTGAGCAGAAGTTGTATTATAATAAAACACACGCAAAACGATGTTATTTTCCCTGAAGAAAATTCTGTACAGATTATAAGTCTTATTAATTTGGTCATTAAATGGTTTAAATTAAAATACCATTTTCTATGTAGAAATCCAGTTAGAAGCCTTCTACTGACATTTCCCATTACAACGAAAGACAGTCCAGATTAACTATATACTAGAATTGTTCACGTTGTCCCATTGCGCCTAACAAAAGGGCGAGGAGGGGCTGTGGGCAAATTCACCACTTAGTCATACTTTTCAACTCTGGAGTCCTGTGTTCAGAATTAACTCAGCTCATTCAATGAGTAAGCTGGTTTCATTTGCATTCTCTCTCACTTGCAGAATTGTGACGGGAAATTCACTCACCCAGTCCAACTATGCTGTTCGTGCCCTAAACTATTTTGAGTTCTTATTTTGTCCGCTTCCAAACCTCTCCTCAATATATATATATATATATATATATATATATATATATACACACACACACACACACGCACGCATACATACAGATTTCCCTTGGCATTTTATTATGTTTTCAATCATTTTGAGCGGATCATCTTTCTCTAAATCTGCCTTTAACTGGTTTTGAGCTTGCTTGGAGAATCCTAAATGCCGGGACTCAGCAGGCTTCGTCATTCCATTCAAATCATGTGAGAATATGACCTTTCAACACCTCGGCCAATATCGGTAAATTTACAGAAAAAATTATTTAAAAGAACTCAATACCAGAACCCTGAATTACAGTAAAATTACAATGGAAGCTACTTTAATATGGGAATAGTTTCCATCAAACTGTTTTAACACCAGCATAGTTCAAAAGCCCTAGGAGTGCTAAGACAGGAGAGGTTTTTAAGATAATGAACTTGCTTTTGCATCTCGGCCATCTGCAATTACTGGGAAGCGAAGCGGAGATGGGACTTTTTCCTGATGCAAGCAGATGGAACCGTCTATTTTGGAACAACACTTCATCCTTCTCAGCTAATTTCCTTTTAACTGCTGATAAAAATCCAATTAGATCGCTGCTATAATGAAGTACATCTGGTCTCCCAGATCAGCAGAGTACGCCGTTTGGAAAATAACCTACAGCTTGGATGGGACAAAGCGAGCAGCAGGGTGTTGGGAACTGTGGAAGGAATGGAAAAGGAAAAGAGAAGGTGGTGAGGAATCACAGCAAGAATACACTACTTCCTTTGCCAAGTAATGCTGTTTCTCTATTGGTCTGCCACGGTTGTAGTGCTGTCCTCTACAAGTCAGGCAATGCCAATTCAGTCTGAAATGGCATCTCAGCACATTGAATTGAATGGAGAGTCAAGGCCTGGATGTAAACCTCTGTAGTCTAGAACTGTAGAAAGCGGGGGAGGGCAGTTTCTGTAGCTGGGGCAAGCATGAAGATTATTCTACCCAAGTTACACATTGTAATGAAATTAGCAATAAATGTGCATTTCATTCAGATTGGGGCCTTTGCGGTCGTCAATGCCTTTGGGGGTCAGGAGGGGTATTTCACAGCCACTTTATTATACTAAGATCCCAATGTTCAAACAGAAAATATTTCTATAGCATTGAGAACATAGACATTGGAAACGGTATCACGATTGAGAAATTTCACAATGAAAAGAAAAAAAAAACAACTTGTAGAAATAATTATTTGGTACCGGTCTGTGCTTACTCCTCTCTGAGATCACCCATAATGCATTGTGAGCTAGCGCTGCCTCAGTTGATCTCCGTCTCCGTTGGGTCCTAGTGGAGATTTCTATACTAATTAAAGATTGTACACATAAATGATTGAGAAATAAAAGTTTTAGTATTGCTGCAATGTGAGGGGGACATTTTCCCTGACATAAAAAGTGAGGGGGACATGTCCCCAGCGTCCCCCTGTCTAAATTACATCTATGGTCTGAGGTATGTTGTAATGGATCTCCTCCTAAGCGGCTGATGAGTTTAAATCACATCAGCACAAGACAAGTACTTACCTCTCGACTGCAAAGTTTTCTCTTTAGTTAGATGGTAAGTCTTTGAACGGCATGGCTCATGGTTCACGTCCAGCCCTTGCTTCTCCATGTACTTCAATGGGTTGAGATGCCAAGCCATTATAGTGGCACCCAATTGCAGAGAACCCCGATCCCTGTGTTTGAAACAGATACATTAATATCTGTATTCTTTGCATTGTTACAAGCTTTAGCATGCATGCTGGCTTGAGAGACACAGGATTCTCGAAATGAGAAGATTAGCAGATATACATGTCAGGAAGTTGGTGTATTTAAATACAACAAATAAATACCACAATATAACATCAATGAATATGTTTGGAATTTCACAGAAATAGAAAACTACTGATACTATTTTTGCTCAGTCCCTTTAAAAGGATATTGAAAGGGCTTGACTGTATATAAAGATAGATAATACATAATGAGCCCACAGGAGAGCATTGCGCTTCCAAATAAAGATGCGACAGGGCAGCGAGGTGAGTATCTAATGCAAGGCGAGGCCACAAGAGAACCACAACGATAAAAATGTAAATGTGAACCCAGTTTATGAATTTAATTGAGGATTACAATCAAGCTTTCTTCTATTTTATATTTCAATTTGTAACTGCCATAATTTAATGAGCAAGCCATCTTCTCATGTAGTACTATACTATAGACAAATTCGTATTGGGTGATAAACAATTCAAGTAGATATACACCCTTGAAATGGGCTCGTACAACCCCCTATCCTTTACAATACATAGTTACATAAGAATAATTAAACAGACTAGCTAATGATAACATTGCCATCTGATACAAAGGAATCTCAAATGGCAGTATCACATCAATATCAATGTATGTGCAACTTATGCATTACTGCCTAAAAAAACATTTGCAACATGTTATTGTGTAAGAATACATATTATTATTTAATCTCTCTCTCTCTCTCTCTCTCTCTCTCTCTCTCTCTCTCTCTCTCTCTCTCTCTCTCTCTCTCTCTCTCTCTCTCTCTCTCTCTCTCTCTCTATATATATATATATATATATATATATATATGTAAAAAAAAGGCTTAATTGCATTTTATTTTTATTTTTTCAATGGAGGACTTTTACTGACATATCAATTTCCCACCAATTTTTCAATTATTTTAATTTTAAATAACTGTATATATGCATTACCAAATTCAAAAAGGCTACACTTGGTTCGACTTGGGGTTGTCACCAGATTTATTATCCAGCTAACTTTTAAGAAGACATTTTTTCCTGTTAGCCGCCTAAAATCTAGTTATGGTCGTAAATTTGAGTTGGTCAGACAGAGATGGATTTACAAATAGTCCATATAGTAGTACCCATCAAGAACTATGCAGGTACTGTAAATAGCACTTACATTGTACTACAATAGCAACACATACGTACTTACACAGCATTGATGGGGATAATTAAAGCTACTTAAAAGGACTGCAATGTGGAGAGCTACCAATAACAAGTTACTGTGACGAGGGAATAATTAATTGTGTTTTTGATTCCTTCAACTTCCATACATTCTAATAAACAAACTGGAACATCTTAAGGTTCCGTTATCCAAAATATTTTAAAACTGTGAGACTTCCAGTACTGTTAAGGTGTTCCTTCCCTCTGCCCATTTGTCTTTCCAGTATGACACACAACCTTGGGGCAGGCCAATGAAACGGGTTGCTGAGGGTACTAGCAAGGTGTTCTGTCCCTTTCAAATTACCACAGACAGCCTGAGCAAATAGACAGTGCCTGGGGAGCGTGCTGTGCAAAGGAAGGCTGGCCTTTACTGCTCTGCCTGGTGACATCGTTCATATTGCCTGACAAGCCCAGCAAACCTGGGGATAACTGATGGGCAGTCTCAAGATCACGACCTTCCCCCAGCTGTGTTAAGAAGTCACTGCAGTCCTGAAAACAATGCAGGTGCAGAGACTTTACTGTCCAGCAGGCAGTCAGGACTAATATAGAATGCAGGGGTTTGTGTGATACATGAATACGTCCTGTTTAAGGTGTCTCTCATTGTCCTTGTATCTAGTGAACTGACCTCAGCTTTTCATTCACTTCTACCAATATTCTCTCATACACAGACAACTATAACCTTTATAGTAGATCACCTGGCGCAGTTTGGGCGGTTGGAAAGGATTTCTGTTATAATAAGAGACAGCCTAACACGACATATTGACTTATTTAAATCACAACAATCACAGGACTACAGCTAAACATCAAACGTTGTTTTTTTTTTTTTTTTGCTTTTGCTTGTTTTTACTTTAGCGCGATGCTGTATGTTCTGTGGCCGGCATGACATCTGTATGTGCAGCTATCATTTCAGGTCCCCTCTGATTTTCCATTTGCCAACTCACGGTTATTGCAGAGGGGACAGAAATGACAGTCGCACACCCTAAGTGGTAATTTCTAAAACCACGTCAGAAAAGTATTGACTGATTACAAATATCACGAATGAAGATATAAATCGAAAAAAATCAAAAATTCTGTCCAGAATCCACTGCCAAAGTCCTTAAATAATGCATGTAGGCCTACAGGTGCTGTGTCATGGTGAGAATATTCATTAAAAACAAAAGTGCAGCTGAAGAAACTAGTCTCTTCATCAAAATGTAAAGCAGGTCTGAAGTTAAAAGGATGATCTGTTTTACAAAAGCTACCAGGTACCGTATGTGTGTTTATTTTTTGTTTTGATTTTTGAACACTGGAATTAGGTGTGGTGTTCTATGCACGGGACGACATCAGCACACAGGATAAGAGGTACTGGAATTTTGACAAATACTTTGATTGGTTGGTTTCTGATATGTGATTTATAATACCGGTACATTGTATAGTAAGTGAGTCAGCCCAGTCCTTTTCAGACACTTTGCTAGTCTATAGATTGCTGTAGATTAAAGCAAACCTCTAGAGAGACTGCGGCTTTATGGGCTGGAAAAGAAAACCTTCACTCAGTTATAGAATCTTCCCTGCGACAGAACTCCAGAAGCTATCATCAGCTTCATCCACTTTAATGAACACCGAACACCACAAAGAATGTCAGCAATTAATTCCCAACACTTTCCCCTCCAAGAAGCCCACCACCCAATAAATCAAATAAGTCTGATATTATATTTGAACTGTATCAACCTGCTCATTTGACTGGGCCAATTAAAACCGGGACATGGTTTTGGGTCACAGCCTGAACACCCACATTCTACAACTGTAACGTCGCGTCAATATCAACCTTTGAAAAAATAATTACATGTATGTATAACAGACATGTTTTGTGTTAGGTGAAAAGTAGCTGATCCAAAGGAAAGAAAATCTCTATTTTAATTAAGAGGAACATATTTCATTCCTACACTTGTGTAGCAGGCGTGACTCTGAGATTGATTTCGTCTCAAGTTGTGTACTGTATCCAGAGCTGTATGTGTTTCTATATTTAATTATGATGGAAAGCCCATGAGGTGGCCCTGTGTAGGAGATGTCAGTTTTTATAATTTCAGATTTTCAGCTAGGCAGTTTACTGGACTTGCTGAAAAGGCTGAAACCAACACACACAAAAAAAATTGTGTTGTATGTGGGTCCCTGAGTGGCATGGTATGCAGGTTGGGTCATACCGTCGGCAGCACAGAATCCTGTCCTCCAAGGAGCTGATAGCTCACCGACATCCGCTGTGGAGCTCCAGGGTGTGAAGAGGAGCTTAGCTTGGGGATCAAAGTGGTGAAAGGCAGGAAGGAAAGGCTGGTACCCTGCAGTACAGCTCTAGCATTTAATTTCTACAGCAGTTCCTCCATGCAACTTCCAGCTGAGAATCTTATATTAACAAAGCTATTTCTTCTTATTTTTCATCAGCTAACTGTCACATATGTTCTGAAAGCACATGAACCACAGGGTCTGCACAATGCTTCCTCTCACAGCTTCACGCGGCTCTAATTAAATCTAATAGTTGAGATGTCATTGGCAATGTCTGCATGATAAAAAAATAAATGGTGACGGGGTTTATAAACCCTGGAAACAAAAGGCAAACTGGTCTGGTGGACTTGTCTGCAAATTCTCGACTAAAACCTTTGTAACACTTTAAATGAAGTGTCTCTGTGTATTTACATTAGCAGTTACTTAGTAAACACGTGTACTCACACATAATTACAATGTTATTATGCATAGTTACAATGTACTTATTGTGTAAATCTTTTTGCACGATATATGTAAGTACACAATTGTATCGGGTTAGGGTAAGGTTTAGAGTTAGGGTTAGTGGGGTTAGGATTATAACATGCAACACATTTACACATTAAGTACATTGTAACTATGCATAATACAAACTGTAATTATGTGTAAGTACACTTTACTAAATAACTACTATGTAAATACACGGTAATTAGACACTCTCAATGTAAAGTGTTACTAAAATGGGGGTAAAATAATTGGGCACTGTACATATAAAAAATAACGGATGCACGCGTCCCTAAGGAAAAAAAGAAATTTACCTGTATTCAGTCACAGTGAAATGGATGACTATTCATTTTGAGTAACGCACTTTGGCTCATCTTCGAAACACGCTTTTAATTGTAATACTGAACTTGTTTTTTGGGGGGCAAAAGCAACAATGCATCATCTAAGATTTATTGCACAGGCAGCAGTTCCGCAAGCAGAAGAGAAATTAGCCAATCAAAACAGTAATTCATCAATGTCAGGTACCTTTGTCAACCCAATCAAAGAAATACTTCCTTATTATCCAACCAATCTAAACGGACTTCGCTGATTACCACTTGCTATCTGCCCAATCAGATAATACATCATATTCTAATCCGTGAGGAATCAAAACACGATGATGCATTGTTCAACAACCAAAAGGCGCTATTAATCTTTGGCTCTCTTTTCTTTGTTTTTACAGTGCATGTTTCTGAAAAAAAAAAAAAAAAAAACACAGAAAAGGTTTTCATAGATCCGGCACATTGTTTAATAATCCTTTGACCGTTTCATTACGATAATCAGGGGGAATCAGCCACAGTGGCAGAATGAGTTAGAGAGAGGTCTCCGGCTCATTAACTTTGAACTGAGGCAGACAGCCCGCGGACAGATTGAAATTACTTTTGCAGTACGTGGCTTCACACTTAGAGATAGCCACTCTATCTGCTCTATGATCATAGTATCTAAGGCTCATAACTTCTTTTATTTTCCTTTCAGGGTAGATGTATGAGATAGCGTTGGTAATAAGAGCTTCTCAGTGAGCTATAGAACATGAAACACTTGTACTGCTGGGTGGCTTAGTCTTGGGAAGTTACCATGGACACTGACAATCAGGTTCAATAATACACTAAGTCATGTGCATTTGGGGCAGTACTGGATTGCTGGCCTCCAGGCCGACTGACTGCACGTCCCGTGATTGTGATGTAATTGTGATGCGTGCGGTTTTCATGTGGACGGAAATGTAGTTGTGGCTGTATAAAGGCCTCTACACACCGGACATGACGCGACAAGAGAATGTGTCGTACAGAACATCGTATCAAGACAAAAAATAAATAAAACATGTATTTTTTATACGAGCCATTCACACTGCCTGCGATGTGACGGGTGACACTGAAGCAATGCCACCAAAAAAAAAGAAAATAGGATTGCCGCACGGCAGCTAGGGAACTGGCCAATGAGGAACAGCTTCCCTTGCACGCCTTCAGTAAACGATGGTGGAAGAAAAGATCATTCTTGCAGTATCAAAACACCCGGAGATGTGCAATAAAGGACACAAAAATTATAAAGACACAGCAATGAGGAAGAACATCTGGCAGTCCATTTCCAGGGAATTGGATATAGCTGGTGTGTATGATTTATTTACCTTTGCTGAAATAAGTATTCTGCAAAGCTGTTATGTATTCTACATTTTTATCAGCTGCATAACAGGACTATCACACGTGTGATTTTTACCAGCTGATGATACAATCATACGAACCGGCGACCCTGCACACTGCAAGCGAGTGTCTAAACCACGATGCAAAAGAGCCAGGCTCATCTACATTCGTGGTTATAGAGCTTTTAACCTCATCTCATCTCACCGATAGGGGATAGAATCCAAAATGCACTGGATCACACAACACTGGCCAATACAGTTACAATCTATTAACATAAAAATAACACTTTAGGACATTAATAAATAGTTTTAAAATACAGTACATTGTATATTCACAAATAGAGCACCAGACATTATTAAAATGCTTTCTTAATATGTTTTAGTGCGACTAGTCCACATATTCCACTATTTTTATCTCAAGTGTTCCACTCAAATTAGCAGCTATTTTCTCACACAGACAACATCATATTAAAAGCTTGATCTGCAACAATGCTGAAATAAACTACATCAGTCATTAGGCCTTCCAGAGTAATCAAGGGACCCAGGGTATACCAGGAGAACACGCCCCACACCAGGGTGTATACCAGGAGAACACGCCCCACACCAGGGTGTATACCAGGAGAACACGCCCCACACCAGGGTGTATACCAGGAGAACACTCTCCACACCAGGGTGTATACCAGGAGAACACGCCCCACACCAGGGTGTATACCAGGAGAACACGCCCCACACCAGGGTGTATACCAGGAGACCACGCCCCACAGCAGAGCCAAATCCAATCGGGTAGATACTGTATTACCGCTGTATTATTGATCCTAATAAAGCTGAAAGGCAATTTTTCACACGGATCCTATTCATACGATATTCTGTATGGAAAAATACATATTCAAGGCCTTTTTATAAGCAGTCACAGACAAATACATTTGCTGTATAAATTCATTATCTGTGTTTTTTTTTTTTTTTTAACTCCTAACAAACCGTATCATTAAACAGTAATAAATAAGCGCAGAGAAATCTCACAGCATAATATGGGTGTGTATTAAGTGCTGCGTAAAAACCATGCAGCTCCTATAAAATAGAAATTGCAGTTATGCATGGCTACGTGCAATAACTGCGCCTTCACAGAGAGGGTTCACCGCTGTGGTTGTTTTAACCACAGTGACAGTAATGAACAGGGAGGATGTGTGATTCCTTACATTAACCGCTGGTCTGCTATAGATCAGCACTGTGACTGTAGCAATCTGTTATAGTAACTGCAAATAATAAACCCCATTCACTAATCTCGTGGCTAATGTAATTAGTGTCCAGAGGCTATTCATTATCCTGGCAGTAATACATGGCACGGTTTTAAACATGGATTGCCTAGTTGTGAACAAGAAACTGTAATTAAAAATAATGTGCTGTCATTTAAAAAAGTGTCTTTTGCTTATAGATTGAGTTTAGCTTCTTTCTTCTTTTTAGGAGAAGGTAGGGACAATGTACAGTAAAGCAGTAATATTTTATAATGCAGCTTGGTTACCGTGTAATGGTTTCCATTCAATGAATATGTTTTTAAATTAGATCTACTACATTTTTACAGACTTTTAATGTAAAGGTGCCAATACTTCTGTCATGAAATTGCTAAAGTGCTTTTTTTCAAACATACAAATTGTTTGTTAAACTACTAGAAATTGTGTACTTTGGTCTTTGTCATTAATTAGTGGTTAATGTTCTCTAAATGCTTGTATTTAACATGCTTTCTTGTATTGTGTAACAGGTAGGGTGCCGATAGTTGTGCAGTAGGTTTCAAACGGGCAGTTCTGAAAGAAACACATAGCAAGCATGTATTTTCATTTTAAAACAGCCGGTACCACACTAGGTTAAGAAAGTTCCCATTCTTAATCTCTGGAGATCTGGCACACTTTCACTTCTTCGGTCATTTCATCTCAGCATCGTCTTTTGGGTCCGTCAGTAGGGGAAGCAGCTGGTTGGTTAATATCAGGAACGAAGCTGTTGAAGGGGCGGAGTCTATGACCAAAGAGCAACATCAAAATCAAAAATCCACGTCCACCATAACATGTGTTTCTTTCCAAACATTTGAGACGAATGAAAGGCACAACAGGTAAGATTTATGGAATTATTTCGACAGCTGCCAATCACCAGGAGGTCCCCGGTTCAAATCCCACCTCAGCCACTGACTCATTGTGTGACCCTGAGCAAGTCACTTAACCTCCTTGTGCTCCGTCTTTCGGGTGAGACGTAGTTGTAAGTGACTCTGCAGCTGATGCATAGTTCACACACCCTAGTCTCTTTAAGTCGCCTTGGATAAAGACGTCTGCTAAATAAACAAATAATAATTAATAAAAGTATTAACTAATTAAGTAACTCATTAGTTGTGCATAGAACCTAATATTTCAGTAAATACGAATGTTAAAATATTAATATGAATTGAAACTAGCTGGAACAGTAAAACGAAAAAACCTTCCCTCGCTCCCAAGAGAGAGCGGAGAGAGAGTGTCAGTGTGCTTTCAGAGAGAACACATTTCTGTAGATTATTACGTTCTGAATTGAGGTGCTTAGGCTCTTAATTTTCTTCCCAAGATCATTTCTCATTTCAAGGGCATGTTGCTGTGCCACTGGAATCAGACTGCTGTATTGTCGGTCTGGCTGCCTGATGCATTTATATTTCCTTATTACTGGGGCCCAGGCTGATCCAAGGATGTGTTACTGCCAAGTGACAGTCAAGTGACTGTCGGATCGCTGGCACAGCCAGATTAAAGGCTACGCACGCATACCAACTAACCCAGTCTGTCATCTGGTGCAGTGCAAGCAGAAAAATGCCACTCTGAAATATTAGCTTCATGTGTTTGCTTGACTTTTTCCAAATCAAAATGTGTCATAACTAGGTATAAAACAACACGATTAAAAAGACTTTTCTAAAATGTTGTTTTGATCAACTAAACAGTAGATTTATTTTTTGCCTCCTTACCTTTTTATAATGTTTGCAATCATTCTGAGCGTTCTTACTGCAGTTACTCAGATCACCCTTTTTTATGTCTGTAGATGATTTCGCATGAGCTCAGGAGCTGCTCTTCAGTTCTAGTTGAAAAGCACAGACATATGTAGAGTAATACAGGCTAGATCAATGTCTTTAGAGTTTGTCTGGAGAACTGCTTGGGACTCACCAGACTTCCTCAGTGTGACCTTTCAACTTTGCTGGCCCAACCCACTCTATATATCATACCTACCCTATATAGGGTAGCAGTGTGGAGTAGTGGTTAGGGCTCTGGACTCTTGACCGGAGGGTCATGGGTTCAATCCCCAGTGGAGGACACTGCTGCTGTACCCTTGAGCAAGGTACTTTACCTAGATTGCTCCAGTAAAAACCCAAATGTATAAATGGGTAATTGTATGTAAAAAATAATGTGATATCTTGTAACAATTGTAAGTCGCCCTGGATAAGGGCGTCTGCTAAGAAATAAAATAATAATATAATTTTGCACCATATACATTAAGTACATTGTAACTGTGCATAATAACATTGTACGTAGGTGTGAGTCCACATGAATTTATTAAGCAACTACGATGTAAATACACAGTAATTAGAGACACAATGTGAAGTGTTACCCTTTCTTTTATAGTTGTGTTGGATCACAGTTCACTTTGTTGTTTGTTCAAACGGCTGAGGAGCAGGTGGGGCAGCTTATGAATATTGTAAATCAACAGCAGGCTCACACAGGCTTGAACAGTGCTGAAGGAGCACCAACTGAGCTGAAGATTCATTAATTCAATCTCGTTACTCCCTCCGGTGATAATTCAACACGTGATAAAATGAAAATCTTTACACAAACTCGGGGCGTGTGTGTGTGTGTGTGTGTTTCAAATTGTGGGCAGGACAATTAAGGTGAGGACAATTGTCCTGCAGTTTAAGTTCATTCATCGTGTGTAGGGAGTCTCTTACTGTATAAGAGATGTCATCTCGTGCAGTTTGGACAAGAGGACCCTGAAGTCAAACTAGTGAAGTTAATAGGATGATCAGTTTTACAGAAGGTACCAGGTATGTGTGTGTTTTTTTCCCGTTTTGATTTGGAACTTTGGAAGTGGGTGTGGCGTTCTATACACTGTACACAAGATGTAATGGAATTTTGGTAAATACTTCACTGCGATTGGTTTATTTCCTAGAGGTGAATTATAATTAAAATATAGGCAGTTTACTCCCCCACCAAAAATAATGGTTACAACACTCTGTTCTTACCGATTTATATAACTTTCTTGAGAGTACAGTAACCCTAATCCTAACTATGCCTAACCCTAACTCTTTTCTGATACAGTTGTGCACTTGCATATATAACACTAAACCTATTCAATGCCCTAAAGCAGTGGTACTCAACTCTGTCCCTCGAGATGTAGTCCAGTCCATGTTTTTACTCCAGTCATGTTCTAAAGTGGTTAAATCGAAGCTGTTAAGAGGCAATTAACTCATTTAGGACCTGGTTGGAAGAAAGACCCGGACTGGAATAAAGTGCCACTGCCATAAGGTATTGAATAACTGTTTGATATCAGAAACCCCAGACAGGCCAACGGTTTATAAACAAGATCTTACACTGGAACCGTGCATGCTTTCTATATGTGATCAATTGGAGGTCATTTTTTTTTAAAAGCGTTATAGATTTTTAAATAGGAGCCATTTAAATAAATGTTTATTTTTAATAAATTATAAACTCTCCCTATGCCCATCAGATTTTGAACTGGCATATTAATAATAATGGCAAACGATTGTAAATGCATAGTATAACCATGGAGAAACTGCAATTACCATTGTAAACTTTTATAAGGGTCAGTTAATTCACTTCTACTCCATTATTCCCTCATAGTCAGACATCTAATAATCAAGGGAGAAAGGAGAAGCCTTAGAAGAAAAATGCCTTTTGGAACAACTGTACCCATTTTACACTGATCTGAATGATTTGCATATATACTGTAGATTTATCTGGTATTGGCTTTCTGTCTGCATGGGAAGACAAACAGTCAGCTGGTAATTGGAGGCTGGTTAGCCGGCAGCTCTGTGTGCTGCGTTCACTTTCTGTGATGGACGGCCTAAATGGAATCTTGTCTACTTGTATTTGGGTGCGATCGGACCCTCGCTCAGCACTTGTTATTGGTCGTCTCTGTCTTGGAGTAGGCGGGGCTAGCAGAGTTGAAAAGTCACATTGTCACATGACTTGAGCGGAACGAGGAAGGCAGACGAGCTCAAAGCCAGGTAAAGAGAGAAATGGTAAAAACTCAGTATGGGAGCAAGAGAGCCCAAAACCGCTCAGAATGAAATAAAAAAAAAAAGCTCTAGATGTTAAATTCAAAGCTCTTTGTTTGAAGTATGAGCACTTCTGCGCATGTCATAAATCAGGCCAATATTGACAAATTGTGTAGAGGGCTGACTATGCCTCCTAGCCCATAAGTTTGGAACGATGCTCTCCTTTTTGTAAATCTTGATCAACAGTATTTTACAGGTGCACGTGGATTACAATCGCTCTGACACAGAAGAACCAGGTATGGCTACTAGCTCAGCGGAAAATTAACAAGGGCAATTAATGGTGGGTTTCGCTTCCCTCGGCACATAGACCTAACAAGGCATGTTTAGAGCACAAGCTTGCTGAAATAACTTGCATTATTATTATTATTATTATTTGTTTATTTAGCAGACGCCTTTATCCAAGGCGACTTACAGAGACTAGGGTGTGTGAACTATGCATCAGCTGCATAGTCACTTACAATTACGTCTCACCCGAAAGACGGAGCACAAGGAGGTTAAGTGACTTGCCCAGGGTCACACAAGGAGTCAGTGGTTGAGGTGGGATTTGAACCAGGGCCCTTCTGGTTACAAGCCTTTTTCTTTAACCACTGGACCACACAGCCTGCCTTGCATCTAACCATTAGAAGAAAGCTAATCAACTTCCTGCTCGGCAGTCTGTTAATTGCCTCTTTGCAATCAACACTCCCTTGTCACTTAGCTTCTGTTAGCATTGTCATTGTGTTTATTACTTTCTGCCTCGATTATTTCCAAGGTGGAGAAATCTGGTTTTATGTTAAACCTCTAAACACACAACTACTCTTTGATGTACAGATTACTATTGGAATACCATTATAACACCAGCATGTTTCTAATTAATATTACAGTCAAACCCTCTTAATATTACTTCTATTAATGTCAACCCCCCCCCCCCCCCCCCCCCGGGCTTATTATCGCCAGAATATGATGGAAGGGAATGGGGACAAGACTGACTGACTTTTTAAAACTCAGAAGCTTAAAGCTCTCCCCAGGCCTGAATATAGCTTAGTTTCTCCAAGTTCAGCTGGTACACCAGAGTGTAACCATTAACCCGTCCCCCCCTGCAACACTGTAAATAAGAAATACCCCCTACAACAAATGTGGTACAGTGTGTCTTAGACCCATGTTGCAGGGGGACAGGTCAATGGTTACACTCTGGTGTACCAACTGAAAAAGGAGACATGTTTGTCTCTTTCAGGCCACAGGACTGCCTCCGAGTTTTAACCAAGATTTGAAGACCTAAATAGAAAATGACATACAAAGAGTGATATCTCATGCCCGGTTGTTCTTTAAAACAGCATTATACAACACAATAAGGAATCAATTCCTATTTAAATCAATCCCTTTTGAATGTCTGCTTTCAGAAAAGCTGTCTGTGAACTCAGTTGTTCTGAATTGAAAAGGAACAGTGGCTGCCGGTAATAACGATTGTGCAGGTTAGACTTATAAAATAAAAATGCTAACAGAATGGAATTCTTGCTGTTGAATGTATTGACTCTGACTGTACATTGTATAACAAAGATGAGTTTACCTCCTTCACTATCTCTTCGGTGTTGGTGAGACAAAATAAATAAGCAAATAAATGAATAGATGCACGACTCTCATCTTTTAAATTCAATTTGGAAAGTGTCACCTACCGGACAGCTAATACATATTCATGACGCTGCTTTCAATTGTTATAGAAACTCGGCAATCATCCATTTGTGTGACAGCACAGAAGCTCACAGATGTCTTAGAAAGAACAGGAACTGAGTATTACTATACAGGAGGGTTAACATGCTTTCAGTTTCATTTTCTTATATTCTGTTAGCAACTTTGGGCCCCATTTTCTACTCTACTTTCTTAAATGTCTTCTTAACTTTTTTAAATGCTGTTAGCAAACATTTTGACTGGTTCTTATTCCAGTTACTGAAATGCTGCGTTATTGTTTGAAGAAAAAAAATAATAACTTATAGTCAAAACAGACAGACGCATCGAACAATTAGAAAAAAAAACACAGTTTGAGAAAAGAACCACTCAAAATGACTGCAAACAGTATAAAAAGGTGACAGAATAAAAGACAATGACATTTTGAGTTTTAAAGCTAGTAATTGTTTAATTGCAGATTACTCAGAACAGATTATTTACTACATATATACTGATTACTGGAGGGACAGGCAAAAGATAACCTCAAACTTGTACTTGTTAGCTTATGACATGTGGCCTAGAGAATGAATCCATAGGTCATTCCAAATTGTTAAAAAGATGCACTGAACAGGTGTCAGTATTTATAATCAAGACCTCACGTACAGTATTATTGTTCAGTTTAATTTCTGATGAATGTTAAACATATATATTGTCACTGCAATTGATGTAATTGAAAGTTAATTACGTATTTAATCAAGTATTTAATTAATTAGTGCCAGTGCACTCAGACTGCCTAATGATTGATTGAACATCTGAACCACAGGGGGGTAAATCGCTATGGTATTACTTTATCAATATTCATTAATTTCGTCATTATTTGGGAATAGGCTGCATTGGATCCTTTGACTGGAATCATGAAGTAATTATTTTAGAATAACTACCACACTTTGTAATCATGATTTCCTTTTTTTTAAATATAAATGTTCTGCCTAGTAATTTTAGCCCTGTTTTTATCTCAAATTTAGACTGTCTAGTTACTCAGTGGGTATCCTCCAATCTCCAAGCCAATCATCTGTTTACACCCAAAGGTTCCAGTTAAGTAATTGAGAGCTTGGTTGGAATGAAAACCAGCAGACACAAGGGGTCCCCAGGACCAGGGTTGGGAAGCCCTGCTCTAGAGGGCAAAGACCAGCGCTGCAGGTGTCTGGCCAGGCTAGGGGTGTGCTGATAGTCGTATTTTCTGAGTAACTGCCTTTAAGAAGTACTTGTCGACAGGTGTTAAATAAATCAAAGCACACCTGTTTATTCACACGTTCATTTCAAAATAAGAAGAGCTGTCCTTCCCTCACCTTTACAATCGAGTGCTAATCAATGGCAATTAACTTCCAAACTGAGTGTTTCAAAAAGCCGATCGGAAGCGAATTTTCCTCTCATCCAGGGCGTTGACATTTTACTGCTGTACCGAGGCCGACAGCTGACAACGAAATACGCAAAACTAACAAATGCAACTGATTTGTCACGTAACAGTGACCTTTCCTTTAACACAAGCTACTGCTGTGGAAGCTGGGATATGTATTTCTTTGTCAGAGTTTAATCGGAGATAACACCTTGCCCAGGACTACAATCCCACAATTCACTGCAGAGCTGAAGCATTTCTACGGAAATTAAGGAAAGTGAAAAAAAAAGAAAAATTAGGCTAGAGTCGTCATAAAGGTAAGAGCCAACGCCATCCAGTGAGCTGCCACTTTGGATCAAGTTTCCTTTTGTTTTGCTGGTGTTACACTGCTGTGCACTAGATGGCGCTGCTGACCAAAAGATATGAGACACTGGCAAATTAGCTTCTAGTTTGCCTCAATGTGCAGATTGGAATGAAACCCGATAAACAGACAAGGTAGAGTAATTGAAAAGTCTTAATGTCTTCCTGCGATTGTGAAGCTATTGAATTTCTATACACTGCAGCTCATATATCTCAGCCTGCTGTTTTCTCCATATCTGAAGCAAGCCCGGCTCTCTAGCACAGTTAGTTCCTAACCTGCTTGGTATTCTGGTGTCTCTGAAGCCTCTTGTAAGAGATCACTCCGACAGAATGCCGGATCACTCCCGATTTACTGGTGATTAGGAGATGCCAAGCTGGGTGTTCAGAGTAACAGGAAGGTCAGGTCAGTTTAAATATCAACCTGCACAACTCAAAGAGTAGTCATTCTGCAAACTCACTTATTTACTGGTATTGCACAGTGCTGATAAAACAAGGGGTGCTATTACAACTAATCTATCTATCTATCTATCTATCTATCTATATATATGCACTGTGTTACTTTTCTTTCTGAAGGGCTTTTGCCCAAAACGTCCTGAAATAAATGATTTTTTAATCATTTTAACTTTTTGTGTACATTAATTTTTTTTTTAAAATATTTTGTCTTCTTATCAACCTATATATATATATATATATATATATATATATATATATATATATATATATATAAGCTCAAAAAGCCAGCTGCCCAACGTTTTGATATGTTGTACATATCTTTCTCAAGGGAGCATGTGTGTTTGAATCAAAACATTGGAGGCAACATATATACAATTTGGGATGTACATAACAGGTTTAAATAATTTATTTAAGGACGTTTTGGACAAAAGCCCTTCAGCTGTGTAGTGATCTTATTTTCAAAACATCCTGAAAAAAAATGTTGATTTCCTTTTTTTTCATTTTTATACACTGAAGTTATACCTCCTTTCAAATATATATATGACAATTAAATATAAGATTATATTTAAATATAAATATAATCTTATGCCCTGGAACAACACATAATATTTACACAAATGCATATCCTGTAATATATTCTGTATACTGTAGATTTAATACATCTCTACATTAAAATGTTTTTAAATATTAGAAAAAACCCTCTTCATAATAATATATTTCAAACTATGTTAAAGGTAATGAATTTCCAATATATTAAATGGAAATCAACTCATAGAAATGTGGTTTCTGAATCTAGTCCTGATATCTGCTGCTGTGTTTTTTCACTGCTTTGGGGTGTGATGGAAAGAATCTCGGTCACTCATTACAAATGTACCACTTGCTTCTGCGACAAAACCACCGTAATACAGGGATGTCACCCCTCTGCTCACCCCCCTGCAATTTCATCTGCTGGATCTCGCTGTGAATGCTTGACGTCTCTTTCAAGATGAAATGTACAGAATTTACTTTAGAGAGAGTCGAAATTCTTCAGTTAAAATCAAGCCCAAGCGATGTTGGCAGTGTATCTTTGACAAGCGCCTCCAATCTACACCCCTGTCAAAAAAAAAAAAAGCTTCAAAATGTGTTTCAGTTTTATTATGATTATTTATTCAAAGGGTGGCTTGTTTGAGAGTTTTATTAGCAAAGCGCACAACATACAAAAATTGCATGCGAGTTGATTCGTTCCAAATTGTAGAATATACCTAAAAGAAATTGTTGCTAACTAAATACATTCGAGTCCATATACACTTTTTGGTACAAACATTTCTTTTGAAATAAATATGTAGAAGGGAAGTAGATATATATAATATGTACAGAATATAGAACATTAAGTGGATCACCTGGTAAAGGATCCCTATGGAATCTTTAGGGGGTTAGGGAGACAAAATCACAAGGAGTGTTTCTCCTCATCGCGCTACAGTGGACCGTACTGGACAGGCATCCAGAAAGCTTAAGTGGACACATCCAGGCTTGTTCTCCAGAGGCTGGTAGTTTGCTGACGTCCACGCTCAAGTTCCTGGGTGTAAAGAGGCGACTGGCTTGAGGATCGGAGGACAACCACTGACCTTCAGTTTTCATGAGCTATTTCAGGAACTGAAGCAGAGTAATTGGACGCTCTAAATTAGGGAGAAAATCGAGGGTAAAATAGTTGGCCAATGTAAATAATATATATATATATATTTATATACAGTACCGGCACAAATGGCAACAGAGGACACATGCTCCGCCCAGTCATTCAGGATTGTTAGTAAATTAATCATATGTAGGGTACCACTGAACTTCTAAGACGGATTGCTCATTAAAATCCTTAGCATATTGTGAAAGAGGAGACCATTTTCTATTCGGGGATACTGAGATATTTAGAGAGCAAGGGGTCTGAGTGAAGTTATCCGGCAACAAACTCCCCATCCCTGCTTTCCTAGAAAACGGAGAACATTTCGGGTAGCTTTCTACTTGTGATGTTTTGCTCATTCAAATATTTTGCATATTGTTTAAGAGGAGATGGTTATCTATCCAGGGATACCAGGGTAATTAGTAAGTAAGGGGTCTGAGTGAGGAAAAATGGGCAATACAATCCCCAGCCCTAGTCTTGCTGTAATTCATAAGGAGGCTTGGTGGTCCAGTGGTTAAAGAAAGGGGCTTGTTACCAGGAGGTTCCTGGTTCAATCCCAGCTCTGCCATTGACTCACTGTGTGTGACCCTGAGCAAGTCACTTAACCTCCTTGTGCTCCGTCCTTCTGATGAGACGTAACAAACGGAGGTCCTATTGTAAGTGACTCTGCAGCAGCAGTTGTTGATGCATAGTTCACCCCCTAGTCTCTGTAAGTCGCTTTGGATAAAAGCATCTGCTAAATGACTAAATAATAATAATAAAAAAAAGACAGTGCCTGTTTCAAATCCATTGAATTTCTGAAATGGAGCTGGTGTCTCCCTGTACCATTCTTCAGTGGTAGCCTCTGAATTGCATGTGTAGTGTTGTTATTATCTTGACCTCTCAGATTTTCCAGCCTCACAGGAAATACTTGATATGAAGACGTTACTCTCAAAAGAGATTTCTCCAAAAACACAATTACAATAAATGAATACATTAAAGTTATCATGCAACCTGACAGCTCCTGGCATATTTAAAAGACGAATGATGTTTCATACAATCCCATGTGCATTAGCACAACCTCTTGCATATTTATAAGAGGTTACCAATAATGTATTTAAACTAGCAGTTGTTTTTTAGGCTCATAATTTTGAAATTGCAGATACTGCAGAGGTACATTAATGATGTGTTTGTATTTTTATAATGACAAAGCTAATTTCAGGCTAATGGACTAGTTTTTAAATAACGTGCCTGTACTTTTCATAGTTAAAATGCAGACAACTTTGTACATTTATAACTTTAAAGTCTGTTTCAAAGCTCTTTTCAAAACGTCTGCTCTAGTGCACTAGGGCTTGAGATCTGTCCTCTAGTCTAAATCGCTGGCTTTTCTGTTCCGGACCACATCATGGATTGTTATTGCTGTGTTACCTGTTTGACAATGTGGGTAATAATCCTGACGCTATCACATCCATAAGGTTATGTTTTTTTATTTCTGCCATGATTACATTTAATTGGTTTAATTACTGGGGCTTCCTTGGCAAATTGGGAACATTGAGCTGCTTATTTGAAATGGTTTGTTGGAAATGGTCTTCGATTCTCTTATAGGTATCACATTAATAAATCCCTAAAGAACACATTCATGCATTCATTAACGTTCCCTGTCAAAGTAAACCATGTTATGGTAATCGCAGCAATATTATACAATCGCTTTTCTGCAACCATTTGTATTTCTGCTATTGATTGTTCTCACTTGAGGCAAACCTAATATAAACAGAAGAGTTTGCAAATACTACTAATGAAAAAAAAAAATGCTTGCAACTAGCAAGTAAGCGTTTTCTGGAGAGAAAAAACCCCATTAAATCCAGCATCATTTTTAATTTTCAAAACTGCTGTAAAGTAAGAAAGAATTTGAAGTCTTCAGCTGAAAAAGACATTTGTCATTGAATTAAAGTTTATTTTAGTATCTCCCAGGTCTCTCTGTCTGCACATCCAAACATTTTTGCAGGTATCTTGAGAACACAAGAAGTTATTCCACATACTGTAACTCATTCATTCATTGTTATATATGTTCAGGTGTGAATAAATATTGAATAAAAAAAAAATCACCTTGTACACTTATAAACCCAAAGGGGCAGCAGTGTGGAGTAGTGGTTAGGGCTCTGGACTCTTGACCGGAGGGTCGTGGGTTCAATCCCAGGTGGGGGACACTGCTGCTGTTCCCTTGAGCAAGGTACTTTACCTAGATTGCTCCAGGAAAAACCCAACTGTATAAATGGGTAATTGTATGTAAAAAATAATGTGATATCTTGTAACAATTGTAAGTTGCCCTGGATAAGGGTGTCTGCTAAGAAATAAATAATAATAAATACTTTACAATTATACTAACAACTTATGGTCACAGTTTACATTGTGTCTCTATTACTGTGTATTTATAGCAGCTACTTACTAAATACACGTGTACTTACACATAATTACAAAATTATTATGCAGAGTTACACTGTACTTAATGTGTAAATATTTTTGCATGGTATAACCCTAACCCTTTTCCGATATAATTGAGTACAAATATCGTGCAAAAAGATGTACACATTAAGTACATTGGGACTATGCATAATAACACTGTAATTATGTGTAAGCACACATGTATTTACTATGTAACTACTATGTAAATACACAGTAATTAGAGACACAGCAAAGTATTACCAAAAATAAAAAGTGAAGGTACAATACTTATTCTTTTAAAATAAATTCGCGACAAGCCTACAGCCCAGGATATGACACCTGGCAATTGTAAGTAATGTAATGTGGTTGTTAGTTTTTGATGCGGTTGAGATGCTCCTAAACCATATGCAGGTTTATTTCTTGTCCTTTAATATAACATTCACTTTACCTCCTAACAAGTCTCCAACCTTTCTAACGGCTCAATGTCAGCTGCACAGTGGTTAGCATTTGGTCCTGCATGAGACGCAGCATGATTCGAAGGGGGCTGAGAAGCATCGCAGAAACGTCTTTTGTCATTTTCGCATCAGGCTTGATCTCGTGGGAAAAATACTGTAAATGAAGGTGAGGCAAACACAGCCTGGTTGTTTGTGAGCCTTCTTCAGAAATGAAATTGATTATGTAATGTGTCAGAATAACTTATACAAACAGCACTTAGCCTGTCCAGCTAAAATGTACAGCCATTCCCCCCGGCACCATAGAACATGCATGCCAAAATTGGCAATACTGTATGCTGCATACAGTCCATAAACAGCATTGCCTGGCTGTGAGGGAAACTTAGCAAACATTTCAAAACATCTTTGCCCAGGACTACAATCCCACAATTCACTGCAGGGGTGACGCATTTCTATGGAAAGTAAGACATAAAAAGGATTTCATATTAAAAGAAAGGCAAGACAAATACATCGCTTATAAAATATAAATGAGTTTTAGTTAGTTTGATCACCTCAGGTGCTATATTCAATAACACCGTCAGATTATTATTTATTGAAACTCAGCCAAGGGACCCTATTGTTTTGCGTTGAGCAATTAACACGTTCTATTCCATTTAATTAATACCTAATAGCGTTACATTTCTTAAAGGTAATTATTCATGGAAAATATGAGTGTTGGCACACCCCTATAAACAAGAACAGCATTGTTTATAATGGGAAGCTGACTTGTGGCTTTTTCGTATTGAAAACAACAAAGCAATAGACCAGCACCACAGGGCTCCAGGTTCTGACAAATCTGAGTGACCTGGGGAATGAAAAAGAAGGGATTATAAGAGTTAATAGAAACAGGACACTTTCAACAGAACCCATCCATTGAGGACCCCCTCTGGGGAAACTTCAACAGCAGGAAGACTTATCATGCTGTAGACCGCTACCAGTCTAGAACACTGTAACATCAAAATGTGCTTCCCTGTGACAATTTGCTAACAGGCTTTTCTGTGTATTATATATATATATAACAAAAATCTAAGTAAAAAGTTCATTTCCAGCTGTTTCTTTTGCTTTGCTTCCTCACGCAATGTCACTTCTATTATTTGAATGTAATAAAAATAATTGCCAGCTGATTGCAATAACAGCAAAAGATCTCGGAATCAGTGGCGCTGATCCTTTTAAGATTCAGAAGACAGTCAGAAACACTTATCGCTGGTAATGTGATTTTCCCCCCGTTTTCCCCATGGCTACAATATGCAATATGCATTTACCTTCATTTTCCTCTCTGGCCTTTACAATGCTTACCTATGCTTTACCATGCTGTTAAGATGCAATGAATAGACCCCTGGCTGTTCTGTGTCTTCTGCTTCCCTGTGTTGTATTTATTCCCTCCTTCTCCCTTTTTCAAGTCTATCTGAGAGTCTGGAAAGCTTCCACTAACCGTGACAGAAGATGAAAATCGCCTCACCTGCAGAAAGTCGCCAGGTCGGCTGCTAATGAACCCTGACAACTAGTTAACCCACAGGGGGAACGTGGAGAGAACATTATTAAACAATTACATCCTAATTAGCTGTTAATTAATCTCTAGTCAATTTAACCTTGCCGTGACCTTGAAGCGAGCAGCAGCGGCCTTCCTTGGCTGGATTGCTGGCTTCTGGAGAACCTGATTTGAAAGAAAGAAAGAAAGAAAGAAAGAAAGAACTTGTTAATTGCAATATGTTAGGATAACCTTGTGTATAAAACTCACAAAGTACAAAGCTAGAATCAATGTAAAGATCTATTGCCTTGCAATTTTATACCAAAATATTGTTCCTTGGTCTGTTTTCTTTAGTCTCACTTTTTTTGGCCTTTTCTTGCACTCGGATACCTCGTTGGCAGTCCAGTTTGTTATTCTGGTTCCAGGAAACCTATTTAAGGCAACTTTGCTGCATCAAACCCCAAGTCCCCCCAGGTGTGCAGTGCAAGTTCCAAACCACAAAGTGGCTTCGTGTTCCCTCAGCTTCACGCAGTCACATTCAATGATCTGACCCATTAAAAGAAAATCAAAAAAATTGCACGTTGTCACACAGACACTACAGCACGGCTCGCAATAGCATTATTAAACCCCCCATACCGCAAGCAAGTCAGCCTGATAACCCGTGCACAGCCTCTCTCGGATCAGTCTCAGATAAGCAGCACCTTCCTCATACTTGCATGCATTCATTTGTCACTTACTTCTGTTCAATTTGACAAGACGGAGCTTTGTTTTTTGCACAGCCGAGTTTGCGTGATTAAAGAGCTGACAAGCAAACCATCTGCTTGTCACATTAATCTGTCATTTGAGAACAGATGTGATTCGCAAGCATCAGCCAGGACTGAGTTTATAGCAGCTATAGGGGGGTGTAGGGATACAGCGGTGTCTGCTCCCTTCCAGCAATAATATAGCTTCTGTACTAATCAACATTGGAATGTCCATCGACTGTACTGCACCAGCAGTACAGATACCATTTCTGGATACCCTTCAAAATGCAGGTACATTAACTACATGCAGTCATTCATTAGTTTTTACTACATGCGCTTAGCAAACAGCTCTGTGATTTTCCAGATGCTTTAAAAGTGCCTGGGTTGAAAGGAATGGTCTTTTTTATCTTTGCACAATAACATCTCACAAGGACAAACAATGCGATCGTGTTTATCTTAGAAGAATTGGAAGGACCAAGAGAGGTAAGGTCCATGAAGATGCCAAGCTGTGCAGAAGAAGAGTCACAAAGAGAAAGAAATTGTTGAAGAATGACATAACCACAGATGAGGTATAAAAAGGTGTATTCAGAGCTCTGTTGTTACCAGAGGAAGAAGAGAAGACTGCTACACTCTGTGTCCCCAAAATCGGCAATTATGGCCATTAATGCATTTTTCGAATTGTGTGCTGTTCTGTGAGTTTAATAAAGTATTAGTATTAAACTGACTAATTGCTGTTATGAGTGAATCACTCTGGGTTGATCCACAATAAAACTCACACTAGTGAGACAGCTAACATTGTGTACCATGATTAACAAGTAAAAAAGTGCAGGTCACATGGTGTAACAGGGAGAGGCTGGAGGGATTGAGTAGACTGGTATGAGAGCAATTTTATTTTCACACTTCCACGGTTGTCCAATTACTGCATGCTCCAACTCAGACGTTGTGTTCTTTTTTTGTATTATTTTAAAATAATTCTTATCCATTGCAAATCTTCAGAAATGAAGCAAGTTTGTCTTTTGCCACAAGATAACCCTACAGAAAGAAGTATGTATTTTCAATATGCGTTTTAGGTAACACTTTCCATGAAGTGTCTATTTACATAGTAGTTACTTTGTAAGTACATGTGTACTTACACATAATTACAATGTTATTATGCATAGTTACAATGTAATTGATGTGTAAATCTTTTTGCACTATATATGTAAGTATATCTGAAAGTTGTATCTGAAGAGAGTTAGGGTTATAGTTATATCGTGCAAAAAAAAGGTGTGCATTAATTACATTGTAACTATGCATAAAAACATTATTATTAATAATAATGATTTGTAGCATTTTGGAAAAAGACAACCACTCTGTTTATTTATTTTATGATTTGTTGAGCTGCTTTCACCGGAGTTCAGTAGCTGCTCTTCTGTTGTAGTAGCATGCCATAGACATGTGTTACATAGGCTAGATCAGCCAAAGTGTCTATATATTAGTAAGCAGCGCCATCTAGTGCACAGCAGTGTATTGCCAGCGAAACAAAATCAAACATACTCACTAGATGGCAATGGCTCTTACTTCGGCAGATCTAATGTTTTATATTTCTATAACAGGCAACTACAGCTCTGGCCAAAAGTTTAGCATCATCTAGGATTTTAGGATTGTGACAATGACAAAAATAATAAAAAAACTATATGAACATAATTCAAAGAAACTACAAATTGATGTCGCAAAAGTCTACTGGAAGCCATAATAGTAGTACAGTATTTCATGTTAGATTTTGAAATGTCCCATTTTTCATTTTTTGTCAGTTTTTCCTTTTGTATATGGAAAATTACAAAGAGGGATGTAATTCAGTATGTTAACGTAACATTATTCAGCAGGTTTCATTCTACTTTATGAAGCAAAATTAATTCATAATATAGGGCGATGCAAAATTATTGGCCACAGGAAGTGGTAATGATAATGTGTCTAGTGCATACAGACAGCCTGGGATAACACAGCTAGCTGTCTCTAATTGCTTTCAGACAGCACTGTGTAGATCTGTGTGCACATCCAGAACAGCGCTGACTCAGACAGCTCCACTGAGATAAGAAGACTCTCCCACTGTTTTTATCTTGTCTCCTCCATAAGACATCCACTCTCTGTCTGTTCAGAGTCTTTGAAAAAGCTGACTGCGGTAAAATGGAATTCCTGTGTCGGAATTTTAGGGTGGAATTCACATGGAATATTCAACATGGAATTCCATCCGTATCAGTCCTACAGATTTCATGGAGCGCCCTCTCTTGGGGGTGAGGGAGCTGCTCAGTCTCCATGCCTCAAGCCTGCCCTGGACTAGAGGGAGCACCCTTTTCTCTTAGAGGGTGAGGGGACTGTTCAGTCCCCATGCCTAAAGCCTGTCCTGAACTGAAGGGAGCACCCTTTCAAGAATGGTCCTGTATTATGGATCAGCTACAAACTATAGAATGAGGCTGTCATTCATGCTATGATTCCCTTAGGGTTGTATACTGGTATTATAAAGACACCATAATGTTCTGCCGGTAGCCTACTTTACACTCAATTAATGCAGGTTTCGTTGAGAGAAAATTGTCAATTCCAGCATTGTCTGTGAGCAGTGTTCTTCCATAGCATAGTACAAGGTGCAGAGTCTTGGGGTTCTTTGCTTTTATTCTGCAGGACTCAGAAGTCTGGCACCCCGTGCATTTTAGGAGTTCTGTACATTTCTAACTTGACAATGTTCGCCATGGCAACCTGGTAGTAACTGTACCTAGAGGGAGGCACTTTATTTATTTAAATATATTCAGCCAGGAAGCCTCACCCCAGTCCCACGTCTGCTTTCCGTCGAGGTTTGTGAGGAGAGGTTAGGTTAGGAGTGCAGTACGTTTCAAGAAAACAAAGCTTCATTGAAAGACAATTAGAAAATGCAGGGGAGGTCTTAAAGGTGCAGTGTCCCACTTCTATGATTCCTGGGTAACTCACTGTATCATTCCATAAACGCCTATGTTCAACATGGGCACATACAAGAACAACCTTCTTAAAATATGTGTTAAACTAAACTACATATTCCTGGATACATTTATTACAAATCAATACAGTCCTGGTCTGGCTAAACCCTCCTTCTTGCTAATTCTAAAAAAAAAAAAAATAACAGTGTTTCAACAACAAGGAATTGATCCCAAATAATTAATGAACCCCTTTTAAAATCGCCAAGCATAGATAGTGACAGTAAGCAGAGTTGCATTGATTCCAATAGTGGTCACTTATAAAATGTTTGTTACATATACAATACTGTACTATATTGTTTATGTGTGACACAGGGTAGTACATAAGCTATACACTGTGTTCTGTATAAGATATTGGGCTAGCATGCTGTATATGTAGAACAATTCAATCTGTACAGATGCTTACATGTATGTAAATCTATTCAGTTTCTGCTTTTAATTTTTGATGATAAGTGGGATGAAAATCAGTTATGTGACTTTCTATTATATTCAGTGTGGTAAGCAAAAGTGAAGGGTAACATCAACAGGATTTATATTAAACTGTTTTTCCCCTTCTTGTAAGAAGAACTTGGTACAGCCAGGAGCCTGTTCTCCTCTGCCTGTATGACCCGCCCTGCACACCACGCGCTTGTGCCTTTACCAGGGGTCGCACTTGGGCACCCTCGTGTACACTATATTGCCGCACCATTAAAAAATAAACGCACCAGATTTGTGAACAGTTCAAATATAGCGTGACTGATTTTTCTAGAAACGCTTGAGAGAAACTGGTTACTGGAAACCCTGAGCTTACCGAGGGGTTAAATGACAATCATTTACACAACAATCAAAATGTTTTGGCTCCTGGTAACGCAAGAGTAGACATTAATTCACACAGATCCCCAGTCAGAAAGCGTGAAACAGGTTTTACTTTTGTCTGAACCTACGTGAACATAAACAATAGATACACTGCATTTAAACTGGCTGTGTGACTATGCAAAGCACAACAGTGTGTTTCTTAACTGGTCCTTACATGCAGTCATGTGCACATTTATTAAAACACCTCAAGATTTGTCATTTATGTCCTTTATATACCTACCTAATTTGCCTATTTTCCAAGATTTTCAGTTCCAGTGCTTTGATTTCATCTGCACAGTAAATCAGAACCACAGAAGCAATGGAGTGTTCCAATACATTTGCACGCTACTGTAAGTATCTTTAAGGTCATTTTAATTCAATTTCCCTTGCTATGTTATGGTGTTTGCAATTATTCAGAGTGGTTCTGTTGCTCCAATATTTAGCCTCTCCCTGGCTTTGAGCATCTGGGGAACGGCTGACCTTATTCCACTAAAACCATGTGACCTTTCAACCCCTGCCTAAATAAACGTACAATAGGTGTGCCAGGCAGTTAACATGATTTGAACAGAATGAGGAAGGCTGTTCCCAGCATTTAGGATTATCCAAACAAGCTCAAAGCCAAGGCAGATTAAGAGAAAAACGGAGCACCAGAACCAACACGAATCAGGGCAAACACCATACATGTAATGAAGAAATGAAAATGTTATTTGAAACTACTTTAAATTGTGGAGGGTCGCATTAGCAGTTAACTTGAAAAATGTAGTAATAAACCCTGTAGAAATAGTAGTGTTCAACTACCATACTGAATAGGGTGGGGGGGTTCAGCTTCCCTCTGTGTCAAGACAGAGCCAAGAGTGACATCTAGTGGACACACATGGAATTCCTTGAACTGTTTACTGTTTTAAAGCAGAAAAACAACTGTGTTTCACCTTTCAAACTGCCCCTTGAATATAGCTGAGAGGACACAGAGTGCATTGCTTCTAGGAAAAGTGCCCTGGTCACTTTTTGATTCAATATAAATCCATTTAAGTAATACAAGTTTTAGCTGATAAAGATTCTGCAGCTAGTTATAACATATAATGCCTTCAACAGTCACTCACAGTTTTAAATACCAGCCCCTTTTTAAATGGCATGATGTGAAATTTCAAAATGTCACAGTGCCAAAGGGTCTTCGGTGGGGGAACTGGATTGCTGTTATAATTAGGGATTGACGTTTCTCGTGTTAGGACGAAAGGCAAAAGGTCAGTCAACCTTGTCTTAGTCAATTCAGCCAGCCATTGATTCAAAGGGGAAGTGACCCGTGTCTGAAAGGCCAGTCTCGTCCAATCACGTAACTCTTGACCCCAAACTGCCAGGATGCTTACTTTTGTCCTCCATTGTCAATCCCATCCAATCGATGGCTTGAGAAGTGAGAGGGGTGGGGATGGGGAAGGGGGAGGGTGATTGGAGGGTGGGATTAAGGGTTAGGGTTAGGATTCCCACTTGTCTTGTTAAATTAAAAGCAGTTGCTGTGGTAAGAAAGCTATGTGAGAATACATGATTCAATGTGCATACGTACATGGGCTGCAACAGTGAGATGCAACTGTGCATATTACAGAATGTATGTCACACAAGTCATGTTAAGGGAAAGCCCATTACACACAAGGGTATAACACATACCACAAGGGCACATTTCATGTCCAATGCAATGGAGTTAATTACTGTAACTGTTCTCCTTTCCAACATGTTACCACTAATTATTAAATAGCTACTTTTTTTTTAATTGTGCTTTTATACAATCAGTTGCAGCTGGAGTGTAATGCACACCACAGCTCTCTTGTTTTGTTTGTAACTCTGTACAGCGCTCTGGGATGCCATGGTGTGAAGGGCGCTATATCAAAATAAATGTATATTATATTGTAAATACTGCATATTATAATTATATCATTTGTAGTACCTGTTTTGACTCTGTATTTTTCCAGGTGTCTAGTTTTAATTCTTACTTGGTAACCACACCAAATGGTTTCCATAAGAAAAAATCAATATTGGAATTATTCTGTTGTCCTTAAACTGTGTTAAGTTGCAATTTCACCAGGGCCCACTAGGGAGCGTTTTCAGTTTATAGAATAGTCAGCGTTGCACATTTATTTTGCTGGGCGCCATTTTGGCTCAAACTCTTCCCTGTAGTGGAATACAGTTTGAATGCTGGCTATTGATCCCACATGGCACCCACATGAACTCACATAACCTTGCAGTAACCCATGGCAGCCAATAGGTTACGCTGCTGTAACCAAGCAACAATAATAGCTGAAGCGTTCCCAAACAGACAGTCAATCGAACTGTTGACAGCTTCATAAAGACGCAGGTATGTGGCTGTGAGCTGAATTTTCCGATGACGATACAGAATGTTTGTAAAGCAGCATTCTATGAGCTTAAGGGTCTGTGACAAACCAACCCAGGGGGTACAGCTGCACCTGTCTGTCTCTTCCCAAAACAGCCCCCCCCCCCCCGTCAATAGCTATGCCATGCATGTGTGCATCTATTATTAGACTGCCATTTGAGCTCATATTTAATATGCAAGTATGATATGTACCATTACTGATTTTACACTGCAATATGTTATCAATAATATGCTATCCATACTATTTAAATAATGTGCATTTAAACCACATGTGTGCCATTCGCATGGTGTTTTAAAATTGCATTGATTGCACAAATGGGGTATTAGTAGCTTCACATACCAGTCTTTGTATGTCTTGTTTTTTTAACTGGTGCAGGAAACTACCAAGCCTCAAAAAACGTGCTCAACCTACATATGAAACATGAGCTCAAAAACGGCCGGCTGATGACAGATACACACATGCATAGCATAGCTATTGATTGTTTATTAAAGTGTAACTAAACTTCAGCAAATGGTTAATTGCATATTAATTCAAAATAAAGAGTTATTATCTTATTCACCAGTTGTCGGCTTTATTTTCTTAAGAAAGCTAGTCTTCCCAAAATAAATGCAGTGACAAGTATATCAATACTAAAATGTGGTTAAAAAACATTGCTTCTTGATTTGAAGTTGACATAACCCATTCATCCCCTCAGTCTCCTAAATTTAAAATGCAGTTGGTAGAACACACAGACCAAATGAAAACTTGAAACACACACCATGTATAAAAAAACACAAGTAATTTATTCTTTATTCATCTTCTAACAATTTTTTTTTTCACACATCGAACAACGCTACAAAACCCAAAGGAACAGTTCCTATAGAAGAAATGCATTTTACAGGCGAACAGACCCCTCTAGTATATCAAGGCACTTTGAACAACAAAATAAAAAGGTGTGTCTAAGTTCAAAGTTCACAGGGAAAAAGCAGTTCAATTCGAAAACGACAGCAGAGAGAGACACCAAAATGTATTCAGACAGTCACCCCAAATTTCACACTTCCATGTTACAATTAGAAATTAGATCAACAAAATAAATAGAACAGCTAAAATGATTAAAATTGTTCAGACGGTTTTGATGATATATCAAACATATATCATATATCATATATAAACATATATGGGCGAACATATTGTGCAAACTGAACTTATCCAGCTATTTATGTAAGGCACGTTTCAGGCAATGGAAGATGACAGGAGATAGAAGCTTGACCACTGATGAAGGACAGCACACTCTGTACAGGGCTCACTATATATTATACATGGCAGGTCGAGACTGTAGTGTCACTACTGTACTAGCGTTGGGAGACCCAGGTGATTTCATTAGTAGTTAATTAGCAGACTCTCAATAGTGTGGAGGTACAGACTAATACCCGCTGTGGGGGTTAAATTGCACTTGTGAATTTTAACAGATGCCTACCAAGTAAGTGAGGGAACCTATAAAGTACATTGCATATACTTTATGTACACATGTGTCTATGCCTGAAGGTTTAAATAGACAGGAATAGCAGATCGTTACATCATTAACTATGTAGTAAATGACAAGCACATTAAAAGATTTCAATAGAAATGTAGTCAAAGTCTATACGTACCTCCACTGTTTGTTTTCAAACACACTTTATTTGTTTATTTAGCAGACGCCTTTATCCAAGGTGACTTACAGAGACTAGGGTGTGTGAACTATGCATCAGCTGCAGAGTCACTTACAATTACGTCTCACCCGAAAGACGGAGCACAAGGAGGTTAAGTGACTTGCTCAGGGTCACACAATGAGTCAGTGGCTGAGGTGGGATTTGAACCGGGGACCTCCTGGTTACAAGCCCTTTTCTTTAACCACTGGACCACACAGCCTCCTACTTTCCCTTGACAAAGGCATGTTAAACATACCGAAACATTGGGAAGTTGGCTCGAGTACATATATAATGATCCCCCTTTACATCGCTGTAGTCAGGAGTTATAGGTAGTTTGTGATCCGCCTTACAAGAAGAAGACATGTGCTAGTGTAATGGTATTGTAGGGCAAATGGGAGCCATTGCTGTACCACATTATAACGTGTTTCACGGTATAAAGTGACGCCTTGTATCCTAATGAGGAAAACAATCTTACTGACAATCAAGCACTGGATGTCACAGAAAGTTCTAATGTTGAATTCAGATCAAACATAGGTCATGCTAACGACCTTCACAAGTAATTGCTTTCTGTGCTATCACAATCTAAAACCTCAATGCCTTAAAAGCATGCAATTTACTAGCGCAGAAAGAAGTAAACAAGATCTAGGGAAACATTCTTTAAACGTAACGCAATAGTGTAAAGTTAGCACTGAAATACAAACACGAAATATACAATCTACTGTACAAAAATCTAGAACTGGCTTCAGCAGGATTTTAAACTTTAGCAGCATGGATCTGAATGTACATAAAGCATATGAGAAGGTTCTGCAGAAATAAACAGAGGCACGCTAAATAGGTTATTGTTTATCTAAATGATTACAATCTAAGGTTGATCACCTGCTTAAGGCTTCATCAAATCTCTGTCTGTACACTAATTACATTGTGATTGCATGTGTGGCAACATATTAATTATATTGTAAATACACAACCTCATGTGTAAGTACAGTACAGTGTAATACCCAAGCAACTAAAAACATCTTGTAATTAAGCACACAGTTGCATTGTAACTACACAATACTGTATGTTGTTACTATGTTATTACATTGTAATAAGTGTATTTGATACAGTGTTATCAAAATATTTCTATTATGCCACCTGTTATATATATATATATATATATATATATATATATATGTATATATATATTAATTTTCTAGTTCAACAGAAAACAGTGGATTCCTCAAAAACTGAATTAAAGAAACACACAGTGGTCAATTTTGCACAGTATCCGAAAGGCAAGTCTACCAACTTGGTTTATTGCTAAGAAGTGACAGACTGTGACACTGTGAATGATCATTAGCAGGATTTGAAATGTTAGTAACTATATAGGAGAAGAATAGGAGTTACTATTGAAGTCAAATGAAGTAAACGATTTTCATTTTTAATTCATATCCTATTAAATAACGGATTACAAGACAGTTATTCTAGAAACATTTAACCCTGGGGAAACTTACACTAGCTATCAGAAATAAATTATATTTATAAAAGAAAAAGGGCAATTTAAATAATACACTCAGAACGCCCAAACTAAAATATATTAGTATATATTTTAGTTTGGGGCTTAGGTCAGCAAGGGTGTCCTCGCCTCACTGCGCACCAGCGACCCCTGTAGACTGGCCAGGCGCCTGCGGGCTTGCCTGTAAGCTGCCCAGAGCTGCGTTGTCCTCCGACGCTGTAGCTCTGGGTTGGCTACAAGGCGGGCCTGCAGAGTGAAAAGAAGCAGTCGGCTGACGGCACACGCTTCGGAAGACAGCTTGTGTTCGTCCTCGCCGCTCCTGAGTCAGCACGGGGCTGGTAACGGTGAGCTGAGTGTAAAAAAAAATACAATTGTGTATTTCAAATTGGGAGAAAAACGGGGTAAAATCACATCAGCATTAGACCCGTACTTCCCTCTCAACTACAGAGCTTGCTCTTTAATTGCTAAGACATTTGTCTTTGACGTTTTTAATTTGCGCCTTCAATTCAACCCAATAGGCTAGGATGCCAACTTATTAAAAAAAATTATGGTACATTACGTCAACATCTATCATAATAAAAAATATTTGCCTCTGTGTCCCATGGCCAACATCCTTACATTACATCAGCTATTCCCCTAATAGCCTAATTATCCATGCAATAAACAAGGAGGCAACCTGACACCCCCGGCCTCAGCATGGACCTTGAATAGCTTGGCCTCCTGTGGCCCACAAGCCCCTATTTGGTTTGAACCCACAGGCCAAGACAGCGTCCTCTCTCCTCCCTCGACACAAACTGCAACACAGACAGACAGAGACACCTTAACACCCACTCAAGCTAAACTGTAGGGTTGAAATAATGGAGCTCGCCAGACTTAGCTGTACGCACCAAAGACAAAACGGCATTCTTATTTAAAATAAAATAAAAATAAAAAAAGAGAAATGCTTTAATTATAAAGAACCGGCAATTGAAATCTGTTTTTGCTGTGTTTTTTATTTGATTTTTTTTAAATAATAAAATCATTTGAAAAAGGAAATGTGCTTCACAAAGAGGCTGTTTAGTCAGAGCTCAAATGTTTGTTTTCCACGTGCATGCGTGTACGTAGGTTTGGGTTCACGTCAGACCTGGTGTTGTCGGTGCACGCCTGTCCGAGCTGTTGTGTTCTGGTTCCAGTGGACCCCCCTCAGATTTCTTGCAGCAGATCAGCAGGGAAGAAGCCCAGTTTCCTTCCAGTGCTCACCTTCATGTACCCGTTAAGCTCCTCGCCTTTCTTGACCACAATCTTTGGGGAATGAAACGCCGTGAGAGTGGGGCTGTGGGGGCAACTGGACCTCACACTCATTTTCAAAAACCCCACTAGGGTTGCAACCTGTCCCTGTTTTCCCTGGATTGTCGTGTCCCGGGATTTCAATATGCCTTCACAGGACATTAAATGCCCGTGCCTTAAATTGAGCACAAGTTAAATCAGTATACAATAGTACTGCAATAGACACACAATATGAATTGGTTGTCGATACTATAGTAGTAATATTATCAATGTTTCCTATTGGATGAATGTAGGATTTCTGAAGAGAGTTTAAACTCCTGTTTTTTTTGTACCTCCGGGAGGTGGCAATGTTAAGAAAAAACACCATTTACAATTCTCTAACAAATATGGTCACTTGAAGACAGCTTACAAGACCCTAAATAAAAATGTCTGAGTTGTTTATTTGTGGTCTGGTGTGGTTTCCTTTCAGAAAAAAATGGAGCTTTGAGATTTAACAGTTTTATCATTTAATAGCTGTTATTTAAAAGCACACATTTATTTGAAATTGTTATTGTACATTTAAAAAAATCTATGAACACAATAATAATAATAATAATAATAATAATAATAATAATAATAATAATTGTAAGTGCAGTAAGGCAAGTAATAAAGTGACCCATTGTGATTGTACAGTTGGTTCAAACAATTTAACATGATTATAAATAAATATAAAACTATAAAAAGAAACCAGAAATAAAAATAAGGGTTGTTGTTTGGATGATGATGATGATGATGAATAACATCATTAATAAAACAAACTTAAATTAGATGGAGGCAGTAATTGTATCAATTAAATATGCAATTACAACCAAGATTAACTGAGATACATATTTTGAATCTCAAGCTTAATTTCGATTCATTTTTTATTTATTTTTTTAAATCGCTTGACAGTCCTAGTACTTTCACATAATTACAATGTTATTATGCATCGTTATAATGTAGTTAGCATACAAATCTTTTTGCACGGTATATATGTAAGTACACAATTGCGTCAGAAAAGGGTTAGGGTTAGAGTTAGAGTTAGGGATAGGTTTAGGTTCAGAAAAATGTACACATTAACTACATTGTAACTATGTATAATAACATTGTAATTATGTGTAAGTCCACCTGTATTTACTAAGTAACTACTATGTAAATGCACAGTGATTAGAGACACTTCATGTACAGTGTTGCCAGTGACGTCGTGCTGGGTTAATGTTCGTTTTACCTGGTCTTTCTTCAGTGTGATCTGAGCCAGCTCTCGATTCCCCACGAACGACCGGGTCACTTTGTAGACACGCTCGCTCGCTTTCACTCGGATGATATAGTTTGCCGGGAGGTAACCAGACTTCTCACCAATCTTACCCTGCAGCCGGCAAGCAAGGGGAATAAAACAAGCAAAAAGATACGCTCGCGTCAAATATTCAAACAAACATTGTTCACAGATGCCAATATTATTGATTCCAGTAATTTGTATACCTGCCAAAATAGATAGGGTCTATTTTAATGTCCTTGACCACTGGGGTGGTTTATTGACCTGCTTATTAACATGAACACATACAACAACAAATGCTGTATGGGTAAACAAAGGTTAAACATATATTGTGAGCACACTTGAGAACACTGTGCCCAAGCTCAGCTGCAAGGTGGGATGATGCTTTCCAACTCAGGACACAGAGGAACAAGGAATTGATCAAGTGGGGTACAATGTACCCTGTGTAGAAGAGATGTATGCTCTGTGTCTGGAACAACATTGTGACTCCATGAAACTGACAGTGTTTAGATACTGTTAGGAAAACAGACTGTCAGCAGAGTTCACAAAGCTCAGCTTCGCACACACACATTTAGGCAAGATATGTAAGACAGGCACTCATTAGTGCAAACGAGAAAAGCTACCTGAATCCTCTGCTGACAGACCATCTCTGTACCTGAGCTTTCTCCCAGGTAACTGATCGTTGTCTATAGATTTCTGTTTATAACCAGGTGCCAGACTGTTGTGTCTAACAATACATGTTTAAGATATAGATGCGTAACCTTTGACTATTGGAATCAACAAATGGAAACTTGCTATCACAGCAATCGGTATTGTGTGCGATCATTTGCAGACATCAAATTAATTAGTTTCCTTACAATATTGTAAAACGATGCCCGTGGAAAATCAGATTTATACATTTTAGGGTGATATTAAGATCAGCCTCTGTTTAGATTTAGATTAATATATTCTCAAATATATAACTTTAACATTCATACGTATATAAATCTAAACCCACAATCCAATCCTTCAGTGATGATAATCATTACATAAGAGTACGATAACAAAAGTCACTGCAGGCAGCAATATATATCATAGATCTATTTTTGTAACTCATATGAATATATATGTATTAACCCCAGTGCGAAGTTGGACACCGAAGCCCACTACATCACCTGGAAGTTATAATTTAAGTGTTTTCAATTTCTTGTAAGTTCTGTAACAATTTTCCTTTTAAAAAAAAAAAAAAAATATTTAAATAAAAGTACTGTACACAAATGCTTTTTGGCTATTCCTCTCCTTTGAATTATGGCGAGTTGCGGGGAATAGTATTTTCTCCGGAGACATTTATCTACAGCAGTGCAACGTATCAAGCAGCTAATGCAGAATTTATGAAAATAAATTTCAAACACAAGTTCTTAAGAATCCTACCCTCCACCATTCCTCATTGGAATCATCAATCACTGTAATTCTGTCCCCTGCGCTGCAAAAAAAGAAATAGATTTATTTAGTATTTTTGTTTTTGTTTGTTTTTTTTCACACTCCCCTGATTTCTGTAACACTATATTATCGCAGGCTCTGTTGTAATGCATACTGGTGCACGTTTCTTTTTAAAACGAACAAAAAAAATACATCCATCCATAAGGTCTGAAATGTGCAGTTTTGAAAGAAACACATGTTATATTAAGTCTTTTTATTTCCATTTCCAACTGTCTCCACCCCTTCAATGGCTCCTTTCCTGTTATTAACCAACCAGCTGCTTCCCTTATTGACTGACATGCTTTGACCAGAAGACACTGCTGAGGTAAAATGACTAGGAAGTGCAAGTGTAGCCGATTCCTTGAAAGTAAGGCAAAGAAACTGAGAAATTTCTTTAGTCAAGTGGAGACCATTGATTTGTTGCCTGTTGTAACTACAAATGAACTATAGAGAGACAAATATGTGTTTTGTAATTGAGAAATCTTGAATACAGTAGGTGTCAGTTTTAGGACACTGTATCCCCAGTCATGGTAATCCTAGGAGGTCGTGCTCAGAATAGACGGTCACCACTTACTGGAAGTCCAAGTCATCTTTCTCCAGAGCCTTGAATCGATAGAGAGCCAGGTAATAGTGAGACTGCGTGAACGCACCAGGTTGAGGTTTCTTGTGCTGAGAAAACAGAACAAAAAGTCCTTTCAATAACCTCACAGTGCTGTGCTGGTTGTATTGGAAGTTTAATAGTATTTGATAAATGATTCACAGACAACACTATATATGAGTTGCTACCTGGTACAGGGATGGAAGTAAGACTTCCATTGCATAGCAGTTTGATCAATTGCTGGTTTTATTATGAGTTTAACAAGACACACCTGAGCTTGTTATCTATGCACTGTGGCTAATCAAGCTCATATTGCAACCTGTAATGCGTGAAACTGCTATGCAATAGGACTTTTATTTTCATCCCTGTGTTGCCTAATTGCTTAATTGTCAAAACTAACTCCAATGGTCTAGCTGCAATTTGAAAATGTAACCTACAGCAAAGGTACCAGGAATCAGCCGTTTGTGTTTTGGGGACCAGCAATAATGCTAACAAATCTTCTAAGAGGTAAGAAAATTAATTTGAAGGCTTTGGCACTAGCACTCCTTTAAATGAACATCATCGTCATTATTATTATTATTATTATTATTATTATTATTATTATTATTATTATTATTACCTTGTCATCCGTTGGTGCTTTATCTCCTTTTTTGTCTGCCTCAGGGTTACCTGCGAGAAAATTAACACAGTTCATATCTTCGTGAGATGTATAGGAAAATATGAACATTGTGCTGGCTCACTAACTATCTATTGTTTATACCTAGTGACCATTTTAACATGTCTAACATTAATCTCATCTTATGAGACTTGGAATCAATACATGGAACACTGTTTATGTTCAATCACGAGTCAATCTCGTCTTAATTATACTTTATTAATTAATCAATATTATAAACGCAAGAAACTAAAAAATCAGCAGGCTTACAGATGCTTGCAACCTAAATAACATTCATATTCAAAAAGGACCATCAGGATCAGCTGCTGTCCCTTTAGCAGGCCCTCACCTCCTTCTGCCTTCCCTTCCTCAGGCTTGGGTGCTGCCTCTTCCTCCTCCATCATCGCCATCATCATCTACAGAGCAGAGGAAAGGAAACTCACTGCAGCGCCAGCAAACAAATCCGTGTAAACTCCTTAAATAACAAGTCAAGCAATATGACTAAACGTGTCCGGATTCTCCATGCGAAGCTCTGCAATTGAATTCAAGGTTGTAATCGTCACATACTTTTAATTCAGGGTTTAGGATGGATTGTCAAAATAAGACAAAAGAGACTCTTACCAGCGTGGCCTGTTAGGGTTTGTATTTTTGTTTTCCCTGAGTAGTAACTGTATTGCAAAGGGTGCCAGTTAGTTCCGCTGGTCGGACAGTCACAGAGGCTTCTCTCAGTGGACGTTACCTACTTACATTTTTCTTGTCGTCTGAATCTTTTTTCCTTTCCTTGTTCGCCATTATGACTCCCACTCTCAGGGTCTCAAAGACCGGGTCTGACCTGTTAGACTGAGCTGAAGACAGACAGGCAAGTTGACATTAATGCAAATTGCAGGTGATGCCTTTTAATATCACTGCAAATGGACTGAGCAAAAATACTTTAAAGTCAGAGATGCGCTTGAGTGCAGTATTGTTATTCTATGATGCACATGTATTATAACACCGCAATTGCTTCTGTTGTTTTGATTTGTTGTGAATACATAATCAATCCACTGTAACTGAAAAATCTTGGAAAATTGTCACTATAGGCAAATTAGTCTAATGTAATTGATGACTTTAATAGGCCACACATGCAATTCATTTAAAATAGTAAGAGAAAATGAACACATATCCACACCTGACAAAATGCAGAAGACTTTTTAGAAGTTGTTTAAGACGTCTAATTAAAGCACAAAGTGGTCTAACATTTTCACACATGGAGTGCCTATTGCTTCTCTGTCACTGATTACTGACCAAAGTAGTTAGTCCAAGTCTGCAAAAATGTGCAATAATACTCTGTGCAGGCTTGTCAGTGCGCCGCCTCTAGTCTGGCTCAGCAGTTCGTACTCACAGAAAGGCAGCAGCTCTGTGACGCAGGCGTTCTGTTGGTTGCTGTACAGGGGGGAGCTGTAGGCTCGTCGGAAACCAGGAGGCTGGGGACACACAACGAGGGGCTGCTTTAGGACCAAGTTCACACCAAACACAGCAGAGATCTGCACTGTGCTCACAAGGAAAGTGTGGCGAGCTAGATTTCTGTTTTATAAAACTGAGGAGACCACCTCCCTCACCCCACCCTAAGAGAAAGGGTGCTCCCTCCAGTCTAGGGCAGGTTTGAGGCATGGAGACTGAACTGCTCCCTCACACCCCTAAGAGAAAGGGTGCTCCCTCCAGTCCAGGGCAGGCTTGAGGCATTGAGACTGAACTGCTCCCTCACCCCCTAGGAGAAAGGGTGCTCCCTCCAGTCCAGGGCAGACTTGAGGCATGGAGACTGAACTGCTCCCTCACCCCCTAAGAGAATTGGTGCACTCAACAGAAACTTGCCCCAATAGAAAATAAAGACATGGATACTTACAATCTTACCAAAGCACTCCTGCATCTCCACGAATGACTGGCAGTGATGGTGAATATTTGTTTTGCAGTTTTTACATCGCAGACCAAACTTGTTATTTACTGCAAACGACATATAAACAAGGCAGAGTGTTACCATTAACCCGTCCCCCTGCAACACTACCCTTTTAAAATTGTACCTGAGTAAAGCATAGCAAAGTGTATAAAACATAGTGAAAGCATGGTACAGAACAGGGCAAGCCATGGTAAGCAAATGCTAAATCACTGTGCAAATTTACCGTGGTAAACTTTTACAATGGCAGTGCCTCTAGTTACTGTACTTTTAAAAGTCTGTCAGCAGTCACTTACACACAATCATTCTGGCACACACGTCACAGAACTTGGGTTTCTTTAAGTAATGATCCTTGAATTTGTGAGGTTTGTTGTTGACTGGTTTGACTGGCTCAGCAGGGGGTTGGTCATCCTCCTCGTCCTCATCTTCATACTCCTCCTCATACACGAAGAAGACCTGCGGGGGGAGAGAGCGGGCAGAGTGAGAGTGAGGGGTCGGGACTGGGGACAGGGGTGAGGGGACAGACTTGACCTGAAGACATATACTGAAACGCAAACCAAAACACCTCATTGATTCTCAACTAAAACTATCCAGTCTTTTGTGTGTTAGCGAATGCATATCCACGGTACAGCAATGTGAAATTCTATAAAAAACAGTATGAAAAGATATAACTTACCTTATACTTCCTGTCACTGTATACCGAACTGACACCCTTTATAATAAAGTCACCATTGGAAAAAGAACCATTTCTTTCAAATACAGTAGCTTGATTTTTCATTATTTTTAATTCCCAAAAAATATTTAGGGAATACATAAAATCACATAAATCCTGATAATACATTTTAAAATATTTTTTAATTAGTCCACTGTTTGTGTTCCAGAACCCAGAATTAAGAGAGTAGTACGACTACATCTGTAGCATTAATGCTCTTTAAACTACAAGACCAATGCATAGGTAGATGGATGGAGTGTTATATTTCTATGGATGATGATGATGATGAGGGATGAATGTCAGTAACCTTACATCGAGTCAATCTAGTAGCCACTGTTAGTCAGGAGTTTATTAAGAACACGGGTGAAAAACAAAAAATTCTCTTCAGTATGTTCAGCATTATAATAAATATGAAAAGATGATATAGTTTAAAAGATGGGGCTCGCATTACAAAGTGGGAAAAATGAGCCATTCATTAACGTGCTGATTTCAAAACAAGGCTGTCCTTCCTTCACCTGTACAATCGAGTCCAAACGTTTCCGTTTACAGCCTCGGCACGCCAGTAAATACGCCGGCGCACCGGCTGAGAAGAAAATCCACTTCCGATCGGCTTTTAAAACACTCAATCCGGAAGTTAATTGCCGTTGACTGGTACTCAATTGTAAAGGTGAGGGAAGGACAGCTTTTCTTGTTTTAAAAATCAGCACATTAATGAATGGATTTATTTAATACCTGCTGATACATACTTCTTAAAGGCAATTACGAGCACAAGAACAAGTATCAGCACACCCCTACTCTTATACCATACAAGACAGGATCAACTGCACATATTAACTTGTAAGTAAGTACTTGTGATTAGCCCTCCCATGTCCTCAATGAGCCACCGTAGTTGTTTTACTGGACGCTATGTGTGCGGCTCCAGGCTTACCGGCCCTGTGTTGACTACCTCGCCGTTAGGCTGCTGCCCGGCCTCTGTCTCCACAGCATTCTGCTTTTTGTTCCTCTGAAATAACTTCTTAAGCTTCTGTAACTGAAAACAGTGAAGAGTGCCGGCCGTCAGTGATCAGAGAAGCCAGCGCGCTGTGTTAGTCACACCGCAAGTCAGGGAGGGCGTTAGGCAGGTTTTCAGTGAGAGAGGGAGGAGTAGAGACTAGTAACACTCCAACAGAAATCCAAATTAAAAAGTGTTTCCCAACAGGGTTGGTTAACGGAAACAAGAGAGGCTCTCGAGCTGCACAGAAAGAAGTGGCTTGATGTGGAGAAACGCTGGCTTAAAGTTCAGAAATATTAGCTTGTTACCTGGTAAAGGCACGACCATACTGGCTGTGCAAAGTTTCCAATCTTCACTGGGGGCTAAGGAGGCAAAATTGGCAGGGCTTTTCTCCTCAGCATATTACAGCAGACTCTACTGGTCAGACACCCGCTGAGCTTAACACCTGCATGACTGGCCTTCGTCAATACAGAAGTCATTGTGAATACCTTTAGTGTTTTAGTGCGATTAAGTTTCATTTAAGGGCCTCTTTAAAAATCACGTTTTGATATTTCGAGTGCATTAATAATGAACCGCTGTGTTGTCAGCGCGGTTTTACGGTTTGTCTCAAAGGAGTTCAACCTGTAGAAGCTCTACTGAGGATCTGTGAATAAAATATCTGTAATCAAGATCAGATAGCTGGAAGGGGTGGTTTAACCCTTATCAGTAATATTATGGTAAATCGATTACTGCGTCAATCCTACTCTGTTATATCCTAGACACACAACCAACCTCCCCCTTGTTAGTGTGGATCTCCACAGAAGGAATCTGAGCTGCATTCGAGTCACATAAAAACAAACTAACCACTGCCAGATGTGGGTACAACAGTGTACCTCAGAATATAAAGTGATCCGTATCTACAAAGCGTTTCCAAGGTTTGTCAAATGATAAAACAAAACTACTAATGCTACAGAACTAGCAAAAACAACCAAAGAGCATGTCAGAGCTTTTAAATGAACCAAGTTAGGTCATTTGAACTTTGTTTTGTTTTCTTTTTAGATGGTGTTAAAGCACAGTGACAAAAAGCTTGTTGATGTCAAGTCTTTACTCAAAACAGATATTTTTATAACACAGTCTGAACTGAAGAAGCCGGATGGTTTTTAATAATACATGTACAGCTATGGCAAACGTTTTGCATCACCTAGAATTTCAGGATTGAGACAAATACAAAAAAAAACAACTATATGAACATAATCTTTTATTCAACATCATGTAATCAAAGAAACTATAAAATGATATTGCAAAAGTCTACCAGAAGCCATAACAGCATTACAGTATTTCATGTTAGATTTCGAAAAATGTCATATTTTTCAATTTGTGTCTTTTCCATATATGGAAAACTACACAGCGGTATGTAATTCAATATGCTAACGTAACATTAATTCAGCAGGTTTCAGTCAACTTTATGAAACAAAAAGTGTTAATTCTATAGGGGGATGCAAAACTGTTGGCCACAGCTGTATAATCTACCAGAGAGGATAGATCAAATCTGCACAGAATGCTTAGTTTGAGATTTGCTCTGTGGAAAATCACACACCCTTTAACAAGCGAGAGACCCTTTCAGGTTAACTCTACCCTTAAAGGCTGCAGTCCCTGTGAGACACAAAGGGCCAAATTCTATAATAAAGTCGCCAAACTTACCTGTGTAATTCTTTTCATGGCAGTATCCTTAGTGTGTTAAAACCAGGGGCCCAGGAGTCCTAACAAGCACCTAAATCCTTATATAGGGCCTCAGTTCCTACTTTGGTTAAATTGCAAGATTAGTGTCCTTGTGCAAGGATTTTATCCTCTATCTCATATAAGAAACAAAGCACCTTTAATTGGGGCAGCTCATTCCGTTTATATTAATTGTCCATCCCGTCCCGTCCCCCCCCCCCCAGATTATTGGCATTGGATCTGCCGCATGTATGAGAAATCTACTGGGGATTAAGACAATCTTAAAATAGACATCAAAGGGATTTTAAAATGCCAGACTCAACCAATGGAAACAGTTTGACATTGTTCCTAAATATATCGAGAAGTAGCCATAATATACAGAATGAGAGTTTCAGGATCAGTATATCGTGCCTTCGCATTTCAATGAGCAACTGAGGTCAGATAGGACGGTAAGGAATATAGGTAGATTTAAAAGAAGGTGTTTTTTTTTTCTTAATTATGCAAAGTTGGCTTTAAAGCAGAATTTAAAAAGGAGTAAAATTGCCTAAAAAAAAAGATGAAGTTGCATTTCTGCAAACTAAAAGGTGAAACAACTTTCACGGTACATACTTCATTTTTGTCCATCACTTTCCCCCTTTTGAAATAATTTTTGACAACAATTAATCTGATCTAAATTATTAAAATGACATTTCAAATCAATAAAAGAAGTGATCATGACAAACTTCAGTTTTTTTTACAATCACACAAACAGTGATCTTACCTATACCCCTTACAACGACTGCTTCGGGTCTGAAGGTTTTAATGTCAATTTGCAGGTCTGACCTGCGAGATGTGGATCCCTTGGAGGGGTCTGTAGTTATCATTCCGAATTGTTAAATGACTAATCACCTGCGATAAGGTGCTTTCACTGAGTTCAGGAGCTGCTCATCTATTCCAGCTGCCTGTCTCAGACATACAGCACTTCTATAAAAAGACACCCAATGTGTTGGAACAGGCTGCAGCCTGACTCAATGCACTGAAATATTTTATTGACAGAAGGTGCTAATGGGTATAAGCAAAGGAAAGCAGCTGTGCCATACCCTGCGGTTGGAAACATGGTTGCATAAAGTCCCTGGCGTCTTCAGAATGGAAACACGCTGTTAAAATAAATAAATTTCTATTTAGCAGATGCCTTTATCCAAGGCGACTTACAGAGACTAGGGTGTGTGAACTATGCACCAGCTGCAGAGTCACTTACAATTATGTCTCACCCGAAAGACAGAACACAAGGAGGTTAAGTGACTTGCTCAGGGTCACACAATGAGTCAGTGGCTGAGGTGGGATTTGAACCGAGGACCTCCTGGTTACAAGACCTTTTCTTTAACCACTGGACCACACAGCCTCATAAGTGACCTGGAGGCCTTCTGTACACATCTTTAGCTGATGGTTTGAAATCTATCGTATTTAGATGTACAATTAAAACCTGGTTAATATCTCCCTCCGCTTATTATCACTGCATTAAAACTATCCAGAATGCCAGCACATAATGGGAGTTAATGGAGGAGAAGTGATAATATCACTCTGGGCATGGTCACACACTGGTCAATATCAATCACATCAATGATTTCCACCCCATTTAATTTCACTTTGGGATATTATAAAATAAGATTGGAAAGTTTACATGTGCATGGGGTGCAGTGTAGTATTGAAAAGTTCCCAAATAAAGTATGGAAGCCCAATACAGCAGATTTACTGCTATCTTGTGTGTTGTAAGTGCTCAGTGGCTGACTCTAATCAAGTTGAGTGTGCATTTCTCACACATCATACAAGCACATTCTCAACTTGACTTGCACGTCATAAGTCATTAAATATAAATAAAAATCTGTTTATATAGAACAGGTTATGGTTGTAATGTTAACACTATGAGATCTACACTCTCAGTGAAATTGTAAGTGTAGTTGCTGCCAATAGCTTCCAATGGAAATGTGACTTCTAATGTTTAAATAACGTGTTGTACTTGATCACAATGGTAGATTGCAGATTGCAGAAGAAATCTAATGCGATACCTAATAACATATTCCAAGAGCCACAGGAAGACAGTCCTATTTTTTATACCACTTCCTCAGTTTCAATGCTTTTTGCCAGGCTGTTGATGAACGTCTGATGAAGTCGACATTCTTATTATCTCTGTTTTTGATCAGTCCTTTGAAGTGTTGTTATAAAGGGGCGGGCTGTATTTGATTGGCAGTCTGATGCTAATTTTGGAATGTTAGTAATTCCAGACTTTCCCGGATGGAATAGCTGGGGGTATTGTGCTCGGAATGGGAAGGCACAGTTGCTCTAAGGGGTGGCAGGGGGGGGGGGGGGGAAATCGGTCGAGTGAAGTGACACAACAGCTGCAACAAGACGCATCAACTATGGTGAATAAAAAACATTAGAACATAAAGTTTACAAACGAGAGGAGGCCCCATTCGGCCCATCCTGCTCGCTTGGTTGTTAGTAGCTTATTGATCCCAGAATCTCATCAAGCAGCTTCTTGAAGGATCCCAGGGTGTCAGCTTCAACAACATTACTGGGCAGACTCCCACAATTCTCTGTGTAAAAAAGTGCCTCCTATTTTCTGTTCTGAATGCCCCTTTACCTAATCTCCATTTGTGACCCTTGGTTCTTGTTTATTTTTTCAGGTTGAAAAAGTCCCTTGGGTCAACATTGTCGATGCCTTTTAAAATTTTGAAAGTTTGAATCAGATCGCCGCGTCTTCTTTGTTCAAGACTGAACAGATTCAATTCTTTTAGCCTGTCTGCATATGACATGCCTTTTAAACCCGGAATAATTCTGGTCGCTCTTCTTTGCACTCTTTCTAGATCAGCAATATCCTTTTTTGTAGCGAGGTGACCAGAACTGAACACAATATGCTAGATGGGGTCTTACTAATGCATATTATGATGCTATACATTTAGTGACATTTGATTAGAAAGTTAGAAACTGTGTGTTTGAGACCTCAGCTCATTCATTCAGTATCATGACTCATTAAAGAGTTAGTTGCTTTCAAATTAAATTCGTTATGATGTTTGCAGTCAGCAGTTTTACATTTTTTGATATCTGTGTTAAGTTGCTTTGGCAGTAAGGTCAAAGTTGTTCATTAGTATTATTTGCCTGCCAAAGACATAGGTAACGTTGTCTGAATCAGATGAAGTGTCTGTATTACATCTACAGCAGGAAAGAAGAACTAAACATAGACTTATGAGTGAATGCAATATACAGAATTGTAATAAGAACCGCTATGAAGGAAAACATGATGAAAAGTTAAGGGGACGGTTTAAAAAATATATTAAAATGAAATTGGTGTGGATTATAAGCCAAGCGATTTTATATTTCGTAACCCGAGCCTTACACCCTATTTATACTGTTATGGTCGTCACATTGTGTGTGTGCATCAGTGTCTGTGTCTGTGTGTGTGCCAGTATTTGTTTAGAGGCACGTTTGACCCAGCTGTTGAAATCTAAAAGGGTGGTAGAGGTGAGAAATGCCTGTGCCATCGAGAGTCAGGTTTGGTTACAGGCATGCCTTTGGCAAGGGCTCCAGTCCACACGGAACAGCTCTCCTGTCAGAGAGGGGTGCAGAGTGGCCCCCGAACCACTTACTGTCGTGTCGTTGGTTTCTCCAGGGGGAGGGGCATGAGGGTCCAGCGGCTCTTTCTCCATCATTCTGAAAATAAACAATATTTTATATTTTATTTTTACATACAATTACCCATTTATACTGTTGGGCTTTTACTGGAGCAATCTAGATAAAGTACCTTGCTCAAGGGTACAGCAGCAGTGTCCCCCATCTGGGATTGAACCCACGACCCTCCGGTCAAGAGTCCAGAGCCCTAACCACTACTCCACACTGATGCCCTATATAAATGATGGACATTGACAAAATGTTTTTGGTTTCTTTTTAATCGCTCGATCATTCATCCTTGACCATGACACGCTTGAGTGACTATGACTGAAGCATATGCACTTAATCACTTAATTAGTGAGACAGTTGATTGGACGCTGTATATGGAGAGATTTCAGCTGCTAAATTGCAAGCCTGAATAAAAGCAAAAAAGAAAAATCAGATAAAAAACAATATGCCACGTCTGTCAAGAGAGCAGCACCTTCGTGTAATCGGCATGTTGGAGGCTGGACTAGGGCAGCGTACTGTGGCTCGCCGTCTTGGGTGCTCACAGCCAGCAATTTCAAACCTGGCGAGACGGTATAACCAGACACTCTGTCAATGACAGGCCACGAACTGGGAGACCAAGAGTCACAACACCTGCCCAAGATCAACAGGTCATTTTGCAGCATCTTCGTGATGTCAATTGTTAATCAACACAATATAAAGTCACTGCACCTGTTCTAAAACAGAGTTTGTCATTTTTTGATCACATCTAATGAATTGTATCCACATATAAGTGAGAAGTTTCTTTTGATACTTAGTATATTACAGAACACCTGTCTGGCATGTAATTTTCCTAGCAAATGAATCAGTCATGCGAGGGACATCGCGATATTCGCTATTTGAATATCCCAGCAAACGCGACTTAAAATGTTGGTTTGTGTTCTCTGATATAACTGAATTTCTGAACGACTGCCTCAAAAAGATATACCATACAAAGGAAACCAATGCTTAAATGAATAATCAGCCCATTCTACTGTACAGAAATGTGTTTCTCTCCTTCCTTTAATAGGTCTTTTGATGGGGTTGCAGGTTTTTTCATCGAAGATTTCACTATAATATGGTAGAAATTTAAATTTCCCCCACCCCAGCTAGATCAAAATCACAAAATATTTATTTTTTGTTCGTCCCAGTAATACTAGATCCTATTAATAAAAAAGGGTGTACAGAATATTGCCTTTTTTCTTTTTATTATTGTTATCTTGTCTTGATCCTGATGATGTGGGGTCAGTTTGAACAGAACTGCTCACCTGTTGGCTATTGATTTTGCCAATCTCTTGATTTATAGGTTGGTTTACATTCAAGAGAAGTGCCTGGACTCCCACACCCAGCACCAGCTATTTTGGGCTGCACAGTAACCCGAGCTGGGTATGGCTATAACTGGAACTGGAACGTTACTAGTCCAGGATCTCGGAGATTCAATTACACCCATAATGCTTAAGAAATTGCTTGAATGTCATTCCAAACCTATAGTTTAATATCAAGCCATTAACAATTTAAAGCGCTGACTTCCACGCAATTAATTGAAACAGGGCTTTGGTTATTAAGTGTAATCACTTACCCAAGAAATAAAAAAGAGAGAGTGCAATCTTTTTTTTTTTTTTCAGGTTGTGGGTTCTTTTCCCCCAGTTTAAGTTTACCCCCCCCCCCCCCACCCCCAAAAGTGATGTAACTGATTACAACAAAGCAAATCAAAAGTTTGTTTTTGCTCCGTAAGAAACAGAAGTCACTAACCTTTGATATCCGCGTTGGTCCTTCAGGTTGAGTTCTGTGTAAGATTTCCAAAGGTTTTAAAAGTTGCTTTTTTTTTACACCACACCCAAAACAGGAGGTGTACACCCAGGCTACGTATTTTATATATTTTTCTGTTCAAAGCCTCCGAAAGCTTGTCAGCTTGGTTGTCGTGGGTGTCTGTGTGCTCAAGAAGACAGTTGCATGTGTGAGATTGAGTTGGTGTGTGCAGGGGTAAAAACAGCCGACACAGACGCACAGATTGAGGGGCTGACACAAGGAAATTGGACACCCATGCCATCAGACTCTGGCCTTGCCCGAGTGACAATAATAAAAGCACTGGCTCCTATGCTGCTCTTTGTGAATGGGGTTTGATTATTCCACATGCTTGCCTGTCGACACCTGATGGCAGAGATGTATGGATTCTGATTTTAGGCTTGCTGAAGCCTGATTTACAGCTCCAAATTCAAAATCAGGGTTAAAACACCTAGTCAAAAAAATTGGTTTTTAAACTGACTGATCCCTTTCATTAATGCCATGTATCTATTATAAAAAAAAATCAAGGACACTTTCTAAAAAACATTATCAGAATATGATAGAACAGGACCTGGTTTCATACAGTTTCCACCTAATATGTGTGTATGAGCAAAATGCAAGCCAAATTAAAACCTGGAAGTCAGAACACCAACAGATCATCAATGCTGAATTCGGTGGCACTGGATACAATGTGCAGTCTGGTTCAATAATCACGGGAAGATGCTGGGGATAAGTAGCAAAGGCAGACCACAGGAAAGAAGGTATGGCTGGCACTTTACTGTATACACAGACATATATCTGAAGCAGATGCTTGATGTAACCGTGCCAGGTGTCATGCACATACCTGAACCCACCTCAAATCTTGATTTGTTACGGACATGAGTAGGTATCAGTAAATCAACAGTTTCTTCCACTGGTATTGACTTAAGAACTGTTTGAAAATCAGACTTTCCATTTCCATCAGCAGCAGATTGAGATCAAATCGATTTCAATTGGGACTCTGTCAGTCAGTACCAGTTAGGATTGCAGGCTAGCAGAACTCTCAGGCCAGACTGCTAGTGAAAGTTATTTAACTAGCGTCCAATTTCGAAGGACGCAAGTCTTAAATCTCTGACTGGAGAAAAAAACGAAATACGTTGGCTGAACATGAAGGCTGGTGAAATAATTTATTAATAGAAACTGTAAAAATGTGGTGTACAGTTGACTTCTGTAATGCTCAGTTGCAGATGGTATTGTAGACTACACATAAAACCACTGGCAGCCCCAGTTTGATATTGGAACGAGATGAGATTGAGTTTCTACAGACTGTTGCTGATGGAAATGAGGCTTTAGACTGACGGTACCAAACTGTTTCAGAATAATGTCTACACAGTTGTTCTAAACCCTTCCAAGTATTATGATGATTTGATATCTAGAAAGACTAAAGCTATCACTGTAACAGAAATATCCATAGATTTTATTTTCTTCTGTTAACTTTTCTCGGGCTGTGTAATTATTTCAAAATTGTATGCAATTTCAATTATAATTGAAAAATGTAAATGAAAAATTAGCAAACGGCGCAAGCGAAAAAATATGCAGAGTCGATACTGGCAGACAATTTTTTTCTGTTTTATATTTTTAAAAACAAAATAACAGATTAAATAAAATATACAGTAGACATACGCAATCATTGTGCACTTTTTAAATACTTCTTCTGATACGTTCTGCACAGCTGTCAACAGAAAAAACGTAAACACAAGAATAAAAAAGGATGGGGGGGTGGAAGGAAATGGGGTGGAGTCCGGGATATTGAAAGAAAGAAAGAAAGGGAGAGAAAGAGAGGGACAAAGCAGGTAAGGTGGTAAATTCTTCCATTGAAATCACTGAATATTTTTTAAATCTAAATCACTTACTGTATATAAATATGTATATAACCTCCCAAAAAAAAAAATTTAAAAAGTTTAAAAAAAAAACAACAAGTAACAAACAAAGCAGTACAGGAAGCCACAGCAGTAGTAAGGCAAACAAAAGCCAACGGAGGCAGCCAAAAAAAAAAAAAAAAAGAATCAGGAATTAACGGTAGGAAGGTAGGAGAGAAAGATAGGGTTGTGCATGACGAACAGGGAAGGATCAGTTAAGTCAGGAGAGGGAGAGAGAGAAAGAGAGAGAGGAGAGAGAGAGAGAGTGTGAGAGAGGAGGGAAACGGTAGTGAGAGAGACTGTCCAGTGTGTTTGTGCACGTGCGTGTGAATTTCTTCTTCAGCACACCACACGTGTCTTTTTGTGTGCTCTTCTGACAAAGGCGCCCCCCCCCCCCCCCCGCCCCCCCTTACTGCGAGCTAGCTCGCTCCAGGATGCGCAGGTCATAGTTCTTTTTGGTTGCCCGCAGCTTGAAGCGGCTAGTGGAGTTGTTGAGTTTGAAGGAGGCGCTCTGTGCGGCCATCGTGCTTGGGAAAACGGCCACTACAGTGTAGAGGTTGGCGGGGTCGTTGCCCCCCTTGCCCGGGGGACCCCCGCCTCCTCCCCCACCACAGTCCCCCCGACCCTGCATGTCCTTCAGCCACTGGATCTTGGCTCCAGACATGGCCAGCTGGTTGAAGAGTTTCTCAGCCTCTGTACGAGTGATTCCGTCAGGGAGATCCGTCACTTCCAGGATCCGGCTGACCACTGCACACGAGAGAGGGGAACACGTTAGGATACCCCTGGAGGAGCTACAGATAGGGGGTTCTGTTTGGTATGAGTGCGAGCGGCAAGCACATACTGCGTTTAGATGTTTTCATGCGTTTGGCTGTACGAAAGCTTGCGATTTGTGAATGATCGATTTGAAAATGCGTCTGCATCCTCATAATGGGGGGGGAGGGGGGTGGGTGGGACACACACACACAGCTGAAGATTACAACAGAGCATTCTCTCAATCAAAACACAGAACATATCGACCCACTGGCTTATAGAGCTACGAGCACAATCAACTGCAAATGCATATTAGTGTGAATTGCTGTGTTAGGCAAACATTATAAATCAGATTTTGCTTTTAACTGTTAGGAGTTTTATTTATTCATTTCTATTTTGTAGACATGCAAAGACAATAGTGGAAAAACATGTTAAATTTCATCAAACCTTTAAATAAAACATTACAATTTTAAAGCTTCACTAAATAAATAAATAAATACATTTACAGATAAATATCAGCTTTAAAAAAAAAAAGAAAAACATTCTTAGCTGTTTGTCACCTGAACCTCAAACAAAAGCCTATTATAGATAAAGTAGCACCTTTTCAGGACAGTAGAGTTGTGCTTAATAAAAGTAAATATTTAAGCATTTTTATGCAAACAGTAGTTTAGTGTTTTCACACTGCTGGCTCTTCATTTCCAGTGTTTTTCTGTATTCATTGAGGTGCAATGGGTACTTGCCTACATCTGTGGTTCCCAGATCTGTTGATGCAGATTTCAGTGTTGGACGCTTCCCTCGACCATGCTTCATTCCAGTTTGTCCCTTTAAAAAAAACAAAACAGATATAATAGGCAGTCCCCTACTGAAGCTGAACATCATGTATTTGAAGCTTTGCACTTGGCACAAAATGGTAATTAAAACTTGAACCTGGTTCCAGGAGACCCAGTTTGAGGCAACATTGCTGTATCGAACCCTAAGACCCTGGTGTGCCATGCAGTTGCCGAAAACTCAGTCTCCTGTTCCAAGCCACAAAGTGGCTTCATGTTCCCTCAGATTTAGAGGATATGTTTTGTATAAGGTGCAGAGGGAAAAACCCTCAAGTGCGGCGGTTCTCTCTTTACCTGGTGTGCGGCGTATGAAGACTGGCTGTGGATCAGTGGAGGTGGACAGAGGCTGTATTGCAAAGGCTGACCCAACAAGGAGTAACGGCTGTGATCACCTTGATAAGAAAAAAACAAAAATGTCTCAGAAGCAGTACATTACACTCATTACAGCTGTCCGTGCAAAAATAACCCGCCCGTCACAGCATGAATAGCATTGCGTAACAAATGACCCTAAATGAAGCACACCCGAGTTACCTTGTGCGGGCCCCACAGGTCTGGGAAACTGTGCGATTAAAGGCAGGTGACCCAGGCCAGGACACACTGTGTTGACGTTGTTTGAGGGCAAGGGGGTGGGAGACTGGGTGGGAGAGGCTAGGGGGCTCATCTGGTTATTGGCCTGCGAGAAATGAAGAAACAGCCTGTTACGCAAAGCATACAGCATAGCAGTGAGCATCCCCCTTCCTGCCCTGAACTGCACCTTTTACAGAGATACAGAAGGCAGTTTACCTGGGGCCCGTTGTCAGGCTTGTAGAGCTCGCCTGGTTTCTGCCCCCTCTGATCCATGCTGTAGTATTTGCACTGGTTCCACTGGACCATGGGTGGGTTCTGGGGGGGCTGGGGGCCGTTGGGAACGCTCAGCTGCATCACTACCACTCCGGGGCCTGGAGGGGCCACACCTGGAAACATTGAGAGCACCGGCTGGGTTAGGAGGAGAGTGCACACACACACACAGGAACAGAGAACACTGTCTGACCTCGACTCGCCTCCGGTTGCCCCTCCTGCTCTCTCCATTACTGAGGTCTCCAGCCTACAGTTGAAATCAACTACTGCTACATGCCCTTTGGACCTCTGGCCGACTAATCTTGTCCGTCTCTGTGCTTCTGATCTTGCTCCTTCCATAATTCACACTCTCAGTTCCTGCTGCCCTCAAGCTTGCCCGAGTTACGCCGGTACTCAAAAAACCCTCCCTTGATCCAGCTGACTTATCTAATTTCCGTCCTACCTCCAATCTCCCTTTTCTCTCCAAAACTCTCAAAAGGGCTGAAGCCAGTCAGCTGATGAAATAGCTCACGGATATACAATCTTCTTCAATCTCTGCAGTCTGGCTTCCAGCCGCATCACAGTACTGAAACTACTCTGCTCCGGATTGTAAATGATCTCCTGCTTAATGCTGATGCTGGTGCTCCCTCTGTGCTTGTCCTCCTTGACCTAACAGCTGCTTTTGACACCATAGATCACGGCATTCTTCTTGACTGCCTTCAGAAGTATGCTGGGATCTCTGGAACCTCTCTTCTGGATGTCCTCTTACCTATCTGGACGCATTCAGTTTGTTTTCTATGCTGGATGCAGTGGTGTCACAAACCCAGTCACTTGTGGTGTCCCTCAAGGGTCTGTTCTTGGGCCTCTTCTCTTCAACATCTATATGCTTCCTTTGGGTCACCTCATCCGCCAACACAGCCTCATGTTTCACTTCTATGCCGACAACACTCTGCTTAAAACTCGATCCTGGATGTCCCTCTGCCATGGTCAGGCTCTCGGCTTGCATTCAAGACATTGAGGCCTGGATGTCTGACAGTTTTCTTCAGCTCAACACTAGCAAATCTGAATTCCTTCCAGTAGGATCTAAAACTCAAATTAAGAATCTCAATATGGCTGCCCAGAACCTTGGAAACTGTCTGCTGCTGCCTTCCCCCACTGTACGAAGCCTTGGTGTACTTCAGGACAGCAACCTCTCCTTTGATGCCCACATCTCCTCTGTGATCAAATCATCTCCAAAGTCCATCCCTACCTTTCCCTCTCGGATGCGGAGATACTCTGTCATGCATTTATCTCCTCTTGACTCGAGTACTGACACTTTCTCTATGGTGGTCTTCCGGCACGTGCCATCAACTGACTGCAGCTAGTTCACAATGCCCTACAATGCTCACCTACAATGCCCTTCATCACACAAGTCCTGAGTATCTCTTCAACCTGCTGATCCGCTATGTTCCTGCCTGCAAGCTGAGGTCCTCCGACTCTGGCCTGCTTGTTATCCCCAAGCAAAAGTGCACCACACTTGGAGAGCGCTCATTCAGCTTCATGGCTCCGACTCTCTCCCAGCTTTGGTGTGTGACGCTCCCACCATCCCTCGCTTTAAATCAACTCTCAAGACCCACTTGTTCTCGCTTGCTTTCCATGCTCTTTAAGCTTGATATCTGTTATTAGCTGTTGTGTCTTTGCTACTTCTAATCTTTCACTATCTTTTCTCATGATTCTATATGACATACGCATCCACAATATTTTTGAATTTTCACATCCTAGCCATGTATTTAATGTATTATGCATTGTTTTTTACTGCATCTTGTAAAGCACTTTGTGATGATAGTCCACTATGAAAGGCGCTATATAAAATAAAGATTGATTGATTGATTGATCTACAGCACACTTCACATATAACAGATCCTTACTGTGCCGTCAACCACTTGGTTTCCTTTTTTTCTCCTCATAAAAATGTTTGGTTTATTGTTCTGGAGCATTTCGCTGTATAACATTCAAGATTAATCTATTACATCCTTGGAACAGGATCCTTGAATGCAAGTAGAATACAGAATTTGTATTGGTTTTAAAATGTATCGGTACCCTTTTTCATTCGACTTTGCATTTCTCATTTCAGAAGTTTTCTGAACTTTGCATTGTGGGATTGCTAGAGTTTTCCACACAGGTGCCATCGGGATCTCTTCTTAGTTCAACTTTACCGAATAAAAAACTAAACTAAATAACTCACAGTACATCCGAGTAATACAAGCACAAACAATTACGGTAAACCAGGACTAGCTGAAAACCCAGTTGAATTGCAAAGCTCCAATGCAATTAGAGCCTTTCTTTGTATCCTAGACTTATGCAGGGATGCTAATTACAGCTCCGGGCAAGCTGAGCTTCATCAGCTGTACAGACAGGTACAAGAGGCCTTCTGTGCCCATTACAGTGCAGAATGACATGCAAAGAAATGAATAAGTTATGCCACGGTCCAAATTGATTAAAGAAAATAAATCAAGGACTCATTTTAATAAAGTTGCTGAGCAATTGAGAAGTGTTTAAAAAGGACGGGGGTGGGGGGGCTTGATTAAAATCTGTGTGCAATCTATTTATATACAGCAATGGGCTTTCTGAAATGCTGTACTGTGCAAGGTAAATCAGACTGCTAGATGACTGCATTTTTATAGATTAGCCACAAGATGGCACAAAAGGGCTTTTTTTTGTGAATGTTTAGTGTATTTATTCTGCTGCAGACATGAATCGGTAAAAACCACTTTTTTGAAATGTATAAATTTAAGCTCTTACATTTTAAAAGTAGTTTCTAAAATCGATCATCGGCACTCTCCTATCGGTTAAAAAAGATGATATTAAAATGCCTGAATCTGAGATTGCATGCCAAAGGCTGAAACCTTCTTGACGTGGTTAGTTCACTTTGCTGCACATTTTAATTGGAATTAAGCTACATGTGAACCAGTTTCGAACTGGAATTGCTGGGGGTTCATTTCGATTCAAGCGATTCCTCAATGATTCCTCCTAACCAGACTGCGTTTGGCATTTATTCAGATTCGAAACAATCAATCGCAAAAAAAAGGACAGATCCGTTATGTGTGTAAAGGTAGCAAGTGCGCTGCTCTGACCTGAATATTGCTGCTGGATCTGAGGAGGGTTGCAGGGGGAGGGAGACTGGGGCATCTGGTACTGCTCGGACACTTGGGGCTGCAGGAACCCTAGAGAGGGGCTGTGGGAGGGAGAAGAATGGGGAACAATTTTATATATAAACACTACAGCAAAAACCAAGCATCCCTAGTAGCATAATCCAATGGGACACTGGATCTAATGGCTCGTAAACATGAAGCAATATGAAATCCAGTGGTTATGAATATGTTCATTTCTACAGAACACTTTCAGGGAGCTTTATTGAGACAATCATTGAATATTACAGCTTGTAAAAGAGACTTATCAGAAAGCGAGTGGTTTATATCAGTAATATAGTGAAAGGTTACCTAAATGTAACCCTGGACACAACCTGTAATGGAACCTGATTTAGAGAACAGGACTGTGTACCAACTGTAAAAGACCCTATATGTGAAAGCATGTGGTCTGTATGGCGGATATGGGTTCAGAATAGCTCCGGTGCTATATCTGAATTCCAAGCATGTTTACAGGCACTGGGGAATTGAAGCCTTGTTTGAGAATTATGCATCTCTGCAAATCCTAGCTATGCAAGTGTGAGTCACACTCACGTTGCTGCTAACAATACAAGCCGAAAATAAATCTACTAATCAAATTTTGAGAAAAAAAAAAAAACACCCACCAACACTTATACAACCGATCACATGGTAGGAGTCAGTTTTCTGGCTAAAGCAACGTTGGCAGCACCACCTGTTGGAACCGCGATGCAACAAAAGGCTGTACATCGGCATTAATCAGTGAGACACAACCTGTGCTGAAAAACACATTGATTCATAGCGAAAAAAAAAATTATAATTCACTCTGCAGCTTGCAACAAGACACAACGAGTCACAGAAATGTTCGGCACGGACCATCCCCTCTGACAGTGAAGACAAAACTGTGTTATTACTTAATGAAAAAAAGCTTACAATAAAAGCGATCTGTCTTTTTCTTTCTAACTGCAATGGCACGGATTACACTCCATGCTCTGCTACACAAGGCTGGGACGGCTTATTCTTGCCACTAGACCTGCCGATGTATTTCCCTGCTAGACTGTAACTCAAAAAAAATGTGGGGAGTGGGGTAGGGGTGCAATCAGCAACCAACTTCCGAACTGAATTTCAGAGAGGTAACAAATCATCAAGAAACTGATGCACTGAGAGCAAACAAAAAAAACGCACACACCTGGACGCGTGCATGTGTGTATTATTATACATAGTAGTGCAACACATGCCTTGATTCTGCCACGAGGCTCCAAATAGGGCACCAGGGCAATTAAATCGATTAATGAAAGTTTAACTGAGGCTTGCAAAATAAAAAAAAAAAGCCATGACGATCAAGAACTGAGTAATTGTCTCTAGAGCAGGGTTGGGTTCAATTCCTGTTTTAATTCCCTTTTTAAAATCAAAGGATATTATTAGAGACATCATTGTTATGATTGTCCAGCTGCTTTCATTTGAAGCCAATTTAACTGACTGACTTCAGTTGAAGTAATTTGTTGCCAATGTGAGAAGCTCATCTTAACAGAATACTGTTCATTGCAAATTTGTTATCAATGGTGTATTGGAATCGATTAAGGGAACAGGGAATTGATTTAAAAAAGAAATTGGAATTGAAAAAAAGGAATTGATCCCCAGCCCCACTCTAGAGTGGAGAGATCCATTACAATCCATCCATCCATTATCTGTAACCGCTTAATCCTATAGAGGGTCACGGTGAGCCAGTCCATCGCAGGAGATCCATTACCGTCCCATAAAACTGAATATGGATTAGATAAAATATTTCCCATACTTTACTATATAGGAAATGCCTGTATTTAATCTAATTAAAATGATCCCTACAGTACCGTACTTTAAGATCGTGACGGTTATTGCTGCCTGGGCATCAGATTCCAGCCAGGCAAGATTAACGGCTTGAATCAGTTTAATTTGATGGTTTTGGATGTTACAATGCAGGAGGTGCACGACTCAAATTACGGAGAGCGTTTTATAGGATGAAAATATATACAGCGGTTTCCTGCTATTCAGAATATAAATTTCACACACGTTTGATATCAATCTTCAATAGAAATGCAATACAAAAAAAAATAAAAATAAAACCACACATATACATATATATATATATATATATATATATATATATATATATATATATATGGGTGAATTTCATATAAGCAAGAGCATCCATACAAAACGATCCTCTGAAACTAACAATTTAAATCTCAGCAGTGACAAGGCTGCTGGAATATTTGAATGACTCACTGCAGTGATTGCTTCCCCGCTTCGGTGTTTTATAGTGTTCAAACTCTCATCACACTCGCACCCTCTTCCATTCAACTGTATATCCTGCAGGCAAAATGCTGATCCACTAAAGACAACACAACGCACAGGGTGTCAGGAGCCAGGGATCACTGCTTCAAATGGAGGTTTCCTACCTCCCCGCTGAGTGCTAGAGAATGGATACCTAACTCGGGAACGGAAGATTACAAGACCTAACTTACATCACGACAGCAGGCTTGCATAATGCACTCACTCTGTGTCTTTCATTCGTAACGCATTCAGCAAAAATCACTTGGATTACTTCTTGTAATAGTCTGGTTTAAACAGGTCTTATAATAAGGCAATTCGATTCAGCGTTTCATCGTGATGGTTTTTACTATTTCTTATGCACAATGTTATAACAGTGAAAGTTGCAGGTAGTTATGAATGTGTGTGTGTGTGTGTGTGTGTGTGTGTGTGTGTGCGCTTAACATTACTTTCCTTTAACTCTTTAAGGTATAAGGGGCATATCTGTCCCACAAATAAAAATGCTGTTTGCAATGAGGTGCACGAAACAGGGTTTTAATTTACTGACAGGTTGGATCTGGTTATCCGAATGGTCAGTTTCCTTGTGATATATGAGTCACTCTCAAATGTATTTTAAAGAAAAAAACAGTTTTAACTGCTCAATTCCTCGTGTACCTTTAATAGAAATCATTTACTTTACTCTTACTTAAAAGGGAACTTTTCCCATTTCTCTTAATACTTTACCGGTAAAGGTAATTCATCTACAAAACCTCTTGCGTTCACCTCTTCACGTTATACAGAATCATGACGATTCATAGTGATGTGGTACTGGAAATGGACGATTCGTGACACTTCCTTCACCCCCGAAGCTAATGGGCGGTAGTGCTGGGGGGGTCTCCCTGCTCCTACCTTGTGCTGTTCTGCTGTGCTGGTGGGATCACGCTATAATAGACTGGCATGGCCCCTCCTGGCAGCCCACCCTGCACAGACTGGTTCGCCGGCACCATCACTGGCTGTTGGTATGTCTGTTGCACCACCTGCTGAGAATCGTTACCCATGGGTACCTGCTGGAAGCAAAGAATCCTCCGTCAGAGAGAGGCGTCATCTTTGGGTCACTCCACAGTATGTGGAGGCTCTCTGTATCCCTGTTACAATCGTCTGTGACCACTCAAGAGATGTGCTTGTTATTAACAGGAGGAGAGTGGTGCTGGCACAGCTGTAGGTTACCTCCTTTAGCTAGCGTATCTCGTCTACAACCATAAAGCACTGGCAATCGTACACATTTTATAGGCACTGGCACCCTACCAATCAAATGCTCTTTTCTATTGCACCCCCATCATATACAGCTATGGCCAAAAGTTTAGAATCACTTATAATTTTAGGATTGAGACAATTTAAAACAAACAAAAAAAATAATAACATTATGAACACTTAGATTTTATTTAACATCATGTAATCAAAAGAAAATACAAAATGATATTGTAAAAAAAAAAAGTCTACTGGAAGCCATAATAGTAGGATTTCATGTTAGATTTAGAAATGTCAATCTGTGTCAGTTTTTCGTTAAGTACGTGGAAAACGAATTCAATATCTTAGTATTATTCAGTAGGTTTCATTAGGCTTTATGATGCAAAATTACTTCATTCTACAGGGTAATGCAAAACCTTCGGCCACAGCTGTACAGCTTCATTGTATAGGAAGCACACTATACACAGGTGCTGAAGTGTAAAAAGCTATATGTACTGAATGCATCAAAAGTGAGTCCCACATATTTAGTGCAATATCCACTTATCTGGCTTGTAAGGTTGGAGGATAATTTTATCACATGCCGTATTCCTTCGAATTTAAGACGCAGCCCAATGGGCAGTAACGTTTTGGTTCGTCTTTTCTCTGCAGTCAGTTACGTTGCTGTTTGTGTACTCTGGTAGTCACATTTTTGGTTGGCGATTTTAATACATGCATCACTACTGTACCTCAAATTTAAGACGAAGGCTACTTGAGAGGCAAAAAATGATACAAAAAGTGTGTCTTAAATTCAGCGGAATACGGTACTTGATAGCTGAATTTCATTACCCTAAATCATGTTTTAACCTCAATTTTCTCCTCACTCAAACATCTTTTTTTTGTTTATGGTCTGCTTTTTGCATACTGGGGAGGCTGAAGTCATTTGTATGGTGAATTACAGAGGTACAGAGATATATAACAAAGGGTTAATTCAGCCAGCAACCTGATAGGAAGGAAGTGTAGGATACTGGACCATCATGCCCTGCATCTGGTTGCCCATGTTGCCCCGCTGGTTGTTCATGAGGCCAGGATTCTGCGGCTGTTGAACTCCCATCATACCCTGGTAGGCTTGTTGCTGGTTTGGCATCATCGGTTGGAGACCTGTTGAAATGTAAATCAGAAAGCGACTGCTTTAGGAAATGATGAAAACTGAAAACTACATCAGCTAGCCTATTGGTACGTTCAGCACTATAGGGTGGCATAAAAATGGACCAAATGTCCGTCCAATACAGATGTTATTTAAGGAAATTTAATTAAAACAGCTAAAACTACCTTTAGAAATGTGTAGTTTCTAATGCAGTACAATAAGTAAACTCAATGTTTAGTGTAAAATAAAATGCCACTTGATTAAGGGACACTGCAGTTAAGAGTACGCAGAAATGCCCTCACCTGACTGCTGTGCTGGATGGGGCATCTGTTGGGGTCTCTGGGAGGTGTAGGAGACCTGGTGGGAGAGGGGCCGGTACTGCTGACTGGAGCCTGGATACTGCCCAGGAGGGTAGTAGGACACCTGGATCTAGAGACACGGACAGCAAGGGGGTACATCAGGGAGGTTATACGGGGGGAGGCGGGCGACTGCACAGATTATAATAAAGAAATATTAAAAAGGAAGTGGATTATTAAGTTATATCTAAGGATTTAAATGCTCTCTTTCAAATAACGGCGCTATAGATTCCTGATACCTAATCACATCATGTGCTTTGGTCACATGGTCTGATTGATGTTTGATCACAAAGCAGGAAGTGACAGCAACATTCCATCGATTGTCACAATTGAATAAATCGGTTCTCTAATGTACGATTTATTTTTTTACACATTAGTCCTGCACCCAGTCCAGGGTTTCAGAACTCTCCTTGTTCACGTATATTAATGAAATGACCAGGTGTCAAGATTAAAATTAGCCCACTGCTAAATTTGATCATACTTAAAGCATGAATACATCGCCGGATTCTGTAGGTTTACTAATCGGGAGATTTAAACAATCTACGTAATTGAAGAGTTCAGAAACCAAGAACGGGGTGCAGGACTGCAGTGAGTTTATAACCCGGACGTGGTGGTTACCTGCTGGGGGGGAGGTGGTTGCATGTAGCCCTGTGGTGGTGGGGGCTGCAGGACAGGCTGCGAGGGGGGAGGCGGGGGTGGAGGAGGGTGGGGATGTGTGGAGCCAGGCTGGTACCCCGAGCCCGGGATGGGCTGTCCCGTGGAGGCCATGATGTAGCCAGGCTGTGGCGGGTGCTGGGACAAGACAGTGGGAGTCTGGTACAGGGCAGGAGGGGGCTCTGCTTCACTGGAGCCCTGCCGGCTCAGGCTCATCTGCCTAAACTGTGGGCCCATGTCATCGGCCTGCAAGACAGAATGGACATTTTCAGAGTGTGTAGCATCATTGTAGTACCCAATATCAGTAAGAGAAACTAATACTGGTACGCTAAAGACCTAGACAATAGCACAGTATGATACATTACTATATGCTGGTTTACAAACAAATGAATAGGTTTGGATCAAGTTTTAAATATTATTTATTTTTAAAAAGATTAAAAAAAGTAAACAAAAATAAAAATCCTAAAACAGCAAAGTATTTTAATAAATGTTTAAGCCAACTATTTTATATGGATTTAGCATCCATTTTAATCATTTACAGTATTTTAATGTAAAGCACTGTAATGGAATACTTTGTGATAATCAATGTACAAAAGTAAAATACATAGATTATAAACACAAAGTCTGCTTTTTCATTGAGCGTGTTTATGATAGTTTAAACGTTAAACAACCAATTGCCCAAAAGAGTTTAATCTATTAAACGTTGATACATAGCCTTCATTTTTTTCCCCCCATGAAATTGATACTTATGTGAAGAGAATAACACTTGTTAGTGTATGCATCTACAGCACCAAATATACACGTAGGGCAGGCTAATAATGTACACAAGATGGCAGTCTAGTGCAGGGGTGTGCACTTTTTGAAAAAAAAAACTTGTCCAAGGACAAAATGCTAGAAAATTGTACTTGCCCTTCTTAGCACACACAAAAAAGTAGAAAAGTAGAACTTGTAAAATTCTGGTTTTATTTAACAGTGAACACAATCAATCAATTAGTAATTAACAGGGCGGATCTAAATAAAAACTATTTATCCAATGGGCATAACAAAGTACAACAGCAAATCTTCTTGTCCCGGGTGTCGGGAGAAATTGCACACCCCTGCTAGCTTTTGATAAGGCAAGGCTCTTTGTACCAGCAGATTAAACTGTGTTGTGTGAGGGCTCTCGACATTGCACACACAGAGCCTGAAGGTCAATTTGGATGTACGGCCACAAGAGAAGAGTTCCTTGAAATTATAACTGGCAGAAAAGGGCAGCAACGTTCCTACATTTCCCACTGCATAAAAATAAAATGAGGAAAAAGGGACAAAAGACATGGCACGTTGGCTAGTGTACACACTTATTTATAAACCATCTGTGTACTTTTTATGAAAATCACAGGCTGTCTACAGACTACACACTATAGCATAAGAGCCACAATTCTTCACTTCTCTCGAGCTTTTTCTCTCTGTACCACGATTGATTTAAAACAGCTGGATGACAGGTAGGTGAGGGCACACACAAGACTGAAAGGGATACTTTAGATCTACATGATTATATTTTCCCCATTGATTTAAGCTTAGATCAATAATTACTATGCATACAAACTATTCCAGAAACAACTGGCATCTAAAAGCATAACTTCTGTTGCCATGGTTGCAGAGGTGGCAGGAGTCACAGCTGCACAGCCCCAGTGGTCATTTCCTCATTTTAACGTAGCAGCCTCCGTGGTTGAAAAAAAGAGACATCAGTTAGCAAGCCTAATAAGTAATGATCTAAGCATAAAAATGAATGCAGTAAAACTCCAAACAGCCTCACTAACCTGTCCTGTTGTCATAGCTAATGTGAAAACAAGTCATACAAACTTATTCCACATTTAAAATGTGATTATCCAATTAAATTCAATATTTCCGAACGCTCCCTGGTGCCAGGAGATGCATATCTCAAGGGTTCTATCCTGGTTACATAAATGCATTTGAAATGAAAATTTTAAAATGAAATAGGAGGTTTTACTGTCGGTAATTAACAGGTAGGGAAATAAAAGTGGTCAACATGTAGATGGTACTGTATATCCCTTTAAGACAGTGAAACGTAGGAAAAGCGGGTGTACCATGGTGTACTGCTGGGGAGGAGAGACTGGAAGGAGGACCTGGGGACAGGAGCTTGAGTACTGCATAGTCTGTGGAGCTGGGACAGGCTGTGGTGAGGGGGTGGAAAGAGAAAGAAACAGGGTTACCACAAAAACATCTTATTTGACATCACAGGGTTACAGACCCACTGCATAGCAGTTTGAGCTGCTAAGCTGAGATGCAAGTCTAAAACCACACAAGAGGTTCATTTTCATCTTAAATTTTACCAGAGCAGAGTCGTTACTGCAGTGTGGATTGCATTTTGGCATCTCTGCGTTTCCATATAAAGAGTTTTGTTTTCAGGCAATTTTCAACGACTCTTTCTGCCACCCACAGAGAGAGAAGTGTCTTTCTTTTCCCTGCTCATTCACTCCTCAGCCCACAGGTGACATTATTAAGAGAGCTGGGGGTGACTCACCTGGCCCATCATGTGATTGCCGAGGGGAGGTTGCTGTGGAGTGGGCAGGAGGCCAGTCTGCTGATGCGTCTGCCCTTGTGCTTGTTGAGAGGGGCACGGCAAGAGGCTTCTCCCGGTTTGGGGAGCTTGTGGTTGACTACACAGATCCAGGGTGCCCATTGGGAGACCTGAAAGAAAGTAATAACGTAAAGCTTATGATTTTAAATGTTCTCCCTCATGATTTTCGATAATTCACGGCAAGACCATGTTGACAGTAAATTGCATTTTTCAATACAGTCAGCACTCACATATCCAACCCTATAAAATATGGACTTCAGTGACGGTTAAACCCGTGCAGCGCATATCTGATTATTTCATTTTGGCCTGTTCCAACCCTTGTATCTTTTTTGTGTTCCCTGAAAAACAGACAATATCAAAAATACATTTCTGAATGAACTGTGTTTTAAGTAGGCTTCCATTTAGATATGCTGTATTGGTTTTGTTGCTACGGTACTATATTTAAGACAAGTTCTATTTTAATTCAGAACGCTATGATTCTGGAAATATATTTCTGTTATATTACTCAGTCTACCATCTGCCTAAAAAATTAATTTAAAAAAAACAAAAAAAAAAAACAACTATCGCTATGTGTATTCAATTATGGATTGTTTTATTTGTTTTACTTTTGGATGTGTTGGAATGGTAACATTAACATGTGTTTCTATAAACCTGCCCTTCCTGTCTGAGTAGATGAGTTTAAGTTCTGAAGAGTTCAAGATTTCTGAAGACTGAGAGAAGGCCGTCAGGATCGGTCAGTGCTGATTAATAGTTGACTTAATTAAAAAAAAATCACATTTTGATCTGAGGTAGTAATTCCGATTTTAAAAGGAGAGTAAAAACGACTTGCATCTCTAGTAAAGGGGTCTGCTTCCTTGGGTTTTTCAATTTTAACTACTGTATAATGAAGGGAACGTTATTAAAATGTGTGAACCAATTAAAACACATACTGCTTTTCAAAAGGTCACTCTGAGAACATTTCCTGTAACCAAGGATTCAAGTCGGATCCGATAGAATGATTTGTTCCAAAACGGGAAATCAATTTCTGGAATTCTAGGAACATACATTTTACTGCATTTTGACCTCAAGACACTGTCCCTAAGAGACAGTTAGTCTTGATCCTAGAAACAGCCAGGATTTCTCTGGCTCAGCACTCTAAAAACCCCATCCCTCAGCCTTTTCAATCTGGTCACTGTGCTTACTTCTCAGTTTCACAGGCAATGCTGGCTGCTGGCTTGGAAGAAAGCTCACTGGTTGTAAAACAAAATCCACAAGCAGTCTGACTCCAACTAAGTGCATCCTTCTGATTAGCATTTTACAACATATCCATCCACCTAATTTACTTTGATGAAAGATCTACTCTCCAAGCAAGCAATGCATGGGCAAGGAAGGAAGCAGTTCAGTCTCCATGCTTCAAGCCTGCCCTGGACAGGAGGGAGCACCCTTTCCCTCAGGGGGTGAGGGAGGGTGCAGTTAGGTCTCCATGCCTCAAGCCTGCCCTGGACTGGAGGGGTGAAAGCTGTTTTCAGAGCCCATCTAATCCTCTCTTTTTGATACTGCCTGTCAAGACCAGTTAGACAAGGGTAACAAAACACTACGATAAATCCATTTAAAAAAAAAAAAAAAAAAAGAAAAGCTTAAAACTGTGATAATTAAGACTAAACCCTTAAGATACATTCTTAAACTGCTAGAACAAATTGAGTTCCTGGAAGCTTTTTTTTCCTGTACACATGCTTTAGACACATGTGCTGTATGCATATCAAACAGCTGAACTGTTTGTAATTAAACGTTGTATTCCGATACGTGGGCTGCTGCAGAAAGGACCAATAAATAACCTCAAGACAAACAGTACCCAAAAATACCTTGTCGGTTTATGCAGACTAAAATAAAATGTGCACGCAGTGTAAAGGCGATATTGAGACGGATGTTTGTTCAGCTGTTTAGCTGGATCTGTTAATGCAGGATCATCAGGATTCTGTGCAATGTCTCTTAAAAAGGGGAGAAATAATTGTGTTGCAATTTCTAGACAGCAGCATGCCTTGCTCTTTCCAAACCCACGCAACAAGCCATTCCATTAAGAGCGTGAAAATGTGCAGCATTAAAAGGCTATAATATTCAGTTGGTTTGTAATTACAGTTATGGTCAAAGGTTTTGCATTGCCTAGAATTTTAGGATTGAGATATAATAAACGAAAAAATGATCTTTTATTGTGTAGATCATCATGTCAAAGAAACTACAAAATTATACTGCAAAAGTCTACCGGAATCCATAATAGTAGTACAGCATTTCATGTAAGATTTCAAAATGTCACATTTTTCTATTTGTCAGTTTTCTGTTAAGTGTAATTCAATATGTTAAACGGAACAATATTCAGCAGGTTTAATTAGACTTTAAACTTAGTTAATTCTATAGGGTGATGCAAAACATTTGGCCATAGCTGTAATAGGAACTTCACTTATATACTAAATACTGAATTTGAAATAAACTGGCCTACACTGTACACCTTGGCTAACACCTGTATTTGCCCTGCATAATAAAAATGGGGCAAGGTTGCAACTTCTTAAGAAAAAAAATGGATTTCAAACATTTGGTTAACACTGCTAAGAATAACCACATATGTACATGGTATGTGGCTAATGTTTCAACTCTTAACCATCAACACCCCTATTATGGATTAAATGTTTTCAGTTCACGTTCATACATGTGTGGCGTGACTGGATGAGACCTATGCAGAAGGAGAAGCAGGAGGAATGTCTCTGCGCCCACCTGTCCGGGAGAACCTGCAGCCGGTCGGCTCCCCCTTGCCGCTGCCGATGCTGTCTCCACGGGTGAGGATGGAGATGCCGCTGAAGCTGCTGGCCTTGGTGACGGGGGGCCGCAAGGTGCGGCTGGAGCTGTCCGAGTCCGTGCTGCTCCAGGGCCGCGGATCCAGGCACTTGAGCTCGCCGTCTATGCTGCTCTGCCGGCTGCTGGAGGCCCGGCTAGAGCTCTCCCTGTTCCCCCTGGGTGGAGAGATGGAGCACACACTCAAATAGAGGGTCTGGCACACTCACACAGGTACACGCAAACAGCTCACTTGTTCAATGGGTCTTTCATTCCATTCCGTACATGGACCTTGCAATTGTGTAATTGAACTGAGGTGCTCTGTTAAGTCATAACAGAACAAGGTCCTGGACTGGACTGGATTGGACTGGACTGGACTGGACTGGAGGAGCCACAAGTGAAAACCACAGATCTAGGGCTTGTAGTAACCAAGACCCTGATCATTTAAATCGGAATCTTTCTAGGAACTTGAGGTTTGAATAAATAATTAATTAAGGACCTGGTTGGAATTAGCTAGAAGTAAAGAAAGTACCAACAGTCTACAAGTTTACAGTGATCTAGTCCAATAAAGTTTTCAAATTAACACACGTGACCTGCAAAGCATATGTTGCCATAAATTAAATTCAGATACTTCCAAGACAATACATTTCAAAACTGGTTAAAACTTAATGTCTCAGTTTTCATAACTTACAGCAGTTGATTAAAAAAGTATTAGGCTGTATACAATATATACACTAGGTAAGCAAACTGAATGCAATTTCCAATTACATTATTCACTTGACTTGCCTATACTAGCAACTGATGTCATTCTGATCATCTCAAACTATTACTGTACAAGAAGTCTGGCAAGAATGAACCATTTATATTAACAAAAACAAAACATACAACCTCCAAACCTCATTTTTCAAAAAGGAAATCAACCATTTAAGGATGTAAAGCCATCTATGCATTTCTTTATTCAAACCCAGACTGATTTCAAAAGCCGACAGAGTAGCCTGGGGTTTATAAAGTAGCACATGCTCAAGGGGAATGAGTAATAAAGGTATTAAATTAAAATCCTGCACGTAGAGTAGAAGATTTCAAATCAACTGGAGAAGTATGATGGCCACCCAAACTGTTTTTATATATTTCATTCATTTAACTTAATACCCCAAAGGATATATTTTGTTAATTATGCTTCAGTATTTTGGAATGGATTAACAAAACAGTCTTTGACTAATAAATCTTCACAGATCAGAATAAGCATTACAAGGTATAAGCATTACAATTGACTTAAGCAGTCAAAAAAAAGTTTAATTCATCTAGTTATTAATCTACAGAACCCAGTATCAGTTCTATTTGCCTACCGTGGAGTGTTTGTTAAACTACAGAGTTGTTTGCATGCACACAAAAGGATTACAAATCTAACTTATTTCCATAAATTTTAAAAAAAGTACTGACCTCATGAACAAGTTAATTTCCTTTCGCAAAAACATATTGTACTGGACTGTGTCTTAGATTTTGTTGGTTTTGTTTTTAAAAAGCAGGTTGTAGTAACCAGCAGCCACAGAGTATAAATAAAACAGCAGATCAAAAACAGCCATGCAGTTTAATAAAAAAAAAATAAATAATGAACAAGTGGTTTCCAAGATATAGCCTTCAATAGCTAAGCCAATCACACATCAGTTACTGTAGAAAATGTCCATGCAAAGTTTTAATAACAGTTACAACTGTTTGATGGTTAAACTCAAGTTAATGCAATATGCATGATCATGGGATGCTAAGATATTTGCCCAGTACAAAAACGACTCACATTTAGCGAAAAAACACATTACAAAAGAGCAAATGATGATGTTAAATTCGGGCGGGTAATAGCAACACAGTCAAACCCATCTCACTCTAAAAATCTGCAAAGTTGCAATTCAACCACTGCCTTCTTATACATCTTGCATACTCAGCTGTTTCAAAAACCAATCCTGAACCTGTCAACACAGCCAGTGAAGTATTTCAGAGCATTTTACAGCACCAGGGAAGAAGCTTTTGATGCAATTCAGGGTAAATCCCTAATGCTGTAAAATGCTCTAGAAAAAAAAAAAAAAAAAAAACCACAGCAGTGACTGTTCCCACCGAAATACAGGATGAGCAAATCAAACCCTAAGTTATCTCACAATACTATTATGTAAATTCATGTTGAATGCACGTTATCTGACAAGCCTTAATATTTAATTTATCCTCCAGACACCCGACCTTATATATGGTTTTATTTTGATTATATACATGGACCTCCTGTTCTGCTTGTAAAAGTTCTTTATATGATAGGACCCAATTACTTTGGTGCATTTCAAGGACTTCCCATATCGATATGAAACAAAAGGAAATGGGCTTTCTATTATGTTTTGATGCACACTACAGCGCTATGATTTTGTCAGATCCTTGACACACAATAGAATACGGATACACATACTAGAAAAAAAGGAGCACGGATTTTAAAATGAGCAGCTCAAACCAGAACCCTCAAGACTTCATTAAAAATCGATAGCCCTGCCTTCCAGCACTGTATGAATTATAGTATAATAAAGAACCTGCAATGCATTGGGCTTGAAACTAGCCCTGCAACCCCCCAGTCCTGGGTTTCAGAACTTTCCTTGTTTAGCTATACATTTGGCTAGCTCTATCACTTAATGTACTGAATTGAAGGTATTTCTGAAGGCCTGGGTGTAGGGCTAGTGCGAGTTTCAAGACCTGTTTATTTAAGGGAGTAGTTAATAGAATATAAAACAAATAGAAGAAATACGATATATGCGGTAATGATGGAGGCTAATATTTAACAAGCAGCCATGCACGGGCGGGACAAAACAACAACAAAAAAGAAAACCACCAAATTTTCAAGCAGACTGGATTGGCAACAACACACAGGTACCTAAAAATCTGCCTCCTTTTTTGAGAAGCAGAAGAAAAGCCTTCTTTGGAGAGTCTGTTGGTTACATTAGAGAAAAGGGCATTACGTTGGGAAACAACTCCGCTTTCTTAAATAAACAAATAGAAATAATAAAAAAAAGAAGAAGAAATTGGTCACTTTGGTTTCAAGATCCATTCATACATTTCTATAAAAAGCATGTTAAGGGGAAGAAGAAACAAATCACCCAAAACAGAATTCATATAAAAAGACCACATTCAGTCCATTGGCGGCCACACGAAATGCTTTAGTTTTAACATTTATTGTGTTCTAGGTGTATTGTTCTATTCCTTTATAACACGTTTCACGGATGTATTCTTTCTGATGTACAATGGATCTTTAAAACCAAAATGTTTCCCAAATAAATTTCCAGATACAAAAAGATGCAGTTTAAGCACTGGAATGAAGCCTTACCTGCTGTCGTTGATGTATCCATTTTGCGAGGACTGAAAAGAAAAGAAAACCTGTAAATTATTACGAGTTTATCCATGGTTTCCATCGTTTTTGCTGTCCAATCTATACCCAGGACCACAATACTGTATGTCTGCCACTTCCATTACATCTTCAAATACATTGATTTATGCAGTAGAGAAATCAGAGGGGTGTAAATCTGTTACATTGAGTCAAGGGAGAAAGCTGTAAATTATTGAGAGATTTATATCCTGTGGAACCTAGATCTGAGTATAATGATAAGCAATAGTTTACAAAGCTGTGGCCTTTTTTTTTTAAATTTAGTAGTCACCAATTGATTTTACCCAGTTTTTCTCCCAATTTGATATATCCAATTGTATTTTAAGCACAGCTCACCGCTTCCACCCCTGCGCTGACTCGGGAGGGCGAAAACGAACACACGCTGTCCTCCGAAGCGTGTGCTGTTAGCCGACCGCTTTTTTTCACTCTGCAGGCCCACTATGCAGCCAACCGAGAGCTACAGCGTCAGAAAACAACGCAGCTCTGGGCAGCTTACAGGCAAGCCAGCAGGTGCCTGGCCAGACTACAGAGGTCGCTGGTGCGCGAAGGACACCCTGGCCGACCTAAATCCTTGCCGCCCGGGCAGTGCTCGGCCAATTGTGCATCGCCCCCTGGGAACTCCCGTCCACGGTCGGCAGTGGAATAGCCTGGACTCAAACTGGCGACCTCCAGGCTATAGGGCGCATCCTGCACTCCACGAGGAGCGCCTTTACCGGATGCGCCACTCGGGAGCCCAGCTGTGGACAACTTCTAACGTCGTAATTAGCTATAAAACACCACAGCACATTCCAAGTTCCGACACATTCAGACTTACTTCCCGAGCGAATATGCGGTCTCTAACTCTCTGGTACTCCTCTTCTCTCTCTTCTATCGATTTACTTCTCCTGCCATCCTGTAGCGGGACTCTGATCTGTTAAAAAGAAAACCAAGTGAGCTTGTCAGCCTGCCATCTTCTCCCAGCCTAGAACCAAGCCTGCAGTCACAGCAACCTGGCCCTGCAGTTACTGTCTGAATGCAAGCACAGGAAGCACCATGGTGTTTGAGGTGCTGCCCTTTCAGATCAGACAGTCAGATGTCAATTCTAGGTCTACTTTGTGGACAACGAAAATATCACGTCCAGTTTTTAACTCTTCAATTCTCCATCTCTTATAAAATGGAACGCAAGACAGTCCTAGAAATAAGATTAAAGGGGAATCCATCCTATAATATCTGTAATTCAAATCACAATGGAGACAGATCCTGCTCTCTGATTGGCTGACAGGGTATATGTGTTCTTTATTACCAATACCAATAATGAAAAACATGTACAGAATCAAAAATGTCAATATTCATAGCTTATTCATATCTTTAAATGTATATGCATGTGCTCTGTTGGTAATGTAATTTTATACATTGAAATTAATAGACAGACACACACACTGTACTATGTAATTGTATGTATACATATAAATACTCCCACCCACACTCATTCTATACATGGACAAACCCTATTAAACCATGTGGGAACAATAAAAAAAGGATCCATTCACCTGGTTATCATCCTTATCAATACTGGCGTCATCTCTCTTCAGAATAAATTTCTTTTGGAAATCCATGTTCCTCTCATCTTTGATATGCTCAGAAAACCTCTGCTCGGGGCTGCAAGAAAGAAAGAAATATTTAACCACTGGAACTATGCTTTAAAAGTGTCCCTGCTTTGATGACTAACTCCAGTTAGCAACTAATTGGTGTTGCATGACGAAAGCAGTCATAGCTATTACATGTAGACCAGTCGATTTGACGTAGTGATGTGGGATGGAAGAGAGGCAGATATGATTTCACTCAATAAAATGTTCTCAGTTGAAAAAAAGAAAAAAACAAGACAATCATGAGAAGATACACTGGGAAAGAGAGGAGCTTGTTTGGTCCATCAAGACTCTTGCTAGCACACCAAGCAGAAGAGAATTGTTTTTTGTTCCTCGTGTTTTAGACACTTCACTACTAGGCTATTCCATGCATTTATAAAAAAACTTTTACTAAAAAGTTGTACTCCAGGTGTGCCCAATCAAGTAGTGACATGGATTAACTGTATTTATACAATTTAGGATTTTATAAACTTCAAATCACCTTTTTTTTTTTTAGGCTGAAGAGGTTGAATTATTTTATCGCGTCCTCACAGCTCACGCCATTAAGACATGAGATTAACTCACATGCGGGTGTTGCCGGTCTTGTTGATAATGACGGCTTTTCCAGTTTGGTCGACATTGTGATCCATGCCGAAGTAAGCAGCAACCCGGTGCAACAGCATGCGGTGATAGGAGGTCATCTGAGGAAACTTCTTGTACTGATTACTGAGGACGGAAAGAAAAAGCAGGAGAGTCACCCCCCCCATGCCAGTCTTTATTGTTTAAATCAACATGAACGTTTGCAAAGCAAAATCCTATCCATTTATGAGAAGCATTGCAAAAAAATCACTAGCAAGAAACTACGAGCTCAATATTAAGATAGACTTAAGAAGATCCGTTATTATTATTAGTTTATTTAGCAGACGCCTTTATCCAAGACGACTTACAGAGACTAGGGTGTGTGAACTATGCATCAGCTGCAGAGTCACTTACAACTACGTCTCACCCGAAAGACGGAGCACAAGGAGGTTAAGTTACTTGCTCAGGGTCACACAATGAGTCAGTGGCTGAGGTGGGATTTGAACTTGGGACCTCCTGGTTACAAGCCCGGTTCTTTAACCACTGGACCACACAGCCTCCGTTAAATAGCTATGCACTTCTTGCTGGGTATAACTTATAGAATTGTGAACTCATAAACAAAACCGACTTACTTGTTATCATTGATAAATTCTAGAATATCCTGTTCCAGTTTTAGCAGCATCATTCTATCCCTATTTGGGGTGGGGGGGACAACAAGAGACAACCAAGTTAAAATTATAAGCAGATAAATTGGCGTGTGAAAAAGACATTGAACGTGCAACGATTACCTTGGATTGTTCTTCAACGTATTCACCAGGAACTCGTGCACATCTATTCCTGTTGAATCTGTATACTCCTGGCTGGAGTCTGTAAAAAAATATAGAATCCGGTCAGTATACCGTTTATTTTTTCTGGCTGACGTTTTTTGCTTTTTCCCGGATTAGGAGCTGCCTCTATTTCACAGCTTAAAATAAATTACTACAGTATGCTATGTGTTCGATCAGCATTGGTTTGAGCTAACAAAATTAGAGGGGCCGTGTCAAGATGGCGTTACCTCGCGACAGCATTTTCTTGGGACCCTTCTCTTTATTCTTATCTTTTTCCTCCTTCTCCGACTCTTCTTTGGATGATTTCTCTTCCTCTTTATCAGACGGACAGCTGATGTGTAATTGAATAATGTCCTTTAAGGCAGCAGAAAGCAGGAAGATGTTAAAAGGATGGGGAAAATACTTGCTGCACTGCAGTTTAAGCCATTCCAGGTTTAAAGATGAACTAAATTGTATACCTCAAGTTCATGCCCTCATTGGTGATGTTAGTCTTGTGCTAGGTGAATCTTGCGATGCCGTAGAGCAATTTAGCTATCTATCTATCTATATATATCAGTCCTAAAATTCTAGATGATGCAAAACTTTTGGCTAGAGCTGTAGTTTCCCTAATTTTCCAGAAGTACGCAACGTTACCTTAGTTAAGCTAACTGGGGTCTATGGAGCTAGCTGCAAGTCTAAAACGAAGGAGATAAAACTATATGAAACTGTAGTCAAGACAAATTTGTACGAGTTCCTATTAATGCCATTCAGATGCTTCCAATGGATGCTGTTCTATATCTTCCCTACCCTACCATTTCAGTGAAGTAAACTTGCATTAGCACACAAGGAGACATAAGGTCTTTGCTGTGTACCCATGGCATAATTGTGCCAGTGCTATTGCCCAGCAGGGGGGTGGGTAGACAGAGACTAACCTGTGTTTCCTGAGGCCCGTCCCCAGTGAAGGGGCTGGAAGACTCTTCACACACTGCAAGGCTTCGCACCAGCTTTAACTTTGCATTAGACTGGCCAAAAAGAAAATAAAATACAAAAAAAATCAAATCAAAATGACTAGCGTCAAGTTCCCATCCAATCTACATATCGAAATACTATAGCAGCTTGTCCTTTAGCACGAGCTTAGTTTATTTTTGCAAGGCCATGTGGTAGATAAAAAAGGAAATCACATACAAATGCATACAGATGTACAGTTGAATGCAAGCGGAGAAGATGGACACAGGCAACATTATCAGGACAGTACCTTGGCTCTTTTCCTGCTGTGTCCATGGTTTTGGGTTCGCCGCTACACGGAATAGAAATGAACTCATCAGTTGGAGAAACAAAGCTACACAGACAATAGAGACAGAGGGTGGGTCCTAAACACACCACCAAAGGAAATACATATTACAGGACGTTTCCTTTGTTGTTTCAGGTGGACAGGAACACGTGCAGTGGTGATGGCAGTGCTTGTAGTGCAGTAGAGGCTTTCTGTGAAATAGCCCATTCATATTGCAGATGGCCCATTCATATTGCAGATCCATATTAAAACATATCTCTGTGGCGTCCCTGAAGTGTCTTGAGCATATTAATGAATCTGTTCATTACAGATTTGCCTGTATAAATAAAATATTTTCTAGTATTGTTAATCTTGTGCTATGCATGATCTCTACAGCACTCATGCTGAAATATGTCCGACAATAGCTCTTGCTACTGTCAGATCAATATTCTTTATAGAAAGTTCTCAGAAATCAGGGGGGATCAAGGAACATGCAACGCTGCAGAATGTTCTTTACAGCAAGTGATGCGAAAGCGATTCGCTGAACAACGACAGCTGCAATAAAAAAAACTTTGCCATATAAATATAATTAACTACAAAAGCAGCAAGACAATCACTGCTCAAACCACACACCACCCACACTGCTGTACCCGGTGAGTCACTGATATACAGGCAGCACGTCAAAGCTCATTGCAGGGGTTAGGTGGAGCCCTGGGTTTCAATGCACTGCAGTGCTGTTTTTTTTGGAGGTTCAAATGCAGAACTGGTCACCAGTTAAAGGAGTCTGAAGGTCCCACGCTAATAAGTAAAAAGAACATTGATTTTTTTTTTTACATACTAACAAATCACCATAAAGGGTCCGCAAGTTTAACTGTCCGCTGTTTATTGTGCAGAACCTTTAAACTAATCTCATGTTTCAGCCACTAAATTCATTCAGTAGGTTTATTAATTTGCCGTGTTACTTGAAGTGCTTATTTTTGTACATTATCTATTGTTTACTAAATGGGATCCCTGCTTTACCAATTTCAGCAAGTTAGTTTTACTTTTTCATAGCATGTACGGAGCTCGAATATTGTGCTTTTTATTGTTAATTTGGTAAAATGAACGTCAGTGACACGCATACCCTGCCACAGCTGTAAATACAAGTAGAGATAATAATATTTTTTAAAAAAAAAGAGATTACTGTGACCTGCATGCATTCAATGCATGTAAAAATATATTAACTTGTGCAAAAAGATCTAAGCCAGTTTCAACCCATTTGCACTAGTGGTTCTCTTGGAATGCGTGTGTACAGATAGAGATATGCATGTAGGGTTTTGTTTGCTGCTGTTCCTCACCTGTGGGTCTAGCTGTGCATTGGCCTCGTCAACCTCCTTCTCCATCCCCTCCTTGCTGGGAGAGTGGCTGAGGAGCTTGTTCTTGTTGACCAACTCCTCCACCAGCATCTTCTCAGACTCCTTCATGATGTCCAGGGTTTCTTGGGTGCTGTTGTTGCTGGACATCTTCCACACTCAGGGGAGAAGGAAGGAGGAAGGAAGGAAAAAAAGGAAGGTACTTGGAAAGGATGCCAAAGCTATGGAGGTAAATGTTGAAAAAGTTTTAAAATTACAGTAGTTATTCCAGGCATTGAGCATCCATAACTTTAAAAACACTCAAACTCAGGTAAAACGTAGTCATATGCAAACTTCTCAGCTAGGGCCTTCTTCAATGTGAGCATTACCTGCAAGATAACTGACCTAATGGCAAATACTGGTGCAATATAAACATGTTTTAGAAACAGGTTTTAGGGTTTTTGTGCAAGATTGCACAAAGACGCAAGGATGGATCGCTGTTGTTGATTGGGCTAATTTACCATTCAAAATAAAACGAGTGAAGAAACAGCTGCTTGGATTTGTGATGATTGTTGCTTTTGTGAGACTCTGTGGAGAACAGCAATCACCACCAATCCCAGCAGCTGTCTCGTCAGTTGTTTCACTTGGAATGGTAAATTAGCCCAATCAACACCAATGACCCTCACCTGTGGAGAGCTTACCCAGATAATAGAATAAAACAGGTTTGTGCTGCTCTAATCAGATAATCACCTGTTGAACCAGAAACCGCAATTAAAAACTGATTCAGATTGATGAAAGACTTTGCCCTCTTTTGATGAGGATTGTCTCGGGTCGATTAAGTTAAAAGACTGGAGATGAGGCAGAAGACCGTACCTGGAGCGCGAAACTCTGATGCAATGAATCAAATCTCACGTAAGATTCCAGGAACTGGCTACAACAGACTCCTTTGCAGAGCGACGGTTAAATTGCATTCCATATTTTGAAAAGCCTGGTGAAGCCGCTGTGATGAAAAGATCACTCCTCAGGCATTCTCTCCCTTCCAGGCAAACTCTGTGGAGGAAGAAAAAGAAAGCCAAATTTAGGATGGTTAACTTCAAAACAATAATAAATCTAAGCAATCCTAACATATCTCCTACCATGACTATAATTGCAAAATTAGAGCCATTTGTATCACGAGGAAGCAGAGCAAGTTGGCACCTGTAAAGGTATTGCGGTCTAATCATTTGATCCTAACATTGGCGGACTGAAATACTGACACCATTTCATTTAAACAGTATATATGGGTCCTGCTTAAAAACACACCAAGAGACCCCCACACAGGGAGGAGCTAACAGATCCTATCACCATTCAGATCAATTGAACAGGCCCCATTAAGTGTGGCATTCGCACATACAGACGAAAGAACATCCACAGATTGACTCTCAAGAACTTGTGCCAAGGACTGTCCTTACCAAGGCTCATCGCAGCAAAGTTCATCACACTGGCAATATGCAATTAACTAGTTCTGTGCCCCACGTCCCTTTGATTTGATAACCGAGCTAACATACAGTAGTTGTTTCTGCTTTGACAGTGGGGGGGAGGGGGGGTGGGGACAACAATTTTGACATTGACAGTCAGCGTTGTAACAGGTGCAAGGGCAAATCCAGTGAACTGAACGAGCAATTGTTTGGCTCAACAAGATGTACTTCATTGGTCTATTTTATTGGGTTCTGTCGCTTAACAGCACCCAGATCTGATTGTCATAGTGTATATTAATCATTCACAACAGCTTCTTTATCTTCATCCCTAAGATGTGTTATGTACCACTTGTAGGTTACAACCACTAACTGTGAATAAATCAAACATTTGAGAGGTTTGTCCAAAAAGCTGAATCTACCTTAGATGACTAACCCAACTGCAAGTCAGTAAGTCTTCTCAATCAGAAATGTTAGTGCAGCCATTCCTAGTAAACGTGATTCAATTAGAATTCACATTATGACCCCACACAAAAAGGTGATAGAAAATAAATGATAAATAGAAATTACGCTGAAGAAACAAAAAAAAAAATGTGTGGTTCAAAAACGTAAATTATATAAAAACGCATTTTTAAAAAACGATGAATGATGCATGAATTAAATGCTCATGAATGAGCTCCACTGGCTTTGTTCCTTTCCGATTTCCAGGCATACACTGCGTTGCCATGGAGACAGTGACATCATTCACAGCTGCTGCTCAGTTGAAAAATATATATTAAAAATCTCTCTCTCTCACATAAGGTGCTCCAGTGAGGGAGGGAGGGAGGGAGGGGGGGGGAGAGAGAGAGAGAGAGAGAGAGAGAGCGAGAGAGAGAGAGCGAGAGCGAGAGCGAGAGAGCAGTTAGAGACTCAAAAGCAGAGCATATGCCTTTGTTTTTAGTACTGGATGAAAAGCCAACTTCAGCACAGTAGCAAGGATTACCAAGTGCTGTACAGTGTCCCTGCAATCCTATTAACTTCAGCACGATACACAGAATAACTCACAAATACTTACTGCTCCGATTCAAATATTCACAGTCTTTTTCAGTACACAGCTGTTCCACATGTTTTCCCCTTCTGTGTTTTACATGGTAAGCAAAGAACAATTGAACAGGATTGCTGACAAGCAAGTGTGGGGTAAATAATTTGCATAAAGGATTAAGCAACTGCAGCCTCTAAAAGGGCCACAAAAGGTCTTGTAGTTTTGTTTGCAGTCGGTCCTAAAATCCATACTTATCTGCATTACGCATGCAGTACATACAGTATGTGAAAAGTGCTACACGGGTCAATTTCAGAAGACTGACCAACAGCAAGCCCAAGATTATTACGGTGATTATTACTTGATTCATGCCAAAGCTGCCCGATTCCAGCCTTGCTGAAGCACCCCCAGATCATCACCGATCCTCCACCACATTTCACAGTGGGTGCGAGACACTGTTGCTTGTAGGCCTCTCCAGGTCTCCGTCTAACCACTAGACGACCAGGTGTTGGGCAAAGCTGAAAATTGGACTCATCTGGGGGTGCTTCAGCAAGGCTGGAATCGGGCAGATTTGTCTTTGTGAAGGACGCATGAATCAAGCCAAGTACAAGGTTGTCCTGGAAGAAAACTTGCTTCCTTCTGCTCTGACAATGTTCCCCAACTCTGAGGATTGGTTTTTCCAGCAGGACAATGCTCCATGCCACACAGCCAGGTCAATCAAGGTGTGGATGGAGGACCACCAGATCAAGACCCTGTCATGACCAGCCCAATCTCCAGACCTGAACTCCATTGAAAACCTCTGGAATGTGATCAAGAGGAAGATGGATGGTCACAAGCCATCAAACAAAGCCGAGCTGCTTGGATTTTTGCGCCAGGAGTGGCATAAAGTCACCCAACATCAATGTGAAAGACTGGTGGAGAGCATGCCAAGACGCATGAAAGCTGTGCTTGAAAATCAGGGTTATTCCACCAAATATTGATTTCTGAACTCTTCCTAAGTTAAAACATTAGTATTGTGTTGTTTAAAAATGAATATGAACTTATTTTCTTTGCATTATTCGAGGTCTTTTTTGTTATTTTGACGAGTTGTCATTTTCTGCAAATAAATGCTCTAAATGACAATATTTTTATTTGGAATTTGGGAGAAATGTTGTCAGTAGTTTATAGAATAAAACAAAAATGTTCATATTACCCAAACACATACCTATAAATAGTAAAACCAGAGAAACTGATAATTTTGCAGTGGTCTCTTAATTTTTTCCAGAGTTGTATTTAGAAGTTAATGTTTGTGGTGGTACGGTAGTCTTAGATTCCTGTGGCCTCCCCCCTACCAAATTCTTTCCACAACAGCAGCAACTGGTTTCCCTGTATAAAAGCCACACTCTATGTCTAAATAACACAGCTTTATTACCTTCCCTTACCTAAACAGTGATGGAAATTAGACTCCCATTGCATAGCAGTTTGGTCCATTCCTAATTTTACTAGGAGTTTAAAAGAGACACACCTGAGCTTGTTACCTATACACTGTGGCTAACAAAGCTTATAGTAAAATCCAGAATGGGTGAAACTGCTACGCAATAGGAGTCTTTAGTTCCATCCCTGCTAAAACAAGTGGGACGCAAGCCCTCTGTGAACATTGCGTAGCCCCCACGCTATAGCAAGGACTCCAGCATCTGAATGAATGTTATCGAGTCCAGGCATTGCCAGTGCAGAGCAGGATCTCTCTCCGATGGACAAAACATTCATCATCACTGGAAGAAGCACAGAAGTAACCACTTTGTGCTGTCGCTGGTAATCCACCCGATACTCACCAAGAGAATTTCAGATATACGGTAGTATACATGTTGGTCCATGGCCTACGCACACCTACAGTCTGTAGAATAACCCTTGTAACATACTGTAGCTTCACCTGCGGTTCCTAAGATACAGCCTTGAAAAGCTGAAGTGAAAAATAAAAAAGTAGTTCACAGTGACCTACCATTTATAGTAGACTAAATGTCCATACTCATAAAAATGACCCAGGCCAAACATGACCCTTTAGATTCTGCATAAGTTACTGTGTTTGGAAAGCCATATAAAAATACCACAGAGTGGATACCAAGGGGGGGGGGGGGGGGTTGGTTCAATTAACTTTATGGTATAATTTTGTCACAATTTGCCCTTTGGATTTCATGGAAAATCGAGCCGATAGTGGCTAATAAAGAAAAAATGTACTTAGAAATACTGTAGTCTGCTAGAATGAAGTAAAGGGAGAGGGGAGGGTTTGTCCGTCTCTAACACAAACCAGGACCGGATGTAAAATAAAGATTGGTCTTTTCCTGTAAGCAGCGTCTCTTAAAAGTGATTTTTGAATGTGTTTGCATTGACACGTTGTGCTGATAGGCGTCTCGGTGCGAAAGCTGAATGACGGCTCTCTTTGTTCCCTGTGCTAAGGATGGCAAGTGTGTGGGCGTGAATGAAATCCCCTTTTCTCAATGAAACTCGAAAGAAACTGCTTCGATGCGCTTTCCCTTTTAATAAACCCGCGGACGATCATATCCCCAATAGGATCAGCTATAAAAAATAAAGTGCAAAAGCTGGTTTGTTTTGCTATTAATTTTCTGGCATCAATGTTGAGTTACGTCTTCCCAGTTTCCTCCTATTTAGATCTTCCATAGTAGTTAAGAGTCTGCTAGTAGGACTATAAAGGACCGCTGGAATGAAAGGGTTCAAAGCTAAATCAATATCAATAATATGAAAGAAATGTTTGTACATAGCGTTTGGTTTGGTTTTTCAATCTTTTTCCAATTAAGTGCAGAAAAGTTATATAGCCATTTCGTGCACTGAAGCAACCTAAAACCTCTTTAGCTACAAACTAAGCGTCTAATAGAACGAGATGAAATGACTGCAGCAAGCAACAATCAGCTATTGCTTTAATTGTATTTATTTTTTTTTTTTTTAGAAATGCTGGAGAAACGAGTTGGGCATAACTGAAGAATATTAAGATTTATGCTCATTAATTAATGGAAGGACCACGAAGACGTTGCGATAAACGGAATATTCATGTTCTGCAAGATTCTACAGATTTTAAAAAAGTTTCCAAAAGTTTCATACTATTAACTGTCAAGCAAGATTCCTTCTTGGGATCAATGACACGTTTCCACTGCCACCAAGTGACTTGATATCAGTCTTGTTTGGTTCCATCAGCAGCTGTCTGAGATCACTTCATTTTGGAATCGGACGTTCCCATTAAGGATGGTGGGCTGGCAGGATGCAATCTCTCAAACTCTCATTGATGGAGGAAACTACCCTACAAGTGTCATTTGAACAAGCCTTGGGACTATGTATGCGAACAGATGGCTGAGAATTAACTGTATTATCAGGGACATTTTAGGAGGTAGCCAGTGAACTACTATATAAAATGGCAAATATATAAAAACGAGCGGGTGCATGTTGGATTGTAGGCTGCAGACAGAACAAAAGGAGTTTTAGTTTCAGATGGAAATGTTCTTTGTTCAATTAAGCATTGACATATGAGTGGCAACCACTAACCTAAATCAGTGATTATCCCAGGATAAAAGTGTTTGAAGCAATCCAGGGGGGATGATAATAATAATAATCCATCAGAGGTTAATCCCAGCAGGGTACACAGTAGGTTGATCAAATCAACCCACTGGTGGGGTTTTAAAGTAAACAGGAGTTCTCAATAACAGCATGGCTAAAAACAGGTGGGATTTACAGTAACCAGCTCAATATTTAATAACTCCATATTAATTTTGCTGGTATTTTTTGCCCTCTCCACCCTCTCCTCCAAGGCAGGGAGATTTAGACTGCCTTACTAACAGTTGCAGAACCCTGCAGATTTGAAGAAAGCTTTGAAAGCTGTGAAGACGACTGTAAAAAAAGCCAAGCAGGCCAATACAGGAGGGAGGGTTGGGAGAGCTGAAGAGCGAATGAATCAGCACCCATCCCACAGGACTGCGTGGGGGGGCGGGAGGGGGGAGAATGACGTGAGCAGCCCTGACGATTGAGAAGAGGACCTATAATAAACTGTTTACATACAGTAGTGAGTAATGTAGCAGGGGCAAAGAGGGGAGAAAGGGAAAGGCTACTTAAGAATAATTCATGAGACTTCCGTGATAGGCGAGAAAGTTAGCGGTTCAAGAAACGGGGGTCTGCTTGTTGTAGCTGAACTAAGTGTAGTTTCCAAGTTATCTCCTTGTAACAATGCAGGTTCCAGTACATTTACATAGAATAGGAGGAATTGTACAGTTAGAAAAAGGACATGGTTTGATCGGTAATCGTTATCAGTATATTTTTCTCAATTGTAAAAGGTCATTAAAAATGGTTGTTTTTCTGTTTGTTTAACAATTTTTGCAAATGTTTGCTGGGTTGAAGATAATGCTTTTCGTTTCGGGTCTATGTAGCAAAACAAAAGCATTAATTTTTTTTTTTGGGGGGGGGGGGTTAAGTCTAAAATTGCTAAAGAATGTTATCTATACAATATGCATTTTCTTAATGGTTAAAAACTAAACAAAACAAACAAAGAAAACATTTTACTGTAATAGTGTGATGTCATACGATTGTCAGCTAAATAAAAGGGAAATCGTATTCTAATATTTACCTGAAACTGAACATAAACAATCTGTGTCAAATGGAGACACTCCTACATTTACAGTGCAAATTAAAACCTTCCAGTTCATTTAAACCCCACTCTAATTTCAAGACCATCCCAGGCATCTGTTTGTTCCTATTAATTAAACCGGATAGATTTGACGCTACCTTATATTGCTATTGTAACAGCATGTAATTTCTCTGGTCATAATACAAAAAAAAAAAAAAATTATATCTCTCAATGATGGAACACTGTATCCTCTTTTCTTATTGGGTATATTTTCTACCAATGGGAATGCTATCTCCATGGCAACAGACCCTGTCGCCAAGAGAAAACAGGAGATTTCTTTTTCTTTGCATTTTGATCAAGACTGCTGCTGCACACCCTGTCTTTGCACACCACACACACACAAACTGTTGTAGAATTTAGTTTTAGAGCAACCAGGTAGCTGTATGAAAAAAATAGCCATTAAATGAATGGAGGCTCACCACTATCCAATCAGATTGCCAGTCAAGTAATTTACTGTGCATTTCCCTTACAATACCATGGCTGAAAATTGTAAATCAGGACTGTTAATATGTAAAAGTATGTACACATACCCCATGATACTCAAAACAGCATGTGCCAAAGAAAGCTCTTTGCAAGTTTTATTACGAACTATATAAATCTACATGCACTTACAACAGCACATTTTATTTATTGCATTTATATAGCGCTTTATATACAAAAGTATCGCAAAGCACTGTATGGAGGTGCATCCTTGTGATATGAGCAATACAGAGACACTGAATTAATGGGTCACTGAAAGGTCTAAACATGTGCAGCCCCTTCACTTTGAGCAGATAAAGCTGCTCTTCGGTGCCTTTTTCCTTTATCAGGGTACTAAAGACAGTACAGTGCACCTCCATGCGCCTGCATTATGAAGTTATGCATTCTTAATAAATAGGCTAAATACCAGTAGGAGTTCTGGCTATTGCTACCTAGTATAAAAGTAGGCATGTAAATAGTTGAGAGTTTAAACATTTCCATTTTTCAGGTATAAAACACATTTTTCCTAAAATGTTTAACCATTGCAGGTTCACAGTAGGATGTGTGCTGTGCAAGGTAATTTAGTCAGTCTTTTGAATATACCTATAAATGCTGTACACACGCAGTCTGCTATTGCAAAGATATAGATTAATACACTATTATACACTAAAGATTAAAATTGAAAACGGCTTTAAAAGTGTTTAACCCTAAAGTTAAGTAAAGGAGGCTGTGTGGTCCAGTGGTTAAAGAAAAGGGCTTGTAACCAGGAGGTCCCCGGTTCAAATCCCACCTCAGCCACTGACTCACTGTGTGACCCTGAGCAAAGTCACTTAACCTCCTTGTGCTCCGTCTTTCAGGTGAGACGTAGTTGTAAGTGACTCTGCAGCTGATGCATAGTTCACACACCCTAGTCTCTGTAGGTCGCCTTGGATAAAGGTGTCTGCTAAATAAACAAATAATAATAATAATAATAATAATAATAATAATAATAATAATAATAATAATAATAATAATAATAAAGTTTAAATGTTTAGTAAATTCACCGGACATTATAAACTCAACCTACTGCATGAAAATCGCCACTTGGGATTTTGTTTTCTACCAAAAATTTTAAATACGACCAAAAATAGCAGTTTACTTAATTAACAAATTTAAAAAGCGAATCCCTTCCTGTCAAGTCTTTTGTTTAACATCATGTAATCAAAGAAACTACAAAATGAGATTGCAAGAGTCTACAAGAAGCTACCATAACTGTAGTACAGTATTTCGTGCTAGATTTCGAAAATGCCACATTTTTCATTTTTCCGTTAAGTATATGAATGTTAAACCTTTGGCCACAGCTGCACAATGCTAACACACACAGGCTGTGCTAATCCAATCTCCCTGTCCCAGGCTTCTGCAGCACAGCACAGGCAGACAGGGGACTCTTTGACTTTCAGTGTAGTGACGTTTCCATGCATTGCCAGGCAACAGCTAATGAGGGATGTCCGGCATGGGGCTTCCCTGGAATGCTGCAAGACATACTGAAGCCTGACTGTATCATTCAGCTCCCTTCCAGCTACTGCCTGTGGACGGGGGAGTGTTCACACTCAAGAGCTGCCATTACTCTACACAGTCTAGTGTATTATGTAGCTTACTGCAGGGGAAAGGATGCATTTTGCAAATGCTTTGTGCACAATGGAAGAATCTGTTTTTTTGTTCGAATGTTTGAATATTGAAATATCCGTCCCAGCGCTACAGAAAAAATTGGTGGAACTGAGATAGGTACTTTTAAACAACAAGTGAGATTGAGAAAATGTAATTCATATATTCTGCTGTACTGACCTGTCGGGGATTGGGGGGTCTGATAAAGTGCGGTTCACAAAAGGCTATTGAAGTAATAAAAACAAGACGCTGTAATGAATGGTATTTTAGTATGAATCTGAATTGGGGGATGCTGTGCAGACCGTGTGCAGCACTCAGTGTTTGTTCTGTTGCACGGTACAGGTTCTCTCTTTGAATTCTTAGAACAATAAGGAGCTTTACTGGAAAGCTCCTGATACGCTGTCCCAGATTAGACATCGTGATGACTCTTGGCAGTGTAGCACAGAGCTGTGCCGACAGCAGCCAGCGAGGGAGGGAGGCTGTATGCTGCGCTGTGCTGGACTGTAGCATCTCTTATCCCACTGGTTTTCCCCCACCAGGTCCCTGGATGAAAGCACTGACGTCAGTAGCAGTCTCCGAGCAACGCAGAATGTAGAATGACCTCTTAAGGGGTTCCCTTAAAAGGCAGCTCCAGTCTTTAAAAGCTCCATGCTACTCCATTCATTTGATGTTCTACATTGCACAGTGCATCAGACTGCACGTGCTATAGGCACTGTTGGTACGATTCTAATCTATATGAAGGTTGGCGGTTTTATTAAAGGGATACAGTATTTCACAGAAGGCAAGATCTTTCTGTGAATTTCTCATTAAACACCAGGTTTTAAGTTTCAACGCAACACTGCGGACGGGTATACAAGCCACTGGTAAAAAGTGTCGAATCACGATTTCAAATGGATTTGCCTTAATTTTTTTTTAAATAAGCAGTACACTAGAATAATGAATACTTTAAACTGCATTTCGGAAGTGTTTGCAATTGGCATACTGTTAATCTGTCTAGGAGAGTCAACTTCAATTAAAATTGCATATCTGGTGTGTTATTTCTAGAAAGTGAAGTGGCTTTCCTGGTAGCTACAAGCAGATGGGATGGGACACACTGTATTACGATGAAAGACGGTGCAACCACAAAGGGTTGATCTACAGAGTTAGTTTAAAGTTGTATGCATAGCTACAAGACACGGCCACCCAGTAGATTTTTATCATTTTATCTGTATGCAGTCTAAGTAGACAAGACATTCATCAAATCACTTAATCACACCTGCTGACAGCAAGACAAGCCTGACTTTGTTTAATAGATAAATACTGACAAGACGACTCAAAAAGCAGTAAATCAGGAGGCCCATTAAAACCCAACCAGGCCCAAGACATGTCCGCCATTGGACTGAAAGGGTCATACTGCAGGCTTTATAATCCTTTCTTTATTTGACTAACTTGTTATGCATTATCCTGCAGAATTACAGCAACATAGTTGCACACACACACACACACACACAATTGCACAGAACAACTAGCCCAGCCGATTTTACTCATGGATCCTATAAAGTGTAATTAAATTGGTTTACCATGCACAGCTGTGATGAGTGCAACCTTACGCTAACCCAATTACACTGGAAACCTTTCCCCAGCGCGGAAAATCATTTTACATTGATTTATATTTGCAGCTTTTCCCACGGACCTCCCCCAATTAGCATTCTAAGTAAATCAGTAACCTTCAATAACCCAGGTGGTGCCCTCGAGGGATAAAATGTAAGTAAAATCTCTGCATCACAAAGTGTGCTGGGTTACCTCCTCTTCTTATTACAGGTACTTGATTACTTGTACCACCCTGTGCTGAAAAGGCATTTTTCTTTATCAGGTCAATCAGACATAGATCTGGCTCTATTTTTAAACATTTGAAAAGCGCATACAGTGTTAAGTGCAGGCTGTAGCAAAAACACCTGCTGTATTAAATCATAGTTTGATCAAGATGGAAGTAGATCCTTTGCCTGTGTTTGCGAAGTGAGCAATATACAGCTGGATGCTTCAAGGATAAAACAAAATCATACATGCAAGTCATCAGGATTGTTTTGTCTATGCACAGATTTTCTCTTGTGCTACATCTTTTTTTAAGATACTAGGATTTATTAAATTCAAGCCCATGTTACATTCTCATTAATAAACTGCTATTCTGTAAAGTTTTGTCAAACCTCCCGTTTTAAATTATAATGGGAGTCAGTGTTCCAAAGTACTGCACAGATCTCCTGCTCTTTATCCAAACAGAGCAACATGCCCAGTAATCGCAGCGTCTCCGTATGCAGACATGCAATGCAGTACGAAACTAGCCATGCATTCACTCAAATTAGCGTGGGCACAAATGGGCTTTTCCAATAGGATGCATTCATAAAGCAGGTTCATCTTTAGATATGGAGCTACACACTTTCAGACGTTAATGCAAATACAAGCAGGCATTGAGTTCACTGCATGCATGTGACCGAAAGCTGAAGATCAAGCCGTATAGTTTGGGTTCAGAAAATCAAAACAGCATGTGAACCTGAACACAAGAAAGGGTACACAGCATGTATTACTGTATGTATTTGGATGAATAAATGTTCAAAAGCTGAAGATTATGACTTTAAAACATTATGACTTTAAAGCAAATTCATTATATTTCATTTTAAATGCTGTGCAATGAGAACTGTATTTCCATGCCTGTGTACAGCTCTATGGCCCTCTGCGTGCATTCATGAACTGCAGTACCACCCTTCAGTGGGTATCCTTCAACAGCTACACATCCAAATTGTTATTTAAAAAGTGTTTGCTGTAGTACTATATTCAAAGTCATACATTCTGTGCAACAATTTCAGAAATGAGAAAAAGCTGCTCTGAATGCAAAGGTCACAGTTCTGACTTGCTTTTTACACTAATGAGCGACCTTAGAGAATACTCATTAAGACAAGTGGAAGTTCTGAGCACAGATCCAGACACAAGAGCCTTTATCATTTTTATATTCAATGGCAAACCTCTATGGTTCTGCAAAGTCATTCAATCTAACCTTGAGTGTGCGTCACAGTAATGTGTTCATAAGCACAACACAAAACAACTAAAGGATACTAAAACACATACTGTCCATTTTTAGGAGGATCTGTCCCTCGATCTGACCTCAAAATGAAAAAAATGGTTCCCCTTTAAACGGAATCATGATTGCATTAAAATATTGACCATTGCATAGCATTTAGAGGGAGTCCAGGTTTTCCAAAATGCCTTTAATTGTACGTTACCGAAAGCTGGCTCAAACTGCTTTGCAACTGGACTTCTTTGTAAATATTCCCTGCTACTGTGGGAGAAGCAGTAGAGAAATACTAAGGGGATGTTGCATAACTGGGTTAATCAAATAGGATATTATTTTAGCTACAGCAGTTAACTGCGGCGTGGGCCAATACTGAAGACAAATGCAGTCAAGCTGAGAAGTGCTTTAGTCATTGAGTCACTGGGTACTTTAGCACGAATGTCAAATTGAAATTTTTAATACATCTGGGTAAAGAGAGAGGGGAATCCCTCTGGCCATTAGCTTAGGGAATCATATTTGACAGCAGAGAAGCAACGTGGTTAAAATACATAGAAGTCTGTGCTAACACACGATGTCTTCAGAATGAAGCTTCAAACCACGATACAGGTTTGACTGTACAATACTGTTTTCTAGACATTAACGTCTACAGTTTAGAAATCAAACAGCATCAAAAATGAACCTGTGCACAAGGAAACACGTTTGTACAGTGCTGTGTTGGAGGGTAGTAAAAAAATCCTACAGCACTGCATACACAGCATCTACATGCATTAATATTTAATCTCGCATCTACGTCAATCGGTACCCAAAACATGCCCATTTTACTGAACGCTAATAATCTTGGATATTGAATTACAGATTGCCTACTCAAGGGAAGACTGAGCATTCCTACAGTTCCAGTAATTCCTTTCAAACTCAACAGTACATTTGTCTTTAACTATACTATATTTAAAAAATGCAAACAAGAGACCGGTTTCTTAAAGAAAAAAAAGTATGATATAAAATTATGAATGACAGCAAGCCACAGTGACCTACTTACTTGACAATGTTTCAGCATAGTGCATTCATTTGACTCCTGGCTTTGTTACTGCAATAATATATATATATATATTTTACACGCATCCTATACTTTCTATAAGCCTACCTCCTTCGTTGTCAATAACGACACACAAGAATGCCTTAACTGAAATATAAAAATGATATTCATAATTTACATAAATAGAATGAAAAGATATATATCAAAGAACGGCCACTAGGGCTGCAGGATATTTTTAGAAACATGATTCTTATTCATCTCGCTTAGCTGCTTGCTTGGTCTGCTGCATTATTATTATTTTATTTTTTTGTTAGATGGATTTTTGTGAAAAAAGGATAAATAATAATAATCCAGGAATCATCTACATACTAGAGGATTACCTTCATAGCAGACTGGCTTTCCGTAGCCTGCCTTTGCTACAGTAGCTCACTCCCATTTAGAATGAATAAGCTACGTACTTTGAGGGAATTCCTTATTACCTCACTGCTGTCTCCAACTACAGCCAGCAAAACAACATCATCCATTTTCATTTAGGATCCCCTCCCCAACATACACACATACCTCCTTGATCAAATTCCCACCACACACTTCATGCAACTAACCTGAATCATTTCAGTCATTAATTAATTTTCTACAGCCTTAAAAGCTTTTTTTTTTTGGTTTATTGCAAAACATTAAGGCAAACGCTACAGCCTTCCAAGGAGCTGTAGCCCCCCCCCCCCCTTCCTGCCAATTCCAAAAAGCTCACAAGTGCCCGACTATAAAATTAAAAACCATAATGAATGATGTAATTAGTTCCTTATGCAAGAGATTACAAAAGGATTCCCCAGAAATGAATAAGCTGCCCGGCATGCATTCAAACCATTTTCTTTGTCATAACTACAGTATATAAAGGGCACAGCTACATAAAAGGCATACATAATATAATAACTTGTGTTAAAGATTTGGGAGAAGTCATTGAAGACCCTACATTTCACACAATATTATATTCAACTCACCCCCGTAGTATAGCAGTTCAGAGAAGAGATGCTTTGTAAAGATGATGCTACAAATACTTGAGTTCAAGAATGGCCATAGATTCCATTCCTGCCGGTGTTCAGTTCATTGTTAGTTTAATGCTGATTCGTTTCCTAAACCCCCAGATCCTCTGTGTTTTTTTTTTTCTGAATGAAGTACTGCTAGAGATCCCTTGCTCGCTTGCTCTTGCCTGGACACTGTAAAATCGCAATGACAGGCAGCTCGGAGGAGGCAGTACAGCCCAGCTGTTTGGAGAGATGTCACTGGGAGCTACGCCAACACACACTCCTCTATGAAACTGCTACAGTGAAGCCCAGATTCTTTTAAAGGTATATTCCACCTACAGTACAGTGGTGGATACGAATATTGCATCTGCATTACGGTTTTTCTCAATCATTCTTACTGTGCTGCCAGAGAGTTACTGTACATTCATAAAAGTGCAATGCAACAAATTAATGACATGTCAAATGCAAGTCAGGTTATTCGTTTATACCATAAAAATACAATTTTCTATGTCATTCCCTGAGCTGAAACGGATACCTCAAATGCGTCATTTCAAATCAAAACCTTTATTTATCCATACTGGTCAATTGAGAACCCATTCTCATTTACAGCGACGACCTGGCAGAATTTATAACCCGTTACTGCTGCAACTGGTGGCGTACTTACTGGGATCACAGAATGAATAAATAGAGACACAGGTAAACTGGTATTCTGTAAAACTGGCAAATCTGTTTCTAATTCATTTTAAAATATCAAGATGTGGATATTAGGTTGGCACATCTGACGCTGCAGTTTAATGCATGGAAGAGCCCAGGTTTAGGCTTCAGAAAGTTGGTAGCTATATGGAAGATTGATTGTCTGGGTCTCATATTTCAAAGGGTGCCGACCTGCCTTGCCCGGGACGTTACAACCATGTAAATCAAAGAAACTACAAAATCATATCGGAAAAGTCTACCAGAAGCCATAATAGCAGTACAGTATTTCATGTTAGACTTCGCAATGTCAGTTTTTCGTTAAGTATATGGAAAACTACAAAGCGGTGTGCAATCCGATATGTTAACGTAACATTATTCCAGCAGGTTTCATTCGACTATGAAGCAAAATTAGTTAATTCTAGACGGTGATGTAAAACTTCCGGCTATAGCTGAACAAAACAGGGGGGATTTTTCAAAGTAACTTATAGCGAGTAAACCTCAGGTCTGGTTTTATACAGGCGATACACATTAAAACCTACAGAACTCAACTACATGAGGTAAGCAGGTAATACCTTTAAAAAAGATTAAAAGGAAGTATGTTTGAAGATCCTAACAGTAATGTGCCACCTTGGTTCGATACTTTAAACTTTTAATTCATGTTTTGTTTTTTGTTTTTTTTTCGTTTTACTGCTAGAAATTTGTCAAATAAACTTCAGGGCGCATAAGCAAAATTGTTTCTGACAGAGTAGGTTTATTGGCTACGCAATAAGCAGCACTGGCTCATTTGAACCTTCTCGTTAATCGGTTAATATTAACTGCTTTAATTAGACACAAGGGGCTACAGCCAACTTCCACAAGAAGCTCCTGAAACAGCCCCACTATTAAATTATAAATGCATCCCTCGTCGCTGCAAATTCAAATGAAATGCCTATATATCCAGGCCACTCGGCGCTTTGCAACTAGGCTGGACAAGGGTGTGTTTGTATTTATTTACTTGTGTTTGTTTTTTTCATTGATCATCTTGGGATAATGATTTCTTTACACTTATCACAACACAGCATACTGGGATGCTGGTCATGAACACAGGGGTGGAAATAGGACTCCCACTGCATATTAGTTTCATCCATTCCTGGTTTTAGTATGAGTTTAATAAGACGCACCTGAGCTTGTTACCTATGCAATGTGGCTAATGATGCTCATAAAAAAAACCTGCAATGGGTGAAACTGCTATGCAATAGGAATCTAACTTCCATCCCTGGAAATAATCACTGACAAGGGGTCTGAGCCATTCCACGTTTTACTATGAGCCTAAAAACCATAGGGGGGAGAAGCTTGAGTTCACACTTAAATTGTTGTAACCTGGCTAACATTTGGTATCTACAAGTAGGTAGGATTTTATTTTTTTTTTTTTTCTGCTGAATCAGTTTGCCGATATGAAGGTAAGGTTTAGGGTTAATGCATGTGTAAGTGGGCTTGCAGAAACTGGCTGCGCAGGTTTCTTCGGTTGTAATGACAATTAACTTTAGAACACATGAACATATTTGGGGAGGGTGGGTAACAGCAATCTGTTGTATTGTGTCCTGGGTGCTACTAGGAATACAACAGATACTGTAACATGGTTTTGACACATCAAATCAGAGAAAAAAGACCGAAACAAGTTTCTTCAATAAGCTGAATTAGGGGGTTTAAAATGGACTAGCGTACATCATGCTTGAACTTAACAACGGTATTAAATCTGCAAAGTCTTCTGACCTGGTACCCAATAGTCAAGACTTAATCAGACTGAGATGCAACAACTGTCCTAAAACAGCCCCCACCCCAGGCAATCAAAACGTGACCTACTGCTATATTCTCCAAGTACAATGCTTCGTATCAAAACACAGTAATAAACCCCTACTCAAAAGACAAGTACAAATGAAGCAGATGTTACATTTTTTTTATTTATTTATTTTTTTAAAAGCCTTTTCTTGCCTGTAGGTAGGTGCTTTGTTCAAACCGAGGCAAAAAAGCGTAATTAGAAACCAAACCTTAACATTAAAATCCTTTGTGAATTTTATACATGCAGTCAAAAGTTCAGTACCAAAAGCAGTCCCCAGTGGGTTTATCTTAATGCTTTCACTCTGCTCCCCTAATAATGGATCCTATTCATTTAGGGAAGAGAGGGCCCTTGAGCAGTGACACATGTGTGTCACAAATAAAACGAAGAGTTTTGTATCAAATAGAAATTGTTATTGCACACAGACACATTGATGCATGCCTACAGTATTCAAAACACCACTGCAAAAAAATCCCAGAAGATAAAAAACAAAGCAAAAGCTGACTTCACCGGTATTGTATTTCTGTATTCGTTTTGGCACTGTCCATGACATGGTAAAATGCCACTTAAAGGAAAAGGCTTTTATGAACTGTATACTGCATTATTGAGCAGTTTTTTCATGTACTGCATAAACTTTAAAAGTTCTCAATAATAAAAAGGTGTTTTTTAGTAGACAAACGTGATTGTTAATTTTAGTATTACATTGTTTTCTATCTAAATCCATCCGTCTCTGCAGACTAAAAATCATAAGTTATTAACTGCCCAACGGGTAACTAACAATAATCACAAGAGACATACTTTATACAATTTAAACCTGGCAGTAGGCATAAAGACAGCTGACGTCTACTTTGAGGAAACATACACCAACTGTAAATTCAACCAGGTGTGTTTTTTTGATCAATGTATTTGAAGAATTCAATACAGCCAGGAACTGCATTTTAAATTGATCGTAGAATACCCGCCCTTGGTCTCAATCGCTGTCACTATCGTGTGAATATTTTTCCAAACATTATGGTGAAAATATACCGACGGAGATGGGGAAAAAAAAAAGAAATAGTGGTTTGAATCATTCTAGTTCTACTGCAAGCGCCCCATAATTGTCCCACCTCCCAGTAACTCTTAAACTGCTAGGCAATGGAAGTCTTACTTGTTTCAATCCTTGTATTCATGACCATCTCTGCAGTACTAAAACAAGCAGCCCCAACATGTGCAACCCTAGATATAACTCTAGATTCAATTACAGTCAGAGCTGTGACAATGTGGGATCCTCATCATATGCGGTGTAACCACCAGTCTGAGGATTCAAAGTCAAATTACCCTGTTTATACTGCTTACCACACATCTTCATCCAAAAAGCACAGACTACCTCCACAGCTCTGTGCTCTTGAGCAAAAGATAATACTTTATCCATCACTGATCTTATTAATAGTTGTCTATGTTTTGCACTTACATTTGAAAATAAGTACATCCTTATCGATGCATGGGCTTATATTTGCGATACTGTTCAAATGCCTCATCCTCAATGTTTCTCCGGTACTGCAATGTGACTCAAAGCTCTCCTGTCCTGGCTCCAGCCAAACATGTGGGCTCTAATGAGCAGTGATATGAGTGCAGAGCTTCATTCAGCTCAAACAATGATAAATAATTCAGAAAGAAAACTGCAGCAGCAACACCAGCGTTCAGCAGCAGCAGGAGGAGGAGAACGAGAAGGGGTTTATAAATAGAACTGGCAAAGTCTGACTTATTCCATTAAAAAAACACACATTATGCTGCTGGAAATGGAGATCCGTACAGTACAGAGACGATGTCCAATAGCTTCAGGTCGAAAGCATGTTTTATAAAAATATGCAATATTAATGCATTGTGTACACAGTGGCAAGTTCACACCGCAAATAGATTTTCTGACATTTAACGGCACCCCCTCTTATGTGGCGTTACTGCTTCCCCTGGGATTTCTACAGTGGAATGAGATTTGGATCTAAAGAATCTAAACACAAAGATTTCCTAAAAAAACAATCAATCTGCTGCTCACAGTGACTATGCAGAGAGTTACGTACATGCATGTAGGAATGACTAGAAAAATGAAGATAGGAGAGCAGATCCATTGTGTATAGGTGAACACATGGTGCCTGCGAGAGTGTATGGTGATACCAAAACCACCACATATTTGTAAATGTGTACATTAACTACTGTGTAAATAAACTCTACTATCAAACCAGTGTTTCCCACCGAGTAAGCAATACAGAATGTACTAAACTATTTAATTAGGCCAATTAATAACTATGAATGGACGGATGATCGAAGTGGTATGAATTTAAGTTTTTGGTAGAAGTAATCTAATTTTAAAACACTCACACAAAATGTTGAAGCACCATGTTTTCTTTACTTGTGCAGAATTCAAAAATATATATATATAGTTGGCACATGTGTCATTTCACCTTTTTTTCACCTAATTTTCAAAAATAGCGTTTAATTAAGGTAATCAATAACCTTTGATCTGGATAATGAATAGACTTGTTTCAATTACTAGCGTCTGAAAAAGTCACATTTATCATTCAGAGGGCTACAACAGGCAACCAATTACAGTTGACAGGCTTTATAAAACTATGGCTTCATGTATTGCACAGTGCAACAGTACATTTTTAAGAAGCTGAAATGAATATTAATAGATGGAAATGGCTGGGAGAAAGTAAACCTTCGTTCTTTGCGTTTTGAATCTAATGAACTGTTAAGATAATGTACTCGCTGTAGTTAGATTTGTTTTTTGTCGTTTACAAAATCTAACTAATGTGTCCATGCAAAGCACTAATTGTCTTTTAAACTGTAAATGAAAGCACTTTGAATTATGTCACAACATGCAATCAATATCATTACTGTAAGCAAATTAGTCACTGCATCAGATCAATATCAAATTATCAAATCGATTAACGCAATTTATCAAATCAACAACCTACTGCAAGGGGTCTATCAGATACACTATGATAGTTTTGACCTAAGTCATCATCAAAACACGAATGAATTGTTACTTTGTGTACTAAATAAGAAACTAATCATTTCAACAGAATACATGTTGCGTTTTGATAAATTAAGACAGAGCTAATGAATAATTTTCAGACACCTCAAAGTACTGCAGTACTCTGAACGGATCCCTTTTTCAATTTGCATTCCTTTCACATTAATATGCTGCTGATTATTTTCAGATATTCACTATGCCCAGCTGACTATGAGCTATACCTAAAGACCAAAAATCAGGGCATGTTCTACCTCAAAGCTATACTGTGTTATATAGCAAGCGTTAAGATATCCAGCATCAAACAACTTTTTCATATCCGGTGGGCCTCAGGGAACATTTCTCTCACAGGATCTGATTCTGCAATCTTTCCTGCATTCATTTAAATCCAATGACAGACTGACCAGACGAATCGCACTGTTCCGAACCACACAGTGTTGCTACACCGAGACGGAGCTTCATCTAAGGGGATGTACTGTAAATCTAATAATTCAGCTGTTTAATATAGTAAAAACATACTTGCTCACTAATTATATGAACAGCATGATCCATGAACATTCACAGTGCTGTGGATAGCCATAAACAACCTCACTCGACTTGGAGCTTTGCAAACACATTATTCAGATTGAGCTTGTCACAGAAATCAGGTGCTGCCAATCAAGTGAAGCTCACTGGTCTTGACTGGGCTAACTTACCGTTCAAAGTGAAAGACGTGACGAAACAGCTGCTTACATTTCTGTGGACTGTTGTTCTCCAAAGAGTCGAAGAAAAGCAGCAAGCGTTTACAAATCCAAGCAGCTGTTTCTTTGAAACAAGCCCAATCAACCTTAACCTGGTCAATTCAAATAATCTATGAATGTTCATGGTGTGTGACCTACACCCATGTAACCCATTATGTGTCAACATGACAGCACTCCCATTATATTACAGACAGGAGCATTCCATGAATATCCAATTTAGAATATGGGTCCAGCAAAAAGCAGATGCATTAGAATTAATTGCAAATTCAATTCATACTGTAGTTTTATTTCTAAGGAGGTAATAGCTTTAATTAGCAGTAAACACTCTGTGATAAATGCTGAACTGGATTAACTGCATTATAGAAGAGAAAGAGAGAAACCAACACAGTTTCGATCAACACGTTTGTGGCTGCAGCTGTGTCATGAGAGTCCAAGATTTTCAAAAATATCAGACGATGAATCAACTAAGGTTTATAATACTTTAAGCTTGAGGTACACATCACAACCTGTAGCCTGATCCGTAGCCTTTATTTATGATTGCCAGGCTTTTCTTTACATTTGCAAAAACATGTCTAAGCACTTAGCTTTGTAACTGTTTCAATGCATTTCAAAGCTTAAACTTTAACACACTGGGTATGTTGTTTGTAAACCAATTGCCATCGGAAGAAAATCTTTTTTTTTTTTTTATTATTACTGCAACATGCATTTGTATACCAGACAATTGCATGTACATGGAAAATACTGAAATATTGAATATGAAATTAATTGACCTACACCATACCCTTAATACTATGTAAACACCTACATTTGGCCTGCATATTTCTGACATAACATTTTGGCAAAATTCTAAGTGTTTAATACTTGGCTAATATTTAAATGTGTAACATTGACACCCCTAGTTTCATTAATCCGATCAAACAAGCTGTATGGCATTAGCTGTGCTTTCACGTGTCGTACTGTACAAATTAGAATGTGGAGATTCTGCTAGGTCTTTCTCATCTGAAATCCATCTCCATTCGTAGGTATCCCCCCCTCCCCTCCCCAGAAAGTGGGAGTATTTAAAGAGCTGTTCCTCCAATCAGCACCGTTGGATCTGTAGACGTCATATGGATCCCAAATCACTCCTACATTTCTGCCCTTAACATTTTCCAGCAGCTACAGCGAGATCATTCATTATCTCAAAGCATTTCTCCCAAACTCCTCTTTAATGCCAAACACTTACATAAGCATCTCATTATTATGCAAACGAATCGAGCAGGGTGCACGTTGGTGGAACAAACTGGAAAAAAAAAACAAAAAGAAAACAGGTTGATAAGTTGATTGATGTCGTACAGCATACCTTTGTTTGCATGTTTTTTTTTTTCCCCCAGTCCAAGAAGAATGACAGAGTGTGGGCTGTGTCCACCTACATTCAGTCCTGTCTGTTTGCCTGCTACACTCACACCTGATGAGTCACCTCTCGGATCAAACTTAACCAGAACCTCCTTCAGAGAAAGCTGGGGGGGGGGGGGGGGGGGTCTCTGTTGCTGCTTCTCCATTCAGCAGCAGCACACATCTTAATTCACAAACACAGCTTACATTTTTCAGGGACAACTCTTTCAAATCAGGTAAGGTAGGGCAAGACTAAATCAGGGGCGGTGAAACAAGTCATTTATTTAGTTATTTTTTTGTTAACAAGCCATTTGCTCTGCATGCATTGCTCATAATTGCATGCAAACTGGTCAATGACTGATCCTGCACCCTATGCTTGAGTTACTCATGTTTCAGCTTGTATCGGTCTAACAAATAATTCTGTTTTGTGCTAAATTTAATGCTTAAATACTCACAGAAGACAGAAATAGAAAGAATATTTATCCACAGAGCAGGGGTCGCATATTCTCTAAAGGGGATGAGGATCAGTTCAGTCTCCATGCCTCAAGCCTGCCCTGGACTGGAAGGACCCCCCTTTCTTTCAACTTCCCTCTTAATAGCCCTCTTCCTTTTCATTATATCAGTGTCAATAAGGTAAACACTGATGCCTAGGTTCACATGCCCAAGGGTGTATAAAACCAGACGAAATTATGTATTCAGTTGGTTCAATTCCCAACAACTGTCAATGATAAAAACAAACCGCAAACCTCAGGAAAGGCAGAAATGAGCAAACCAACAATACAATCGTTTACGAAAGCATCATTTCCAGTGATTGCCGAGCTGGGTTTAATATTGCATTAATATATGCATTACAATAACATTTACCCCCATGAAAAATGTATTATGCACCTGCTGTGATATGTTTTTTTTAGGATTAGACATGCAACAGGCAACAGACTTTACTTATGATCTTCGAAACTGATCTATTTAATACTGTGCCTTTCTTCACTGCCCAACTAAAAATAAAGACTCACAGACTTTGGCAGTAGTCCTTTTTGGCTATTTTAAAAGACAGTTGTCAGCAACTATAAAGTGAAAAGTTAATGAAGCAAAACTACCAACAAACAAGGTACTATATATAAAAATCAGCAGGAGTGGACCAAAAATATTAAAACCTAATCATAGCCTTTCGTACACTGATCAGAAAGAAAGTAGCCCAAGTTTATAGTCCAGTTTATATACAGTATCAGCTGTAAGGTCAAACAAGTCTCTCCTACCCCCTTGAATGCAACAACCTACGCTAATGCAACAACCTTCGTTATGTTTTTAAACCTATAGCTGGTATTGTTACTCTAAAATAAGCAATAGATAATCCCTCACAGAGGTACTGACTGAACTATGGCTTTTTTAGGCTATTTATATCATGTGTTGATTGGTGAAGCACAAGGCAGATAGATGTTTCTTTTCTAGGGAGAAAAACAGGACATTGCTAACACTAGTAACCCCTACTGGTATAATAAATTGAGTAATTGATTATTGATCGCCATGGTGTTTATTTGGAGCCTTGATTAAACAACACTGGTGCCCTATATGGAGCCTCACACCTCAAATATTATATTTCCAGCACCTTTTCAGTTGTATTTGAAGGATTTTGTGCAGAATGAATCATTTTTTTTTTTTTTTTTACGATTCGTTTTTTATTAAGTTCAGAATGCATGCATTATATAACTATACATAATAAAATGCAAATGCATGTTTTCAGGTGAAAAAAGCTTTGAAAGCTTTTTTTTTTTTTTTTAAGGAAACCGCTGACTGCTCTAATAGCTTGGATAAAACACAAGCAATAGAAGGAGAGAACAGACCCTCTACCATTGAACAGCAGTTTTAATCAGCCCCACCTTAGCTTGTTGCTTATAGTTCAAACTCAAAACTTTACCTGAACTGCTATGCCCATCCCTGGTTAAAGAGACTGATCTAAATATTTTTTACAGCCATAAATAAATAAAAAATATGGGGCAACTGTGCACTATTGGATGGTGTTTTCTTTTTTTTTTTTTTTTTTAAATAAAGCCCTTGGTCTTTTTTATTAATTATTTATACAGTATTTAGATCATTTTTATAGACCCCAGAGCCTATTAATAAAAATCAATTTTGCATTATAAATGCTGCATAAAGAGAGGTAGAACCAGTCACAATAATGCATGCTACGCACTGCCAATATTTAAAGTAAACAGCATTACCTCTGAATTACAATGTGGTGCAGTTGTCTATGTGTGTAACTCCTACAGTTCAGTCTTTGTCTTCGGGGACCATCCTAAAAGGTTATTTTAAGCCGTCATTTTATTTTCTCCCCCAACCTTTTTCAATTATTAATAGGCTCTCTAAGGATCTGCAGAGGCCATTTGCTTTTTTTTTTTTTTGCTTTTGCAGAACTGCAGATCAAATCCCTTGCAATAACCGAGACTAATTAAATTAATCCCTGCCTGCTATTATACATGATTTAGACCGTCCGTCCATTCTATTTTTTTTTACCAGTTTGTATTTGGACCCATTCCTGAAGTGCTTATTCCCTCTGTCCCAATACAGTTGCATAAAAATACCTTCCTTTTCAACTACAGTATTGATGATGATTATCAATAATAAGCATATCAGAAAAATATGCTTATTATTGATATATGTAAATTCAAAATCAGAGCTGTCAGGATGATTAAAAAGTTGGTGACCATGATTATATATCAACTGTATAGACAGAATAGTATAAATTACAAATTATCAAGTTTCATGACAATTTGAGAGCGATCATCAAGATACAGTCTATGCGAAAGCTGTATGGACAGACACCCTTCTAGATCCCCAGAAACTGACCTAATTAAAATAACTAAATCTAAATACAATAATCAGTCATTACTATATGTTTGTTTGTTTTTTAGCTCAATGTCTATTTATTTGATGCACAGGAACGGGAAGAGGTGTATACAATATATTGCTCAATTCTTCAGGGATGGAAATAAGTCTCCTATTGCATAGCAGATTCACCCATTCCAGGTTTTACTGCAAGCTTGATTAGCCACAGTGTATAGGTAACAAGCTGAGGTGTGCCTTAAACATAGTAAAACCAGGAATGGATCAAACTGCTGTGCAATGGGAGTCTTGTTTCAGTCCCTGTTCTTATATTGAGTTCTCCATTACATCATTTTTTTTTTTAGATTTGTACATGTGTTTCGTTAAGCATCCCTTGATTAAAATGTATGAGGCCAAATGTTATTGTTTTTAAGATGTAAATAAACAAACATCTAACAGAGTGAATGTGTTTGCTACAAAAGGTGCGTTTTTAGATGGCGAGCAAAGGAAGGGCAGCTTTGTACAGCTTTTGCTCATTACGTCATGTATAATGACCTGGACATTTGCTGTCCTTAAAAAGCCGACTGCCTGCTGCCTGGTCAATCAGAAAGGAATCGAGTACTGTATTTGGATAAACCGTAAAATATTGGTCAAATCCGTGTAAACAAGAGGGTGCAATGTATTTAATCATTGCTACAACCGCAAAAAAAAACAAAAAACACATTTTACAAACACCAATATAAACGTGGCGGAAAAAAACGTTAATAAAATCATAGCTTATTAATATTGTAAATGCAATAAAAGGAAGGGTTGTATTTAGTTGTACACTGGTGGTAAATGTGGCAACACGGTGTTTAAGCAAAGATATAGGCTAACTGTTGCTCTGTGTGGGCGACATGCTGTATCACCTACCAGGAAAAAGAAAAAAAATAATAAAACAAATATGTATTTGTTCTGTCAAAACAAAATGATACAACGTTTCTGTGCACGGGCCTACTGGGTTTCGGGCTAAGTGTTACCTGATTTCTAAATCATTGTGTTCCTCCTTTTTTTAAAATGAAAATGACAGGTGCTGTCAACAGCAATATAGCTCAACGAACAAAATACAATTGCAAGAAATAATATTATTATTACACAGAACGAACTGCAGCTTGCTGCAAACGTAAATCAAACTGCAGCACGGTTTGTAGCAAAAAATGGCAAGACTCAAGTCTTTCTAATAAATGGGGGTATTATTATTAAATAGATTCGGCTTACCTCAAAATCAAGTGTTTTCATTCACACAGAGGCAAGCGGTGGTCCTTTTCAATTCGCTTCTTCTGCCACCGCTGCTTTGCAAAAATAAATCACCAACCACACCAGACAGGGGAGCCAAGTTAATTACAAAAATTAAAAAAAAAAACCCCGAAGAACGACTCCGGTTGTGAAACTAGCAGAACTAAATCTTCCGCGGGACAGAATGGAAACAAAGAAAGGAAGAAAATACGAAATATAAAATAATAAAGAAGAAAGCCCCGGGATTAAACTATAAGAGAAAAGAAACAAAACACCATTCCCCTCGGCTCCGGCTTCTCTGCGTAGCGCGTCACTACTTCCTGCGCTGTGGCTCTAGGTCAAAATTTCCTGCGGTCTTTGTCTGATACGTCACTAGCTTGTTTAACGCAGTCTGTGCGTATCCGTTTGCAGCGTACAGTGCAGTGAAAAATGTCGTCAAAATTGTATCGGAAACCAATTGTTAATTATCGTAGCTGCCAAGCACCTTAAAGCAATGTATTGTCCAGTCCAGAGTAATGTATTGCTTTAAGGCTGTGGGTAACACATTAACAATTGCTTTCATAATAGGATGCCTTACCTGATATTTAAAAATATATTTTTACATTGAGTTTGTTATTTCATGTATCCCTGTTATGTATGGCGACCTAATATGCGGACTTGTCTTCTTGTCTTTATATAGCGACATATGAAAAACGCAAATGCACGATGACCTCATATGACAATGACATCCCCCCCCCCCCCCCCCCCCCCCCATTATTAAATCAACTGTAGTACAAATTGAAAACCTTTTCAATTAAAACGTATTTATTATCGCTCCAAAACTACTTTGTTGAGCTATATTCCATGCGTGAAAGGGTTAAAAGCCTTGTATTTTCAGCTACGTTACTGCATACTGATGTACTTTATCCATTTGAATGATTAAATTCTGCATATTCGTTTGTAGAATATGGAGCTAACAATGTAATGCCACGTTTTAATCGTGCGCTGGATTATTGCGCTATTTCGGTTATATAAAGACAAGATTTTTTATTTTATTTTATTTTTTTTAATGTTGATTGTTGTGATATGATCTTTCACCTGGTTTCCACTACACCATTGTCACCGATTCCTTTTGGTTAAAAAGAAAGTTGATGACCAAAAGAAACCAGTGATGTGTTTCAAATACAGCTACTCATAATTTCAAAGTTGCTTCCTGATATGGTATTTAATGGCTTCCTGTGCTGTGGGTCAATTTTACTTCACACCTCAAACTGCAATCAGATCGCTATTTGCGAGGCTTGAGGCATGGAGACTGAACTGCTCCCTCACCCCCTAAGAGAAAGGGTGCTCCCTCCAGTCCAGGGCAGGCTTGAGGCATGGAGACTGAACTGTTCCCTCACCCCCTAAAAGAAAGGGTGCTCCCTCCAGTCCAGGGCAGGCTTGAGGCATGGAGACTGAACTGCTCCCTCACCCCCTAAGAGAAAGGGTGCTCCCTCCAGTCCAGGGCAGGCTTGAGGCATCTGTGTCAAGATGTGGAAACTCAGATTGCCCACTAAGTTGCCTGTGCCCTGAACATTGAAAATCATTGCACACAAATATACATAAACCCCCAATTACTTCCCCAATAGGCCTCCATTGTTTCAATATTTTATATTTTAGCCCTTGTTAGTATATGTCAGCAGGTGCAACCTGTCTTATCTGTGACTAAAATCCCCCTTTCACCCTGGAGCAAAAAGCTACGCAAATCAGCCGCTAGGTGGTGCTACTTTTTCAAAAAATCTATTTCGACAGCGTTAAAAGAACAGCTGTTGATTTCTTTAACACTGTGACTTTATGCAACGTTTAAAAAAACACCACAGTGTACGTGTTTTCAACATATCGTACATTCATATAATTAAGCTCTATATCGATGTGGATTGCCGACTCTGTCATATCTGATGTTTTTATTCAGCTACCTGCAACGATGCCTTATATGTCAGTACATTTGGGCCCCAATTTCGTACATGGTTAGTTTTATTCTCTAAATGAAAAGTCACTCTGGTTCCTGTATATTCTATCTCCTTCAAGCATTCTAAACTATCGAAGACGTAAGTAGGGTTACCATATGGCTCCAGATTAACCGGACGCTTTGAGACAGACCGGGATTTCAAAATTCCCCCTAAATTGAAAGTAATTCACGTATAAATGAGCTCCACCTTTGCTGAGATTAATCCTTCTGTGGTGGAATTGCTTGGGCTCAGCAAACAATTCACACTGATCAGCTGCTTCTGATCAGATCTTAAACGAATAGCTAATTTATCGATAGAGCAACGAGATGATGATGCGATTGTATTTGCAGAATAATATGGGCGATTGAATTTTAACAAACAGAAAAAATAGCGACTGGCTGCAATTCATTCTTAGTATAATACAATTATTTGACGCGAATGCGGGTATTTAAGCACCATTATTAATTGTAGCTAAGGATGGTTCATTTACACATTCATTTATTTCAATTTAGGGGCAAGTTTGAAATCCCGTTCTGTATCACAGCGTCCGGTTAATCCGGAGCCAGATGGTAACCCAACGTAATGCCATGTGTGTTTCACAGGTCCAAGTAGCTCTAGCCCGGATTACAGTAAATGTGTGTTGAATTAGAGATTGGGTCAAAATCACATATATGATGTCATTAATTACAAACTTAACACAGTAGTTTACCCTCATTTACACATTTAACACAACCTGGCTATTTTTAATAATAATGAAAAAAAAAAACAGGGAACGCCCTGAAACGCCCACAAAGTTTTGACAAAACCTTGCTCCGACGCAAGGCTAGTTTTTTAGTGCAACTCTGATATTGAACATTAGACGCAGCTGCGGCTCTGTCCTTGCACACACACACAAACCATACAAGTCCCGCTGCACCTCTTTTGAAAATGGGTCCCTGCATCTTCACGTATGTGCTGAAATACACATCTGTTCCACTAGGCGGCGACAGATAGACGCTCGGTGATTCGGAATGAGATACTGTAATGTCAGTGGTCCTTTCTTTGTGCTGTATGCTTCTTTACCACAGAGCGGCGCTAATTCCAATTAGATCAACGTTGCAGGCAATACCAGTACCTATTTAAGTAAGGCACCCAGTTTCTGAGTTACACACACGTTGGCTTCAAAGCTTGACTCACAAAATCCTGCAGCTAGGAAAATAAGACGAGAAGAAATGTTGGCACCACTGATGAAAGCTGGGCAATTATAAACTCTTGTTCAATTCTAATTTATTTTCCCTGAACTAACAGCCGTTTCCTGCCATTCAATTCTGGACCTCTTTTTTAAATACCAAAATGAACGTTTTTTTTGTTTTCACAAAGCAATTTTGGTTTGCTTGTCACGTACAACACACTGTCTAATCATACACTAATTAAATAGACATATTGATTAAAAAAAAAAAAAAACATTAACGCAGTAATTGGACCACCTACCCGAGGAAACAGGAGCCCCGTGTTCGATCAACAGGGAAACCTGATGGATCTTTTAAAGAGAAATCAAATATCCTGCATTTTGATAAATCATCGCCTGTCAAACACGCAGCCCGTTCTAATGCCTATCAATACAGGCAGGCATTGTATTGAGTCGTAATTGTAGCGCGCTTCATCAATAATTGAAATGAATAATACACTGCTGAAGAGTGCATTTACATTCATTTTGGGGTTTTAGCATGTAATTGACGCTTACTGACTAACGAACGTTGCACAGACGATTGTGTTTGCAAAAAAAATAAATAAATAAATAAAATGATCCAATGGTATATGCTATAATAAAAATGAAAGACACTCCAAATGATCATTTAATAAGAAGTGATTGACAACCAGGCATTCAAATCTATTTTCATACAGGATTTTAAATATGCTGCTTCTTGACTTCATGTGATCTGTCTGCAGTATTATTATTAGTAGTAGTAGTAGTAGTAGTAGTAGTAGTAGTATAAATATTAGTAGTCGTAGTTGTAGTCTAGTATTATTAGTAATTAGTCGTATTAGTAGTTGTTCATGGTTAATGGATTGATTTGTTGCTATATATTTCAAAACTTTGAAACTATTTCAAGTTTTTTCAGATGTACTCGCTTTATCAGTTTTGCGGTTATAACTGTCTTTCAAACCCCTGGGATTTTTTTTCTTTGCTTAATTATTTATTTCTATTTTTGTAAATAGATGAACGGTACTTGGAGTTGCCACTGCTGCCTGCAGTGACTGGATCTAAAGTCCAGATAGAAAGGAGAACAGCAGCTGTGCACGATGTGTACCCTTCACACTTCATCATCGTTCACTTCGAATATGAAATGAGAATGTTCTGTCAGCATTAACATGACGTCATGAGGATGACGCCAGCATTGATTTTCATTGTGAGATGTGAAAACAAAGACGTGGTTTTGCAACTCAAGGGGCGGTTGCAGGATGAACGCGCTACATCCTCGTAGTAGAAGTTATCAAGCCAATAGCTTGCATTCTGCAAGTTGGGTCTAGATTGTCCAATCATCCAGTGTGATTGGCCAACAGGTTCAGACGCGTAGAGCATCCATCGCGTGCGCGCACCTGCATACTAGCGCTCTGTCTTCTGCAGCCTAATCTCTTATTGTGGTGTGGGCCAGTTTCAATGCAATCATGTCGATTTATTACAAATATCGTTAATATTTTATAATGAATGCGTTAAGCTATAACTTACCGGCTATCATTTTATTGCACAGTCGACCTTGTAATTAATTCTGTTGAATCTTGATAAGGGACCGTCTGACCATATGCATACAGTACACGTGTAACGTGTGTAGCCTGCGCTTGTATTAGTTCAAAGTTAAACCCACTGTAATGCTGTGTAAAGAAGTACGAATATGAAACGAACAGAACACGTAAAGTGCTGTACATATTAGTATACGAACGAATTCCGTTTCATCAAGAGAGACGTTTATATCTCTGCTTTGTTTATGCAGACAAGGTGCATGCATTTACATGCTTATACCATGTATGTACGAACCCGTACTGTGGGTTTACCAGTTTTTTTTATGTTTTGCAAGGTTTATCTGTGATTTATCATTTCATAGTTTTCGTTAACTGTGTTTTACTACACTTTGCTGTGCCAACTATTATTTTACATTATCTGATAAGACAATTTGAATTCTAGTATGTCTCTTGGCCATATTTAATTTCGTTATTAAAATGATAAAAGCCATATGTTGGAGCGACTCATCTCACCTGCATTCCCTGCGCCCTCCCCTCGCTCGCGCACTTTGCCTTTACAGTACTGTTGCACCAGCAGCAACTGGTAGTGTTCTCGAGCTGCTGAATACACATTGCATCATTCTTACAAATACAATCTGCCTGTCTGGACTGACTGCCAGTCATACATTCCAAAGTCAAACATTTGGAAAGAGGGAGAAAAAAAGTACTTTTGTACTTCGGATTCCAGCATGTAACTTTATCTATTGTGACGCTGCACAACACACATCCTCCCAGTGCTGGTGCTGTACGTGTATAGTGTAGTGTAGGAATAGAGGTTTGGTCTGTGCAATGTGATGCATCGGAGCCATTAAGATACTTATTGTTGCCTTCAACGTGTGCAAGCAGAGCCGGAGTTGTAATCACGCTGGCAGTGACAGGTCTTGACTTGCAAATAGACAACCACAGCCTGAACACTCAAGACATCTGAATTTGAAACTTAGCCTGGTGGTGATTTGTTTTGGATTGGGTCACTTTTACGCACAGCGCACATACTGAGCATTCGTGTGTATCCGACTTCAAGATGGGCAGCAGTGACGTTCAGTCCGGGGTCAGGTGTGTTTCTCTTATGCTGGTTGTGCTGGTGGCAGCTACGTTGTCTCAGACACCTGGAGACGCCGGATGCCTGACTTGTGGCATGCCCGCCTTGGAGAAGGGCACCGAGGAACAGCTGCTGATAGAAATCGCCAAGCTGCAGATTCTCAGCAAACTTCATCTAAAGGAGAGACCCAACATCACCCACCCGGTGCCCAGAGCCGTCCTCCTCACCGCGCTCAGGAAGCTGCACGCCGGCAGGGTGAGGCAGGATGGCACCTTGGAATTGAACAGCAACCTGGAAAGACAAAACGCCAGGGCGAAAGACCAGGGATACGAAATCGTTAGTTTTGCTGACACCGGTGAGTGATAGTGCCACACAGCACTTTCTGTTTACCGAATTACTTAAATACTTTAATTTGTGTTTTACTTGATTACAAAATGTGGCTATTCAGGTTTCTTATTCCGGAGTTCACCTTGCACCAGGACTGGTTTTCAGCACAAAACTGGATGTCTGGTCTCCTATTGATATAACAAAGCATTAGATTTAGCCACATTTTAATTGCCGAGGCTTTTGCTTCTTAAAAGCAAATACCAACAAAACGATCAATTTTTTATATATAAAACACTCTTACCCGTAGGCGACCTTAGCTTTTTAACCGTTAAACGAGTCTCAAAACGCGGTGTCAACTTTCATTGGCGCATAAACGTTTTACATTTTAATTCTAAGTTGAGAAACACAATCCGACCTGCTAACAATGCATTAGACAAGTAACATGATTTATTTTCAAAAACTTTTCTTTGTTTTACTCTGCTTATATATATATATATATATATATATATATATATATATATATATATATATATATATATATATATATATATATATATATTACTGTCAATTGATTTTACAACAGCTTTACAGTGAGTGCAATAAAAAGATGCATCGGGTAAACGTTCCTTTTAAAAACGAGTATATCAAAATGTATCTAAATACACACGTATCCGAGGAGTAGTGCTAAACTACACAGTTCAATACTTTTTTTGTAAAGGCTGTTGTGTCACAGACTACACTGAATATCAATGCATGTAGGTCGGTGTACACACGTCTTCACAACGCTATTCAGTAACGTGGTAAATTCACCAGAATGAACTGAACGCTATTCTGAATATTCATAATAAATCGCAGGTACTACAAAATGACTTCGCCAATACTGTACACAGCTTTTATTTACATTTTAAACCATGCACAATTGATGGTAGGTCTACATTAAAAGTTATTGCGCGCGCTTTAAGTGATGCAGTCAGCTTAAAGACTTGTTTAAACTGATACTGCTGGTAACCCTTCAATCATTTTAATACATGCATTACACCTGTACCAAATAGAGTACGCACCAAAAAAACCGTGCTAGTGGGGACTTACCAGCTCCGTATTTGCAGTTTTTCAGAAGGGATTGATCGGTTGTATGTTACTTGATTTTTTTGACCCAATTCAAGCAGTTGTTCCATTTGCTTTCTGATAAATGAGTAAACAAAGCTACCAGTATGTGATAGAAAGGCTAAACTTAACGCGGTGTTCTACAAATGAAAACGCAGAGTTCAAACAAACCTCACGACCTTTTTTGTTTTAGGTTCGATATCTTTATTTATTTATTTATTTTCTCTCGGTAAACACAAAAGGCAACGAATTATTTAAAAACAACAGATTTTATAGAGATTATACAGCACTTGTATGTCCAAAAAGTATATAGAAGCAGTTCTGTATTTAACTTTTTAATACGTGTTGTATGCTGTTCGTCCGTTCTCTTCAGTACATACTGTAATACATTTCCAAATCAGTCTTGCAACGCACGTGTTTGGTCATAGGGTTACTCTGTATAAAGGTAAACTGGACGGTGTTAGAGCAGCCTATTTTCATTCAATTAGATTGTGCAGGACGGCGTAATGTGAGTATAAATAATCTTAGAAAAGATAAACAGACTCAGAGTCGAAACGTATACCGCACTTTGGTTTTATTGGCTTTTTAAAAATGTGGCGTTTGTGCTAGCAAGCATCCGACACAAAAAACATGAGTTGCATGTATAATCTAACGCTTCCTAAAATCAATGGATCTTGTCCGCTCTCAGTTCCAGTTATTCCATTCACCCACGGTTTCCATCTTCTCAATAGCCAAATCTGAAAACAAACTATAACAAAAATGACATCGAACTGAATAAGTCCTAAAAATTCTCTCTCTCTCTCTCTCTCTCTCTCTCTCTCTCTCTCTCTCTCTCTCTCTCTCTCTCTCTCTCTCTCTCTCTCTCTCTCTCTCTCTCTCTCTCTCTCTCTCGGGTATAGTATTAAAGACACAGGTGTTTGTTTTTTGTGCCCCTGAGATTCAAGGCTTGCTCATTTGTCTAACAATCAGTATTTAAATGTACATGATGTATAATGTAATACACAGTTTAGCGTGGCTCCCTTCAGTTTACCTGATCACCTTGACCAGGTTATTCTGCAGTCAGAAAGCAGCTCTTAATCTATATTTAGGGCAGCAGTGTGGAGTAGTGGTTAGGGCTCTGGACTCTTGACCGGAGGGTCGTGGGTTCAATCCCCGGTGGAGGACACTGCTGCTGTACCCTTGAGCAACGTACTTTACCTAGATTGTTCCAGTAAAAACCCAACTGTATAAATGGGTGATTGTATGTAAAAATAACGTGATATCTTGTAACAATTGTAAGTCGCCCTGGATAAGGGCGTCTGCTAAGAAATAAATAATAATAATAATAATAATAATAATAATAATAATAACATTGATCCCAGCGCAAAATTGCTCCAGTGTCTTCTTTCTCCGTCCCTCCATTCTGTCTCAAAACAAAACAGAATTACGGGAAAGGTATGGCTTATTATTAATCAAAGCAAAAAGCAGACAGAGAAGAAAGTGTGTGAGAGAGGAAGAGCTACTAACTAACTTGGGAGAAAGTAGCAATTATTGGGAGTTAAAATATGATTTAGCCAGTTATCACTAATTGAAAATGTTCTATTAACATAGGATGGTCTTTATGGTGAGTTGGTCTTTATCTAGAGATGGAGTTTAAATGTTATTCCTATTTATACTAAATAAACTACCATTAATGAAGTTATCCAAGCATTGTATTTTAGTGTGTTGTACTGCATTCAATTAAAATGGTCAATAAGGCTTTCTTATTTTTTTTTTTTCACAGATCATAGAGACGCAGCCAAATCCGGATTGACCTTTCAGTTCTCCAAAGAAAGAGGGATGAACTTTCAGATCCTCCAGTCCACCCTGTGGCTCTACTTCAAGTCTAGTTCTGAAGCCCCCAAGGAAAGAGTCACAGCCAAGGTCTTCCTGGCCGGCCCACACCAATCAAACCGGACATTGCTGAGCCAGAAGCAGTTTGACGTGAAATGGGGCAGCTGGCAAACTTTCCCCATCACCCGGGGAGTCCAGAACATCTTCGACAGAGGCGACAAGCAGGTGAAACTGGTCCTGGAGTGTGAAGGATGCCAGGACTTGGCCGTCCTGGGCAGCCTAGGCAATGCCTCCCACCAGCCTTTTCTGGTAGCCCAGGTGCGAGTCAGAGAAGAGCATTCCATCCACAAGAGGTCCCTGGATTGTGACACCAACATCAGCTTGTGCTGCAAGAAGGACATCTACGTGAGTTTCCGGGATATCGGCTGGCAGGACTGGATCATTGCCCCTGATGGTTATCACATGAACTACTGCATGGGGCTGTGCAGAGAGCACTTTGCAGGGGCCCCGGGCATCGCTGCCTCCTTCCACGCAGCCGTCTTCAACCAGCTCAAAGCCAACGGCATCCACTCTGCCGTCAGCTCCTGCTGCGTGCCCACCCAGCGGCGCCCTCTCTCAATGCTGTACTTCGATGCCTCCCACAATATCGTCAAGACCGACATTCCGGATATGATCGTGGAAGCTTGCGGATGTACATAAGTTCTTCTGTATATGGCTTTGCGGCTCCTGGAACATTTGGTGTGGACAACCACGGAGGTTTTTGAAGATCTACTAAATCAGCCAAAGGCTGGCCGCCATTTTGTCTAGCCAAACTTATGAACCATTGGGCATATCCAATTTAGTCCATTGTGGCACCTGGTGTGGCAGAAAAAATGATTCGCTAAATCTGTGATCTATGTGTGCTAAAGGATTCTTGAAGAAGAAATGGCTTGATTTAGAGGGCAGATTTTGTACTGCCCCAATTCACTCTAATACAGTTCAATGACATGAGCCAATGCCAATGTGCCAATTACCTAAGAGCCTTGAAGGGTCTTTGCTGACACTATACCACCTCCAAGGAAGGCAATAAAACAGATTAGCAGTTTATTAAGAACATTTGTTAACGGCTATGGGGAGAGGAAATATAACAATCATTAAACCTAAAAGGAAGGTTTAACTGCAGCAAACATTACATTTTAAGCACAAGTATGTATGTCCACAAAGTAGAAGAATAAATCAAATGTATTACAATTTTCTTTGCAGGTATATTGATTATTTATGAATTTGAACATTCTGTACTCAGGCAATATGAGACGCAGCTGTGAGAAGCACGAACTCAAAGAGGTATTACAAAACGACATGTGCAAACATTTGGCCTCAGCAAATGTGAATGTCCTTGATGATGACAGTCAATGGGCAATTGGTAGGAGCATGTCTTTATCTGGATTTTAGGACAGTTTGATGTGGCGTCAATCTTTAATTCTGAGACCACAGCTGCTGTACATGTGTACAGAATGTTTGTAGGTGATGCAATATTTTTGGTCAGAGCTGTATATATATATATATATATATATATATATATATATATATATATATATATATATATATATATATATATATATATATATACAGAATAACACTATCTCCCAAATGTTATTGTGCAAAACTGTCTTTAAAACCAGTCAGGTGACAAGAGACCACTTGTTTTAGACTGGAAATTACTGGGACTGGTTTACAAGAGAATAAATGAAATGGAAATTGCATTTGTAGATTCAACTCTTATTTCAAGGGGGGCAATAATGTATTTTTCTTCATAGAGCACTTTTTTCATTTTCTGTGTACTTTAAACAATGCCTCAAGCTTTTTTTCTTTTTACAAACCTGTTACCGCTGAATGTCTGTTGCTTAAGCAGCAATATATTGTATGAATACCCATGTTTGAACTTGCCTAGCACATTGTATATAAAAAAATGTACTGTATATCAATATTATATATTTTTTAAAATAAAGCATCAAAGCTAATATTTTTGACTTTTGTGGTACTGTTCGTTTTGTATTCCCTGGGTTCCCTGGGCACACCTGAGTTAACCACACAACCGTTTACTGGGGGTGTGGTAGCTGCTCCTTTTATAGTCTTACTTCAGTTGTTTTCAAGGATAGGAATCCCAAAAGAAATCCGAACAGACCAGGGCACTACTTTTGTTATCTAAGACATTAAGGCAGGTGTATAGTTTGTTAGGTATTAGAGGGATAAAGACCACCCCCTACCACCCACAGACGCATGGCCTCGTTGAACGGTTCAATGGCATGTTAAAGTCTATGCTAAAAAAAGTTTGTTGCCGATACTGGGTAAGACTGGGACAGATGGTTACCATACCTTCTGTTCACATATCGAGAGGTTCCACAGGCAAGCACCGGATTCTCACCATTTGAGCTCCTGTATGGAAGGGTAGTGTGAGGTCCCCTGGATGTGCTTAAGGAGTCCTGGGGAACATCACCACCCACTCAGATGAACATTGTGAGTTATAATCTTCAAATGCGAGAGCAACTGGAGAAAATGTCAGCAATGGCCCACGAGAATATGGAGAAGGCACAGAAAGCACAGAAAAAATGGTATGACCAGTCTGCCCGATCTTGTACCCTAGACAAAGGAGAACAAGTACTTTTACTTTTATCTACCCATGAGAGTAGCTGAATGGCAAGGACCTTATAAAGTATTGGGGAAAGTAGGGCCTGTCAATTATGAGATTGAAATGCCTGACACACACAAGACTTATCACATAAATCTATTAAAGAAATGGGTCCCTAGAAAAGAACCAGAATCTGCTGGCAACCTATTCATCTGAGCAATCGAGAAAGAAAAGGAGAGTGCAGCACAATATTTTCCCATTGGAGAAAGGAAGGACTATGTAAAGTTGGATCACTTGATTCCCCAACAGCAGCTGGAGTTTTAGAACTGTATTCCTGAGGGTCTTTTCCAAGAAAAGCTAGGGTGCACAAAAGTAGTATAACACTGTATCGTTGTAAAAGATACCGAGCCAATATGATAAAGACTCTACAGAACTCCCTTGAAATTGTTGACAGTACTGAAAGAGGAGTTGGGTTTGATGTTGCAGCTCGGAGTGATTGAGCCTTCGAAAAGGGAGTGGTGCAGTCCGGTGGTCCTGGTCCCCAAAAAAGAGGGAAGTATGCTTTTCTGCATACTTAATGCCAAATCTAAATTTGACTCCTATCCAACGCCACGCATAGAAGATCTTGTGGGGCGTTTGAGTAAAGCCCAGTACATTGGTACTCTGGACCTATGTCGAGGCTATTGGCAGGTGTCTCTCATGGAAACCAGCAGAGAATACACTGCATTTAGGACCCCCTTTGGATTTTACCAGTTTACCGTGATGCCTTTCAGTCTTCATGGAGCACCTGCAACCTTTCAAAGGTTGGTGGACCAGGTACTTCACAGAACAGAGAACTATGCAGCCACTTAACCTGGTCGACATTGTCATCAGGTCACCCACTTTTAGCCCATTAAAATGATAAGACCACCACATATGTCTGGTCAATATAAATTGAAACACAACAATCCCTTTAAACTTACACTAGGATTCCATTTAAAAAATGGCGATGACATCCTTGTGGTCGCGGCTCTTGAAAAGAAAGAGCCAAACACTGCAGCAGCTTCAGTGCTTGCTTGCTTCTATCCAAGAAAAAAATAATCAATACTGTCTGAAAAGCAAAGGCCATGTTTGCTTGAATAAACAGCTCAAGTGGGGTTTATGGACTGTCTGTGTTAAGCAAACTACATCCACTGTCAAAGTCAACATTGCAACGTGGTCGACTGTGCTCAAAGCGCCTTTGCAAAAAATCTTAAGTTTAGTAAACTATCAACAATTAGGTCAAGAACACACAATGTTGAAAATAATATTACATTTTAGCTGCATTTACCGTTAATGCATTTATTTTTGTTTAACCATTAAAACATCTTTCAGGCCCTTGAAAGCCCTAACCCTGTAGTTCAAGTTCACCTTTTTTATTACCTCTGTTTAAATAGTTGTATAATCGTATACAATTCACTCTTCAAACAGAACAGCATTATAACGTTTTCACACTTTTATCAGTTTTAAGTGTATTAACTAAAGTTCTTATTAACACCCAAGAGACTGCTGTGTTAAATTAATTAAACATGCGATGGAATTTAGTTACCTGTGGGATGCAAGCAGGGATGAAACTAACCAACGGTTTTGGTAGGACACAATCAAAATTAATAACGTGAGTTTTGTAAACCAAAGCCCAAACACCACCCTAGCACTATTTATCAAGTAGTAGTATTATATAGTATCAAGTAGTAATACACTACTAGTTTATAATCATTTTATTATTATTATTATTATTATTATTATTATTATTATTATTATTATTATTATTATTATTATTATTATTTATTTCTTAGCAGACGCCCTTATCCAGGGCGACTTACAATCGTAAGCAAATACATTTCAAGTGTTACAATACAAGCAATACAATAAGAGCAAGAAATACAATAACTTTTGTTCAAGTGTGACAAACCACAATTCAATAATACAGCAGATAATAGTGATAGTTACATCAGGATATGATTAAATAGTGATAGTTACATCAGGATATGATTAAATACAAAATACTACAGGTTAAACACTTGGCAGATTACTGTATTCTGAAGTACAGGATTAAATGCAGTAAGATAGGGGGCAGATAAGAGCAAAATAATACATTGTGTTCTATAATTTTTAGAATAATAAAATGAATACATTATTGTAATCTATGAAACAAAATTTAGCATAAAAATATTTTTGAGAAAACATAAATAAAAATTAATTATAGTAAACCCATTGTTATATAAAACCAGTTACTAAAAAGCAAGGGCATGTTTCTTATGTTGTACTAATATAATAATAATAATAATAATAATAATAATAATAATAATAATAATAATAATAATAATAATAATAATAATATGCCTTTTAAGATAGAATCTAAATACACCATAGAATTCAAGGAAATATATATATATATATATAAAAAATCAATGTATCTATTTTTTAAATCATTTTCCATATGTTCATTTTTTTCGATGCAATCGATGGCCTAGCACAATAATAATAATAATAATAATAATAATAATAATAATAATAATAATAATAATAATAATAATAATAATCTATAGTCTACGCTTTATGATCAAAAAAGAACACCTATGAAAGTAATCTGCAGTACAGTACAACTACTGTTTTTCTCCCCCATTAAAAATAGATATAATATAAAATCAATTATATACTGGTGCATCCAGGTAATTTGGGGAACTATTATTTTACGTTCTCGCTAGCCACGTCGCCACAAGCAGTGTGGTCCAGTGGATAAAGAAACAGCTTTGTAACCAGGAGGTCCCCGGTTCAAATCCCACCTCAGCCACTGACTCATTGTGTGACCCTGAGCAAGTCACTTAACCTCCTTGTGCTCCGTCTTTCGGGTGAGATGTAATTGTAAGTGACTCTGCAGCTGATGCATAGTTCACACACCCTAGTCTCTGTAAGTCGCCTTGGATAAAGGCGTCTGCTAAATAAACAAATAATAATAAAAGGTTTTTTTTTTTTCTGTGTGGCTAAACTAATTTTCACCTTGTTCGCCGCAGTGGCGAAACCATTATAACCAGTTGCGGCCACATCAAGCAATGAAGACTTTTTTTTATTATTTTTTTATAGGAGACGCGTTGGCCACTTTAGTTTCTCTGCGATTTTGCTTTCGTTTGATTTCTGGTCCCTGTGTGTAGTTTGCTTTGATTCGCGTGTTTAAACACTGTATATCGCGTGTGTTTTCTTATGCGTGCTACTAAGAAAAGGAAAACAGCTGACTCGATTATATTACCCCATACTAGTGTTTAATACATTGGATGCTAACAAACCTGAGTGCAACCCTTTGCGGTAAAAACAAAATAGTGTTTGCAAAGAAACTTAAAGCTTAGGAAGTCTCTATTCAGCCTCTTTTTTTGGCACCTGACTTGGTTGTATTTTCTGTTTATTTTGAAACACATTTATTTTTGTATTCTTTCTTTGAGCACTCTTCCCTGAGACGGGCTGCCCGGACGCTCCTGTGCTTTACCAAACTTACTCTGGCTTTCTATTAGGCTGGACCTTCTGTAGCATAACAACTGTTAGTTAGCAAAGAAGATTCATGTACTACAAAGCAGACATTTATTTTCTTTGACAATTTCTGGTAACTCGGAGCTCCCCTTACTCCTGGTATAATTGAGGGGTTGTATTCGTAGGTAATTACATTTGAAATCGTTATACTTTTTGTTTTGTGAAGCCTACAAAAATACTGTTACAGTTCTTTTTAACTACCTTTGCCGTGGCGCATGCTTTTCCAGTGTGTTTTTTTTAGAGACAGTGGCTAACTAAATAATCCCTAGAGGGAACGTAGTTGTTTTAAAACTTTCACATCAAGTGCAGAACGGGTTGGTCAGTTTCTGTGTGTTCCTTGTCTTTTCAGTTGTTTAAGGGTAACCCTGTGTGTCTTGGCGTTAGTTTATGTATGTCTGATTTTTTTTTTTAATAGAGAGGGTATTTTATTTTATATATTTACCCCGTTTGCCTAAAACCGTGGCAGCACAAACCTTTGAACGGTTGATATAATACATTCGTCCTGGTTGTAATAGGCAGTTGTGTAATTTTAATTTGTATCGGTTCGTGTTTCTTCAACGTTCTCCTCTCACTTGCATTATTCATTCTAAAGGGTGTCGGTGCTTGCTTACGATATTCCATCAATAGCTATTAAACACACAATGGAGCCGAATTTCAACGACAAACGTTTCCACTAGAAGCCTTGATCAGTGTCACCTTAGCTGTATGTCCGCTTTATCGGAGCGTGCAGCTGGTTTGCGTACGGTTATATTACAGTACCTGTACCCTCTCCCTATCCTCCCTTGAAACTAGTTTGCCACGAGTTCACGCTCTGTGAACCGTGGCATGCTCCGGATAATGCCTCAACCGGGGGTATATATCTGCATGTTCTATACTAGAGAGCAAGCACATTCTAACGATTCAACTTATTAAAACGTTTAAACAGCTTCTGTATAGGGCTCCAAAGTGCAAAGTCAAAATAACTAAAATATAAATAGTACATTCTATTTTCATTTTAAATTAGAGTTTTCAGAGACTCTTTCTATCTCACAAAACTTTTTTTTTCTTTTAGAATGGAAAACAATTTAATTAAAAGAAAAGTTTTTTGTTTGTACTGGTGTGTGTACATATATATATATATATATATATATATATATATATATATATATATATATATATATATTATCCCTTGTTAGCACCCCATTCTCCCCTCCTGGGTGGAATCTAATTTGTGAGAACATACCCCATAAAAGATAACATACCCCAATGGAAATTTATAATTTCTTAAAGAATTATAGGAAATCTTTTGTAGTAAGTTTTGCTTTTATGGATGAGGAAAAAGTTATAAGAAATGGAGGTCTACAATTATTTATTTCAGCATTTGCAAAACTACAAAAATGCTAATTCAAAAGTATTCATATCCTGACAAGGAAAATTAAACTAATAGCTAGTTGAGGCACTAGCAATAACAACCTCTTTTAAATGATTAGGATATTTGTCAATGAGCTTTTGGCATGATTCTTTACTGATTTAAAAAAAAAAAAAAAAAAAAATTTGACCATTCTTCAATGCAAAATTTGTTCCAGTTCATTCAAATTCCAAGGACTTCTCTTGTGCACAGCCGCCTTCAACTCGTACCATTCTCAATCCTCAATCAGATTTAAACTAGGTCATTCCAGAACCTTGATTTTATTCTTTTTTAACCATTCTGAAGTAGATTCTGATGTGTGCTTTGGATCGTTGTTGTGTTGGAACGTCCAGTTGCACTTTAAACCAAGTTTTGGAGCGGAAGGTTTCAGATGATTGGTCAATATCTTTTGGTATGCTGTGGAATCCATTTTACCATGTATTGGAACTTAATTTCTTGTACCATTAGAGGAAAAACTTTTTTAGAATTAGGTTCTGCATTATCATATTGAAATTTCTAGCACCTTGTAGACAATCCTGTCATAGCATCAAAGGGTAGGAATACTTTTGAATTAGCATTTTTGGAGTTGACAAAAAAAGTTGCTGAAATAAATAATTGTAGACCTCCATTTCTTGTAACTTTTTTTTTTCCTCTCCACAAAAGCAAAACTTTTGCTACAAAAGATTTTCCCTAAAATTATTTTGTTTTTGAGAAATTTATGTAAATTTTCATTGGAGTATGTAAACTTGTGTAGATTTGTAAATCCTTCAAATTGTTACCTGACGAATGAATACAGAGAACAAAAATAATAAACGTGTTGTGTTTATTTTCTTTACATTTTTCTCTCTGTGTTTATTCTCTGTTCAGTTCATTCAAGCCATTAAATTTGCGTCCCCCAGCATTTCACTGGGAGCTGCACTTGAACTGGCTGGTAGCGATTTTGCTGCCTCTGCTCTGCTCTATACTATCCTGTATATACTATTGATATGTATTTTTTTATCATACTTATAGCTCTGGTTTTAATTTACAGGAGATGGATGTTACTAGCATACTTACTGATCGAGACAGTACTGACATTTTCAATAATTATGAATGTTTTTTTTTAATTTTTTTTAGCTATTTGCAAAATGAGTATTTAATATTTTTTTTATTTAAAATACATTGCTAGCATTTTTTTAACAATGTGTATTTTAAATAGATTTGTAGACCACTATGTTCTGTTTTTCTAATAGTTTCCTTGACTATTTTACCCAGCCCTTAACACAAAGATACAAACAAGAAATTTGAAGTCAAGAAAACAAACATTTAGGTGATCAGGGTACTGCTAGTAAAACCACAATTTGAAACGTACGTCTGCTTGACACAAGTGAAACCCATATTGGGGTATATCACATAGAAGGTGAGTGAGCAGTTCAGTCGCCATGCCTCAAGCCTGCCTTGGACTGGAGGGAGCACCCTTTCTCTTAGGGGAGTGAGGGAGCAGTTCAGTCTCCATGCCTCAAGCCTGCCTTGGACTGGAGGGAGCACCCTTTCTCTTAGGGGAGTGAGGGAGCAGTTCAGTCTCCATGCCTCAAGCCTGCCTTGGACTGGAGGGAGCACCCTTTCTCTTAGGGGAGTGAGGGAGCAGTTCAGTCTTCATGCCTCAAGCTGAATACATTTCACTGCCACTGGATTTAGAGTTGAAATCTCCAAACCAATTTCACTTGTGACAAAAGCCAGTTTTAACTGAGGCACCCAGAAGCATTGACCTGATTACTGAATTATCCCACACCCAGTATAATGGTTTCAGGTTCAACAGTGTTCTTGGGAAGAATTCAACTGGCGTGGCTGGTTTGCATTGCTTTACAGCAGTGGCTGTGTATTTTTATTCATGGATATTTCCAGAACCCTAAAGAACAGGTAGCACCCAGGCCTCCAGGGATAAAAGACTACCGTCCCACATAACTACCCCCCCCCCCCCCCGCCCCCACCTCCAAACGCTAAAGTGTACCACATTGAAAAATAATTGGCTCACACTAAACGGATTGCAGGCCTTGTTTGTGACACAGTGACATACTGACACACTAACAGGAAAACATAACAGAGAGCTCAGGCCCGTTAAGACCATAATCCTCCTTCCTCTCCCCAGCAGCCAATCACATCCCTACAATCTGTCTTGAGGTGTATTTTAAGCGTCAATCCCTCAGAATCGCTGCTCTAAAAAGCTGGTGGTAAGTTTCCACTGTCATTTAGCAGTTTCCCATTCTTTTATCCTGTTTTTACCACACATTTACTGCACTTTATAATGGTTTGCCATGGTTTTGACTATGCTTTGCTACACATATACAACACTAAGGTGTATAGAGGAATACGGTATACACATGTAGGGGAGTGAAACCCACACATTATCAATAGCATGTAAAGAGTAAGTAGCGGGGTACCGAAGAATATAGCGTTATACGTCCCCACGTGTTGTTACAACTGTTTAAATAATGTACCAGTAATTTCTTTTCATTGTTAACATCCTGACAACTTTTTACAAGTCTGTTTCAAAGCTCTTTTCAAAATGTCTGCTCTAGTGCACTGGGGTTTGAGATCTGTCCTCTACAACGTTATCGCGCCCCCCGTTTTGCGTGTAAAATCTTGCTATTTTTTTTTTTGCTTGCTTTTTATACTTTAATTTGGGAGATTTTTAAATCTAACAAGAATTTTTTTGTTTTTTGATTGTTATTTTTGCAGTTTTCCCATGCTTTGCCCATGGTTATAATGTGCATTTATAATAGTTTGCCCTGGTTTGCCACGTTTTTTTTTAAATATGCTTTACCATGCTTACCTATGCTTTCACTGTGCATTATTACACTTTTTTACAATTATAACATTTTTGCTTCCTGGTACTTAATCACTTCATATGTTGTAGTTCAAACGCTCCAATGGCCTAGCTCCAATCAGACCATGTGACCTGCAGCACAGGTCCCAGGATGCAGCGGGACCTGTGCGGTGTTTGAAATCTGTCCAAAACGAGTAGAAAAAAAGAAGAGTTTGTTCTGGGACCCTCATCTCAACTACAAATGTATTTTTCTTCAGGTTCCAGTCTGAGACTTGGACCATGTAACGGGTCTCAAAGTGTTCCAGTGTCTCTGAGAGCAATAGGTCCATTTGTTTTAGAAGTGACACGTCCTCGGTAAGTAGACCGGTCTATGATTAGAATTTACTACTCCGTACTTCCTGACAACTAGCATAAAGCTTGATCCTGCCACCTCCCCCAGACTCCACACACCAAACAAACACACATCCACAAGCTTGCATGACCTCCCATTAACTGGAAAATCTCCTGACTGGATAATCCAATTACCGCCGGGGACCCAGTTACTTAATATATCTCATGCATAACATGTCTGATGCTTCCAGTACTGATGGACTAACACATTCCACTTTAATACAGGTGGTCGAAAACCAATCTCCCCATGTGAACTGTTTGCATTGGAAATTAATCACCAGTCAAACATGTTGCTGGATAGAAAGAGACTTATTTATGTGGGCTGTTCGTTTTCAGTTTTCAGGCGCCCGGCCAGTCTACAGGGGTCGCTGGTGCACGGTGAGCTGAGGACACTCACCACCCCCCACCCAGTACGGCACTCGGCCAATTGTGTGCCGCCCCCAGTAACTTGAATGAGACTACGAATCACTAATAATGTAAAAAAAAGAGAAAAAAAAGAGGCAGCTCCTTATTTTGAATTCAAACCGAACACAAAAGGCGACTTCAGCTAAATTGCTTTTCCCGGATTTAAAATCTTAATGATTCGTTGCAAATATGTTATAACCTGTTTTCCAAATATTAGTTTCCTCTTAATTTAGCATTTAATGAAATCAGTTTAACTTCACTCGCTGTTTGCGAATTAAAAGCAAGGAGCTGCCTTTTTTTTTTAACATTATCAATGAAAGAGAATCATCGTCTAAATCAAGTTACGAGAGAAAAAACAAATGCCTCATTTCAATCAACACTTTTCCAAGAGTTTAATTAAACGAAGTCGGCTCAAAAAAAGGAACATCACGTGACCAAAAAGAAAAACCGAAGCCAAGAGCCGGATGTATACCATATGTACTTGCCACTGGTCTTTTAACCACGTGGCATGCAGGACATTTCCAAGCACTTTGATCTCATTATTGGCCCAACTGGTCTGTGACCTTTAATTCCCAATGGTATGCCAGCACGACAGTAAACATTTTCAAAACCTTCCAATTTATACTTCTTAAAGACACTATGAGTAATGGTTCTGCACACGCCTGGTTACAGCTATGAACTCCACTCTGAGAAAACAACTCACTTTTTTTTCTGGTTTGCTCCAGATCCCCTTATTGGTTTTGGCTAGACTCTCTCAGTGACGGCAAAGATCAACGGATCCCGTCTGCACTGATAGCAGTGTGGATATCTTCAGTTGGCAAACAATCTAATTCACGTTGCATCCAGCTCTATTTTGTGTATTCGTTTTGAAGAGATTTTTTTTTTACTACCAAAAAAAAATGGTTCCTTCTGAATAAAAACCTTGTACCAGAAAATATTGACCACTTATTTTGCTTTAATTTTTTTTATCTACCTGCTCTTCCCTATAAAATTCCCACGTCTGACTTTATTCCTTGCCTACTGTAAGGAGTGGCATTCACACTTCTGCAAGCTTAGTATCTGACACATGTAAAATCAGCAAATCCATATACGAGATCCTTCACATTTTACAACTAGAATGGAGACCACATCACCCAGTGATATAACTGTGTTAATCCAAACTCATTTCAGCATTGAAGATCTTGTGAAATACTTTTGTCATTTAAATGTACTTGTTTCTCTCAGCATTAAAATGTACCACTAACAAGTGCTATTGTATTATTATTTATTTCTTAGCAGACGCCCTTATCCAGGGCGACTTACAATTGTTACAAGATATCACATTATACATTATTTCACATTATACAGATATCACATTATTTTACATACAATTACCCATTTTTACAGTTGGGTTTTTACTGGAGCAATCTAGGTAAAGTACCTTGCTCAAGGGTACAACAGCAGTGTCCCCCACTGGGGATTGAACCCACAACCCTCCGGTCAAGAGTCCAGAGCCCTAACCACTACTCCACACTGCTGCCCTATTGTACTCCACTGCTGCCCTATTACAAGCACTGTTAGATTTGTTATTTGTACATCAAAAATATATAAACGAGAGACTCAGGAAGGCAACCTCTAAGTAAAAAGTAGGACAGAGGGGTCAGGGGGCTACTAAATTTATATAACACCTGATCTAAAGAAGGCAACAGCACCAGGAATTAATGTCAGACTTGTTGTCTTCCATAAACCCTGTGGCTCTTGCTGTCTGTGTACCTTCAAGGTTTTTTAAGGCTATTGACGATCATGGAGCATGGTAAGAATTCATCTGATGCTTCAGCTCAGGACTAAGCAGAGGGTCATTTGTGGTGACCTGGCTGGGTGCTCATTTCTGGAATGTACGTCTGCGTCTCTGTAATTCTTTTATGTAACGGGGCTAAAGTTTCTAAAGTAAAGGCACACTGCCCCCTTGGTAGAAAAAGTTGCCAGCATTCGGTTAGTAGTACAGTCTGAAAATACTACTACCCATGCTTGTAGCTGAAGTTGTTTTTCATGCCATTCTATTACACTGTGTTGTAAAATATCTTCGGGAAGCTCATATCAAAGGGATGCTTTTTATCTTTCGGGATGTTTCATTTCTCACTTGTTCACATTTCAAGCGTGTGTTGTACAGTTCAGTACTTCTCAACCCCAGGCCTCAGGGACCCCTAATTGGCTTAATTAGGTATGTTTTAATTGTTTTCAGCTCCTAAACAGTTGGAGTGTTCAACTTAACTATAAAATGTTATAAGCATTGAAATCTGCCACTTTTTAGGAGCTGAGAACAATTAAGAGTCCTAATTATCTAATTATTAGTTCAATTAAGGGTTTAGTTAAGTGATTGAGAGCTCAGTTGGAATGAAAACCAGAAGACACAGGGGTCCCCGAGGACCGGGGTTGAGAACCATTGGTATAGTTGCTGTTTCTGCTTTGATCATTAGTCACCATTCTCCATTCATTACTGCACCCTGTACAACTATGAGGTAGTAAATGAAAAATCTCTGTACAAAATCACTGTTTAGAGGGGACAAAAATGAGAGCTGCACACCCCAGTCTTTTTATTTCAAAATAGATGCACTTTGTTCGCAGAGAATGTCGATGCACTTTACTCTTGGTATTTCTTGTTTTAAAGCTGATGCCAATTGACTGTACAAGGTCTTTATTTATATGTAAGGTTGATGCACTTTATTATCATTCAGGCTTTTCGTCAAAAGCCAGCCGTCTGGTTTGAGTGATTTCTTTAGTAGTTTAAAGCAGCACTCGTTTCTCTTAGGTTACATGCTGTCTTGTTGCATTAAAACGTGGCTGTAATTCTACCTTCACATCTCCCCTTACAAACTGTGTTGTCCTCCACCCCTTGCACACATATTGCTTCCTCCATTGCTGTGTCTGCGTGTACTGTTTCTATTTACCATGCCTATACCAACACAAGATGCTTTTGTCGGCTGATTGTGGAGAAATGAGGCGGGGAAGCAGGAGTGTTGCACCAGTTTCAGTGCGCAATGACTCACCTATGGGCTACAGTGCACAATGCCTGTATGCTTCCTTGCATCCCCAAAAGTGTCTTTTTTCAACGTTTTCTGAGATTAGTTTGTTAGCACGGCTGAAAACGCTCCTCTCGCCTTCTGTCTTTAGGCATGGTAAGTGCAAGGACAGGGATCAGTGCCATGTTAAACGGAGCATTGGAAAATTAAATTCAGAACAATTATGTGAGAGATAGAAAGATACAAATAATGAGAGGAAAAACAAGATTTAAGAGACCGTTTGGACAATGATTAATCAGTGGACATTTTTACTGTTGTCCAACCTTAGAACATCCAGCTACAAATGTCCCCTTTGCACCCCTCTCTTACATGTGTAGAGCGTTTGCAATCGTTCTAACTGGTTTATCAGTCCTGTTGCTCTAACACTGAGATTTTGATTATCTTTCTCTATTGCTCAATCTAACTGTAACATTTCAGACAAATATGTGCATAAAATTGTAATAGCTTAACATGAAGAGTAACCAAGGTTAGTTTCTAAAAGGCTTGCAGGTCGCTTAGTGTTTATCTATAGATTAATTGACCCCGCTGGTGATGTCCCGCACAGCTCTGAAAGTAGCTTTTCTCAGTAAAGCAATCCACTGAATTAACAAGAGACTGACTCTCTGACAAGTGATATTCCATGAAGTGTGTTATACATTAACTGTATACCCAGTATAAGCTACTGTAGAGAAAAAGAGGCTCAATAGGATCTAGCTGTGCGTCGTTGCAGGACACCAGGAAAAGGGAGCCGTCGGGAGCCATCAATGTGCTGAGAAGATGGAACTATATGTCATAAGAATTGTCTGTTGGTTAATATGTTTGTGAGAATGTTGCTGCCAGGATTTCTTACCTTCAGCCTGGACTTTTCCTTCAGCAAAAGTGGATTTCTAAACATATTCTCATGTTTTCTGCTTGGACTCTGAAAAAACAGCGGAGCACAAGGTATATTGCTTTAAAACTAAATGCTAATAAGCCAAAAGATTCAATTACAAAGTAATTTACTAAACTTCTGATCTAGGGCAAATGAAGAATGGTACTAAAAGATATTTAAAGAATGTTTTTTTTCAAAAACACAAAACCTGTTTTTTACAGACTACAAAAGCTTGGCAAATCTTGAATGATTTAACCATATACTCCTTCTAATTTTACAAGCAGCGTGGCACATTGCATTTCATAAACTGCTTAATATGTGGAATGCTGTATGAAGTATTATATGACCAGGGCTCTGCCAAACCACTGTCTTTGCTGTTCCAGACCCTCTTATCGTGAGACAGTATGATACAGTTTGATGGTATGTCACAATAGCTCCACAGTAACAGCTGACGAACGACTGAAGTCAAAAACACTTGTTACATAACAGCTCTAGCTACAGGGCTTATATCATGTAATATTACAATTATTATTGGTTTATTTAGCAGACACCTTTATCCAACGTGACTTAGAGACTAGGGTGTGTGAACTATGCATCAGCTGCAGTCACTTCCAACAACGCCTCACCCGAAAGACGGAGCACAAGAAGGTGAAGTGACTTTCTCTGGGTCACACAGTGAGTGTGTTGTGATTTGAACCGGAGCTTTTGAATATAGTTTTTTAACAGTTTTCTTTTCCCCGGTCCTTCATTACTGCTGAAATGGCTATGTGATTGGTTTGTACTGTTATAGTTTTAAATGTATACACTATTTATGCTGTATATTAAATAGGAGGTGAGCCATACAAAAATGCACAAGTTAAAGAAGACACAATCTGGTCTACTCGCCTGTTTAATATTCTAGATTGAATGTGTTAAACAGCTGGCAGGCTGTAATTTTTGACTAGTTTTAAATAGCTGTGGTCACACTTTTAGAAATAAAATAAAAGCATAGAAGAGCACTAAAACTGACTCTCTTTAGTCCCTCTAAAATAATATTGATAATAATAATATCATAATATAGTTTTAGGAGTTGGATCAGGGAGATAATATTTTCAATATAAAATAGAAAACACTTTGATTCCAGACTAGCAAGAAAACAGTCATCCAAAAAAATTGAAATGTTAAGCCCCTGTAACACAGATTTGCATATACCTCACCATACAGGTCAGCTACTTGGCAGTCCAGCTGTTAAAGAGTTAACTTACCAGATGATGTTTCATCTGATTGGTTGGGATGCTGCGCCAATCGCATTCCTGTCGTTCAGGTCTCAGAAAGCAGCATTTGCAAATTCTGAACTAAAAAACTGAAAAGTGACCTGTAGATCAATCAAAAAGTATTCACCCCTGTAAATGATCAAATAAATAATCTCCTGCAAAAGTATTCTGCAGTGAACTTCCACTCTAATGTTGCTGTTTCCATGCATTTGCCATGAAAATACATTTTCTGTGCAATGCCATGCTTTTAAACCATGTTTTCACTTTTGTTTGTGCTGTGTTTTCACTACACTTTGCTATGCATTTTCCATAACATACCAATATAAGCAATAAAGAAAATCACAGAAAAAAAAACAATATGCCACGTCTGTTGGAGGCTGGACTAGGGCAGTGTACTGTGGCTCACAGCCAGCAATTTCAAACCTGGCGAGACAGTATAACCAGACACACTCTGTCAATGACAGAGCCACCAACTGGGAGACCAAGAGTCACAACACCTGCCCAAGATCGACAGATCATTTTGCAGCATCTTCGTGATGTCAATTGTTAATCAGCACAATAAAAAGTCACTGCACCTGCTCTAAAACAGAGTTTGTCATTTTTCGATCACATCTAGTGAATTTTATCCAAATATAAGTGATAAGTTTCTTTTGATGCTCAGTATATACACATAGAGACAGCTGTGAAGGTGGAGAAGAGAGAGGTAGAGGGATGTTGATTGCATTGTTAGCTGACTGGAATATTGGCAATGTATAGGGAAGTGATTTAGCTATGTGGCTCTCCTCCCAGCCATAGCTATTATGTGACAAGCTAGTTATGTGGTTCTTCAACTGAATAATTCTGCAGCAGACTGTGCTGTGATTCAATGGGAGCCTTTGTGACGTTTGTTTATCCAATGTAGAGTGCCCCCGTTATCGCAGGATAACACTATTTTAAAATCCCAATGAAAGGCAGCGAGATTCTATAAAATAAAGCTAAATGTTATATGAAATAAAACTCGGTGCTGTCACACTGAAATGTTTACTATAGTTACTCTGAAACTTAATTCACAGCTGTTCAGTATTGCATCACCCTCTAGTGTCTGACCCACGTAACTGAATTTGCAGTACCTTTATAAATCCTTCACGTTAAAGTAAGGGAATGGTGACAAATGTGGACTTGAAAAGAAACACATGTTCTTGCATACATGCATTTTCATCCTAAAACGGGATATCTGTTTCTACTTGAGGGCAATCAAATCGCTTTTAGGAAGGCTTTCAAGATTAACCTACTGTAGGGAGCATAATAGGAACAGACTACTTGAAAGGAAGGCAAGAAAACTGGGAGCTTTCTTATGGGGCCAGATAGCTTTGTTTTTTTGTTTTTTTTAATGAAAACACGTGTTTCTTTCAAAACTGCACATGTGAGAATTACAGTGAATGGAAGCTAGAACTTTAATGAAAACTAGCCACATTAAAAAACACAGATCCTTATATTGATCTGATTCATTTCTGAAATAATGTTTTGTTTTTTTCTTGAACGGAGCTTCAAAAAATGCCAGGAGGAAAATTGGCTTCATTCAACTTTATTAGGTCCCTGTCTACCCGATTTGAATTTGGCATTGCCCTGTTGTGGGGCATGTTCTCCTGCTATACCCTTGATTACTCTGGAAGGCTGAATGAATGAGGGAGTTAACTAGTGTTTACTACCCAACAATGCTGCCCTTGTACCCTGATGGTGATGGCTATTTTCAAGATGACATTGCATCCATCCCCCTTGCCAGAATTGTGCTCGAATGGTTTGAGAAGCATGTCCGAGACTTCAGGCATCCTTCACGGCCAGCACCATCCTCGGATCTCCACCAGGTTCAACATTCATCATCCCGATCCTCTGCCTACCTCGCTGCGCCAGACTGAAATGTTAATGACTGAATGGAACCCTTCCAACACCTTGTGGAGTCTATGCCATGTCAAGCCTCTGATCAGGACAAACGATGGCCCAGCCTGATATTAGGCACAGGTCCTAATAAAGTGCCCAGGCAGTGTGGAATTACAATAGCAAGAACAGTTTAAAAACAGTTCTTCATGAATCCCTTCCATTTTCACAATGGATGTGCTGAGGGGACGCCTGGATGTCGAGATCAAAGACAAAACTTGCAAGAAGTGCATGGAGTATGGTTCTCTAACTTATAAAAACCTGTTAATATGTCACCATAGGCAGCTGGTTTCATTACAGTTACAGCTATCTGTGTTTTCAATATTAAAAACCTGTTAGCAAAATAACTGACTGGAATTGTATTGCCCAGTAGGGCAAAAAGCTTTTTTTTTTTTAAAAAAAAAGAATAAACAATTTGATAACAAAATTGACTGAGCCCTATCAGCCTAAACTTTGGACTGAATTTCATAATACTGCCGTTGTTTTGCGTAAATGTTGTGTAGTATTTCAATCAGTAACTGTTCAGATCAATTCAATAGACCCTATTGTTCGATGTTGAAGACAGACGGGAGAGGACACTTTTTGTGTCAGATTTGGGTAAAGGCAGGTTCTGGGATCAATCAGTTTTAAGGAACAAGGGCTTCTACGATCATACATTTTGTACATAACATTTATTCTTTTCTCATGTGCTTAATATATGTAAGCACTTTGTGATCTACTTCTTATACTAGACATTTTACAGACCATTTTAGTGTTAGAAGTTTATTCGCTGTGATACCTTTAGAGAATGTTTCTAAAAAGTCATGCTCACAGTGAAGTTATTCAATTGGATCTGTGTTGATCAATGCTATTAAGCTTGCTTGCCACTTGAACGACTAGGCAAGACTTGAAATCCATTTTCTTAGCGTGAGCAATCTGATCAATGGTCCCCTTTTCATTGTGATGAACATCTGTTGGTTTGTTACTTGCTTTGGTGTATTCACGCTGCAGCAAAACATGGAAAGCATGTTCCAAATACACCAAAACTGACAGCTTGTACAGGAAGTAAATGGATACGCAGAAGTAATATTCATCTTTAGTCATTGTTTAGCCATATATATATAGCTAATATATATATAAATAAACTAGAACCATATAAACTAATAGTAATATACTCATTCTCTGAAGCACTATACAATTGACAACTAATATACAAATACACAATGCAGCAAAACAAAAAGAGAAAATATCACAGATGCTAAAATCTTACCTTTTCTGGAAGGCATATAACTTCTCAGTCATTTGCCTGCAGAATCCTGTGCTGGCACTGTAGATTGGAGCAGCTTTGAACAGTGAGGTGGCGTGCAGAGCGCCTCTATTTATGTATCTCTGTCAGCCTATAATTAAAGAATTTACCATCTGAACCATCTGCAAGGGAAAAGAGATCCTTTGCTACTAAGAAAGTCCCAGCAGATGCTGAGCTCAGTGACAGATGCACAGCCCCAGCTGCCTACAGCAGCGCTGTACCCTGAAGGTGACAGGCTGTGTCTCAAGGGAAACACGCACTTGCATTGCACTGCCTTTGCAAAAGCAGTGACGGGGTCTTAATAAAACAACCCAACCATGTGTCATTTGTTTTTGCATTTACACAATAATGTAAAAAAAATGAAAAATGTATTAAATTAATTACTTTCAATATTATTTTACACTAAAATAAAAAACATTTTCTATGCATTCTGCAGCTCAATCCACTCAAGTATGCTCTATTGTTCAATTCTGTCTCCTATGTGTTTGCATTGAACTGTGATACTGTATTTGCACTCCTTGGTTTCACTGGAGAACTATGAATAGATTTTCAGCTTTACCTATTAGCTGGTTTAGTACCTCTGTCTAATCTAACAGAGTACTCTTGATATCTTTAATCTAGAGCTTCTTATGTGAACAGACACCTGTGATTTAATATCTCATTTTATTTCACAGCAGGTTTGAGTGGGGAAGATACCAGGATGCTGGGCAAGTTACTCTTTTGTGCGTTCTACTTCATTAGGATGCAAACTGTTTTGGCTTACCGGTTTGTGTACTTTCACAAGCATTGGCTCCGGATTTAAGCTTAACTTCTTTCCACTTTGAAATAAAGAGGTAGGCACTTGTGGCTAAAGTCATCTGTAAGGGAACGAGACTGATCAAGCAAGATTGTTCTTAAAACAGTATGGGACGTCACAACTTTACGTTTCAATGAAAACATCAAGTACAACAACCCACAAATGTATATTTTATATACATACGCAGCAGATCCGCTGTACTACTGATATATTGACCAGCAGTCCTATTCTACAATACAATACATCAGCTGGCAATGCTACACTCTGTGTCCACATGCATAGAGATGGATAGAAGAAAGAAGGTAAGAAAAAACTGACTGAAAGAAGGAAATAAGCAAAGAAGAGTAAGAAAAAAACGATGGAAAAAAACAGAAACATGAATAGTTAACAATGTGCTCTGGTATATTGTGCTCCCCAGTGCACAG